>NW_024096970.1:1682500-2382500 GCF_016545835.1 Crotalus tigris
ATGGTCTACCACTAATACTAAAAAAAATATTTTGAGTATGGAAATATACTATTATAACCATATAATTTCAAAGTATTTCTTATGCTGCTAATTCGATTCCTAAAATTTTGCTTTCTTGTCTTATTTCCACTGCCAATGACTCTAATACCAATAGAGATAAGGAAGGATATAGAGAGGACAACTTTGTCCTCAATATACTGCATTCTTTGATAAAGAAAACTATTTACTGTTATCTGGCTTCTTATTCTTTTAAATACTGTGTATACGTGTAAAAAATAGAGCCATAATTCATCTTTTTAAAAACTGAAAGCATGAAAGACCATTCCAAGTTATCAGAATCATTCTCTGAATCAAGAAAAATTATAGTTACTTTCTGATTTGAAAATTCATGTTATTGGTAACATCAGATATGTCTGATTTTCTTATATATCTCTTTGGAACAAATTCAGCCTGATCAGAGTGTATCACTTTGTTTAAAAAAAAACATGTATGCTCTTTGTAAGCATTGCCATAAAAAGCTTGTAATCTACATTCAATAAAGAAATAAGACATATGACTCTAGATGGGTCAAATAATTTCATTCTGTGTATCAAAAACATGAAAAGTTCTCTCTATAGCAGGGGTGTCAAACTCAATTTCATTGAGAGCCACATCAGCATTGTGGTTGCCTCAAGGGGGCCAGGAGTGCGTGGTGTGGTGATTGCAGCTGACTGGGTAGGCATGGCCGAGTTGGGCATGAAGAGCTCGATATCGTTCGTGTCAGGGGATGCCTGGGGGGTGGGGGGCTGAGGGGAATCCAGGGGTCTATGACAGAAAGGGTGGGGACCAGGGTGGGTGCTGGGCTTGATCCATCAGAGGATCCTACTCTGATGGCCGTGAGGATAGCTGCACAAAGACAGAAGGTGGAACCGAGCAGGCACATCCGGCAGAAAGTATTGCGTATCTCTCCCCTGCTCCTTTGCCTCTGGCCCTCCAAGCAGCAGGCGTGGTGGTGGCACCAGTAGCAGGTGAAGGCAGAGGCACAGGGGGAGAGGCACACAATCCAGCCCACCAGATGGCCACGTGACTGCTTGTCACATCTCAGCTCTGGGAGCTGCAAAGATAGAAGGTGGGGCGGAACAGGTGCATCTGGCGGGCTAGATCACAAGCATCCCCCCTGCACTTCTGCCTCTTTCTGCTGCTGGTGCTGCCGACATGCCTGCTGCTTGGAGAGCCGGCCCAGTGATCACAGCTGGCTGCGGAGCCCCCGGCCAAGAGACCGGCAGGCTGCAGCTGCTACTAGACACCATTGGCCCTCGCACACTCACTGCCTCCTATGTGCATGATGGGGGTGCGCCCAGCTGGGCTTGGGGGTGGGGTGACCCCATGGGCCAAATCTGGAATTGGCCTGTAGGCCTTGTGTTTGACATGTCTGCTCTATAGTGTTCCTGACTTTCATTTATTGCCTAATAGTTTAACCAAATTTTCTTGAAAGATTTCATAATGTATTGTAAAAATACCAATAGGTCCTAGAACATTATTCAGTTTTGTTTTTTAATTGCTTCTTTCAGTTATGTTGATTACAAACTGCTTTTTGTTGATATGTAAACTTTATAAGCAATGTTTTGTTCAGATATTTTCAATGTTTCCCAGTATAATCTAAAATAATAATTGTTCCATCATCTCCTTTGTTATATAAACATGTTAAATTTAATCCTAGATAGTTCTGAAGTTGTCATTTTATGTTCTTTAGAAACTTTTCTGATTCATGTACAATTTACTAGAGCCTTCTTTTCTCTCCATTTGAAGACAGCCACCACCCTTTCACTCCTTCAGTCATTTCACACCTCACATATTTTTTCAGAAATTATCAAAAATAACACATAAAGGCATCCTCTTACACCTTAAGTATAATTTATCTGGCCAAGTAAGCAGATATTCCTCACCAACAAACCTCAAACTGCAGTCTTGCTCCCTTCATCATGTTCTTCATAGTTATCTCTCTTCTCAGAAAAAGGTTACCGTACATCACAACTGGATTTTTCAAAAATCAACACCTAAGCCTCCTCTGATATGAGCAGAGCAATTGCCTATGTCTAATAATTCCATCTGCAAAGCTGTTTTCTACTGCCAGTGAAGGTTTACCAGCAGTAAGCAGAATTATACTACATGAAAGAATTTCACTATGCTTTCAAGTATGCTGTCATGCTGAAATCACTTGCTACACACATAACATAATAGCATTGCTAATGCTATTGTATAATCAGAATATATGGAGCTTTATAGAATGACCTATGTACAAAAAAAGCCAATGCCAAAATCTTATTATTCAAGTTCTAAATCAGTGGTTCTCAACCTTTTTAATGCCGCGACCCCCAATCAGTTGTAAGTCGAGGACTACTCAACCGGTCATAAGTCGAGGACTACTCAACTGGTGCAGCACTGTTTGGAGAATGGGACTTTTGGCAGGCTCAGCAGGGCAGAGACAGCCTGGACAATTCCTATTGGCTTTTGAAAGCCAATAGAATTAGACTCTATTCAAGAGAGTCTATTCTATTGGCTTTCAAAAGCCAATAGAATAAAAGTGAGTAGCACAGCTAAGGAAAAGGGAGAAAAAATGGCGGACTGCGTTGTTTGGCGACCCCCGTGAAATGGTCGTTCGACCCCAAATGGGGTCCCGACCCACAGATTGAGAACCACTGTTCTAAATGAAGTAAAAAGAAGAGGAAGAAATAAAAGAATTTTAAAAAGATATTAATACGCTCAAAAGAGCCTTTTCCATATATTCACAATATTCAACTGGGCTATACTAGTAGGGGAACATAGGAGCCTCTGCTTCTGCAATCTAAAAGTAAATCTCCATAATTAACTTCTACAATTGTAATCGATCCTCCTTTTTTTCCAACAGATAGGATACTGTATGTAGGCAGTAGTACAAGAATAAATTTATTGTCACAAATCACATTTAAATTTTATCCAAGGCTAGGAAAAGAATGTGGACACAGAATTAGGAAATACTGCTGCACCATCTGAGGGTACACATGGATAATGTGTTTTGTACAATAGTACAGTAATGTTGATTTGGGAACGAGATAAAATAAGTTTCATTATTTTCCTCTGTTATTAGTAGATAATCTGTAAAAGCCTGAGAAATACTGGAAAGCCAGATATGGAGATCTTGGTGAAAGGTATATTTAAAATTCTAATTTTAGAAAAAAAAAGTATTATGTGCCAGTATATTTAGAATTAAATTATATTTCCAGGGAAAGGACTCAACATCTTTCCTTCAAAGCTCTTCCATTGAAGAGGTCATAACAGACTACTCTGCATCCCCCACATTCCCCCCCCCCCAGCTTGGAGAAGCTACCTTGCACATATTTAATTGTTAGCAAAACATTATTTCGGTTTCATTACACAGAGATGCCATGAAACAGGAAGATTTAACCTGAGCTTCAAATCTAATGTATTTCAGTTTCAAGTTAATTTAGAAAAACTATACTGCATGTATGGAATCATGTTAAAACCCTTTTGCTGTTTCTTTTTCAAGATCTTATCAACTCCATCCAATAACAACTTTCTTTGTCTTTCCTTCCTCTCAGGCCATTCACTTGTTCCTCCTCTTACTTCTCCTCCTTAAAATCTGATTCTCATTCATTCTCTCTATATAAGCAAAGCTTCATCCCTTCAGGTCATTCATTTCTTTGGCATTTAGCGTAGGTTCACTCAGCAATCATATATTCTTGCCCTCTTCTTGTTTTATAACACACACAACCTAAGGAAGCAATTCAGATGGCAACTTCAACTTTTGTTTTTCGTGACATTCCAACTTGCACTTTCAAAGTATGAGTCGGGAATGAACTAATCCAAGTTCTTATATACTGTTGTTTTTTTGCTTCTTTCAGCAAACATTTATCCCTCTCAAAACACTGCATACTACCCACAATATTCTACCAACATTTGCATATCTTAAAAGTTCCGTTTCCTCATTTTAGTAAATGTTTAGTAAAAATTCATCTACTTGCTCTAGCTTTTTGTCAGTATGATTTGAGATTTTTCAAGCAGGGTAAACATAGTGAGCTCCCTCTCACGAGGCAACAGCTACAATACTGAAATATTAATACAAAATACAAATACAAAATACAAAACATCTCTACACAGATGTCCCCATTTTGCAGGGGAAACCGCATATTATAGCTGTCTATTGCAATGGAAATATTTAAAAATTATATCTTTCTAACCACATAAATCATTAAGTAACTTTTCCCTCAGAATCAAACTGGCACTAAAGATATTTCAAGGTTTCCTCAATAACGTAAACTAATAAAGAAAGGGAATGTCAGGAGACATGTGATAAGATAGAGGTGATTTTTCTTTTCAAATATGCAGTTTAATGAAAACATGCAGGAATAAAAACATGTCTATTCATCTTTCAATGTACAATTCCAGTTTTTTTCATATTCTAGTAATTATGGCAATTATGAACTTTAGTTGTGGCTGATATTTTTTATTATTATTTTTCACAAACCTTCAGATAAACAATCAGATTCACTTCAGGATTTGCTTATTCTCCGATATCCTATTCCAACATAGTTCTTCAAACACCTGAATCCATACCTTTGCATCACCTGAAACTAGCTCCCATAAATCACTCACGCTGATTAAGATCAAATACCAAATAAACAAATAAAAAATGGTTGTGACATTACAAAAGCTAAGAGATAAAAACAAAGAGACACCAAGTGGTCACCAACTAGCATGGCAATTGGTTAGTCTAACAAAATGCAGTATTACACAAAAGACAAAATGGAAAAGAAACAGCAGACTGTGAAAGATCCTTTGCAAATACTTCATAATAGTAACAAGTATATTGCCTAAAACTCTTACAAAAATATAATTGTTTTAATTATATTTAATCTACACTATGTGCAATCTACACTATTTAAAACCATACCAAAACCACACCTTTTCTATACATCCTTAATAAAGTAAAAATGAAATATCTGTTTTATTATATGTTTCATTCATCAAGAGTAAGCCTGGATCTAGATTAGTTAATCATAGATTAGACTCACAAAAATCTACAGAAGTTTAAATTAGTTATCATGAACTTATTCCATATCATTGCATGGATTTAATCTAAATAAACCTCATTCTAATTTTGACCAACTGAACTCATATTGTATTATATGCATCTTCCTGACAGACATACAAGATTTGGCAACCTGCAATAAATGTACATAGGAAGACATACATATGGATTTTTAGTTTTAAATCTGATAAATATCTATTGAAAATGGAATATGATCAAAACTTTTCAGCAATGCCTTTGCCACTAAAATCAATGGAAATAGCATTACTTATGCACTCAACCCTAGGAAGCAGACAATGGCAAACCACTTCTGAAATCTTGCCAAGAAAACTTCAGTACAACAACTACTTGAAGGCACAAATTTAAAAAAAAACTACACTAAACAACTTTCTAAAGACTTTAAAAAGGCTATTAATATGACATGAAAATAAAAGTTGTATAAAGTAGTGGCATGTAAACAGAAATCTAGGACTGAATTGCTTCTCAAAGCATAGATAAGAAAGGGGAATGAGAATACTATTAAAGAAGAGGCACAGAAGAAGGCTACATATGTTTTATTGTTTTATTACACACTGTCCCTTCAGAACCAATAAAGGAATATGCCTAGCGTATTAAACAGACTCTGTATGATATCTCATAACAGTTGGTAGCCATGGCTGCTTATTTCTGGTTTAATTTCTCAACACACTAGGAAAAAGCTGCCTATTAGAATCAATTTTGCAGTTAGTATACCAATTGAAGGGGGCTATCTTTCAGAATCACCCCAGACAAACGTAATCCCCAATGACTCACTTTGTTCTCCTGTGTGACAATTATGCTTGCACCACCCAGCTTCAAAGGCACTTCTTCCATTGCTCCAAATACATCCGTTTCCACCGAGAAGGTCAGCTCTAGCCCCAAATCATTGATATCATTGTCTAGAATCCACTGCAAGTTCTTTGCATACTCTGGATCAATAGATGCCACATCCTGATAGTTTACAGGAATACCTTGGAGACAATGCAAACAAAATTCAGTTTGCCTGCTGAAATGGTTTCATTCGTGGTCAATGTCTGCCCTCTACAGACTTTCTGAAATAACACAGGGTGAAACAGATTGCCTTCAGGAAAGTGATTTATTACAAGCCGTTCTGTTGCCACGAAATTATTGTTAACTGGTTGACAACTAAAGCTACACTGTATAGGCTACTGCTGTGGTTAAGAGCAGAACACAAGAAAAAGCCTCTTGCAAATCCTTCCTAAAAGATTCACTAAAGATGGACCTTTTATACTTAGCCTGTCACTTTCAGCTTCCAAGCCATTTGTAATACGTCCATCACATTAGCTAACTAGCCCTAAACTGCTGTAATATCTACATAAATATTTTTTACATGAAAAGCATTTGTAAAAGCACTACATTAATGCTAATTGGTGCCATCAGATGCTTAGCTATCATTATAGTTAGATGGGAAGCTTAAAGCTTTTTATATATATATTGTTGCTTTTGTAGTAATGCTGCAGCTCTCATTAAGCACAGTAATAGAGCGTGGAAGAGGCTTAAATAACATAATATAATTAACTTTTAGAGGTCTTTATTATCCACTAGACATCTCAACAAAACCATTAACATTTTAATAGAATCATACCAAGAATATGCTTGTAAAATGATCTTGTGAAGTAAATGTTGACTAGTTGTCTGTGATTAAGAGCTAAACCCAAGATTTGTCCAGCAAATCTAAAATAGTTCAAGTGATCAGGATTCACAGAAGAGTTGCTATTGGGCTGGAAAGTTGTTCCTTTAAAAAAAAATAATAGATTAAATTTATAGCTTTTAAAACATCAGTCACTTTATATTACAAACTCTTGTTTCGTTTTTGAGATTTAGAATAATGTACAAAATGAAGTGATAAAAATAAACTTTTCTCCAGAACAAAAAAATACAATAAAGGAGAAAACAAATATATTTCAGATGTACAATCCTGGTTTCAAATAAAAATTGATTTTCACCAATAGATTTCTAATCATCCCAGTTGTAGCAATAAAAATAGTTTCAAAAAGCATAGTATACAATTTTTGTAGACAAGAATTCCCTCATCATACACATTATACATATTTTACACCATTATACATGGTCATCCTCAGTGGCAGATATACATCTGGTCAATGTTAAAAAGCTATAGGTAAATTGAATGCAAAATATATAACTCACAGTAGATGACTAAATTTAAAATATATAAAATAACTAAGAAGAATTCATCAATCAACATAAACATTATAATTAATCAATAAACATAATAGGATGAAAACCTCTACTGCTCATTCCACAGGTGACAGAATCTTAAAATTTGAATTTTTAAGGCACCACAGACTTTGTTGATTTTTTAATTTTACTTGTCATTGTACAAATTACAACTGTCCCATTTCAACAGCCTAACAGTAGTAGACATAACAGTAGCTTGCCTGCCTTCTCTGCCAAAACTACCGAAATTCAAGGTTGGAGAGAGGGAATTATTCCTTTAAAATGTACAATATTCTCACTTTCTATACAGAAATAACCTCTGATTTTGTCATTATTTTCAGATTAAGAAAAGACCAGTCAAGAAATTGTAATTAAAAGTTTGGGATAGTAGTTTGGCCACTTGATTTTGAATCTAAAGGCCTGAAAGCAGCCATACAGGTAGTCCTTGACTTATAACAGTTCATTCAGTGATCATTCGAAGTTACAACAGCACTGAAAAAAGTGAATTATGACCATTTTTCACACAACCGTTGTAGCATCCCTATGGTCACGTGATCAAAATTCAGACACTTGGCAACTGACTCATTTATGATGGTTGCAGTGTTCCGGGGGAGGGGTCATGTGATCACCTGATAATCAAAGTCAATGGGGAAACCAGATTCACTTAACAACCGTGTCACTAACTTAATAACTGCAGTGATTCACTATTCATTCTATTCATGTAACAGTTAAAAATCACAGAACTAGTCACTAGAATACTTTAAAACTATTTCTTTGCATCAGGCAGTGATCATGGCGCAGGTGGCTAGATTCTGCGCAGCAGCATTGGGGATTCGCCAAAAACATAAATAAACATTTTAGATCTTTTTAATAATCTTTTATAATTGTTATTACGTGTTTTTATCCAGCATTAGGCTATACTTAATGTATTTTTATTGTCAAGTCAGTATGATTCAGACCTTGGTCACCCATTGATTACATCATTAATTGTAATATATCGCTATGTCTTCTTGTGTTAGTTCTGTTTAGTATTTTTTTATTTGAATGTTTAATTTATGTGTTGTCCTTTGGCTGTAATAATAAATTGATTGATTGATTGATTGATTGATTGGATCTTGTAAACCGTAAGAAAATTTAGAGCAAAAATATATTTCTGGGGAGAGATTCAGTTAAATATTTTAGATAATAATAATAATAATAATAGTAGTAGTAGTAGTAGTAGTAAAGTTGGAAGGGACCTTGGAGGTCATCTAGTCCAACCCCCTGCTCAGGCAGAAAACCCTATATCATTTCGGACAAATGGCTGTCCATTCTCTTCTTAAAAACCTCCAGTGTTGGAGCATTCACCGCTTCTGGAGGCAGGTTGTTCCACTGGTTAATTGTTCTAACTGTCAGGAAGTTTCTCCTTAGTTCTAGGTTGCTTCTCTCCTTGCTTAGTTTCCACCCGTTGCTTCTTGCCTTGGAAAATAGCTTGACACCCTCTTCTTTGTGGCAGCCCCTGAGATATTGGAACACTGCTATCATGTCCCCCCTCCCGTCCTTCTCTTCATTAAACTAGACCTACCCAATTCCAGCAGCCGTTCCTTATATGCTTTAGCCTCCAGTCCCCTAATCATCTTTGTTGCTCTTCTCTGTACTTTCTAGAGTCTCAACATCTTTTTTACATCGCGGTGACCAAAACTGGATGCAGTATTCCAGGTGTGGCCTTACCAAGGCATTGTAAAGTGGTATTAACACTTCACGTGATCTTGATTCTATCCCTCTGTTAATGCAGCCTAGCACAGTGTTGACCTTTTTGGCAGCTGCAGCACACTGCTGGCTCATATTTAGGTGATTGTCCACTAGGACTCCGAGGTCCTTCTCACAGTTACTACTATTGAGCAAGGTACTTCCTATACTATATCTGTGCATTTGTTTTTTCTTGCCTAAATGTAGAACCTCGCTTTTTTCACCATTGAATTTCATTTTGTTAGAAAGCGCCCATTGTTCAAGTCTGTCTAGCTCCTTCTGTATCTTAAGCCTGTCTTCTGGAGTGTTGGCTATTCCTGCCAGCTTGGTGTCACTTTTCCTTCACTTTTTTCTTGTTTTTTACATGTTGAAAGCTTTTTTTTGTTGTTATTTTTACTTTGTCGCAAGCCTTAGTTCGTTTTGAGCCTTGGCTTTCCTCACTTCATCTTTGGATGAAGTGAGGGCTATTTGCTGATATTCTGACTTAGTTATGTGCCCCTCTTTCCATTTTATATACTTGTCTTTTGATCTTTCAATTTGTCAGAGAGTTCTTTATGCAGCCATGCTGGTTTCTTTTGAGAGCTGTTATTTTTCCTCTTTGTTAGTATTGTGCTAGACTGGGCTTTTATTATCTCATTTTTCAAAATTTCCCAAGCTTCTTGAGTTGTTTTCCCCTTGAGGATTCTCATCCATGGAATCCTTCCCAAGCACTCTCTAAGTTTATTGAAATTAGCTCTCTTGAAGTCCAAGACTCTAGTTTGACTGTGTTCTATTGCTTGTGCTTCCATAAGGTGGAATTCCAATATAGCATGATCACTTCCTCCCAAGGTTCCTATGGCTTCAACACCTTCTATCATTTCATCTCTGTTAGTGAGAATTAGATCAAAAATGGCTAATCCCCTAGTTCTCTTCTCTACTTTTTGGGAGACAAATTGTCTGCTAAGTTAGTGAGGAACCTGTTTGATCTTCCACTTGGTGCAGAGTTTGTCTCCCAGTTGATGTCAGGGTAGTTAAAGTCCCCCATTATTATTGTGATGTGCTTCCTACATACGTTAGTTAGCTGACTAGCAAAAAGTTCATCTATTTCCTCTGTTTGGTTGGGTGGCCTGTAGTATACACTTATGGCAATGTCATTTTTTCCCCTTTTATATTGACCCAAATGCATTCAAGACAGTTTTTATCATTGTTGTGCTCTATTTTTGTAGAGATGTAGTTATTTCTTATATAGAGAGCAACTCCACCTCCTCTTTTATTTGTTCTGTTCCTTTTAAATAATTTAAATCCCTCTAGCTGTGTGTTCCATGTGTGGGTTTCATCCCACCATGTTTCCGTAATGGCAACAATATCATATCTGCCCTCATTAACCTGAATTTCTAGTTCACCCTGTTTGCTGTTCATACTCTGTGCATTGGTGTATAGATGAACTATAAGTATTGTAACCTAAAAAGAGACACCAACATACCATCAGCTGATTGAGTAAAAAGGGCATAATCTGGGTTAACAATCTCATTGGAAAGGATATCAAACCATTCACGTACCACACCTTGACCCTAGAAGGAAAAAGTATATATAGTATTACATATGCATAATTTGAAATATGCTAAGATGTTCATTATCAGTATAAAATGGCTTGCCTTTCGGGTGCTTGTCAATCAACTCATATTTATGACCATTTGCAATGACCCATGGACACATGACCACAATTTACATTTTTTACCAATTTCCAGCCAAAAAAAAACCCCATTCAAAAGTATAAATTCGCTTAACAACCACATGGTTAACTTAATGAATGCAGTAATTCAAATTATGACTGTTGTAAAAACGTTCATAAAATTGAGCCCAATCACCTGGTACCCCGACTTACAACTGTAACTGCTTATGACCAAAATTCTGGGTTCCACTGTGGTTGTAAGTTGATCTGTACTGGACCTTCAATGGCAGGTCTAGAGCTGCCATGGAAGTTATGAACTTCTGACCCCTCTTTTAAGAAGTTATGGCTCAAACCTGATTAATCACCCAGTGTTTTCAAATAAGAAGACACAAGCATTAGCACCAGATATAGCACTTTGTAAAGGAACACTAGTAGGAGGTTAGAAGTAACACACAATTCTGCTATTAATCTTTGCTTTCAGAAATACTTGTGTTTTGAAATATCTACCTCAAGCCCATTTCAACAGCCAAGGAGTATTTTCTCCTTCATTTAATACAAATTTTATAACAATTTTTGAACAATTTCTATCCTAAGGAAACTGGGCTCCTAAAAACCACATGATACAGTTATTATCCAGTATATAATGTTACTCACCATGCCTTCTTCACCATGGAAACGTACAGCAATTCCTTGCTTCAACTTTACACAATTTGCTTTAGATACAACTTCACAGCTGCTCCTAAAAATAGAATCTAAATATGAAAAACATTAATTTCTCACTTTTGTTCAATATGTAAGTATTTAATACAAAGAATATTATACACATGAACTTCCTTACCTCTATGAACCAATAGAATGTCACTTTCACTTACAGGCCTATGAACCATGTCAGAATCCGGTTGTCCAGAATGCAAGTGTTCATAAAACCATTCACAGCGATCTTTAAACGGCTAAGGAGAATATGCAAGAATAAATGTTTGATTTATTAGGGAGGGTAGAATTAAAAATAGAAACACTAAGACAAAGATTATGATTTCCGTGCAAAAATTCAGCATAATGTTTGTTTCTTAGCAGAAGAGATTCAAACAGCATATCACAAAATGTTTTGAAAGACTCCCATCATTTGGAAGGATGTATTTTCACAATGCCTAATAAGGTATAAAAGTGCAAAGCTATCTTGGACATAGAGAATTAGCAAAATGGTTCTGTTGATTCATCCCACTGATTACACAGCAGGCAACTTTTTCAGAGGCAACTGAAAAAAACTGGGAGAATCAAAGGTTGTAAAGTGAGTTAGGCCACACAATACAAATAGTTGTGCTTGGTTTAGAAAGGTCTTTGAGCAGGATCTTCGGAGGGGGGGTTCTCCGCGATATGAATTTGCGGTACATTTTTAACTTGTTCCTCATTTCAATTTTCTGCAATCTCAATCAGAGGGATCCCCAAGACTGCAAAGTGGGAGAGGGGCAGTTGGGAGTAATTCCCACTCTTTGAAAATATAGATTGTCCTTCTCCTGCTTAAAATCTTTGCATAGGTGACAAATCATCCCTTGTCATTTGGAAGAAAATAACTCTAGCCCAACTACATTTTTCTTTCTTAATATTTCTAATTTTGGCATTTTAGTCTTCAACCAGACGTAGCACATCTTGCTTACATCTTTAATCAATTTCAAACTAATAGTCAGACTCATCAATCTCCTCTTATCCTGCATCAGTGTTTAGCGCATAAACGTGAATAATCTTCATAAAGCGTTATCCAAGAACTCTTAACTGATTATTATTCTGTCAGTAATTGGATTTTAGTTTCTTGCTAAACCATTCCTAATGATGAAAACACTGCCATTTTTCATGTCCTGAGAAATAAACAGTGTGCTCTTCTGACTGAAAGCATCCAGTTCCAGTCCATATTAACTTGCTAATAGCTAAGATGTCAATGAGTAATAGATGCATTTCATCTTTCATTGTGTTAAGCTTTCCCATGCTTGTGTTTCTTGTATTCCATATTCCACCTTGATTTTGTGTTTAGAGCTTCAGCTTTTCTTTTCTCGCACTGCAAAATCAGCTAGCAAACATTACAAAGGCTTTAATCTGTGAAATAAATACTACCTCAGTAGCATGTTGAGTGCCATCATCTGGCACTGTATCATCAATCATTTTATATTTTCTATCCATGTGGTTTACCACTACTTTCTCAATTCAATATGAATTGATGCCTTTGCCATTGTCAGTAAAGTGATCGTCTGCTTCAAACATCTTTCGGTATACTTGCTGCCCAATATTGGTGCTTACTTCCTTTAGCTGGGAAGCTGGGATTACCTTTATTCCTTTGATCACCCTCCTGGGAATATACAGCCTTGACATGACTATGGCATATACTATACTAATGACATTCTTCATTCATCCCTCCCAGGAGACCCCAGCACCACCACCATAAGGCTACACAGCAGGACTTGGATGGGGAGAGGAATTTTAAATTAGGCTTTGAATATTTACCTGTGCTTTTATGATATGCATAAATCTGGACATAAGTTCAGGACACTCAAGAAGGAAATGGAAGTGATCAAATATAATTTCAGGATTTCTAGAAAAACAAACAGAACAGAACAGAGCTCACTAATTCAGGTCAAATATAGATCAACTCAGATGGAATTTTTACCTGTTTTAAATGCAAGAACAATTACAGTGAACTTCAATATTTAAGTCTAAGAAGGAGCATGGGTGAAATAGAAAACTTGCATCAAACTCAAAATTAAACAGCTGAGTTGAAAAAGTTTTGTTGTAACATTCCAAGTTGGCTGATTCTAATAGAGCAATACTTGGAATCGCTCAAGTGTTCCACCTATGCCAGGAGTAGGCAACCTTGGCTCTTTTATGACTCATGGACTTCAACAGTTGAAGTCCACAAGTCATAAAAGAGCCAAGGTTGCCTACCCCTGACTTACACAAAACAATAGCAACTCAGAACAAGCCTTTTATTTCCAAAACTTTTCCCCCACAAGCACAAGAAGAGATGGGACAGTAGTCCACACTGGCTTTTTGTTAACTAATCGACAGCGGTTCATCAGATGATTTTTAACATCCCTTTCGGGAATTATTTTAGAAAAGTTTCAAAAGAATAAAAATGTATCCAGAATCTTACTAAGAATCAGATAAGCATTCCAACCAGTTACGGCAACTACTTTCACTGAGCTACGCGCAACTTACGAAGCATGTGTATTTCTGGTGACATACCGGTTTACAAAGCATTTAAGAACATTGTCGTGTTTGCAGACAAACTCTATGAAGCGAGGAGATGTCATTCTGCAACAAAAGTCCAAACAGTTTAACAAAGTAACTATTGTAAAAAATAATTCATTGCAATGTTTTCTTTCCAAGATATTAAAAAAACTACTTTTGAAGCAGCTTCATTAAGGTTACCTGCTCTATATTAAACATTTTATCCATAAAGGTTTTTGAAAGGATAATTTAAAAAATATGCATAAACTCTAATTTAATAGAGTAGATGGGTGAAAAAAGCTACAAAAACACTCAGCTATGGAAGCACTCCCAGAGAAAGGTTCAAACCCCTTTAATGGTCTAATAATCTAATTTGAACACTTGTTATACAATATGTTATTTTAAAATAGAGCCCAGCATACAATTACATATACATAGATATTATATATGTTGTACATATTATCACTGTGATAATACAAAGGATGAGATGATATACTGCACTTGCCTATAACTTGTTGGTTTGATCCATTGTGGTGCGTGAACCACGTCAATATGATGTATACATGACGTATTGTTAAATAACTGTGACTTAATGGTATGTAACCTACCCAGAGTTAACTCCAAGGGGTCCTAAGAGTTCTTTGGGGGAGCCCTAAATGAGTATAATCTTTGTGACATCCCTCCACTGGCTATGATGGTCCAAGAGTTTTATTATCTTGCTCTCATTTTTCACAGTTTTCCTATTTGACCTGTCTCCTGACAATTAAGTGCATTCTCAAATAAATAAATGAGAAAGTGTAAATCCTTCTTTAAGTTAACATTTACTTCTGGTGATTCTCCAGAATTCTGCTGGGATCATATATGGCTTCTGGTGACAGGACAGAAACAGAGATCTCAGTATTCACAGGTCGATTATTTAACTCAGGCCTTGAGTTACAATGGCAATCGGGACCAAGACTGCAGTCACTAAGCAATGTGGTAGAAAAGTGTGGTGTAACAACATTTAGCAACAGCAATCCAGCCAGCCCCGGGTATCACTGTAACCCCAAGACCCGCAGGTCACTTAATGGGAAGCAGAGAATAAACCAGGTTTTAAATGATCTGGAAGAAGAAGGAAATGAAAAGCTCTGAAACTTACCCTTGAGGCATCTGACAAGAGCAACACATATAAAATGCTTGAATGACAGCACTCAGCCGGTTTGCTGTCACAGAAATAACATCTTGGCAGTCCACGTAAGCTTCCTGGGCACTGCCAACTTCATACATTTTAGATCCCTCTGTTTCCACAGAAAGTGCATTCGTCTCACTTGAAGCTACTTCAAAAGTCGGTGTAGGAATGCTATCTTCTTGCTGACTGGGTCCTTTTGGCTTCAGCAAGATAGAAGAGATGTTGGCTTTGTCCTTCATTAATTCTGCAGATATTAGGGCTAGCCATTCGTCTAATGAGTGCCAAAGTAATTCCAAAGGCTACCAAATATAAGTTAAGGGGATAAATTTTAGGTCAATGTACAATAGTTTATTGTATGCATTTACTGATATGAACACTGGCAATTCTAAGGTATTTTCCTTTTTTAAACAAACAAGTAGGGAAGCCATTTCCTCTGGCATATTCTCTGTCATGAAAAATAACCATTTTCCTGATAAATATTAAAATAAAATATTAAAAAGAAATAAATGAGAGCCAGTATGGTGTAGTGGTTAAGTTGCTGGACTAGAAACTAGGAGACTGAATTCTAGTCCCGCCTTAGGCATGAAAATTGACTGGGTGACTTTGGACCAGTTACTCTCTCTTAGCCAGGTTCACATCAAGCTTGGGCAACAAGCTGATCGATTAATTCCTGTTGCAACCAATCGATCAAAATTAGATTGATGTGGAGAAAAAGTTGATCCTGCACTTGCTGAAAAGGAGGAGGAGGGGGGGAGGGGAAAGGGGAGGGGGAGGGGGCAGATGATCTAAAATCCAGCAGTTAAAACCTAAAAGAATCTCTACCACAGCAGAAAACATCAGTATGTTTCTTTCCCAATTCTTAAAAGAGATTGCAGATAATCACACTTTGCAAATACCAAACAAATCACATATTCTAATATATACAAATGCCAATCATTTATTATAGAAATCTCTATAAGAATAACCTAAACCAGTGGTGGCGAACCTATGCCATGGGTGCCAGAGGTGGCACTCAGAGCCCTCTCTGTGGGCATGCACGCCATCACCCCCGTCCTAGGCCTTCAGCTGAGTTTTATAAAACCTTTTCACTTTAGGCCTCCGCCGCCGTGTGCAAAAAAAAAAAGTTCAATCAGTCAATTTCAACTTCTCGCAGGAAAAAAAAATCTTGCAAAGTTGGAATTGATTGATTGAACTTTTTAGTCCTACCCAGTCTGCTGTTACCACCGCAGCCATGCCCAGCCAATGGGCCACGCCCAGCCAATGGGCCACACCCACCCAGCACTCGACGATGCATAAGTGGGTTTTGGGTTGCAGTTTGGGCACTCGGTCTCTAAAAGGTTCGCCATCACTGACCTAAACAGTAACAATGCAAGATTACAGTTTTTGAATAGCTGGCAGAAAAAATATCCACAATTTATAGGATAATTTATTTTTGTCATTAATTTATCAGTATGACAGCAAAGTATGAGTTGGGCAAGTCAAACACTCTGAAATTCAACTTCCACCAGGTATATAGAAAGAAAAAAGCGTTTATACTGTTAAAAAGGATTGTAACTGATGAGTTAATAAACAGCAATGTCAAATTTCATTGTAATGAAGAATGAAATGCATTCTTTATGAAGCTGGATCAACATTTTCCATTTTTGGTGTCCTTCAGATATTTCCTAGTCAAGTATTGCTAGCCATTCTGGAGGTTACTGGAGTCTTGATGGGTTAGACTCCTGCTGAAAAAATAGACCACAGTTTCAAGAGTCTCCCAAGAGTCTCTTCACTTTCTGCTTTCCCAAGTAACAACAGTGGTAAGAAGGCTGTTTGTAGAATTACATTTAGGGATTACTTAAATGCATCGAATGTTAGATAACTTGATTTATAAAATAAATGAAACAAGAAGTGAAAGTTTGGCTTCTTTTTTTTTGTTCATACAGTAACATAATCATGTGACAATAATAAAGGCAAGGAGTAAAAACATTACTTCAATATTTGAAACCTCACAGTTAACAAAGCCACAAACAAGTCGAATAAATATTCAATTGCAAGAAGCATCACAGTATCAGACAAATGAGAAACAGTTGTCATGCCTTTAGGTAAATAAAAAATGTATGTATAAGTATTAGAAGATGATAGTCATGGAAATCATGTGCAAAAGCAGGGGTGTCAAACTGCCGGCCCACGGGCCAGACGCATCACGTGGAAGCCGCGCCCACCCCATTGCCAGCAATGGCAAAACTGGCCCAATACATTGCGCAATGTCACGTGACGTCGCGAGTTTGACATGCCTGTGCAAAAGGGAAATAATTACCGTAACTAGAAACTATAAATATTAAATCTTCCACCAAAACCTTTATCTAAGAAATCTACTGCCTCACACACAACATAGAGATTTTCAAAGAAATAATAAAACATAAAAAAAATCTAACTTTGTTTCCAAAAGCCCAGATATTGTACCGGATAAATTTGGGTCTAAGTAATTAAACTAATCAACTAAAGATATGCAATCTGCATAAATGTATTAACATCTTAAATAGAATTAACTTTAGACACATAAATATAAAACAGTAATGATTATAGGGGAAGAGAAAAATCAAGGCGGGCCAACTTAAATAGATATCAAACAAATTTATTTTCTTCTCATGTGGATTACCATACACAAACATGATACCATAAAAATTCCTCTCTGTATTATCTATTTTTCTACTAATATGTAGTAGCATTACTTTTCTGACCTTGAACACTTGACTTCTTGGAGTTTTATTTCCATTGTAGCCCATATCATTTCCATTATTGGAAGTGGATGGACCAAGACGAAAGACATGGCAAAAAATCCTCACTATCCTCAATAGACTCTTCATTTGTGCCTCATAATTACTTGACAAACTGAAATAAAGCATAGGCAATTGTTTTAGTTAACAAAATGTATATAGAAAATTTATATTGCAGGAATGCAATAACTCTAAGTAATCATATAATAAAGACTGAAGGCCCCATTCTCCAAACATATTCAAACATCAAAATATAGAGGAGTCATTTCACAAATCTCCATCATTTGACGGAGACTTTAAATAATATAGATAAGCTATCCAATCAATTACTATGTCATATTCCAGTAGTTCTCAATCTTTTCTTTATCACGGACCTCCTTTAAATACCTTTTGTGGCTACAGACCCTGGCCCCCAAGACTTAACTCAAAGTTAAATCATAATATTTCTTCAAGCCTTCATGGACCCCCTGTGATGATACCACAGTCCCTCAGGGGTCTGCGACCACAGGTTGAGAACCACTGTCATATTCCATTTGCAAGGGACAAGAGCTCTATGCAGAAAATGATGCTAGTTCTGTATCCATATCTTGTATCTCTATATCTCTAATCCAAGCATCTGAATGGGACATGATGCTTATTCTTTATTGACATAAATATCATTAAAGCATTTTCACATTCAACCCCTTATTTTAGCTTTACTTCCTTTCCTCTGTAAACAAAACCATTGTGTCTGTTCAGAAAATTCTAGCTGCTTCCCTATTATCTTTGAATCTACGTAAGTTCAGCTTGATGGCAATCAGAATATATCATTGCAGGAAAAGGAGGAGGAATAACAATAACTATGTTACCTAAGCAATTTATGGCCATTCGTAGTAGCTACTTCAGCAAGACTCGTTAAGATTTTAAGATACTGGTTTTCATTCTGCTGAGATAAGTGTTCTAGGACTTGGCGCAACTGGTTATAAAAAGAAAAATCATTAAGATTTATTATCACATTAATTAACATAAGTAAGGCTTAACATTTCTGCTACTAATAAGAGCTAGTTTATATATGCATAGCTCTATGGATATAAACCCCACTGAATTTAAAGGAGGTTATTTTATGCAAGTTCTCAGGATAACACTATGAAAATGTATACCTATAAATTTGATCGAGATGCCTTTCCAAATAAACATATATAGAAACTGACTATAAGCATGATTCATTTAGAATTTCATAGAAGAAAAAATGCATTTACTTAAAGGAAGCACCCACACATCAATTTTAGGTTCAACACAAGAGGAAAACTGAATTTACCATGTTTTCTCTAAGATCTTCATTTTGTGTCATTTGAATAATTGTTTGAAAAAGTCTAGGATGATGTTGTATTAGAACTTCACAGGTCTCTCCATAACCTCCCTGGAAAAAAAAAACAGTATTTTCATATAAGCAGGCATTTCTACACATTCAAAAATTGTTTCTTAAATGCTGAAGATAACTGAAAAATTTGATAAGATCACACACGGGTGTAAATTTAATAGCCTTGCTAGGAAGGCATGGCCATTTTTTTCAAAAACTCAGAATTCACTGTCATGGAAGTGTTTTAGGTCACATCTCAAAATTTTAAAAAATCCTTTTTTTCAATTCTAAAATAAAGATACGTTTCTCTTTCACCACAGTAAGGAATACTGACGACCAGAAAAATATATTTTCCACAATGTTACAATATAAAACAGTATCAACTTTACGCCAATTCAAGTCAAACTACTGGAAGGAATGCCTATGAATTTAGGCCTTTCCTTTGAAAAAACATAAATATAAATACACCCAGGCCTGGGCGTCATTTCCTGGTTATGCTAATAATATATGACTATAATATTTCTCAGCTGCTATACTTAATTTTTATTTTTGTATTATGTTTTTAATTGGCTTTATTAAATGTTATTATTGTTTGCTGCCCATATTTACTTGTTTGAGATGGGTGGCATATAAATTGAACGAACGAATGAAGGAATGAATGAACAAACAAACAAATAATATACCCAAAATATCTTGTGGAATTTCACCCATCTTTAATATTATTTTAGTTGAATATCTGGTAGTTACTAATATGGTTTTGGAGGTGATATCTGAACTATGTTTTGTGGGCACCATGTTGGTGGCCTCTATAGCAATTGTTCTTACATTATCTGTCAACACCTCCATAAAATGCTAAACAACTGTGTTTACATGATTGATGATTACAATGGCAATGAACAAGTCCATTTAAATTGTCCATATATAAAGTTGAAACCAATTTATACCTGTACACAAAGATCAAGTGGGGTGACTCCATTTTTGTCTGGCAAGTATTTGGCTCCTCTCATCAGGAGAATCTGTGCAGTGTCTCTTTGACCATGGCTATATAAAATAAAGAAACCTGATAAATTCTAGTTAATGCAGGCTTTGCTGTCACCCATTCTTTTCTACAATCCATAAAACATTTGATAAATAATATGCATGATTCTAAGGAAGTCTGAATGAGAACTGATTAGGACATCCTTCACACAGAGGTTGGAAGAAAACATCTACTGTCGTTGCATTACTGTGAAAATCACAGATGGACTTAATTATACTACGATTATTACATAATCAATTTCATATAAATCTTTAATGAAACAAACAGAAAGGCAACTGTGAGGGCCTACTGTGAACAATTGGTCTCATTTGGCACAAGACAGTTTCAAGTCCAGTTAAGCCAAGGCAATTGATGCAGTTGATTAAGAACAGGGGTGAGAAGGACAAAGCCAGCATTATACGTACTTTGTCACTTTTGGTTGATTGCAATTGTAACACAAAGTATATTTCATGTAATGTTTAAAATGGCAGAAAAGTTATACCTGCAAGCAAAGTAGAGGGAAGTTGCTCCTGACACATTGGGCCTGTTAATATCTGCACCGCTATCTAAAAGACACTGAACAGTCTTTGAAAAAGAAAAAAAAATGAATGAAGTAAATGTATAAACATGATTTAAGCTTCAATCCTATGCTCTTTAGTTTCACTAAATTCAATGCAACTTATTTCCATTGCATGCAAACATCTACAGCAGTGTTTCTCAACCTTGACAATTTTAAGGCATGTGGACTTCAACTTCCAGAATTCCATAGCCAGCATTCCACTGATCTACAGGATTATGTTTCTATATTACCAAAAACATGTTCTCCAATAAAAAAAACCTTATATACTGAAATTAAAATTAAAAATTAAATTTATTTTCCTACCTTAGCTCTACATTTTAGACTTTATCACATAATCGTCAGAGTCACTGAGAGTGAGATGGCTTGCATATAAATTTAGTAATAAATAAAAAATAATAATGTTCATTAAAATGAGAGATCAGTTAGATTATTAAGAATTAAAATAATATCTTCCCAATGAATTAAGCCCCTTGTAAATAAGTATGTCTATCAATATTATAAAATGTTTTAACATAAACTGAGAATGTTGTGTACAAGTGACAGAAGCCTTATTAATACAATCTACCAGATTTCAAGGTTATGTTGTCTCTAAAGATGATAGACATAGATGAATCACTGCCATCCCAGCTGCACCACAAACGATCAAGTGCAACTAATGCTGTCACTGCATTATGATCCAGCCTAAAACCTGACTGAAATAACTAAATGTCTAAAACAGGGATGTCCAACCTTAGCAACTTTTAGATTTGTGGACTTCAATTCCCAGAACTCCCATGGTTGGCTGGAGAATTCTGGAAGTTGAAGTCCACAAGTCTAAAAGTTGTCAAGTTGGACATCCCTGGTCTAAAAGGTCTAATAGTTTAAAATTTATGCTGAACTGAAAAGTCCATCATTTTCAAAATCAGCAATTATTTTTTAACAATATTATCTGCTGAGAGTCAATAAATAACATTGGCATTTTCTGGGATTGGGAATCTTGAATATAAAATGTTTACAGTCTGATTACTGTTAAGGCCAGAGCATTCAGGATCAAGCTATCTTCTTCAACTTACCGTCTTATGGCCATTTTGACAAGCCACGTGAAGTGCTGTCTGCCCCATTGCATCTTCAACATCTACATTGGAAACATGCTGTACAAGGTCATGAAGCAGTTCTGTTCGTCCATTAACAGCAAGCCAATGGATCTGGGTCAAAAGATAACAGGGCATGTATTCAGCAAGGAAATTTACAGGTTGCTCACATGCATTTCAGTGCTAAACAATGATCTAATGTTCATGGAAACAGAATACTTAAGATCTCCATTAGCTTAGAAATTTCAGAAAAGTCTATAAAAATAGAGCTAGTCCACAACTTATGATCAGTCGCTTAACAAATGTTCAAAGTTACAAGAATCTAAAAAAAAGTTAGTTACAACCCATCCTCAAAGTTACAACTGCCACATTACAACCCCCCCCCCCAGCCACATGGTCATTTAAACACTTGGAAACCAGCTCACATTTACAACCAGTTGCAGTGTCCCATGATCATGTGGATGGCAGGAATAAAACTATAGCACTTACTGCTGTCAGACCTTCATTGTTGCAAATGTTGACATCAGCACTATACTCCAGTAGCTTGCTCATACACTTTTTCTGGCTGCATAGAAAAAAATAAATTAAATATCAGTCATATGTCCAATATCCTTTTTTGTTTTATTCATTAATGAATGTATATACCACCTCAATCCAACTGGACACAAGGAGGTTTATAACTTATATATCAAAATACAGTAACTATTAGTATTAGTATTCAGTAAAGAGGAGGAAGCACCAGAGGCTTCATGATTATATCAAAGCAAGTAAAGACACTTTATTGAAAGAATCACTGAAAAAAGGGCTATTTGTGAAAATAAAACTGATGTATGACTGTACAAAACAACCTTGAAATCAGACTAGAAAAATGGAAAACCAAAGTATTTCATAGACATTTTGGAAAACCAGGGAACATCAGAACATGGCAGTGGTTTAATGAACAGTACATTCAAAAAGGAAAGAGATGAAACGCTATTTGCTGCCCAGGAACAGCCACTGGCAAACAAGTGACATCAAGGCAAAAAAAAAAAAAAAAGATCTGTTTGGATAGTAAACATTGGCTTTACTGAAATAAGGATAGAACAACTGGCAATATAATAATTGGATTGCAAAAAAAATGTTATGATCAAGCTGGGAAGATATCACACCAACATTTATGTAAAAAGTTTTGTTTTAAGTATTATTAGAAACATGAAGCCACTGATAGAGTCATTGAAAATGATATAGCAAAAATGTTACGGGATTTTAAAATCCAGACTGACACCGTGAACACCAGATACTGCTATCATTCCCAATCCTTGTTGAGGACAAAGAATTGGAAAAGATGACAAAATAGTGAGATTTGCAAATAAAGATCACCAAATTTTGGAAGAAGCCAACAGTGGTAAACAACTGTTATTGGAGTGCTAAGTACAATACCGCAAGGACTTAGAATTTAGATTGTCTAAATTTGAAACAATTTTCACTAGCCGGGCTATACATGATCATATTGTTGGACACCTCATACATGCTACCTTTATAATTCCCCAATTCCTGAAAGTTGCCATGGGCACAGATCAAATCATGAAGAAAAATGGACCACATTGGCTATGACACACAACTACTGGGACTGGAATAACAATGCAGTGATATAAAGCATAAACCTGTATAATTGTATAATAATATAAAATTACTTTAATTCCCACATATCCAATAAAAGGCCTTCTTAATGTTGGAAATTCCCTCTGTATAACATGCAAATATTCCTCCATCTGAACCTGTGGAGGCCGAGTCACATTCTTTTAAATAGAAAATTAATAAAGTCATTAGGTCTATGCATAGCATTCTGTACCGAGCATTTGCTGCACATGTTCGGACAGAAATGTGTTTCTTTTTCTTCTTCCTTCTAGAGATGACATCACCTTAAAACTTAAATCAGGGTGGGCTGTATACAGAGATGAGATTACATAGACAAAATTATGTCCAGTTTGTGTTTGTGTATTTTTTAAAAAAATAAATAAGACTGGAAAAGAGAGAAGGAGACCTCTGGGAGGTAAATCCCTGCACTGCAGTCCCCACCTCCAAAATGTGTCCAAACTAAATTATAGATACTTGATTGTTTTGCTGTCATATTCAGTGGCACAAATAAATTCTTCAGACCATTCAGGATATTTGGAATATTCTTAGCAATGCGTCACCAAACTTAGGAAAAGAAAGAACAGGCTGAAAATCCTTCACTCCACCATTCTGCCTTTGATTTTAGCACTGATTCATGACATTCCTGTAGCTCTCCAGTGACAGGAGCAGGTTACAACTCTTCCCCTGAGTATAAATTATGGATGAAGTCACACTAGGTTCCCCTTTAGTTGAAAGTGCAGAGTACAAAGATCATTGTGTCTTAGAGAGTTGCAACTCAAATCTTTAAAATGGACCAGCACTTTAGTAGAAACTAAATATACTGCTCACAAAAATAAAGGGAACACAAACGTATAGGATCCTATACATTTGTGTTCCTTTTATTTTATTTTTTTTGAGCAGTATATATAAATATATTAAAAAATTACCTGATAGTACTATAACCATGGTCTCAGTTCAGTTGGACTGAAAATGAAATACTAAGCTAAACCTGTTATTATAAACTCGATTATATTTAAACATACCCTATAAACATATTTCTAATTTTGAAAAAAAGAATGAAATTAGATGTAGTTAAAATTAAAGCTCAGAAACATCTCTACATTATTTGAACATTTTTAATGCAGGTTGTCGGTTTCCTTGGATTGAACCCGAATATCATTTTTCATGCATACCTTTAAATCTCAAAAATATGGAACATAATTTATTTGGCAATATTTGCATCTAAGACACCCAGAAGATGAACAAAATTATAGCTTCTTATAGTGGTTAAGTATTACTCTGAAGCGTAAACAATCCTCAAATCTGACTAATGTATAGCATCACTATATTTCAACGAAGATTACGTTAGGCCTCTTAAAAAGCTGCACTAAAAGATCAAAAACTGTACAATACTTAGCTATTGTTGTAACAGCTACTACTCAAATAGTTAAAGGTGATTATTAGAACTTACCCATTCCGAGCAGCTAAATGAAGTGGAGTGCACCCAGAAATATCCTGGTAATTGGGATTTGCACCTTTTTTTAGCAACAGGATTAGACATTCAACTGATCCACAGCTATGGGAGAAAATTTAGAAATATCTTAACAAAAAAACAGTAGAAAAGGATTATTTTCACAAAAAAGCAGCAACATAATGATATAACATTAAATTTGAAAGTTATGACTTTCATTTCAACTTATCATTTTAAAAAAATTGAGCTAAAAATTAAGATGATCAGCCAAGATAAAAAAGTTGTTTATTACAGAGTAACTAAAATATTGAAACTGAAGGGAAAGCTGAACATGTTAAATAAGTTATCAAGTACTTAAATTAGGGGTTCTTTGATGTTTTTAAAAATTACTAGTCTATTGTATGGAATATGGCACAAAGAGCTGTCCTGCAAAAATACTTTCAGTATTTCAAACTGCTGCTCAAACACAAAAATTGCTTCCAAGAATGGACAAATCCTACAGACTTCTCAACATACTATTAATACATTCTATGCCTCAAAGGCACCTGAGTTACTTTGATACTTAATGAAATACATGACAGAAATAAAACCTGTAGGGCATCTCTAACAAAAGCTCAAGAACATTTTTAAAATTGACATTTCGGGGATATTTCAAATGTAAATAACTAGAATTTCCATAAAGCCACTTCTATGGCCTCATTGAATTAGCCCTTAAGAAGTTTAAATAATATCTACAGATTTGAGATGAAGGTTGGTTCATCAAAAAATTAAGTTTGGGGTATATTGGAAAGAATACATTCAAAGAATGTACTTGAAAGGACATCATCTTTCCCATGCTAGAGGCGCAAAAGGGCTCACTGACTCATATGATATGGGCATGTGATCATTTAGCATATGTGGGAAAATGTATTAATGTTTATTACTAGATATATAGGAAAATCTTTAAATGTTAAAGATATTAATGTGATATTGAATTAAATACTAAAGTTTTGGAATTTCAGTGTTTATCAGAAATGGTGGTTGTACAGAGCAAGCAGCACACTGAAGGGAAGAATTAGATTAACAACTTGGAACATTGATATTATTCAATTTGTCAAGGAAAGATTATTGGAAATTTATGATTTATCTGTTTTGGAAAAGACAATATTCGCTACTAATCAAAAGATGTGTTTGTGTGTGTGTGTTTATGAGAGCCAGTTTGTTGTAGTGGTTAACATACCAAGCTAGAAACCTGGAGATGGTAAGTTCTAGTCCTGCCTTAGAGACAAAACCAGCTGAATAATTTTGTGCCAGTCATTCACTCTCAGACCTAGAAAGGAAGCAATAGCAAACCATTCTGAAATCTTGCCAATAAAACTGCAGGGACTTGTCCAGGCAATTGCCAAGACCCAACTGGAAGGCACTCACTCAAAGATACAAAAAAGCTTTATATTTTTAGCTTGCATTTTTATTTTTATTTTTTACCTTTTCTTTAAGATTGCTTGTTTTATTTAAAAAATGTTATCATTGCACAAATTAAAATATGATTTAATATATTCTAAAAATAAAAATAACTTTCAAAAATATGGGGCATACAACGAAAGATTATTAACACATTTCACAACCTTCTGAGGACTGTCTTACTTAGCTGCAATATGAAGCAAGCTCCTCTTCACACGTCCAAATGCATAATTGACATCAAATTTTGAATTTGAAAGCAACTCTGAAACAGATCTAAGACATATTTTAGTTAGCTGTATTTTCAGCTACTTTTAATAGGGACAGATAGCTGTTGTATATGACACATCACTGTAAGTCAAAGAAAACAAGAACCCCACCTTACTGCTGTTTAAATTTGGATACTCAGCTGAATTTTAATTGCATCAGTGGAATATTTAAAAACAGGATGTGCAAGTGTCCTTTAATTGTTCCACAGCAAATTTTAAGAGGTGTTGATTAACATGAAATATACCCACCTACATAATTACTCTCAGCCACCCTATAATCCGGACGTCTCAACACTTTCAGAAACTGTGCCACAGACCATTAGTTATTGGTATTATATACGAGGGCACTTTGGAAATAAACCTCCAAATCTGGGCTATGTGGGGGGGAGTGGTGATCAAAAACATCCCAACGGAACTGCTTCAAAAGTTCTTGGGTGCGTCTAGCAGTGTGCAGGCATTATTGTGAACCAACACAACAGAAATCACATGCCCCGATGCTTGTTATGTATAGCTCATCTGAGTTTTCGTAACATTTCACAGTAGACTTCTGAACTGATGGTCGAATCTCGCTCCATGAACTTCACCAGCAGTACTCCTTTGGCATCTTCACATTTGGCGGGATTTTCTATGGCACCACTTCCAGTGTGGTGTTGGTTCACAATAATGCTCATCGCACATCACTCGATGCACCCAAGAACTTCTGAAACAGTTCCATTGGGATGTTTTTGATCACACATCCCTGTAGCCCAGATTTGGCGCCAAGTGACTACTACTAAGGAATTTCAAACCTTGCAAGACGTTACGACAAGTGCCTCAATTTGAATGGCGATTATGTCAAAAAGTAATGTGACATTGTAGTTTTCTAAGGCGTATAGTAAAAGTTCTGTCTCTGCGAGTGTCTATCATTGATAACCAAACGGAGGTTTATTTCTGAATTGCCCTCGTATATATAGATTAGGTGTTCCAACAAGACATAACTTATGAATAGTCACAGCATAAGATCAATGTAAGAAACATACTCAGTATACTTAAGTAACTATGAATCTGAGAAATAATGAGAGGAGATAAGAGTTACCCAAAGGAGAAAAAAACCTCTCCAAATTTCAAGTAAGATTGAGGTCGTTTTCAGAATAAGCTATCGTAACAGCCAGAATAAGCTATCGTAACAGCCAGAATGAAAGTTTATGGCACAAAAAGAAAGCACACTGGAATATAGATTTTCAATAGCAAAGAAGAAAGGACAAAACAGACCTCTTAATCAATAAAAGGAAGAATATAATAAGAACATCAGAAGAACCACAACCACCATACGTTTTGAAAGAATACTCGAGAATAATCACAGAAAAGAATGGGCAACTGCAGGTTTAAAGGAAGATAGAGCACTTTTTATTAAAATCCTTTAAAAGAGGATTATAGAATGATGTGTCAATAAAGAATATATTTAGGAAGTGATTTCATTGTAAAGGAAGAGAGAAGCACAGACAAAGCTAAATACCTACTGAACTGTTTAGGAATTCAGAAGAGGCAACTGATGTACTAACATCCTATGTTAATAAATACAAAACAAAACTGTGGCCTGAAAAATTTAAAAGACCAGTTAATATAACTGTACTGGAGAAACAAATGCAAGAGAATGTACAGATTATTAAACAAATAAAAAAGATGAATAAAGCCATACATGGAAAGAAAAATGCCAAACGAACATGTGTGTGATGTTAACAAATGATGAACTAGACCAGTGGTAGCGAACCTATGGCACGCGTGCCAGAGGCGGCACTCAGAGCCCTCTCTGTGGGCACACGCACCATTACCCCAGTCCCGCCTCCTCCCAGAGCCCCCTCACCAGCAGCCTCCCCAGAGGAGAGTCGCCCCCAGGCACAGCCCACGCAAAGCAGCGCAGCCAAGGACATGGTAGCTGGGCAGTGGGGACAAGACTCTGCCCTTGCGCCCCATCGTGCGCAGATGATGCTGCAGGGCATGGGCGGAGGACCTGGCTGCCATGGCGCTGCTGGGCTGCCTGGGTGATCTGTGGTGGGCCATGGAGGTGGTGGGTGGCCCAGCGGGCAGGGCAGAGCATGGACAGGATGGGGAGCGGTTTTTGGGCCTCGGTCTCTAAAAAGTTCGCCATCACTGAACTAGACAAAAAGTGTTTGTACTTGGCAAGGCTGAAGAAGTAGAAGGGAAAGAAAATAGATAAGGTAGATAGATTCAAAGGGGTTATGGGAATATTACTGGAAAAACTTACAATATGTACACTGCTAGAGATAGGCTGATAGAGCAAGCAGTCACTAGGAAATGAACCCAACTTAATGGCATAATTACAAAATATTTTTCATTCGTTTTCCTATGTTTCACTAACAGTGCTTAAAACAGTCCTATAAATTTTCTATTTTATATAGGAAACATCATTGTAAAAAGTTCCAATTTAAATTTATTCATGGGAATGATTACTACACCCAAGATAGAAGTATATTTTTTTTATAAAATTTACCCAGTTTAAAACTGACATACACATTGAAAAAATAAGAGCAGTGCAGTTCTAGCTTGCTTATCAGCAGCTTTGTTAGGTTATCACCTTCAAAAAACCAGTTGTGAATAATTGCTTCATTTTTTCAAAACAATGGAATGAGAAAATACAATTTATTCAACTCTGGCATTTTCTTCAAATTTGGCTGAAGTTTTTGTAACACTTCTGGATCACAAGCAAGAAACATTCAAAAACAATCTCTTTTGTCACCTCTATCACGATTAGGATGGAAACATTTCATAATTTTAAAAATAAAAAATAAGCTTCAAATGAGATCAAACAAAAAACAGTTTTAGACACAAATATTGCACCTTCATCATATTAAAAAAAAAAATAGTTCTTCCTGTGATCCAATATGCAAAGCCTCAACAATTTTTCTTACAGAGCTGCTTGTGAAGACTCACCTGTGTTGATCAGCCATAACCATTGGCATTAACGTGTAAACAGCAGTTTCACTATCTGTGTAGAAAATAAATTATAGCTGTAATACATTTTGAAGCATATAATGACCTTGCTACTTGACAAGATTGTAGAAGCATCGACAAAGTTTTTCCAGTACAGACATTTTCTGGTTACAGTCAATAAACATCTGTTAATCATTATGGTATATAAAGGATATTTGTATATTCTTCATTACATAGTATTTTTCAAACAAGTAGAGCTTCCGTCCCATGAGGTACCCAAGGAAATCTTTAAATAGCATTAATTCATTTGAAACTACTTCCCTCAGCAACTAAATAACATCCTCATCTCAAAATACTGTATTTCTGAAGGAGCAGTAGATAAAATATTAACAAAAAAAAAAATAGAAGCAAATGTGCTGCAACTATTTATCAACACAAATAACGTAAGCATGAACAGTACAGCAACAATAAAATTATTCTCTGGTAAGGAATAAGTATTTTAAAAAAGTAAATTTAAAATGAAAATTACACAGAAAGAGGATGTAAATTGCAAGTTAAAATGACTAGTGAATGGAGAAAAATATAATGCTCCAACACTGGGTTTCCTGCCTGAGCAGGGGGTTGGACTAGATGACCTCCAAGGTCCCTTCCAATTTATTATTAATAATTATTATTATTAACTAAACTATCTAGAATAGACCACACATAAACCTGTTGATGGTTCTCTGGGCCAGGGAGAAAGGATTTTCAGTCACATTTTAAGGGCAGGCTAGCATACTTGCTGCTGACCTTCAGAAATAATTTAATATTGATTTACCCCAGAGGCATTTGGGAAATGATGTAATCCCCTTTCTGTTTATGGTACTATTGTTTTTATATTTAGTGCCCATTTGCAGTTATCTGCTGTATATTTTCACTTTCTAATATGAACACTGAGAATTGCTTGGAATAAAAATACAACAAATAAATAAAATTCTGATATGGTGTTATCTGATATATCTCAGTCCTGCCACATTAAAAATAATGACCAGCAATTTCAATTGGGCCCAGAAGCCTCCTGCTAACCAATGCAACAACTATAACATTGGTGAAATTCTACGTGGACCTGATTGTCCTACCCATAATCTGGTCACCATATTTGTACCAGCTGCAACTTCCAAGCCCTCTGCAAAATGCATGACAGTAGTCCATATGAGTGGTTATCAGGGCTTAAATTACCATTGCCAAAGCATGGTCCAAGTGAGGGCATAAATAGAGCATGTACAAAGTACATCCTGGCCAATTTCCACCTGCTGCTTGAGCAGCAGCCGAGTCCAAGTTACAAACCATTTCCCTTCAAAAATTCAACCCTGCCCAAAATGCCTGGACCAAGGTTATTGAATTGCCTGGTAGTTTACTGCCAAATACCAAGGAAAAGTGATTGAAATGTGAAGAAACATTCAGACTTCATATCAGAAATGGTCTGAAAATTAAATCAGTACTTAAGTAATAGCTACTTAAATGAGCAAATGAATTCCCGTGGCTTGAGGTTTTCTAAAGGAGATCTAGGTAGCCACTATCTTGGATAATTAGTAGATTCCCGCTGCAAGCAAAGCGTTACACTACAAAACCTAGAAGATCCTTTCCAATTCATCCCTTCTTTGACATAAGTGCCGAACTTCAGCACACTTTGTTCTGACTTTGCTTAGCTGAGAAGGAATTCCTGATGTATTTGATTAGTAAATGGGAAGAAAATAAGGAAAAAGCTGCAAGTCAACCACTTCCAAAAAACACTTGAGTATAATACGGCGTCTCCAGTTTTAGAAGTACTTTTCCTCCTAGATCTCTGCCCCCCCCCGCCGCCAAAAGAATCTAAGACTTTTTCTTTTCACTCCTTCCTCCTTCCTATGATCCTCGACCTGCAAGCCACAGCTCTTCGGACATGCACACACCCATCTCGCATTACTGTCCCCGTAGCGTGCGCTCTTACCCTCCGGCAGCTCGATGGTGCGGGCACGACGGAGGGACCTGGTGAGACGGTTCAGCTGCTCCATGGCTCTCTCCATCCTCGGAGCCAGGCCTCCTCCAACACCGTCACTGCGGCCGCTTTATGCCCGGCCTGCCACGCGGAAATCCCGGAGCCCGTCAAGCTCAGCCCATGGCCAGCGGCGCCACGAAGGCTAAACACAACCACGCTCACCCGCTGCCGGTTCCTGGAACTCCACCGCTTCTCGTTTTCGCAATACGCATGCGCCAAATGCCTACAGCAGGAACGCCATAGAGCGAAGTCAAAATAAACGGGACCGCTCTGGAGAGGCGCATGCTCAGATAAGTACCAGGCATGAGGAAAGCTTCCGCCCTCAATTCATCCCTATCTTTAACTTCTTGGGCGGGGCATGCTACATCATGACGTATATAGATAGGCATAGTGATCCAAGTGATGCCACAGAAACCATCATTTACCAAAGAAATCATAATTTTTCAAACTTGGCAACTTTATGTGGACTTCGACCCGCAGAAGTCCTCGGCTAGCTGGCTTTATGCAAGATTCTCCGCTAAAGTTATCAGACCCAGAGAGCAAGTAGATGGCAGCAAAAGGTTGGGAGTTTCGGCATGGTTTTGTTGTCATCTAGTGGCGGTCCAGATTTTTGCAGCCAAATTCATTGTCTAATTCAAGTTCTTATGATGATTTAAGCCAGGTGACATACAAATAGATTACATACATCAATAAATGTGATACACCTAAGCCAAAATTATGCAAATCACATCAGGTAGCATGATGAATTTAGGCAATACTGTACAAGTCATTTAGGGCATTAAAAAATTAGCAACTTTTTTAACTGGATTAAAAATGTGTGAGAAAGGCAATACTACAGGCATAATACCAGTCACATGATTCGAGCACTTGGCCTTAGGCAAGATCCTAGAGCAGTGATGGTGAACCTTTTAGAGAGCGAGTGCCCAAATTGCAACCCACTTATGTATCACAGGGTGCTGCGTGGGTGTGGCCCACGGGGGGGGGTGGCTATGGTTGGCATGACTGACTGGGTGGGCATGGCCACCTCGATGTTGCTCCTGGGGAGGGACACCTGTGGGGGCCGGGAGGGCTGGGGAAGATCCAGGGGGGTCTCTGGTGGATGGGGCGGTGGGCAGGAGGCTCGTCCTGCAGGGTGAGGCGAGGGAGGGGGCAGGGCAGGGGTGCCATTGCCGCAGGGCAAGGCGAGGCAGGGGCTGGTTGCAGACAAAGGGGGGCTCCAGTGAGGAGGAGGAGGAGGAGGAGGAGGAGGAGGAGGAGGAGGAGGAGGAGGAGGAGGAGGGTTTAAGCGAGCTTAGCAACCGGAGAGGGGATCCCTCCCCAAAACAAACATGCTTCGTGAGTAACCTCGCAGCACGACAGAAGAGACCGAACATTTGATCACTGTTTTTTATGGCAACCATTTCACTTGTAGAACAAGAGAGTGTTGGAGTTATCTTATTTCCAAGGTAGACATTGCAGTTTTTCTTTTTGAAATAATTCATTATAAGGAATAGGCTAACTGCCCTTTTTGCATGAAGCATCAGCCTAAAAGTGTTATTGTAGAAAATTGCTACTTCTCCTTTCATGTACTCTACTTCATGCCGCCATGTTTACTGTTTTATCCCAAAGAATTAAACAGCATGGCATTTCACACTGTCTGAGGTAATAATTAATCCTACTGTACAGTTTGCTCAAAATGATGAGGAAAATAATGTCAAGAAAGAAATAATGCTTGAACTTGTTTTACAGATAAGAAAATAAGAATTCTGCTAGGTCAGATCAAAAGAAGTTCTAGTCCATTTTGCCCCTAAAGTGGCCACAGATGAAAAGACACTCTTTTCTTTGGGTTTTCCAGCACTTGATGTTACTAGTAAAGGACACTGCTCAGTTTCACACATGATGCTAAGCTGGCTAAGGAATTCTGGGAGTTGAAATCCACAATTCTTAAAGTTGCCACGTTTGAAGACCCTTGTGCTAAGCCATGGTTAAGCTCATACAACATGATAAGATTGCATTATCACTGGTTCTAATATTGTGGGAGAAAGTGTTTGATTATATACCATCAAGTTGGTGCTGATTCTTAACAACAGCATACATTTACTTTTTCTATGACCGTCCAATCCTAACTAGGTCTTTCAACAGTGCCTTCTCACTATAATTGAGTCCATCCATTTTGCTGCTGGTTGTCCCTTTCTTTTCTTTTCTTTTCTTTTCTTTTCTTTTCTTTTCTTTCCTTTCCTTCCAACTTTCCAGCATTAGAGTCTTCTTCAAAGAACTACCAAGTGGCATATTTTTTGCCTCCTGGTTCATTTAACTGTTGATAGTCAGTAGTAGAAGTAGAAGCTATCCACCATTTCAGTATCTACACTGTAAACATGTCCCCTTATGCCCCATTTATCTAATCCCCAAATGCAACATAATTTTTATCAAAAAGAAATTGCTCTCTATTTCTGTTAACATTTTGGCACATTTTCATGCTCTACAATATTAATATTACTTGCAAGTTAATTCTAAAATATTCTCTTTCTTTTTGTTGTTTAGGCCCATTTTATCTAGGAGCCAGAAAATAACCTCTTGATTTTATAACAAAGCACTTCATGAAAGGAACTCTGGTATATGTATTATGCAGGTATAATGACAAATTGGAATGTAGGATTGCAATTCTCTACACACAGTGTGTAATAGCAGGTAATTTTTCTAGGTACAGTAGAGACCTATTGCCAAGCACTCAAGGGAACAATGGAATCACTTTATAGCAGACTTTAAGATTAGTCCTAGTTAATAAAAATTAAATATTTCTCCTTTCAGCTCATTGCAATTTAATTTTAAAAATCAGTGTTTCAAATACAATGAATAAGTATCTTTTCTATAAGCCTATTTGGAATCTACTCTTTATTAATTGAAAACCATAATATTATTCAGCTTTCAGAAGAACAATTTACCAGTAGGAAAGATTTCTCTCTTTTTTAGCACTTTATTTTTTAAAAAAATCAAAAAAGTATACACACCCAAAAACCTCCCATTTTGTTGAGCAGAAGTATTTAAAGGGTATTAACATGCATTAGAAATACATATCAGTTTGAAATAAAGAACATATTGGTAAGGGGTAAAGAGCTTGAGAACTACACTGTAGAAAGTACATCCTGGCCAATTGATTGATTGATCTTTTTTTTCCTCCAAAAAACTTCCTTTGTTTTCTTATACGCAGCAGCGGGTCGCAAAGGAGAAACGGCATGGGGCTGGGAGTCAGGTAAGGAAAGAAAGGCAATTTCTGGGGGGAGCGAGGATTTCTTTCCTTACTGCCCTACTTGTTCCCAGGCCACTTTCAACTCAGATATGTTGCTCTTGCCAATGTCCCAACTGCCCACTTCAGCACCATCCCTCCCCAAGCCTCTGGCACTCCACCTGCTGCTTTGGGGGCTCTTCTCTGTTAGAGAAGAGAACTTCGCAGTTCTGCCTACAGAGCCACCAAAGCTGTAGCTGAATGGGAGGGGGGGGAACCTGCCCCACTTATTCCACGGCCGCTTTCGGCTGAGCTGCATTGCAGTGGCATTGGTCGCAATACACAAGGCAGCAAACAGCCGTGTCACACCAAAACCAGCCGTTTGCCACCTCCTGCACAATGCCATTGCCATGAGGCCGCAGAACAAGCTGGGCAGCAGTAAGAAACTGGTATACCGGTTCCTTACCTCCACCCGGCTTTTACTGCAGCCACATAGCAGCGGCATTGGGTGCGACAAGGTGGCAAATGGCTGCGGCTGGCGGCAAACAGTCACATCGTGCAGGTCCACTTGGCCGCCCGCCCAGAGCTGCAGGCCTGCCCAGCATGAAGGAGGCGAAGTGGTCGGCTACGAAGCTCCATGTAGAGGTGGTAGAGCACGCCCAGGGCCAGCAGGCAAAAGGCCACCCTGAGCGGGGAAAGCCGGATCCCCACTGAATCATAGCCGCCCAGGCCCAGCAGAGATGGGGGGAGGCACACAATCCTAACTAGGACTGGAGGGCCATGGAGCTCCAGCTTTCCCCGCTTGGGGTGGCCTTTGGCTTGCTGGCCATGGGTGTACTCTATCACCTCTACTTGAGCTTGTTGCTGTCCACTTCACCTTCTTTGTGCTGGACGGGCCAGGTGCTCTGGGTGGCGGTGGCAGCATAATGGACCTGCACGAGCTGCTGACGGCAGCCTGAGGCGGGGCTAAGATGCGTTGGGTATGCGAGGGGAACAGGCTCCACGTGTGGGCCAAGGGAAAGATCTGCAAGGGGGCCAAGGAGATGACCAACAGCAACCTGCTCTCTATCCGCAAGCAAAAACAGATGGGACGGAGTAGGTCTGCATCACACACCTCCCCCCTCCCCTACTCTGCCTGCTGCTGAAGGGCTGGCCCAGTATTTGCAGCAGGCTATGGAGCCCCAGAGTGTGTTGGTCAAGGGGCCGGCAGGCTGTGGCTGCAGACGAACACCGTCGGCCCCCATGTGCTCGCTGACCTCTGTGTGTGGGGGCCGATGGTGTTAGACAGCAGCTGCCCCAGTCCCTGCCTCACCTTGCCTTGCCCCTCATCCCGCAGGACGAACCTCCTGCCCACCACCCTACCCACCAGAAACCCCCTGGATCTCCAACCCTACCCAGCCCCCACAAGTGTTCATCCCCACGAGCAACATAGAGGTGGCCATGCCCATCCAATCTGCTGTGACCACCGCAGCCACGCCCACCCACTGGGCCACAGCCACCCGGCACCTGTGATACATAAGTGGGTTTTGGGTTGCAGTTTGGGCACTCGGTCTCCAAAAGGTTTGCCATCACTGGATTATAGTTTTCCTCTTCATCTGGATCCTTTATAGAACAATGAAACTCACAGGGAAGTTCTTCTCTTAGTATCAGTAGAGCCTATTTTCTTTGCTAGGTCCATTTTCATAGAAATGAGGGAAAGAGAGAAAAAAGTATGTGGGGAAAAAAAGGAGTCTTGGGAAGAAAGTCCTTTTCCAAGAATACCACTATTCTGCTTTTTACTTGTTTTAGTCATATGCTGGGCTAAGCCCAAATATGATGTCCTTGTTGGTGTGTTAATACGTTATGCAAGCTGAGTCACTATGACATGATGGAATTTTAGATACAAAACATTTAGACATTTAGACATTGTGACTAAACCACTGCTTTTTTAGGGTTATTTCTTTTTCAGTTCTCCAGCCAAACCTAAAGGCTATCCTGTTTATGAAAACTGTGTTGTGATGGCTACATCAGGTGTTCTTGTGTATGCATTCAATATTATATGAATGTATTGGATTCTTCCACGCCTGGAGTGTAGATGAAGTGGAGATTGTGGACATAATGCTTTGAGACTATTATTTGTCAGCAGCGTTGCCTTGGACACAAGGGGCATGTCTATCAGGATTGCTTGATTGTTCTTTGTTGTTTGACGCAATCATTTTCATTTTCTGCTGGAAAGCTCAGCTAAGCTACATTATTTTGTACTGATTTAAGATGACTGTCACAAAGTGCTTTCCTTATTCCTGATTTCCTTAGTTCCTAACAAGTACATAATTTGCATTTTGTTTATAATTAAATTTTCTTCCCTAAAGACAAATAAAGCAAATACTTCAGACTCCCATGAATACAAGCATTCTCCTGGTACCCATTTGCTAAAATGAAGGTATCGTCTTTATGCTAGGAATTAATTTCAGATTTCATAGAGAAGAGGCAATATCACTGCGGCTTTTTCATCCACTTACCACAAGAGGTCAGTCGTGCTATGGTTTCCATTCAAAAAAAAAATCTAAACACAATAATTTTAGAAACTGGGTTTCTTGTTTTGTATTAGTATTATAGATTAGAAGTGTTTGATGATGACGAAGCCAAAAGAGTATTTTTTTCACTTCAGTTTTAAATGAATAATAAGTAAGCAGGAGAACCAGATTCCGCCCCATTAAGTTATACAGGTAGTCCTTGACTTACAACAGTTCATTTGGTGACCACTCAAAGTTACAACAGCACTGAAAAAAGTGACTTATGACCATTTTTCACACTTACGACCATTGCAGCATCCCCATGGTCACGTGACCAAAAATTCTGCTTTTCCTGATGACCCAGAAATTTATTAATGCTGGGAACTGTCTTTCCTGATAAGATTCCAACCAAGAAAAAAAAAAATATGTACTGCCTGGCTGGGATATAGAAAGCAAATAGTTGTAGAATTAAATGCTGTGTTAAGTACTGGGTATCTCTATGCATCCATTCTGTCTGGGCTCAGAAACGGAAGAGGATGAGACTTTAATGGGACATTGCTTAATTGCTAGAATTAGAGCTAGACTGTTAGCTGCAAACTAGACTAGTAACTTTGTGCAGTTCCTCCTCAATTGGCATATATAATATTATCCTCTCCAGGGCTTTTTTTCTCATAGAATGCCCAGAACAGAGTTCTGGCATCTTTTTTGGATGGAACCTTGTAGGGTAGGCAAGGCAGGTTATATGATGTGTGTGAGTTCCGGCACCTTTTTTTTTTTTTTTTTTGGAGCTATAAACTTTTAGAGAAAAAGCACTGATCCTCTCCACTTTTTCCCTACAAACAGGCCTGGAGGGTAGGCTTGCTCAAGGTGACCTGGTGACCTAGCTAAAGATGGGTTAAACCTGGATCTCTACAGGTTCTAGTCCAGCCCCATTTTATTAACTTCTCACATTTAAGTGGCCACCCATTTCATAAAAAGTGACTAGGTGATGTAAAACAATCAAGCCATGAACTGCTACTCCTCGCTAACTTGAAGAAGAATTTATCCTTTATGCCTCGGTATTAAGTTACCCTACTCTCTCCCACCAAGGTATATTGGATGTCATTCTTATCACTTCCAGATGGAATAGCAACTATTACAACGGGATAGGTGAAAATTGCTGGATTATATTTCAGTACATTAGAGCAGTGTTTCTCAACCTTGGCAATTTTCAGATGGGTAGACTTCAACGTCCAGAATTCCCCAGCCAGCACTTGCTGGCTGGGGAATCCTGGGAGCTGAAGTCCACCCTTCTGAAAGCTGCCAGAGTTGAGAAACACTGCATTAGAGGGAATGACGCTGAGAAAGATAGTGCTTTGTTCTTCATACAGATCATAGATACTGTAAAAATACCGGCAAACGGGGCAATGCTTTCACAGGGCATGCAACTGCGTCCCCTTGCTAGCTATTTAGTTCTTAGCTTTCTCCTTTTCTTTCTCAATTCTTTTTTTCTTTCTTTCTTTACTTTTTTGCAGGGAAGTGGAAGAGAGCAATTATTTCACAGAAGCAATATGATATGAATTGGTCAGCAGTGAGAGAAAATTATGCATGCAAATATAGCTACTATAATTTCTCTTTACACAAGAAGAAAGTGCTTTATGACTGCAATTGTAAGCACGTTTATCATGTGCAGTGAAGTTTCTGTATAAAGGAGCAAGTAATAATTATTCAATTATGCAGTGAAATTGTATAGACTATAAACAGGTTTGTGACCCAAATAAGGACAAACTATTTCTGACTATGGATAATATGTACTTTCATTGATTTTTCTCCTTATCTGATTGCACCCATAAATTCTGTTAGAAGCTCAGCACGAATATCCCTGTGTATTAGCAACAGAAGCATTTATGCATGAATAGTTTTAGTGGTTCATATTAAGGAAAGATAACATAGATGCATCAATGGTGGGCTGAATTAAAACTGTACAGTCCACAAAAGTTTAAAGGGAATGCAGTTTAATCTGCTTTCTTCCTGTCTGGGAGGTGATCCAAAAGTATGTCAGCATTATTTATTCTGTCTGCATAGCCAGCCTCTACTGTACTCTGCTTCATCAGTGAGGGCCGTGAGTGGTGCTGGCCTAGCAGTTTATTGCAGGACAAACCAAGGTGCAGGGCTTGGTGGATTTCTCTGCTGGCGGGAAATCTTCCACAAATCTCCCTCCCTGTTGTTGGCTGGGACTGGAGGAAAAAGCAAATTTTGACTGAAAGCTTCATTCGGTGCTTTGGCTCCTTAAAATGATATATTTCCATTTTTTGCTTTCTTTCATACCTGAGTGCACCTTTCATTTCTACTGTTTAAATTTCCTGCTTCCTTTATATTGGGCCTTGCCTGTTCTGCCTTTTGGAATTGTTCTTATCTGTCCTGGCTCTTATCTCCCCTTTCTTCATAGCTTTGCTTCCTCCATTCAATTACAGCAGGTTGTGCTAGGATGGCACCGCTTGTATAGAGTTGGAAGCAAAGCAGGAAGCAGGAATTGATGGACCAGATCAGGGGTAGGCAACCTGGGCTCTTTTATGACTCGTAGACTTCAACTCCCAGAATTCCTGAGTCAACATGGCTCAGCTTGGAAACCTCTCCCTTTCCCCTCAGCATGGCTGGATCAGGAATTCTGGAAGTTGAAGTCCAGGAGTCATAAAAGAGCCAAGGTTGCCTACCCCTGGCCCAGATGGAAGAATAAAGTTGGGGAGCCATCGCAACTTGCTGACATATCTGCCAGTGCATTGAGCAGTATATCTGGAAGGGGAGAATATGAATCAAGACACAGAATCAAGACGTGGCACATCAGCACGTCAGTGTGTGAGTGGAATCTTTACTGGCTGAAGGAGTACTACTATCTCCAGATGATCAGCAGATACTGTTATCAATGTGAATGCAGACACTGCCTTCTTATCCCTCACTTACCCACCAAAGTTAAATAGCTCTTCTGTTACATAGTTCAACCTGACATTCAGAAATGAAATAGCCAGTATTATCACCAATCAGAATTTACAACAGATAATTCCATTTGAAATTTAATTTAGTGTTACGTTTAATTCATATTTGCACATCACATTTAAATACAAAAGATATGAAACACAAATATATTTTCCATTGGTTATATACTATTTACAGTACTTAGCCAAGTCTTCTTCCTGCAATATTGCAAGTATTCTGACAATAGGGAGTTTTTTTTATCCCCAAAGACATCCAGATTCCTTTTCTCCCAAAGTGAAGGGATAGATAGCATCCCAAGGCACAAAGTTATTTTGAGCCCGAATCCAGAAACGCTGTACTGTATAGGTCAAAGTTAGTACAGGTAGCTTTGGGGTCGTAAGCTGAAGCCAAAATTTCTGTTGCTAAGCAAAACAGTTGTTAAATGAGTTTTGCCCCATTATATGACTTTTCTTACCACAATTGTTAAGTGAATTACTGCTGTTATTAAGTTAATAACATGGTTGTTAAGTGAATATGGCTTCCCCGTTGACTTTGCTTGACAGAAGGTCGCAAAAGGGGATCACACAATCCCAGGACATTGCAACTGTCATAAATACGAGTCACTTAGCCAAGTATCTGAATTTTGATCATGTGACCAAGGGGGTGCTGCAATAGTTGTTAGTGTGGAAAATAGCCATAAGTCACTTTTTTCAGTGCCGTTGTAACTTCAAACAGTCACTAGACAAGTCAAGGACTACCTGTACAATATTTACAATTCCACTCAGAAATCTATTGCCAACCAATATACTGTAATACTTTCAGTATACCACGTTTTCCCCAAAATAAGTCCCTGTCTTATATTTTTTTGTCACCAAAAGATGCATTAGGGCTTATTTTTGGGATAACACAGTATCAAGGTGATCAGCCCAGCTGGGCACCCCACACAAGAGATTGGGAGGTGGGAGCTGCTATGTCCAGCAGCAGCTGCAGCCTGCCAGCCCCTTTGCGCAGCACAGGTAAATCTGAGTGCAGAGGCAGAGGTGGGGGGGAGGCAAGCGATCCGGATGTGCTGCACGGCCACCTGGCTCACGGAAGGCTCACATGGCAGCACGCAGAGGCAGAGACATGGGGAAGGCAGGCAATCCTCTGAGAATCTCCATAGACATTTAGCTATGCATTGATCAGAATATTCTGAGCCGACTCCAGGAATTGGGAGGTGGGTATGTGTGGGATTAATTGCATAAATATGCCCATAGACATGCTCCCACAAAGTCCTTGAGATACCAAAACGGACTGCTCCAGACACGGAACACATTCATCAGCCATTTGGACAGGCTCTGATAAGAACACGGGAAACAGGATACATGAATCATCACCCACCTGCATAGCCTTGCATCTGGAGAGTGTCTGTTATGTGATACATTGTAACCACCCCTATATACATCTTTTGATTACGCTGTGTGATGTAAAAACTATAGTAACAATAAAATAGGGTGTTGGAGTCAGCTCTGGGCTCCCATCCCGAGATACCTGCGTGCGTGTCTCATTCTCCATGGGAGATCACCACAGGGATGAGTGGCACCATGTTGTGCTGGTTCTCCTGCTTCTTCAGGGGTCATTTTCAGTTGGTGTTGATAGATGGGGAGAGATCCAGGTTGTGGTCCCTACTTCGTGGGGTGCCTCAGGGCAGTTCTCTCTCCTCTCCTATTCAACACTACATGGCTTTTTCTGCTGTAGCCCCTGCGTTATGGAATATTCTCCTCTAGGAAATTAGAAGGGTCTCAACCCAGTTGGCCCTTTTGCAAAACTTTAAAAACTTGTCTGTGTACCTAGGTCTAGGGCTCGCAATGTGTTAAGGGCCCCATTTAGCTGGTTAGTCATCACAGCTGCTATTTGTTCTTATTTATTTTGTGGTTGTTTTTACTGTTTTAAAATGGTTTTATTTTATAATTTTAGAATTCTAAGCCTCCAAGTCACTTGGTTGAATGGCTATACAAATTGAATAAATAAATAAATAAATAAATAAATAAATAAATAAATATTAGTATCAATGGCATCTCACACTGTTGAAAAACCTAATATGTTCAGGAGAACCGCACTCACTCCATCCAGGTCACAGTAGAGCAACTAAAGTTTTATATCCTGAAAGCCACTGGTAGCATACAGTGGGAAAAAGTTGCTGTTGGTTATTCTTTGTTCTCACCTGTCTTGTCAGTGTCAGCGGGATTAATTGCTGGTGTGAAACCAACACAAATTCATACGATGGGAGGAAAACCACAGGGGAAGTAGATGAGGCCTATCCTTACAGGACACAGTAAGAACCAACTAACTGGCATTGTGGCATACTGCATGCATAAACCATATTGTACAATTTACTCCATGAAGCATAAGTTTAAAATGATGGAGATCTCCAAGTGTGGCTGCCTGTACAGAAATTGCCATATTCAACAATATCGATTACTGATACAATTCTGGTTCAGCAGATGCAGGGCTGTGTCAGCTGAGAGTCCAACTCACAACAATGCAGTGAATCTGAAGCCATGAGTAAAACCAGGGCAGAATGGGGATTAAAAACGATACCCGTGTCCTGTAAACGTGAGTCTTACTGACTTGTGTTTGCGGCAATCCAATTATCTGTAGTTTATTCAATTATCTCCACCTGCTGGATTCGCCCGACACCCACCGACCGGCTTTGCGCCCAGCACTCTGGCGCTTCGGTAAACGTCGTGCGAATACAGCCGCCAGCAAGGACTCCGCAAGGGGTTAAAAGCAGCCTTCGAGGAGGCGTGGTCTGGGAGAAAAAGAAGCCGAGAAGATGCGCGGAGAATCCCGGCGAAGCACCGGGATCGGAGGCCCCTTTCCTTGCCGGGGCCAATGCGGCGCGCGGGCGGGGCATCTTAAGCAGGTGTGCTGACGTGGGAGGCTGGGCTGCGGCAGCGCCCGGGCTCTGCTCAACCCCAGTTCAAGCTTCCCGGCCCGCCAAGCCCTTTTTATTTTATTTTTCCCGTCTGCCCATCCTTCCGCCGCCGCCGCCGCCCCTTTCTCTTCCCACGGCATTTGCTCCCTTTCTGGGCAAGCCCGAGCCTGCTCGGCCGAGTGACCATGGCGCGCGCGAGGTAAGCAAACCCTTCCGCCGCTCGCCCGGCCAAACGGAGGGGCGGGGTCAAAGCGAGAGGGGCGAAGGCGTGTTATTTTCTGGCAAGGAGGGGAAAAAAAATTGCCGGTGGTCTACTTCCGGGTGTGCACCTTTATTTCCCTCCCTCCCTCCTGCCGGCCCTCGAGCGGGTGGAAGCCGACGGCCGAGTTCCCCTTCTTTGCTCTCCTTTTCGCTGCGGGCGAAGTTTTCTTCCAGCCTCTGTTAAGCCGGGAGCGCTCGAGTTTTTAGGTTTAAAAGGCGTCGCGCCAAGGTTGAAGCAATCAGCCCCTACCTTCCTCAGTGCGGCCGCCAGGGGGCGCGATGTCCCGTCCCCTATGTGCTTTCCTTTTCCTCCACCTTCTCCGCTTTGATCCGCGTGCAGTTTCTTCTTAACGTGTGAAAAGCCAGCGAAGGAATAAGGCTACCCGTGATGGGAGGGCGGGGAGGAAGGGTGTTCAGGAAAGGCCATCCAAAACCTGGAGGCGAGAGTGCGAGGAAACTGGAGCTTAAGGTCTCGTACGTGGGAAGCCCGAGGCGAAAAGTGAAGGGACGGATAGTTTACAACACATTACATTATTTGCTATGCGAAGGCGCGAGGCTTGAACTGATGCCGATGAATGGAGTCGGTCTTTCGTTAAAGAGACTCTTTTTTTTTAATGCACCTTCGTAAACTCCGTTGGGTTTCTAGGGGGGAAGAATGGGAAGGAGAAGTCCATTATTGTTTATGATCTTGTGTATAAATCGGGGGTCCTCTGAATGGGATTTTAAAACGTAAGTAATGGGACGCCATCTTGGACTATTTCATGCATTAGAAAATGAACTCGGGGGTCTGTCTTGCTGCTTTACATTTTTTTTGCTCTCCTCTCTCCAACAGAACGTTATTTTTTTAAAAAAAAAATTCTCCCAAAGTTGCTATATATATTGTAGGTTTGTTTCATGCAGGTTATTTTGCAATACTGTGTAGCGAGAAGGAATTCCTTGCGAAACAATGTATCAGATGTTTTGGAATGAAAGGGAAAAAATAAAGCACCTAAACTAAAGCATATATTGTAAACTCTGTCGTCAGTTTTATAATAATGATAGAAATCTAGTTAGAGTAATTTGACAGAAGTATCACCCCAACATTCTAAAAACAACGTATAGTGGAATTCTGTGTATGATTTCTTTTAAACAGAGAAACTCTTTCCTAAGTGACTGTACAGATAAACTCAAATTTACCCTGGAACACATTGTAGTGCATTAAGTAGTTGACTGGTTTCTTTCTCATTTGTGAACTTCCCAAAAAATTACTATTATTTCTGGCCAATAAATTATGTATAGACATCAACTCTATTATATAACCTTAGAAAACAGAATGAAGCCCTGAATAAAAACAGAATGAAAACAGAATGAAACTTAAAGATAGTTTGGCTAATAATGTGTCAGACATTAGCCATAGAACATCTGGTATAGAGATATATTCTAAGGATCAATATATCCAGTTAAAATAATGGTCACATGAGGACATATGTTGCCTTCCAATAATCTTAACTAGCTTAAAAGCAAAAGTGCTTAAATATATATATATGGGCACTGTAATAACTATCAAATATTATCACTTTTTCAAAACCTTTATATAATTTACTATAAATACTGCTATTTGGAAAAACTATACATGCATGAAAATAAATCCCATTGTCTAATCATCCTAAATGCTTTTAAAATTCTTCTTTCCTCTGGAATACCAAATTATGATTTTAATATAGAGCAGGATTGATTAAATAAAAAGGAAAAAAATCCTACAACTTTTAATTAATAAATATAAACAACCAAAAATTATAATTAAACCAGGGTTTCACATGAAAACTTTATCTGATGATTTATAAACTGGATCTCAAAAGAGTAATTTTTAAATCATTTTTTTATTGAAATTTTTATAAACTTTTTACAATAAAATACCTCCCCCCCTCCCTCCCCCCATAACCCTCCCCCCTCCTTCCCAGAGCTGAATACAGGATTAAAAAAAAAAACAAGAAATCATTTTTAAAAGATTGACATTTTGAAATATGTTTAGAGAAGAACAATAATCCTTGTCAAATTCTACACTTCGTTCTTTAAAAATATCAATACTTCTCCCAATCAGAAAAGAATCTTGAACAGAAAAATGAGTTGCAAATGTTAACAGCAATTTTTTTTCTGTTATTTTAAATCATGTTATATTCCTTACTTTTGAAAATTGTCTTTTTAAATAAAGAAATTATTTTGTTGGCTTAGATGTATACCAGAGGAACTTGCTGCTTACAATATTTATTTAAGAGTAGAAGACACTACTGAAGTGATTTATAATATTAGTTTCAAAGCTTGCTGTAACAAACAGTGAAAGAAGTGACAGCTATATTATAATTTTTCAAATAAATTTAGTGTTATAATTTAGCTTTACTTTATTCATAATTGCAGAGAATATAGATGCATATGTATTTACATAATAACCCCTCCTATGACAGGATGCTGTATCTATGAAGTCGCTGGCCAAAGTGCTGAAGCAAGACAGCCATCTTGATCATTATTATGTCCAATTGAAAATATTCTAAACTTCAGAAATGTTATTTTATACTTAACTACCTTTTTATTTTTATATTTTCAACTTTGTTTGATTTTTGTAAAATGAAGATTTATTTGCATGCTGCATCATGTCTTGTACCTTGATGCTGAACAAAGTGTTCATATCTCTTCTGATTTTACATTAATTTGTAGAAATAGAAAGGTTTGATTTGTTTTGATACATCCAATGAAAATCCTCCTGTGCAAAGAGACTTTAGGCATGAACAGTAGTTTTTGGATGCTGAGGTTTTGAAAGGCATGAAAGTTGATGTTGAGATTTTTAACCAAGGGTTAAAGTTTCAGGTAAATCACACCCCGAAATAATATTGAAGAACTTAAAATATGGACAAGTAATTTTGTTTACCAGTACTCATTAAATTTTAATAATTTTAATAAAAAATGTTCTTTAAAAACAGCTCTGTATTACTTCACTTTAATTTCCTACTTTGGTTTTTAACACAGGATTGCTTGACATCTTGTTTCTAAAAATAGAATAAATTGATCCTTGAATTTTTGGATTTTCAGATTAAAAGCAAAATGTGACAAACTGAGATAAAAAAATCACAGTCTATTTTCAAGCAATTTTAATTTTTGCCAAAACAAATTTGGAAAATCTATAAGTTTTAATGAAGAAATACAAGCTATATAATTTATAAGGGAGCCCAATAAATTTTTGTATACTTTTTCTAGTAAGTATTAATATGTGATATAAAATTTAGTTTATCTACTTAAAGGAAAGTATACTTGGATATATATATATATATATATAAACTTCCAAAATAAATCTAATTTTTTTGGTACTGCATATTTTGTTTTGCTGTGTAGTAGATCAAAACTTGTATGCCTCTGAAAGCTGATATTTTCCTTCAGCCAAAACAAATGTTGCAAAACATTAATGCTTTTCAATTTGTTATTCTGTGTCATATATTAATTTTTTATCATCTGAAAAAGTGCTGACATTTAATTTCCAGAGATGAAGATTTTACCAACAGTTTGTTTATAAATCTATGTGAAAATATTTTTAATGCTGCAACTGCTTCATTAACTCAGAACAAAATCATATGAGATATAGTTCTTTTAAACTAATGTTTTGGACAATGCATGGAGTAAAACTAATAAATTTGCTTTCTAAAAGCAAAATTTTACTTGCCTGCAGAAAATGAATAACTTAATATTGTGGACCTAATTTTAATCTTTCATTTTATATGAGAGTAGATAGAATTAAAGCCAAGAATCTTGCATTTATACAGTATTATTATCCTCACATAAGTGTCATTACCCTAACTAAAATATTACTACTGATTATGAATTTGGGACTATTTTTCTCTTCAATAAAATATTAATGCCTGAAACACTAGATAAGTACAAATATTCTGTGGGGTTGTTCTTGTAACAGTGAAATGTAGGATAAAATTCATATAATTTAACTCGAGTTTATATTTAAAGTCATTTATTTTATATTTTTATTTACTTTATATTTATATTTCATATTTCTTAACCACCCATCTCCTTCAGAGTGGTGCTTATAAGAAATGGTAAAACAGAAGCTAGAATAAATCATTTACTTAAAAATATAATTCCTATCAAAAATTATATATACCCTTTCTGATAAAATATAATTATACTGTATAGATGATTACTAGACAGGTTATTACATCATGTAATTAACATTTTTGATTCTGTAATGATTTGTACATTTATTCAGATAAGTGCCTCTGAACTCAGTGGGGTTTATTACAAAGATTTTAGCATTACTTTACGTCCCTTTAGGAGGCAAACTGAAAAGTCTATCTATACTTGAACATTTTTTTTAATGTTTGTACATACTTCATTTTGGTAGAAATGATGTAATTTGACACTGTCTTAAAGACAATATCTGCTTTTAGACAAAGACCATAATGAAGGATACAACAATGATTTAGATGTTAGCATAAAATTGTTGTACTAATATTAAAATCTAATCTTCTTAAACTTGGTCATTTTTTCTCGTTTTCTCTGAATTAAAAGATATATGTAGTTATGTTTCTTTTAGAAACAATGAGATAAAAACTTAAATTCAGTTAACAGAATGTTATTACATATTCTAAACGGCCCTGAAAATGTATATCTCTGTGTATTACATTACATTGCATTGCATTACATTACATTACTTAATGAGGAATTGTAGATAGTGAAATTAATTTTTTTTCCAGTTTAAATAGTGGAAAAATTGGGAAGAAAGTATTTGATTATTATGTTCAAGTTAAAAGTAAGAACTTCATTTTTGACTCTAGAGATAATGTTTCTCAACTGAGTGCTGGTACTTTGTTAAGGGAATATTCAATGGTTGCATTAATTGAAAATAGAGAACTATACACAGAATAACAAATATGAAGAGAAACATTGTTTTAGAAAATAATATTCTCCTGGCAGCAGTGACATGAATTTCACTGACATTCATAGAGATAAAAGAGATAGCAGTTTGGCCATTTCTATGAAAAATTTTTGGACATTTATTGAAATTAATGGAGCTTATGGTGAATTGATACTTTTTGTCTATCCTAAATCCAAATATAACTTCATTTGGATTAATCTGCTTTAATGACTTTGATACTTAACAAAATAATAAGAGGTGATCAAACTCAGTTCTAACATGCTAAAAGAAAGAATGATAAAGAAGCATACTGTATTTATCTGAGCAAGTAACACTAAAGATTGCAATCTGCTAAGCAGAAGTATGCTATAAAATCTATTTCATTAAAAATGTTAAGAATGTACATAATTCTTACTGTTCCATCCTGTTATGGAAATGAAGTTAAATTTGGAGCATTGTATTAAAACTTTTACTTAGATAACTCAACTGCTTTGAAATGGAAAAAAGCTAAGATATTGTTTTATTTATTTTTTATACTACTGAAAACAAATTTTTAATACCAATATCTGGCAGTTGAGAACAATGTTAGTTTAGTTTAGATAATTTAGTTTTTTATTTTGTTTTGTTTTTAAAACTCCAGAAAATATTAGACTGAATTTACTTGCTAGGGAAATACATTTCAAACAGTCCTAATATTTCACTGTTTCTTATAAAATAAGAATTATGTTAATTCAAATAATAAAAAGATAATAATTGCTACAAGGAAGGTTATTTTTAAGTAGGTGATTTGACCATTTTAACATAGAAGTGGGAAAAAAAACAGACAAACAGTTCATTGCTACATTATTTTATTTATACAAAGTTTTCAAATATTAGTGAACTTATATTTCTTGTACGTCATATTTTCTCACAGTTCTATTATTTATGTATGTATCATCTCAGTTTCGTGTGTGTGTGTGTGTGTAGTGTTTTCACCATGTAATTTCAGTAAAGTTTATTTTTATTTAATTGAATTTATACAGCAATTTTTCATTTGTAATTGACAATTCAGGTAGCTAACAAATCTAAGCAATTATAATTGGAAATGTAATGGTATTTAAAATATCATATTTTATGTGCTGAATAAAATGTTAGGACACCTCCAAAGTGACTCAAGAATCTTCTAAGTTTATAACTGCCTTTTGAGTACTGAAAGGATTTTAAAATCAGGTTTATTTTATTTACATTATTACCATGCCAGCATGTGCAATTTGAATTGGTAAAGCTTTAAACTTAACTTTATTTGAGGCTATGCTCGACTGTTCAATATTATTCTTTGATGAAATAACCCGTTGAATAATGCTGTGCTAAAGACAATGTACACTTAATAGTGGAATAAAGCAAGTCGTACACAGCACTATATGACAGCTGTTTATTTTGTGGGGCAAATAGATACACATGCACACAGCAAAGAAATACATAAAGGAAGAGGTTCATAGAGGGAGACAAAATGCAAAGAATATTTAAGAAATGTCTTCTGTATATTTTCTTATTTTACTCCCTTTGCTATTTATTTACATTCCGCTATAGATGAGCAAAATGATTAATATGTAGGCAGAACATGCTGCATGGTTTGCATTGCCCAATAATATAATCAATAATCAATCTGATCATGCCTGTGAGAAATTATCTGCTGGAAGGGTCAGTGGATTGTATTGAAATTCTTGTTCTCACAAGACTCCTGCCAGCTCATCTATTTCTATTCCCCTCACCTTATTTTGCTAGCAATAGTGTCAAGGCAGGTAATACCATTCAAATATCAAATAAAACAAAGTGCTAAAATGTTCCAAACATTATTTTTATCTTTTTCTAGTAACCTTGGTAGCATCTGTTCTACACCAAATTTTATAAATATCGGCTACTATTTGAGCAATTTTTGTCTCTTGATGTTTGGTTTCCTTTTATGTATGAAAAGGTAAGCTTTAACCTGCCAAATGAAACTGAACTGTTTAATGGGAAATAGGACCTAGTTTTGAATTATTCAGAACAGAATCTGAGTACTGTATATTTGCTTTGTCAATTATATACAGGGAAGAGATACTGACCTTTTTGATTGCAATTTAATTATATTTTTCTTTGTATGTTCTTTCTTAAAAAAAAGGAAGAACTGATGTCTTGAATAAATTTATGTTGTAGCATCAATGTTATTCTTTTCCTTATTGAAATAAAGGAATTCTGTTCCCTTATAACCATTACACACCTGAAATATATCCCAGTATAAATGTCTGTCTTGCTAACGATTACATTTTCTCTTTCTACTGTTCAAGTTGTTTTGTTAAATTTGAATAATTTTTGTATGTTACCATTGTTCAAGACAGAATTGTTGATTTTATACATTTATAAATTCAACCTATAATTTATAGAATATAAATCCTAATGGAAAGATTTACAAAACAATTAAACTTAGTTTTATACCACCTTTCATTTGCAGAGTAACTGACATAGGAGGAGGTAGCTGGGAGATGCTTTAAAAAAAACCAGAACTATCCAGTGGTTTGTGAATGTCAAAATTTATTTGCTCAATTACTGATATATTGACATTTCTTAAATATGCAAGGCATAATAGGCAAATAAGCCCCATTAAGTAATGGAATAATAAATTAACACATTATGTTCATCCAAATATTATTGCTTTTTATGAATCTAAAAAGACAATTAGAATACCGAAAAATTTATTTATTACCTATGTCACCTATCTAAAAAGTATGTTCCTATTGCATTTTGCTCATATTTGACCAAAGTGAATGCCATCTGTTTCATATATATTTGTTGATCTGGCTAAAATATTTATAGCATGGTATGATTAGTAAATGATAAATTCAACAGTCAAGACTTTCAGGTACTTCTGCAATTATTCAGTTATTTCCATTAAAAGGTGAATGCCTTCTCTGATGATGCTTTGATGAGACCACCACCTATTATGTAATTTGATGGTTGTAGTGAATTAGGTAAGCCTCAACCTGTTAAAAAGTTTATAGGTCACTTCATAGAGTCAAGAGCTGGCATTTTATAGCCTTCTAATGAGCTATTAAACTAGAGAAGGGAGAATTAAAGAGAGTTCTCTGCTGGAATTAACATGGTAGTGACTGCAGCTCTCTGATTCCTAGGTCCTTCAGAAGACTATGAAATCCTTCTGGAAAGTTTCTTCAAATCCAGGTTAGTTCTTATTTCACCCCACTTCTTATCCATTCTCACTGTGTGCTTGTCTCAGCTGTTTGTTATGAAGTTGAAATAGGTACAGTAGATGAACCACAATTTCCCTAAGGAAGGAAGAAAACAAAAACACAATGATGCCTTAAGATTTCACAGTATCCTTCTTGAATTCTGAAGACATATGAAGCTGAAGAATCATTCTGTGTAAGTGAATGCTGTAAATCATGTAGCCTGGAATAATAATGGTCTGGAACCTCAGCATTGTTCCCATTTCTGCAAATCTCACTTTCCCTGTGCAGGTTAACTCTGTTCTGGGGCACTAGAGATCCTGTTAGAACAGTACAGTAGTTGATTTTCCTACATGTCAAACGTTATGAGCACTTATTTTTCTATCTTGAGAGAGGAACGTTGAAATATTTTCCTGTAAGACATTTGATATATGTAATGCAACATTAAATGAAATTTCCAGGATTTGGTTGAGATACGTAAACAGCTAAATGAAACAGTTTTATTCTAGATAGCATGCCTTATTCTTTTAAACTATTTAAATGTATTTGGAGAAGCCATTCCAGCAGTACAAGTTCCCATATTTATTCAGAAGGATATTAATGTCCACAGACTATTTCCCTTATTGGTGTTCTCTCCTGCACCTGCCCCATGGTCTGAGGATTCTCCCCCCCCCCCTCGTCCCATGGTCTGAGGATTTTGATCAAAGTTGGGCTCCCAACTCTATGGTCTTGGGTGAAAGAAGACCCATCTTAAGAGTTTGAATTCGTTCTAGTCTTCTCTCTTCCCCGTTCCAAGAGATATATTTCTGCCTCAGTTGTCTAGAGCTCTAGGCTCCAAGGCTTCCCCTTGGTTGGGTAGGCAACCTTGGCTCTTTTATGACTAATGGACTTCAACTCCCAGAATTCCTGAGTCAGAGTGGCTGGTTCAGGAATTCTGGGTATTGAAGTCCAGAAGTCATAAAAGAGCCAAGGTTGCCTACCCCTGCCCTTGGTTAACAATTGCTGAAGATGACTTTCCTGCTCCCTGCAAGTTGTTCTCTCTCCCGGACGTGGGAGGAGGGCGGCGAGGTTTCAGTGGCGCATGCGCCCTGAACTTCTGATGGTGGGTTCCCCCCCCCCAAGATGTTATAGGAAAGAATAAGCTCCCCCTCCCCGCCACAATTAATTCAACGCGTTAAAATAAAGTAGCGCGTCACTTTGGACGGCGAAATTTAACCCTGTAAAGACAGCTCCCATCGGTTTCTATCATTCTGGCTCCTTTTGCAAGACGAGAAGTTTCCGATTCTGCCTTTTTTTCTTTTTTTTGCAAGACAAGAAGTTTCCGATTCTTTCTCTTCTCCTTTCCACGTGGACTGCCTTTTCCTCCCGCAGAAAGGAACCGGTGCAAGGCAAAACACACACACACACACACACAATCACACACAAACACACAATCACAAACAAACACACATACACACGCCCTGGTGGGGAGCACAAAGCCCGGAGCTCCCTTCCTCCCTTATTTTACTGTGCAGATTTCAGATAGAGAGCGTTCTAAGCCTTGTCTCCTTACCCGGGGCAACTCCGCCTGCCTCCAGGAAGGAGGCGCCCGCAACTGCCCCGTCCGCCCTGCCGCTGAGCTCCCTCGTTCCTTCATTGCTTCCTCCGGCACACCGGTTCTCGGGATCCGACTTAGCCTCGCACCCTCTGTCTCGGCGACCGATTGGCTACCAACAGCTGAGCATCTCTCTACGCCAACTCTTCCTTGCCGGGAAGGAGAGGGCGCCTGGGGGTAAACTTAAAAGAGATTTTCTGAGGCGTTTCCAGGTTGGTCCTCCCGCTTCACCTGGGCCGGGCTATGGAACGAGTCTCCGTCCTTGCGCCGAGCAACGGGACTGCATGCAGCCTGCTCGCCAAGCCGCCTGGCCTCTCGCTCCCGAAGGAGCTTCGGCCTCTTTGTCACGAAGCCAACCAATAAGGAAGCGGCTGCTGACACGAGCCCTCCCCCCCCCCATCGGCTTCCCTCTTAGCTCCCCAGGGTCCAAACGCCCACAGGAGGGTTTTTTTCCTTCCCGCGCAACCTTTTGGAAGCCGACGGCTGTAGTTGCCCCCTTGGCGAGCAGGCGTCGAACTGGGCGAGTTTTCTGTCAAGGGAAGGTTTGGCGGTTTTTTTCCCAATTTAAAAATAATATTTAAGTATATGGTTGGACGGTGCGATCTTTATTCCCGTCCCCCCCCCCTGCGAGATCCTGAGGGAACAAATTGCAGGGAATTCGGGGGAGGGGGGGTGAGGCCTAAGCCAGTGGTGGCGAACCTACGGGAGGGACGCCAGAGGCGGCACTCGGAGCCCTCTCGGTGGGCACGTGCGCCGTCGCCCCAGTCCTAGGCCTTCAGCTGGGTTTTATAAAATCTTTTTGCTTTAGGCCTCCACCACCTTGTACAAAAAAATGGGGGGGGGGTTTTCAATCAATCAGTCAATTTCAACTTCGGGGGGGGGGAGATCTTGCGAAGTTGCAATTGATTGATTGAACTTTTTAGTCCCACCCAGTCTGCCGTGGCCACACCCACCCGGTATGCATAAGTGGGTTTTGGGTTGCAGTTTGGGCACTCGGTCTCTAAAAGGTGCGCCATCACTGGCCTAAGCTATGCCGGATTCCTGTTTGAAGAATCCACTGGCTTTCTTCCTGCTTGAAGGCGACAAGGTGTGTCTTCCAGATCCTGTCCTAAAGTATGAATGAAATACAGAGTTTTCATTTAAATTTTGCACGACGACTCTACCCATTTTTTTAAAAAAAAAAATAGTCCGATGAGTAAACACGAATCGTAAAGGAGTCCTGCTTTCTTACCTAGATCCATGCGTTAGGCTTAGAGGCGGACCCTCCCGTGGTTTTGCCCCTTTCTTTAACAAGAAACGTCCGTGGGCGGGTTGGGGGGGGGAGGCATCAGCTGATTTATGCCGCCGTTTCTCTGTCGCCCTTTCCCGTTCTTTCTCCGCCTCCTCCTTGCGATCCTGAAACTCGTCTTGGCCACGAAGGTTCCCAAGCTGTTAAGGATGGCGATCGATTCTTGGATAATTGGAACCCCAAGTTTCCACAACGCTGGGCTCGCCCGCTTACAATTCATCCGTCGGCTCTTTGCCTGCCAGGAAGTTTTCTCGCACCGACCGATTAAGGCTTATTTCGGCTGCCTCCCTCTCCCCCCTCCCGCTTCCCCATAATTACAAACCAGGATATCGCAACCCTTTTTCGAAATGAAATGTTTATTCCAGTAGTAGCCAAGGAAAAGAACAAGAGCCCGCACGCGTAACTTCCAACCTTTTGCAGAAACGCCTCGCGGTTTAAATTAAGAGGGGATGTAAGTAGTTGCTGAGAACACGGTAGGAATCTTTAGAAGACCCGTCCTGGAGGTCTTAACTAGTTACCGCTTTAGTCGCGCGAAATTCGGGGGTGCTGCTCCCATTGCAGCTACGTTTTAGCCAGCAGGCAAAAGGTGCTCCCCTCTCTCTGGGTACTGTGAAGGGACCAGTCGCACCCGGAATTTCAGCGTAGTTCCTCCGTATTTATACCGAAGCGGGCGAGAAGGAAAAATGGTTGGATAGAAAGAATGTCTTCATATGTCACACCCGATCCGAAGACGGTGTTGGTTTATATTGCGGTACAAGGAAACGCTCAAAACCATAGTTCTGTAGTTTAAAAAAAAAAAAAAACACGAAGGAGCGCTTCGGGCGATCTAGATTAAGGTCACATCTTCTCCTAAGCCTCGCATTCACATCGATGGGGTTTCCAAGCAATCCGTAGTCCACGCGGCAGGCGAACGTTGGATGAGGAAGATTTATCATGATTTTGTCTTAAAATGTGTCGTTTACTAGGAGACCGAAACTCCCTCCTCCCGCATCATTAAAAAAAAAACGTGGACATAAAGTCAGCAAAAACTGTCCTTGGACTGCATAATGTATTAACCACACACACACACACACACACACCCCGCGATAGCCAGCAAAACATATAAAACGCCTGCTTTTAAATTGAAAGCCTGGACTACTGTTAATAAAGTTGGATTTTCTCTCCACGCCCGCATTTTACTTTTGAAACGTGTCTTAGCCATTTGGGAAATAGACGGGGGGGGGGGAATTGTACTCTCGACAGTGTTTAAGGCGTCTTCTCTAACCCCCGTCCTCCCTGAAGTGAGTTGTTTGCTTTTTCTGGATTAGAACCGCTACCGCTTCTCTCCTTTTCCGAAAAGGCGGCTTTCCGAAGTCCGCAACAAAAGACACGCCCGCCCCTAAAAAAGCCTCTTTTATCAACAAACAGGCTATGAAAACATTACAGATGACTCCAAGGAGACTTTTGTTCGGTGTTACGTTTGTGGATGAGTGAAGACAAAGATGACAGAGAAAGACACGGGGGGGGGGCAGACAGACGGATGGACGGACAGTAGAAATAATATTGGAAGCCGCAGCTATGTGGTTTGGTGCCAAAAATAAAGATAACGGCGCGAAAGCTGCAGGAGACTCCGACGACAGTGGGCGATGGGGGAAAAGAAGACGCTCCTCTTAATTAAGACTTCATCTGTCAACAAATAGGGGAAAGGGTTATTTATCCAGAAGAGGTGAAAAAAATGCAGGAATGTAAACTTTCTCTGAGCGCCACCATCACCCCTTTCCTTTCCTTTCCCAATCTACCAAACATTAGATAGCTCTTTCTGGGGGTGGGGGGGAAGGTGACCCGGAGGAGGCTCTGCTTGAAGTAACAGGTACCCGGAAGTCCTTCTCGGGGAAAGAGAGGTCGGAGCTGTACATGGGAACCAGCTAGTCTAGGATTCTGCGACGATCCCCACAGCCCCTCTTGTCTAAAGCCCCTGGAGCTTGAGGGACACAAATCCAAGTGCTTCTTCCCTTCTTCTGCCGGCGCTTCCAAATGAGGACCGTAAAATCCCAGGCGATCGCTAGATGGCAGCCAATAGTTACAGCTTTCTGCATTCCTGGCCGTTTAAATGTCCTTCCATCTTGGCTTGATCCCAAGCCATCAACCACTATTCCTACTTCCTAACAAAGTCCCTTCCTTGGAACTTTTTTCGGAACAGCAGGTGCGACTGTCGCCGTCGGAAAAAATATCACAATAGCCCGAGCGTCAGGAATGCAGAATCTCGAATCTCTGGTTTTGTTTTGGTTTTTTGGAATAAGGCGGCTCCCCCCCCTCCCCAACCTTTAATCGCGCCCTTGAGGTCACACCAAGGCCGCCGAGCCGTTGTTTCGCCTGTCGAGCTTTGAGGGTTTCGCCCGGATTGTTCGACATTGTTCGCGCTTTGCCTGGGAAGGAGAACGCAGAGGTCGTCGGAAATGAAACCTTCACGCCTGAATCGCCGACTCTTCGACTTTTTGAAGGAAGAGAGGTCTTCCTCATATCGCCCAAATCCGCAAAATTAGGGGGCAGCGCTTTTGGGGTGTTGATATGGTCGCCCTTTCCCAGCACGCACGCTGAGTTTGTGGTGAGGAGAGGGACCCTGGTGTTTTTGCAGGAAATGAAAACGGGTGAGCCGAAAACATCTGACTCTGTTGGGTCAGGCCGTTGGCTCTCAACCTTAATTCTGCTAATATTGGAGGCTTTCAAATTTTAAGGCAGGTGAGCAGTCATTTGAAAACCCGCATTTTTTTTTTTTTTTGAATACTGTACAACCGCTGCAGCCAGTTCTTCCCTAGCGACTTTCATATTTGACAGCGTCTTTAATACTGTAATTGATTTACGGTATTTCTCAACTTGGAAAAAAACAACAACCCAAAACACCACTTAAGTAAAGCCTCTGCAAAACCGAATCATACGCTCTGAACCAAAAGTCGCATATCTTTATTTTTGGGAACGGGAGGGACATGTTTATTCTGCCTTCTTAAGATTTTCACCTTCTACACTATCGGCGGAGGCATTGTTTTTCTAGCGGCCTGTCAGCATATAAACTCTTGCGGACGGATGTATTAATAGCAGGGTGGTACACACACACACACACACACACACACACACACACAACATTTTTTGCCAGCTTTTTCTCCACAGTGAGTGTTCTTTTAGACTTATAACAGATACTACGCAGAATGCAACTTGACATTTCATAAACTTCAGTTGCTAAGGAACACTGTATTTTGTGTACGATAATGATGCTTTTCTCGCATTGTCTCGGCTTTCAGAGGTCTAGGAGAAAATTGAACAGTCGCGTGCAAGAACCGACCATCACACGAGGTGAATGGATAAGGCAAAACCTCAAAGAGGGATCCAGGCTCGTGGCCTCCCCCAATGCGAGGACTCAAACTTGCGAATCCATTTACATGGGGGTGGGGGGTTAAAGCAAAATGTCCCTTCGTTTTGAAAAGGCAGAAGCCAAATACTTAATTCGTTGCGCAGGGTTTCAGGCAGCCGTGGAGTTGCTTAAACCGAAGAGAAGCCACAACTGCCAGAGCTGCAGCAAGAAACAGTCCTCTATTTGGACGGACTACATCCCTCAAACCATGTTCCGCCACCTTGTTAATTTTTTGCTTCTCCCAAATCCTTTGAAGGCCGTTTATTCTCATTGGTAAAGAAAGGTGAGGGGAGACGTCCTTCCTTCCCAATTTCAGCACCCAGCCCCTGATAATAGGAAGACATTGAGTTCGGTCCTCTATTTCTGGTTAAGTAAAAACGTTTTAGTTGTCGGTTTCTCCGCCTCACCTTTTTAGGAAAATCTCTTGCTGTCCTCCAGTCTCAAATAGCTCTTCCTTCGAATTAAAAGATTCGCTTCTCTCTGGGCTGATTTGGAAGGAAGTCCCGTGGAACTCCGAAGGCATTTATTTCTAAAGCAAACCTTCCCGAGGCTGGGCTGAGACCTGCGCCCCGATCCCGAGCCTCAGAAGGAGGCGCCACAGATTCTGCGCCATTTAGCTCTTCCCCTCTCCCCTCCCCGGCTTTTCTGCGCGCTCTTTTAGTTGCGTGAAAAGCTGCGCCGGAGATGGAGCGAGGAGGGCGGGAGGAGAAGGAGGAGGAGCGAGAGCTGAGCAAGACGACCTCCAACACCGGAATCACCAATGGGGAGCTGATGGTTGAAGGTACCCAGAGGAATGCAGCCGTAGAGAACTTCAGCCCTCCTCCCCTACACCAAAAAAGAGAACAACCTGGGCATCGCTACGAATTAACGCGTGGAGATGTTGTCGCGGCAGGAAAGTACCCTGTCCACTTAAAACAGGGCGCAAGGAAAAGAGGTTTGCACCTTTTTCTCTCCCTGCAACAGACACGCTCGAACCCGGGAGTAAATAGGCCCCTTTAGTTAATCTGGAGGGCCTTTCACTGTTTGTTCAGACAGCCTGTCGCCAGGTTTAAACCAACAACGGACAACCTTGTGATTTCGTTGGTGAAAGAAAACCCGAACATCCAAGGCAAATTACAGCACGGCGGGAGGGATGGGGGGAGGGAATGGGTGGCAGAACTTGCCCCGACCTTGCAAGTGTTGAAAGGCAGCGGGTATTTTCAAGGGAGGCCAAAACTGATACGTTGGGATTGATCCTGTTCGTATCCTTTCCAATGGAATACAGGACACGTGCTTTTCATAAGTGTCTATTACGCAGGCTACGTAATAGAAAGCGAGCGATCCCAAGTCCCAAGCGGGACTGCTAAGCAAGCGGTCCTCAAAGGATCGGTCGCCACTTTAGTCCAACGGCAAAGGACTGGGAAAGCTCGCATGGAAGAGTCACTGGGCTGCCATTCAAGCTGAACGCGCCCAAGACTGAGCTGCCCGGATTCCCGGTAGCGTCACAGAGGCAGCGGCGTGCACTTGTCATTAACGCCCCTCATCCCTCCGCCTGTGTGTCGCCCTGAAGATTCCGCTGATGAATCTGGAGCTCTTTGGGTTAGATGGTCGGTTTCCCCCCATGTAATTGGTGTGCGGGTCTATTAAAATGTCAATTCCACTGTAGGGTGACCGGACTCGCAGGTAAAGCCTGGACAGGATAACAGTCCGAGCGACTGCCGGCTGTCTAGAAGGGGACCGAATCAACAGCAACTTCTGAGCCAGTTTCATCCCTCCAGTCTTTGTTTTCCGCCTCTCCTCCTGCCGCTGCTCCGGTGTTTCCTCTTCCCTGGCAAATTCTAGTTTAGCTTTTCCAGTCTCTCTTCCTCCATTCTCCCGCCTCCTGGAGAACAATCGTTGCCGGGGGAGGTTCGTTGAACGCTGAGCTTGCAAACTGACCTCTTATTTAGGAAGTCATTAATCACATCCCCTCCCCTGGAATGAGAGACAGCGGTGGAACCTGTGAAGCGCCATCCCGCTCCCTCCGCCACTCACCCACCCCCGCGCACCGCTTCCCCAAAGGCTTTGAAAACGCTTGGCTGCCTCGCATCCTGAACCGAATTGAGATGACACCGCGTTTCCGGTAGGCTTCCATAATGGACAGGGTACATACAGACCCGGGGAAAGGCGGACTTTGGTCCCGAAGAGGCTTAGATCGGCCGAGCCTACACAAGGCAGGGCCATAAATAAGCACCTTCAGAATATTAGTTCTGCGAAGAATGCAGCGCGTATTTTAATGCTCGTTTAATCGTTCGAACAGTTTGTGCATTTTAGTAATGTCACCCTGTTATCAAAAGAGGCTTCCCTGCTGTTATTCATTCTCTGATGATATTCCACAAAGAGGCAAGATTTTTTTTCTCTCCTTTCCCTTCCAGAAAACATTCGACTGAGAGGGGAATAAAACGGCACATTGCAATGTGGTTCAAGCGGAAGATGGCTATTATCGTAAAGAGAGCGGGACCCCCAATAATAGATCTAAGTTTCAGGAAAGCAAATTCCGAATTAAAATGGGGGTGGAGTGGGGAAATCCTAATAATTAAACAGAGGGCTCTTATTCACAGGATGCGTCTCAAGTCTCGCCAACTGTTCGTGTGAGATAATTTAATTTGGATTCCTGCACCGAGCAAGGGAGTGGACTTGATGATCTTATTGATTCATTGCCAATTCTGCAAGATTACAGTCGTAGATACACTCACATAATAGTAAGATCCGTGAAGATCAGATATATTTACTTTGGCGGGCGGGGTGGGCGCAGGCCTCTGCTGCCAATTTCTGCGCGCGATCAGTGGAAAGGAAGGCGGCTTACTTTCAGGTAAATGTGTGCAGGAAGACGCAAGACTTGCGCCCCCTATTTCTGGCCATCATCGGTTCCAGCGGGACGCGACCGGCACGCTTACACAAAGATCTAAAACACCTCCAAGTCAGCCCATTTAAAAATACAGATATGATGCCAAGGGGTTAACTTAAAATAAAACCGCCGATTGCTATTTAGGTAAGCCCCATCGCCTGATTCGTGGATCAGCTTCAGAGCTCCTTTAAGAGCGGCGCTTTCCACCTCCCGGGTTTCTACCGTTACGAGATTAGTTTGCACGCGGGTCCTCATATATATATATATTTAGGCTTTCGCTCCGGAGAACGCTGTACGCCGCCTGTGCTAAGGCAGCAAAGAATTCCCCACCCTTCACGAGCGTCAGACGGATCTACGTACAGAAAACGTGCCAACTCGTGGCACGGGGAGCGGATTTTCAAATTTCGTTGTTGATTCGTAAATGAGTCCGGCGTGTCAGGGCCGTTGGAAGTGCCGATTGGCTAGTCCTTTTTGCCAGCCTTCCCCCACCCCCCACCACCACCCAACCTCACCCCAACTCGGAAGACCCGAGGTGAAATTAGTAGTAAGAAGGCATGTAATTGAGCGAGTCACGTGCAACGGGGGCCCAGAATACCAGCCAGAAGAGCATGGAGGCGCTTGGCCTGGGCGGGGGGGGGAGGGGCAGCGCAAGCTCCAAAAAAAGAGCAGGAACCAGACAGCCAAAGCGGGGAATGGCTCAAAAAAAAAAAAAAAAATCAAGATGTTAAAAGCTAATTCCCGAGACTGCTTCTCCCAACCGGGAAGGCGGTGTGTGTGAGTGAGGGGGATACTTTCCGCCTTGCTACTTTGGAACACAGGGCCTGTAAAGCAACATGGCCGAAGGTTATTCTCCCCCCCCTCCCTTCTTTTCCTGGGTTGCTTTTTTTTCCTTTTAAACATCGCCTTACTTTCCCTTTCTTCTCCCGTCTTTTTTTTTTTAATCATTTATTTATTTATTTAAAAAGAGCCCTTTAATTTGGACAGTTCGTTTAAGGGGGAAAAAAAAAAAAGAACGCCCACCACAACCATGAAATGGGAGATTGGGAAGAAAAAAAAGGGGGGGGGAAGAATCCTATTGTGGCCGAGAGCTCTCCTCCGTGTTGCTCTGCGCCGCCCACACCGATTCACCCAAGTTGAAAAGCGTTCAGAGGGACCATTGTTCCCGGCGTGATTGAGCAAGCAAGTAGCCGCTGAAGGCAGAAAGGGGAAGAGAAACTTTTATACACCTGCCCTCCCCCCCCTTTCCCTCCCCTCCTCCCCACCGCCGCCCGGCTCCATTCGGCTCTGGTAGAGTCATTCCAGCGTTCGAGAAAGGGGAGGGGGGTTTGCCGGAGGAAGAGCGCGAGAGAAGCGAGCGCAGTTGGAAAATAACACCCGGCGTTCGGGGCCGCTGGATTGGGCTGTTCCAAGCGGTTGTGCAATCGCCTTCTCCCTCGGCTCGGTCGCCCCCCCCCCCGCCTCTCCTCGCTCGATCGCTCCCTCCCTCCCTCCCTCCCTCACCAGCCAAGACTCATTCGCCTGCGAATTCCTCTGGGGAGGGATGGGATCGGTGCTCAACCAGCAGTATCCAAGTAAAGTATCGTTTTCTGGGGTGGTTTATGTGGCTGAAAGATGGAGTTAAAGGGCAGGATCGCACGTATGTACAGAACAACGTGGGGTAGGCTGGGCTGCTGCTGCTTGCTGCTGCGGCGGCGGCGGCTGCTGCTGCTGCTGCTGCTACTGTTTGTGCGTGTGGCGGGGAGTGTATGAAAAATATAGCCTGAGTCACAGCAGATGCTGCCTTTTCCTTAGGCGATGCTTTTATTTTTCTTTCGAAATGCAGTTTATTTCCTCCTCCTACGAGATCTGGGCGTGGGTGCGCTTGAAATGTTGGTGGGTTTTAAAATGTTCGTGTGGGGGGGAGGGGTCGGAAGGGAAGGAAAATAGCGCGATTTCGTAACGCCGAACGTGCGTTTGTGTGTGCTTTCCGTCCTCTTCTGTACGCAACCGCCAAGGAGATGTTACTAGAATTTAATTCTCTGCCTGTGTGTAAGAGAGAGAGAGAGAGAGAGAAGTGTGTCGCGCGTGTATATTTACGTAGTTTCTTGGTTTTTTCCGCCATCCCTCTCCAAATCAGCGGGGGCGCGTAAAAGTGGAGATGAACCCGGGAAATTGCCTGAACAAGAAGAGGAAGAAGAAGAGGAAGAGGAGGAGAAATCCCAGGTTTTGCACGGAACGGGCCATTGCAAGTGGTTTAATGTGCGAATGGGATTCGGATTTATTTCCATGCTCAACCGCGAGGGAAGCCCGTTGGAGTCTCCGGTTGATGTCTTTGTACACCAAGTAAGCACTTTTTGTTACTTAAATTCTCATCTCGCTCCGTTTTCGCTAAAATTAACAAATCCTAGTTCCGTTTAAGATTGTTTCTGTTTCATATGATCTAAACGTTGTTTGCGTAAAGGGCTATTGTGCCTGCTCTGTTAGGAACTAATTTCAGATAGCAACAGTCCCATTGAAATCGGAGTATTGAGAAGGTACCTTATAGTTAATAAAAGCTAATAAGGTACCTTCTCAACACAACGTTGTAGTATGAAGCCTTGCTTTTTTTTGTTTCCAGTGTAATTCTAGAGGAATTTTGTTTGTAATCTATTGGTCAACTGATAAGATCACTCTTTATTAAAATAGGAGAGAGAGAAAATCAGATGTAAACCCTGCAATTCTGTGTGTGTTGATTTGAACTTAAAGAATCTATACAAAAAGTAGAACCTACTTAGAAAGAAAACATTAAATAGTGTTACTTTTTGTGACAATACAATGAAGTTATAAATAGTATTTGTCTTGGTTTGCTATTTGGAACAAATGCATCTCATATTGTAGAAAATAACATATCAAAGCCTAATTTATGCTCAGCATGTGATAATCTGTGAGAGGAAAATATATTTACTAGACCTCTGAGCAACAAAGCTACTCAATCTTTAATGCTTCCAAGTTTAGAAGTGCAAATATAAAAGGTGGTGTTGTCATAAATATTTATGTACAAATAAAGGCATGATTCCTTCAGCATGTAAAAGGCTATTATGACTGTAAAAACAAATAACAGCATAAAAGAGTTAATTCAGTTAGCTATATTTGACTGCTACACACATGTGCTTTTTCACTTTCTTTTCTGTCCTTTGATTATCTAAGAACTAAAAATCAGGAATTAAATTTTTATTTGTACTATCACATAATTGGCTCAGGAGGGAAATGAAACAGATACAAATTCCTGAAATTCCTGTGCACGTTGTTAAAGTCTTTTTTATTTTATTTTAAATCCTTCATTGAGTGTAGGAAGACCTGGGTTTTGATTGGGTATATCTGCAAAACTTCAATAATGTTTCATGTGAATACATCTGTTATTACTTTTGGGGATTTCCTAGCAAACTGAGACATATTTTTTTTGTGTCTGTGTCAAGTTTGCTTTCATTTTTTTTTCTGGTTTGAGCAAAATTTTAAGATCTGTTGTGGATTTTTATTTATTTATTTATTTATTTATTATTTGGTTGATGAGGATGCAGTAGAACAAGGTAATAAAAAAATTATATCTTCAGGTTTAAAAATATCTTCTGAAGCAATACTTTCACTGAATTCAGTGGAAATGTTCTAGAATAACTGGTGAAATAATTGCTGTTACTGCTACTCAAAATATTTACTTTGGTTTTCCCATCTTGTAACAAAATTAATATCACTTAATGAATAGTAATATGGCATCTTGAAACACAATTAATATTAATTTAACTATAAATATGGAGAATAACTCTGAAATAAATACTTGATTTTTCATTTACATAAATTTGTTTGATTTAATCTACAGTCCTCATAGATTTTTCAGTGCTGATTTCTAATGGCACCTGGCCCTTCCAATTTTTTCTCCTTTCCCTTTTTAAGTTCTCCATATGTATTTGTATATATGTAGATGCTGAATGTATATGTGGATTCATATTATACCTGAAAATCAAACTCCCAAAAATCTGTTAAAATAACATTTATGTAAAAGATACTTGTAATTTGATTACTCAAACATTGTCATGTTGAAAGTACTGTGTAAGCTTTTGGCTTCTGTGTTTATATGTTCACAGATTTTTTAAAAAGTACAATCAAAATATTGGGGGGGGTGGATTGCAGAGGTAAAGTCAGGAGAACAAATCTTCTATCGTTCCATGCACACTTACATTGGTTATTATGGTTACTGATAGGTTCTAATAATTAAATGGAAGCTATGTAATTATGTAGATGGAATTTTTTTAAAAAGCTTGATTTCTACCTTTCCCTTTCATCTACAAGTCTCTGGGCAAGTACTATTTTTTAAATCTAAGATAAATGTGTACAAGTCATGATCAATCCAATTTTACAGATTTGGACTGTAAAACTATAGCAAGTTAGATAGTTTTCTGTACATATGTATTTTTGTATTTCCTAGTTGAAACAACTCTTGACTTTTTAGACAAAAGATAACAGGGCTTTAAACATTCTGATCAGAATTTTTCACAGAAGGTAATTTGAATTTGCATGTATGTGTGTGTGTGTGTGTGTATTACACATATGCAAATAAGAGATTGCTGCATATCAATCCTAGATTCTTAAATTTTGCTAAGTGCATAGGTGACCCATTCAAATGATACATTTTCTAATAATTCTTTGGAAAAAGAAGTGTATTTGAACCTCCTTATGTCAGATTAAAATTTAATGTTCTATCTACTAAGCTAGATATGAAGAGTAATGAAAGCTAATAATTCTGTAAGACACAAAATTAATGAGTTTGACACATGCTTAAAGAATTCAGTAAGCAAGAAAAATAATTATATAGAAGAAAATTGAAATACGTATGAGCATTACTAATATACTGTATTTAGATAATTAAAGGTAATTTGAAAAAAAGCATTTTATGAATACTTGCTAATGTATATGCATTTGCAAATAAGCATAATGAATTTGTACTGGTGATTTCCTACAGAAATTTCCTGCGTCTGAAATGAAAGGGTGGTACTGAGTAAAATTATTTTGTTCAGCAATACAGGCTGATTTCACTTCCATTACTACACAAATGGGTTACAAATGATAGAGGGAAAAGGGGCCCTAAAGTGAGGAGGGGGGAGAGAAGAGCAGACAAGGAAAGGAAGAAGCCATGAGCAGCTTGTAGGCATCTCTAGGAGTAAAGGAAGAGCATTATCTTGACTAGAGGGAGACTGAAACTCTATAACAGTGGTTCTCAACCTGTGGGTCAGGACCCCATTTGGGGTCGAACGACCATTTCATGGGGGTCGCCAAACAACGCAGTCCGCCATTTTTCCCCCTTTTCCTTAGCTGTGCTACTCCCTTTTATTCTATTGGCTTTTGAAAGCCAATAGAATAGACTCTCTATTTGAATAGAGTCTAATTCTATTGGCTTTCAAAAGCCAATAGGAATTGTCCAGGCTGTCTCTGCCCTGCTGAGCCCGCCAAAAGTCCCATTCTGCAAACGGTGCTGCACCAGTTGAGTAGTCCTCGACTTACAACCGGTTGGGGGTCGCAGCATTAAAAAAGTTGAGAACCACTGCTCTATAAGTAAGTAAACTTGTCCCCTTGTCTGCCTAGGTCACTATTTGAGCCCCCCTTTTCTGAAACAGACTAACAGTTATCCTTGGCTGGTGCTTGTTGGAAGTTTTTTGGCATCTCTGCCCAAGTCCCTGTTTTTCCATCTTTACATTACTGGTAGTTCTGATGTGGGGTTCTGGTTGTCCTATGCAAGCACATTGCATTCACTGCTGCGTGTCCTCAAAGGGGCAACCTCAAGGATTAAGGGCGCCACACTGCAGTCTGTACGTGTGCAGGAAGATGGTGCCTTATTTACTGACAAACTGCTTGTGTGGCTGATGTTACTGGAGTTTGAACTGAGAACAGAAAAAAATCGCTCAGGAGCAAGTATAAGTGGAAGGACAAATTTGGGCATATGGGAGAGTTTCCAACCTGACCATTGCAGGAAAATAAAGACAGGCTGCTGGTTGGCCTCCTTTCCTAAACATCTAACCAAGGAAGTCTACATTCCTGCGAAAGTTGACCGTCTATGTCACAGATCTCTCTTTTTGAATGCCAAGTCAATTGTTGGTAAAATATCTACCAACCACCATTTAATTCTGAATGGTAACTCCAACCTGTATATACCCGTATAATGGAGACTTAACTCCATGTAGAATCGTCTCTGCCAGATGGGTGGCATAGGAGTTTTATAATAATAAATAAATTTGAAGGTAGAGAGTGATTCATCTTTCCCATTTCTCCAGAGTTTTCTATGATGTAGCAGGCTAGATTTGGACAGCAAGATTGGGAATCTGAGCTGGGAGCAAGTCATTGTTGCTTTGTACGAATTCCATTTTACTACAAGAAGTTGTCTCAAACATTCTGCCAATTCTGAGTTCCTTTCAGTGTTGGGACAGTTGTTCTGCTGATACCTGTTATTGTATCAGCTATCCTGCTACATTAATATGTAGAACTAGTTTGGCAATGTTAGAGGTAACATTATGTTGCAGTTTGTGTAATCCTTTGAAAGTGGTGCTTTGAAATATGCAAGAGGACATGAGGCGCCCCAATATTTGGCTTGTTAAAGCAGCTGCATTTTTTTTTTTTTTTTTTGGCTTGCATAGAATGAAATGGCTAGGCATGAACAGGCATGTGAAGATAGCCAGAAGCAGCAGTTTGGAAACATTTTAATAATTTAAAGAGTTTTTTCATATATGTCATGTCTTCTGAAACATCTGTTTTGAAAGATTTGCACAGTTCTGAAAGTTTCCTGCTTGGAGGATTTAATTGTCCAGAATACTGATCAGCCAGGGGATATTCAGAAATTCTTGCCCACTTAGGTAGTCCTCAATTTACTCATTTAGTGATCCTTCAAAGTTACAAAGGCAAAAAGTGACTTTTCACTTTCAGTTTTTTACACTTATGACCATTGTAGCATCCCCATGGTCACGTGATTTACATTCAGATGCTTGACAACTGAGTCACACTTATCATGGTTGCAGTGTCTGCAGTGTCCCCGGGGTCATGTGATCACCTTTTGCAACCTTCTGACAAGCAAAGTCAATGGGGAAGCCAGATCCACTTAACAAACAACTTGTAACTAATTTAACAACTGCAGTGATTCAGTGTGGCAAGAAAAGTCGTAAAGTGGGACAAAAGTCACTTGACAAATTTCTCAGGAACCTAAATTTTGGGCTCAATTGTGATCATAAGTTGAGGACTACCTATATAGATATTTCCCAGTTAATATCTGCTCCCTTGTCAATCCACAATTAAAACAGCTTCCATTTGGATTTAAGAATTGAGGTGGTGTATGATAAATATGATCCAACCCATTATTTTGACTTATTTCTATTTGGGGATCTCAAGGTTGCAGGCTAAATTGTCTGGAAAGATGCCCTCCTCCCCTCCCCCATTATAAACTGGCCAGGATGTGCTTGCCCTTTGGAAGGGGAAGAAAATGGAGGCTTTCTTGTGGAAAGCAAATGCCCCTTCCTGGTGGTTAGAAATTTGTTATTTAAAAAAAAAAATCCCATCTCTTGATTTAGGAATTGATGGGCTAATCTCACGTCTACCAAGAAGAGGATGGTCTCAAAGCACAGAAGGTATCTAGCACAGAGGTCCCCAACCTTTTGGGCACCAGGGACCAGTCACGTAGAGAGAGGTTTTTCCACGGACCAGAGGCGGCATGGTTTTGTGTGCTGCCTGCATCCTGCGGATGGGGCTTTCCTTGTTTGTGCAGACTGGTTGCTAGCATGCCATGGCCCAGTACTAGTCCACGGACCCGGGGTTGGGGACCCCTGATCTGGACTTATTTCAGTATGTTTTTGGCTGGGTTTGGGTCATCTTAGTAAATGATCTCTGCTTGAAAATGGATGGAAAGAAATGGGTATTAATTCACATAAATGTTATAGTGGATTTTGTTAGCACTGCATATGAATTATTGCTAATCATTTGCTGTTTGCAATGATTCTAGTCCTTTTTGTTGGATATATTCAGGGGGTACTGCCGGGAACTACTGTTTACATATGATGTGTTGATCTATGGTGTTTCATGGAATTGTGCCTTGTCTTCTTAGTTGTCAGACATCTGTACGTAATCTCTGGAAATACCAAAGTGAGTGCCCTTGATGTGCTGACCAGAGTCAGCTTATGTTGTTGTCTTCCAGCTCCAGAAAATGGTTGATACCATTTGATTCCTTCTTCGGTTGTAGAGTGAACAAACTGCAGTTAAACCCGGATAAGACAGAAATGCTATTAGTCAGCTAATCTTAGGAATTTGGGTTCAGTTTTTTCTGGAATCATGTATATGGAGTGGGCTTGGATTTTCTATTATTTCAAATAATAACAGTGGTATTTTGGCTGCATATTGCATGATTGGTTATACGTTTTGATGTTCAAAATTTAGGAAACTGGTTTGTTAAGTAAAAGATAGAACCAAAGTCTTGTTTAAATCATTTGCTTTGTAAAAAGTAAGTTGTGTATTGATATGTATTGCAACATCAATGGTATATAGGAAGGGCAATGAGGTTTCATTGAAATAACTTGCCTTGCTACAATAAGAGACTTGTGGCCCTCTTAATTATATCCAAATAATAATTATTTTTTAGTTATGCTTAATTATTTAAGTGGTTTTATAATATATTTTAATTATTTTATTATATGCTGTCCAGAGTCACTTTGTGTGAGATGGACTGCCATATAAAACCAGATTTTGTGAGATATTTAATTTCATATTCAAATAAGATCATTTATGACTATAGGACTATGTAGCTTTAATCCCAAAGCAATCAAAATCAAGCTGTCATGGATTGTACATACATATAAAATAAGTCTCACTTATTTTTAATTTGTGATTTTGTAGATTTAAATTCAAAGGTCTCTTGTAGTTTTACTGTCTTATTTTATCAGTAGTCTTGTGACTTATATACTGAAATATTTACCATGCTAAAAATTAAGTCAGACTACAGGCTATATATTTTATTGATTTGTAATCTGCTGGTTGAATGAACTCTGAATTATTCCAGCATTGTAAGTGTAAACCTCTGAATATAAATTGGTGATCAGTTATATATTGACAGACCAATCTTTCCCATCTTTGGCAATTTCATAGTGCTTAGAATGGGACATGGATCCTACCAGACCTGTCACCGTTTGAATAAATCTCTCCCACTAATGGGTCTGAACCCCATCATCATTTAGAGCTCTGGTGTGAGGTTTTAGACCAGGGGTGTCAAACTGCCGGCCCACAGGCCGGATGCATCATCCAGAAACCACGCCCACCCCATTGCCGGCAATGGCACGCCCACCCCATTGCCGGCAATGGCAAAAACATCCCGATACGTTGCGGGATGACACGTGACATCGCGAGTTTGACGTGTCTGTTCTAGACCATTCTGGAGCTGGTGGATTTCTTCTCCATCATGTTCGGTAAGAAACAGAAAATGAATATTCATGTATTCATTTCTTGGCTTATATCTATATACAAGGCTTTGAAGAAGGATGTGTGTGTGTGTGTGTGTGTGTGTGTGTGTGTGTGTCCTATTTTCACTTCCCTTTTCCTATTTTCCCACAATAACCCAGTCACTTTCATAGCTATGGCAGGATTTGAACTCACTGCCTTCTGCTTTCTAGTGTCTTAACCACTAGCCCAAACGTCCCCCCCCCTCTCTCTCACACACACAGAGTGGATGCTATTCTCATAATTTTACCCAATTATTGAAAATTAAAAACAAGTATGGAAAGCAAATCCTATGGTTTCGGGAGGTTGTTTTATTTTGTTTTGTTTTGTTTGTCTTCTTTTATATATTGCATTGGGTTTTGCTCTCTTGGTATCTGTTGATTCCTGGTGATTATCTGGACGAGCCCTTGCAGTTTTATTGGCAAAATTTTGCAGAAGTGGTTGACCATTGCCTCTTTCCTAGGGCTGAGAGAGAGTGACTTGTCTAAGGTCACCCAGCTGGTTTCATGCTTAAGGCAGGGACTAGAACTCACAGTCTCCTGGTTTCTGCATTACTACACCATACTGACTCCAGTATTTCTGTTAATTGACCAAAATTACCTCAAGGATAATGGCTTCATCCATTATGGGTAGAATAAAAATTTAATCTTCTTTCCATTCTTTCCAAGCCTTCTGAGAAAAAAATTAAGTTCTATTCCAATTTTATGCAATTAGTCTGTGCATTTGGCACAAGAGAATATTGCTTACTATGTCTCATTTTTATTTAATGTGGTCAATTTCCTGCAGAAGAAAAGATTCTTTCTTTTTTGCTTTAACACTCAAAATTTGTGTGCAAAAAAGAAAATCGTGAAAGTCCTAAAAAATTCACAAATACAGTTCTCTGAGATCTTGCATGGTGATTCAAAGACCAGTACCAGAATTTCTTCCACAAATAAATCTGATCCAACCCAATGTTGTTTAATGCATTAATGTTGATGCTATCTGAGAAAATATTTAGTACTAGAAAAAAAAGGTACATATAAACACAGTTTATGAATTTAAATGGAAAAGAATAGATATTTGGTTGGAAATCAATATGTATGATAATATTTTAAGTTCAGGTTTAGTTGCCAAGGTTCTTCTTCATTCATATATTGGGGGAGGCCTTGCAATGCTATCACCATCTACATCCCAATCCCTAGAAACTGGTACTCAAAATCAAAGTGGTAAGAATACAGACTTGTTTCATTGTAGAAAAATACTGTAAAGAAGAAAACCAAGCTATTGTCTCTGTTTTGATCTATATTATCTATGGACTGTTTCCCAATTCCAACTAGGTCCTTAGTCAATATCCTGACATCTGATCATTTGCTTGCTAATTAGGTTATTAAATTAAGTTGCATTTTCAGAGAAAGGGGTAGTAGAAGTTAAGACCCAATAAGGATACTTTTAAGTTTATTGATCTGAAACCAGATTAGTGGGGCTTCAGAACTCTTTAAAGGCAAGTGAGACTTGAAAGTATTGTCAGTTTAACCAATTCTTTCTTAAAAAATCAATTTGATTAATGATGGGAATTTTTGTAAGTAACTCAGTTTAATCAAAGTTGACCAGGAAGTGAATATGTGTTTGTTTCTAGGTCATCTCCCAAAGGTTGGCATTTTGAGTGTGTTAAATAATTAGGAATAATTCATTTTCTTCGTGCAAAAAGTCAAACTCCTGATCCATTTAGTTTATTTTTTCTTCTTGAGCTGCCTCTACGGTGGTGAAGGATTGATCATGGGGGTCTGCTATTAAGAGTGGCCACTTTCAGGATTTTGAATCTAGCTTCAGTATCTGTTGAGAAGTACATGCAAAAGGCTTGCAGGAGCTATGATAAAACTAAATACATTCTAGCCTAGCTGTAGAGGTGTTTTGGGAGAAGTCAACAGCAGAATAGATAGTTACATCCTCTTTTGGCAAATTGAAGTACAGTTGTCATTCTGTCCAAAAATGTTTCATTTTCTCAAAAATCATTATCTTTGAATATCCAACTTTTCATTCAAATACACCATCTCAATATTTTTACATTTCATATATTATAAAAGTATTATACTACTTATATATCTTATCCCTCTTACTAAAGGGCCCCTTTATGTCCAAGCTTTGTCTATTCTTTTAACCGTGTTCAAACAAGTATTTAATCATATACTACACCATCTAGCAATCTTACTATAAGACCTCTTTATATCCCAACTTTATATTTTTAACCATATTCAAACAGGTGTTTAGTCATATAGTATCTCATCAGTATTTGTTAATAGCATGATACTTTACAAAACAATAGAAAAATATTTAATAGGTCTGAGAAAGGGCTATTTCCCCTTCCCCATCCTGAAGAGGCCCCTACAATACAAAATCTGTATTCCATTAGAAAGAGCAGATGCAGCTTACACCAAGCTTTTATTCTCATGTATTATTAGTTTTGAAAAGGCACAATGTTATGAGCTGCATGCAGATAGTCCTCAACTTACAACAGTTTGCTTAGTGACCATTTGAAGTTACAACGGCACTGAAAAAGCAGCTTATGACCATTTTTCACATTTATGACCATTGTAGCATCCCCATTGTCACGTGATTTATATTCAGATGCTTGACAACTGACTCATATTTATGTTGGTTGCAGTATCTGGGGTCATGTAATCAGCTTTCGCAACAACTACAGTGATTCATTTAACAAATATGGCAAGAACAGTTGTAAAATGAGGCTAAACTCACTTAACAAATTTCTCACTTAGCAACATAAATTTGCCATTAAGAAAATGCAGAACACATGACAGTTGTTCCTGGAAAATTTATATTGAAAACTGATGTAGCAACCACTTTTACTCTATACTGCTGACTTTTAGCCTGTGGAAGACAGTTCTGCTTATCTACAATACTTACTAGCAAAACTGTGGATGTTAATTTTGAACTTTAACTCTGGAGAAGAGAAGAACAAGCTTTTCCTTTTCTTCATTGTAAGGGAAAGTAAAATGGCGATGAGAGGTTTCTTTTTCTCATGCGCATGAAAGGAAAGTGAGGAAAGGACTTTCACTTTTTTACTATTTTTTTTTTGTTATAAAGCTTTAGTAACTTTTGGGATTTTGAGTGTTTGCATGAGAAGGATATATTCTTTTTTTTCTCTTTATAAATAGAAGAGGGGCTTTCTTTTCCCTCTTTTTGTTTTTTTCTGGTCTTTTGGATTTTTTAAGAAGGAGAAAAACTTTTTAAAATGGCTTCGAAGCGTCAAGTGATCTCTGCTGTGCCTAAAGTGGCTTCTTCTCCGGCAATACTCACAGCTCAACAACCTAAACCTAGGTCACCACCACCCTCTCCGCCTGTACCACCACTTACAGTAAAAGATATTCAAGATGTTATGGGTAATGTTGTGTGTCAAATTAGAGAAGAAGTGAAGGAACTTTTAGAAGAGAGAAATAAAATTATGAGGGAGGATATTGTACAGGCTCTGCAAGATCTCGCCTCTGTTGTTGAAAAGCTGGACTGTCGTCTTGAGGATGTTGCAGATAAAGTGGATTTATTGGAAGACTATGTGGGAAGTGTGGAAAAAACAGTGGAGAATTCACAGGATGAAATTGTTATGTCTCAGTATAGAGAAATGGAGTTCGTTTTAAGAATCAGAGGCTTGAGGAAAAATATGCAAGAAAATCTGAGGGAGGTGGTGGCAAATGATATTGCTGGGATATTGGAGAGGGATCCAGAGGAGATATTGAGAGAAATAGAAAAAATATTCAGAGTCAATTCGTGGATTGCAAAGCAGAGAAATTTACCAAGAGATGTGGTGATTTACTTTGGAAAAAGATCTTTACATAATGAAATTATACAAGCATTTTACAATAAGAGATTTCAGATTGCTGCTCAGGATGTTATAATTTTAAAGGAGATTCCATCAAAAATTTTAAGAAGAAGAAAGGATTTTGCTTTTTTATCAGATGAACTTAAAAAACGACAGATGCCATTTAGATGGGACATCCCAACTGGAATTGTGGTGAGCCATGCGGGGACACGTTATAGACTTAATACTGTTTCAAAGGCAAGAGAGTTTTACATTTCTGTCCTGGGAGCACGCTCATCATCACCTCTAAGGTTTAAAGTATTGGATGTGAAAGAGGGAGAGCAGTTGGTTGAAGATGTTGCATCAATGAAAGCTGGAAAAGCACAGGCTGAGTTGTTATAGCAGTCTGCTGAGATGAAAGAACAGAGAATGATCCGAGCAGCTTATAGACGAAAAGAAAAGGATCAATAAAAGAAGGAAATAAAAGAATCTACACAAGAATCTGTTTCTGAGCCTGTGGGAGGAGCAAGACCTAAGAGATCTTCGATGATTCGATCTTCGATGGCAGATCTTCAAGCAGTCTTCTCCAGGCTGGCAGCCGGAGGAGATGGCAAAGCTCCTGACCTGGAATGTTAACGGCCTCAATTCTCCACAGAAAAGGAAGAAAATATTTCATTATTTGAAGCAATATAATAATGATATTGTTTGTTTGCAGGAAACTCATATTATTTTAAAGCAGTGGTTCTCAACCTGTGGGTCGGGACCCCATTTGGGGTCGAACGACCATTTCACGGGGGTCACCAAACAAGGCTGTCCGCCATTTTTTCCCCCTTTTCTTTGGCCACGCCCCTGGCACCCAGTGATGTATAAATGGTTGGGGGTCACCACAACATGGGGAACTGTATTAAGGGGTTGCGGCATTAGAAAGGTTGAGAACCACTGTTTTAAAGGATCAAAAATATTTGATTAATGCTCGATTGGGTTCACATTTTGTATCTTTTGCTCCTGGAAAAAAAAGGGGTGTTGTTATTTATGTTAAGGAAAGTTTGTCAGCTAAATTAATAGATTCTGATTCTCAAGGAAGATATGTTATGATTGAAGTGGGATTGTATGGTAAGAAATTGCTTATAGTGGGTTTATATGCTCCTAATCAACAACAAAAACAGTTTTATAAGTTTTTACATCAAAAATTGATTTCATTGGATTATAGATCTGTTATTTTGATGGGGGATTGGAATGGAGTGTTGGATACACATAAAGACAAGAAAGGACTTTCTACTTTCTTCAAGCATGCTAAATTACCTAAGGCTTTTTTTGATTTGAAAGATGACTTGGAATTGAGAGACATTTGGCGGGAACGTAATACGGAAGAGAGAGATTTTACATTTTTTTCTGATAGGCACCAATCGTTCTCAAGAATTGATTTTTCTTTGACTACTACAGATTTATATTCTAGTGTTAAAAATTTAAAAATCTTCCGAAGGACATTGACTGATCATAATCCTGTATGGTTGGAGTTAATTGTTGAGAAGGAGGAGAGAAGATCGTGGAGGTTGAATGAAAATTTATTTAGATATGAGGTGAATGTACAGAAACTTAGAGAATATTTAAAGGAATTTTTTACTTTAAATATGTCTAAGGGAACTTCAATGGCTATGGTATGGGACGCCAGTAAGGCTTATATGCGTGGGGTTTTGATTCAAATGAATAAGGTTTATAGGCAAAAACAAATGCAAAAACGTAAGGAATTGGAGGATGAGATTAAAATAAAAGAAAAAGCATTAATTTTGAATCCTTTGGATAAGAATGTAAAGGCTTCTATAAATTTGCTTAAAACACAATTTAATATGTTAATGGCTGATCAGGTTGCAACTAATTTATGTTATATGAAACATAATACATTTTGTAATGCAAATAAGCTGGGTAGGTGGTTGGCTTATCAATTAAGGAAGAAACAGAGGTCGAGAATTATAGATAAAATAAATTATAATGGTAAAGTGGTTTTTCAGAAAGAATTGATTAAAAAATCTTTTTTAGATTTTTATACAAAATTATATATGGGTCAGAAGGTACAGAGTTCGGATATAGATAAATATTTACAAGATGCTCATTTTCCAAATTAACAAATGATCAAAGAGATGAGATTAATGGATTGATTACTTCACAGGAAATTATTATGGCAATTAAACAACTAAAAGTTGGCAAAGCACCTGGTACTGATGGATTGACATCAATTTATTATAAAACTTTAAGTGAGGAGATGATAGAGCCCTTGAAAGAACTTTTTAATAGTATATTGATGGGTTTAGACACACCTCCATCTTGGAGAAGGGCTTTTATTTCCTTGATTCCAAAAGAGGATCAAGATCTTACTTTACCTAAAAATTATAGACCTATATCTCTTTTGAATATAGACTATAAAATTTTTTCAAAAATTTTAGCAAATAGATTTATGATTGTATTGAATCAAGTGATACATACTGATCAAACAGGGTTTATAACTGGGAGATATATGAAGAATAATGGTAGACAAATTATTAATTTAATAGAATATTTGGACAAAAATAATCAGATTCCTGCAGGTTTGATTTTTTTAGATGCTGAGAAAGCCTTTGATCAGTTAAATTGGCAATTTATGTTAAGATTGGTTGAAGAGATGAATTTTGGGGATAAAATTTTGCAAGCTCTTAGAGGTATTTATCAAAAACAATCGGCGCAACTTATAATTAATAGAGATTTATCTGAGGTTTCTCAAATTAGAAAGGGAACAAGACAGGGATGTCCATTGTCCCCTTTGTTGTTTGTTTTAACATTAGAAATTTTGTTGATTAAAATTTGTGAATCATCTAAAATAAAGGGAATAATGATTAATAAGAAAGATTACAAGTTCAGAGCTTTTGCTGATGATTTGGTTGTTACTTTGTCTCAACCAACCTATTCGGTAATGGAGTTGTTACAGATTATAAATCAGTATGGGCAAGTTTCTGGTTTTAAAGTTAATAATAAGACTAAAATATTATCTAAAAATATGTCTAATTCGGATAAGGAGATTTTAGTTAATTTGACAGGTTTTGAAATTGTAAAAAAGGTAAAATATTTGGGGGTTTATATAACTGTTTCTAATGTAAAATTGTATAAAAATAATTACGAAATGTTATGGCTTAAAAAGCAGAAGGATTTGAATGATTGGAAAAAATTGCAATTATCTTTGTTAGGGAGAATTGCTGCAGTTAAAATGAATGTTCTGCCAAAATTTCTTTTCTTGTTTCAAATGATACCCATTTTAAAGAAAGAGATAAATTTAGAAGAATGGCAGAAGGGTATTAATAGATTTATTTGGGCTGGGGAAAAAACGAAGAGTTAAGCTTAAAATTATACAAGATGTTCGAGAGAGAGGTGGACTCAAGGTGCCGAATTTGAAATTGTATTATGATGCAGTGGTTTTAACGTTGATTAATGATTGGGTTAACTTAATAAATTCAAATATACTTTCTTTGGAGGGATGGGATTTATTATTTGGATGGCATGCATATTTAGTTTGTAATAAAAAGGTGGATAGGGTTTTTAAGTCCCATGTTTTAAGAATTGCTTTATTGCGTGTCTGGAAGAAATATTATAGATTAAATTTCAGAATACCGTTGTGGGGAATTCCTGGACACGCAATAGAGGGGATAAGGAAAGGAGTGAAAATGGATAGGATTTCTTATAAACAATTGCTTAAGTGGGAAGGGAATAATTGGCAATTAAAATCTATGGAGGAATTAATGCAAAAAAATATTATTTATTCTTGGTTCCAGTATAGGCAATTATTAGAAAGATGGAGTATAGATCAAAAAGTGGGTTTTGCTATGGAAGAGGTGAATTTGATGAAACAAATTAAAGATCAAAGTAGAACTCATATAAAAAGAGTTTATAATGCTTTAGTGGAATTGGATTCAGAAACAGAATTAGTTAAAGATTGTATGGTTAAACGGGCTCAGAATTTTGAAGAGCCGATTTTATTAGATACATGGGAGATAATTTGGGTGAGGAATGTTAAATTTACTCAAGCTCAAAATTTACGAGAAAATTTTTTATAAAATGTTTTATAGGTGGCACCTTGATCCACAAAAGTTGTCTTGTATGTATCCGAATGTACAGCCCAAATATTGGAGATGTGGTTGTCTGGACGCAACGTACTATCATATTTGGTGGTCATGTAGAAATGTAAAGGCTTTTTGGATTAAGATTTGGTGGAACATTCAGAAGATTTTTAACAGAAGGATAAAATTTACACCACAATTATTTTTGTTAGGTATTATTGTAGACTGTGATGGTAAAGAGATTATCTTAATGTTAAATTTTATTACGGCAGCAAGGTTGCTGATTGGGCAATATTGGAAGAAGGACTCCTTGCCTACTATAGAAGAATGGTTTCTTAAAGTTTCTCATTTATCAGAAATGGCAAAAATTTCGGCTTATCTGAAAGACCATTTACAAAAGAGATATACTTCGGTGTGGAAAAGATGGGTAAATTTTGTACAGATTAAATATGGGATTAGGAAGTATTATTTAGCTTTTGAATAATTTATAGTTTAAACTGGGTATGGTTGGATTTGTAGTTTTTATGTATTGGAATTAAAGTACTTTAAATTTTTTTGGGATGTATGTATAGTGGATTGTTGTTCATTTAATTTGTATGTTTTTTTTTTCTCTTTCTTTAACCCTGTATTCAGCTCTGGGAAGGAGGTGGGAGGGTTATGGGGTGGGAGGGGGGATATTTTATTGTAAAATGTTTATAAAAATTTTCAATAAAAAAAAGAGTGGTTTTAATACTGAAGGGAAATTAAGCTTAAGTAAGAATCTTGAAAACAGGACATATAATGACTTAATAAGATGACTTCTATAAATACAATTGAAACATTAGAAAAGATGTTATATGTTGATGTTATTGTTATATGTACAAATACTATAAAAATGTTTATACCCAACTCTGTATGTATTGAAAGTATTAGGAATTATATTTGTTCAATGTAGACAAAAGGAGAATATTACTGGAAGAAAAGAGGATCAAGGAAATATATTATCAACTAACATATTGATCAGTTATAGAAATTAATTAATTATTGATTGTTTTTAAATATATGAAACCAGACAACAAATTGTTCACTAAGCACTAAAGATTGTTATTGTAAATATATATATATATATATATATATATATATATATATATATATATATATATATATATATATATATATAAAAATATTGTCATAAATCCCAGTTGCTTTTCTGCAATATCTCCACTTTAAAACCCAATTCAGTAATGGCTTTGCTTAATGCTTAGGGAATTCTTTATTTCCACAATTGCACATGGTTTTATTACTTTGTGCAAGAACTTGACCAAATCATGTGAGGTGCCTGTTTAAGTAAAATCTGTTGATTGTGGGGAGAAAAGCCATTTTAAAGTTATTCAGCTAAACAGAACTTTGTGAGAATTGAGCTTGAATTAAATTATTTGTGCGACTAATATCTCAAAGCAAAAATTAAATATATTGCTTTCTTGATTAATCACTGTGTCACATGAAAAGAGTTTCTTGTACAAAAGTAGATGAGCCTAAGTTTGTAGGAACATCTAGTACTACTGACCTTTTATGCTGGGATCTCCTGTGTTTGTTGTTATCCAATAATTATAGGCTTGCCTTGCCGATTTGTTTACTTGTTTGTTTATTTTATTTGAAATAGCTATACTGAAAAAGATAACCAAGCCTAGAGAGTACCAAGTATTCTACAGTTGAACCCTGAGCTATATGCATTCTCTTCCATTAGAAACAGCTATAGTGAGGTACCAAGACTGAGAATTTTAATATAGTACTTTTCATAATATGTATCAATGTTTTCTGCATTAGAAATTAAAATAGGGAAATTTTAGAATGTTGATTTATTTGACTTCACAAACCTCCTGAAAATGTCTCAGGGACCTTCAGGGATCTGCAAACCATAGATTGAGAACCACTGGTTTAGAGTAAAGCATTAGTTGAAGATTTAATGTATCTTTTCACTCAGTTAAAAATATCACACGAAAAAGATACAATATTTTTTTTTAAAAAAATGAAATATCTTTTGATGTCAGGAAGCATGGCTATGCAGTAGACGCCAACACATAATAAGGATCATGGAAACTATCTTGGTTGTCAGTTCATAAGATTTAGTACGGCACTTAGCTTGTACCTGTGAAGTCCAGTCCTGTGCATGTTTCTGGACACAGTTTTTGAAAATTCATTGAGAGTGTTCTGAGATCAAGCTCTTGTGTAAGAGTGCATAGCTGTGTGCTTTCATTTAGCTAAATGGTGTCTTCAATAGAAACTAGTTTCTACTATTAAGGTATCTCTGATGTCAGAGAGAGAAAGAGTCAGTCTGATATGGTAGTTGATGCCCTGGACTAAAAGCAGGGAGACCTGAGTTCTAATCCTGCCTTAGGCACAGAAGCCAGTTGGGGGACCATGGGCCAGTCATGCTTTCTCTGCCTAGGAAAACGGCCTTGACAACCAACTTCTGAAAATGTTGCCAAGAAAATGAATAAATGAATAAATTTATTCATGTTGTTGGTAGGTTTCAAGACTGACTTGAAGACCCAAACCCCAAAATGTTGGAAAATAAAACAAATCAGGCAGTCATATTCTCTCTTCTGTTTCAATGCAATGTAACATATGTTGAAATCAATGTTTGTTTCCCATTGATGGAACTAGGAAGGGAGAGTGTTATTTTCTCTCCTGTCTAGAAATCCTTTCGATCAACCACAAGAGTTTCAGAGACTTCAGAACAGATTTTTTAGGACACTGGATGCTGCAGAAAATCCCATTGCCTGAATATGTTAACACATATTTCACCTGTGAATATTGCATAATCCACACACATCTATAAAACATTTTCATGCAGGTTTCTGTACCTTTGACCATTATTCCAAATCCCATGGAACCTATTGGCCAAGATAGATAATATTGTATTTACAAACCCTCCCATAAATTCCTAGAGCCCCAGAAAAGTAGATTTTTTTTTCTACCCCAAGATATAAGTCCAGTTATACTTTGGAGTTCTACCAACTATCAGATTTTCAAAAATTCTGTGAAGAAGCTTGTGTTATCCAATAAGTCTTCTTTGGAAAACTTTCAGTCTGGATCAGTCTATGAAATAATCAGTTAAATTGATAACTTACCATTTTTTTTAACAAAGTCACATCTCACTTACAGAAAGGTTGGATAGAAAATTGGAATATCACTGTTTAAACTATACTGTATTATTTCACATCTGATTATAAAAAGTCACCTTAGGAGAACAAAATTACTAACCATATATTTTATTCTGCTTCCATTTTGTATCTGTAAGGCTTAGTTGAGATTAAAATTAGGTAAAGGTTTCCCTGTCCAGTTGTGTCTGACTCTAGGGCATGGTGCTCATCTCCATTTCTTGACCAAAGGAACCAGTGTTATCCAAAGATGTTTTCTATGATCATGTGGCCAACATGGCTAAACACCAAAGATGCTTGGAACAGTTACAGTCCCATCAAAGTGGTACCTATTTATCTACTTGCTCTTGAATGCTTTTGAACTTTTAGGTGGACAGGAGCAGGGGCAAATAAGGGGAGCTCGCCCTATTGCACAGAGCTCGGGTCTCAAATCCAACTTTCAAGTTGACAAGCTCGGTATCTAACCGCTGAGCCATCACACCCCCTTAGTAAGATTAAATAAATATTGTAGAGATGAGTTGAAGTTAGCTCTACAACAGGGGTGTCAAACTGCCGGCTCACGGGTCAGACACGTCACATGGAAGCCGCGTCCACCCCATTGCCGGCAATGGCACGTCACGAGTTTGACATGTCTGCTCTACAGTATTCATTTTTGACATTAATGAAGGCATTGAGTTAATGAAGGCTTATAGCATTCAGGCAGTAGTCCTGAGAAGGGTTCTTTGATGCAGCCATCCAAGTTGCACTCCAACCCAATTTTGTCTCAAAAGGAAATGACCATCCCCATGCTGATACCCTCCAGATTTCTCCCAACCCACATTCACTGCTTTTTAAGTATTTCTTTTTCTATGTTTTGTTACTTTCAGCCCATATCTTTTGTCCTTCCTTTTTTTCTTAAAGTAGGGCTTGGGTTTTAGATTGTACCTGCCATGACAGCTGTAGACAATCCTGCTTTATGGATTGCAAATTTACTAGGAATTTCATCGAAGTCAATGAAGCATTTAAAAGTCATTCAGTAATGATTTTATTGACCACTTTTAGTCAACTCACAATTCGTTTGTTTTTATTGTATTTACAGATCACCCATCTCCCTCACAGAGCAACAGCCTGATGTTGTCTCACATTTTTTTTTCTGATTATGATCTTTTTAACTATGGCCAGAAGTAAAAATTCCTAAGCACCATATAATTTAATTATTTTGTTTTGTCCTGCAGTGTTTTGAGCAATTGAAATAAATAAAGGGTGGCCTGCTAACCAAAATAATCTACTTGACAATGGATTTCATTGATTTTATGAGCGTGTCTTGTAGATTGAGTGAATTGATCAATCTTTGAAATGCATTATAATTGGTGGAACTTGCATTAAATCCTTTAGGGTGAAAAGTGGTATACTTCATGTCATGTGTTTGCTTAATGCCAGCATTAGTTTTGCCTGCAATCCTAACTGATCCGGATTGAACTTGTGGATAAAGTGTTTATTTGACTATACACTAAAGAAAGTTGTTTGAGAACACGATAGGCTGGTTTACGTAGAACCCTTTTCCAAATTTGTTTCGATCTGCACTTTTGATCCATTTCAGTCCTTGTGCTATGCCATTAAGCAGGGTTTACATGACATTTATGTTCAGGTAATGATGGTTGGTTTAGTTTGCCCTCTTTTTGTTGTTTTCATGCAGCATTATTCATGTTGCAAACATCCAGCAAGGCTCTTCATCATGTTTACTACTTTTCCATTACAGGAACTCTCAATTTTTTTCCTTTTTTTTGGCTGGTTGAGTGATTTCTCCATTTGCATAAAGCCTTCAGGTGCTTCCTCGTAGTTCTATTTCCACTCCCCCCTCCAAAAAAATTTGAAGTGGACCTGCTGATTGGCTCAATGTATTTTCTACATTCTAAACAACCTTTCAATGACCAACCAGAGCGTGCAAAAAAAAAAAAAATGCAGTTCAACCCATGCCCTACCCAAGCAATTGTAAGCTACTACAGATCCTGGAGCAATAAAAATTCCCTCATCTCTATCCTAGACCAAAAAAATATAATGAAACAAAACAATAATGTGTTCTGACCACCAGCCATACATATCTCTCCTTTCTGAACAAAAAGCAGTTCCACGCCATCCCCACCTATACTCTGCTGAAGTAATGATGCTCCCCCCACCCCCTTCTTCACTTGCACACAAAAGCACACAAAAGCGCAAGACATGAAATAAAGCCAAGGCTGCCACTAGCAGTTTGGCTGCCTGCTTGTCCCCTGCCTGCCAAGGAGAAGGAGAAAACAAGGCAAAACACCTCTTAATTTCGCACTTAAGACCCACCAACATTTGCCAAGGCAATTGAAACTTGGGAACCAGGAAGAGGGCTAAGGCAAAAATTGTGTTCAGTGAGGAAATGAGCAATTCCTCACCTCGACTAGCTTCAGTACAAAAAGGAGGGGGGGGAATGAGCTGGGGGAGGATCGAGGACAATTTCAGTTACACCTCAGCTGAGTCAGACATAAATTAGCTCGTCTGTCAAACTATTGTCCCAGAGATGAGAAGCTGCTGCTGAAATAAGGTGGGGTTATTTTGTGAACACATCTGAGGTTTTCCTTCAGCTAATATCTTTTTTCCTCCTGGTTGAAAGGAATTGCAGTTCTGTACACTGCTTCTAAGAGTCTCTGGAGAAGATGTATGCTGAACTGTAGCTATCATGTGCCCAATATAAGCATAAATATAGACAACAGTAAAGAGGGTCCATTATAAAATCCATTCTTATGTAGTTTTCTATTTATTTAAGTGGTTTATTGTAAAAACTTCAAATCTGAAAAAACTAATCAAGCATCCCTAAATAAGGGATGCAAGCATTAATATGAACATTGTCCATGCTGTCTGTTTAATCATTTTTTTTCTCACCCATTCAAGTTTTGGGTTCCCAACTGCTAATTTTCTTGATCAAACCAGGCAAGTGATAGTTCACTTCCTCTGGCATTTTATAGCCCACTGTATTCCTACATTTTAAAACTGTTCTGGTAATTACTGTTTGTTAGTTAATGTGATCATTTTTATGAAACCACAATTTATTATGTTATTTTTAAGAAGCCCTAATTTATTATGTTATTAATGGGATACCAAATGCTTTTAAAATAAGTAGTACACTTTTTTTAAATGATAGTTCAGCTTAAACCCTGTGTCTTAGCAGATAATTTTAAGAAAATTACAGTTTTTCATTGGGTTGTAATGAATAGCATTTAAAAAATAATAATTCCAAGGTATCTTCTCAGGATCTTTCTTTACAGTGAATGTATTTTGCCTTGGACTTGGTTTATTGTGAATAATGTGGGAATAATTGTCTATCAAGTAACTGTATAGGATGGCCTGAAGTTTGTATAACACTGAGATGGTGAAGAACAGAGCTATTGTTAGCTATTTCTGCCAACTACTGTAAAACATTTTGCAAATTAAAGGGTTGAATCTGATACTGTCATGCTTAGAATAAATCCACTGGAATTAGTGGGACTTATGTTAATCACAAGTCTGCTCTATGTTTGTTTAAATCTAAATTCAATCCTTTGTATTGTATGAAGTCTAAATGATCACAGAAATTTATGATTGCCCTTTATTTAGGGAATATTAAATTTATCAGTACTGGCACAATACAGCAAAGTTAAATTATCTTTTGAAATCCCCTTTAGTTCCAGGACAAATTTATTTGATTTGTCTTAAAATCAAAAGATAATTTTGACAGGAAGACTATGTTGGGGAACATTAATGCTGTCTCTCTCCTGTCTTCTTAATATTTGTTTTGTCACATAAGTTCAGATAAAACATGGTCTATGAAAGCCACAGAATAGTTTTAACCAAAGCCCTGATGAAAACAAATGCTTATCTCTGCATCCCAAACACACAGCCTTGGAGCAAAATCTTTTGGATCACATGTCCTTCTGGTTATCTGGGCTATCGGATACTACTATTTATTCAAGAAGCCTTTGAAGCGTACATGGGCTGAGAGGGGGAAGAGAGGCAGTTGTGGGGTCTCCTTCTCTCTCTCTCTCTCTCTCTCTCTCTCTCTCTCTCTCTCTCTCCTTTTTTTTAATGGCAGCACAAATTAAGGTGATTCAAGAGCAAAGAGGTTGTTTTGTTTGGAAATGATGAATTGATGTCCCAACCAAAGTCTTTGATTGTAGCTCTGGGGTTAAATAAAATGCCTGAATAATGACTCTGGCTGCGGCCTGGAGAAGATGCAGTTTCACATGTTTAAAAGATGGGTGCATTTGAAAGATTGAAGTGGGCCTCTTGGTCAGATTAACTTGCAGCCCCATTATACCGGCCCAATCCACAAATAGCCCTGAGCTGCTAATACCAGGTCTTTGTTTCTTTTTCTGGCCAGGAGTTTATGAAATGCCCCCTCCCTTCTCTCCCCCCCCCCCAAAAAAGGAAAGAAAACCCGTTCTTTTCCTTTTGGGGCCTTGGATCACATGACTTCCCCTTTTTTTCTTCCAAGTCATGGCAAGGGTTGAATCAGAGGCTGATTCAGGGATCAGAAATCCTATTTTGACATTCCGAACAAATCTGGCTGAAATGGCTGGTAATTGAATTCATAACACAGGATGCAAGACACTCACCTACCTTAATGGATGTTTATCTTGAAATCCTAGCACATTCTCTCTGAGAGGAGAAAAGAATATCTTGCCTTCTTTTTCAGCCAAGGCTTAAGCTGCAGAACTCAATACGATAGTTCAAAGGAGGGGGGAGGGCAAGGGGAGGGGGAGAGGAGAGTGAAACCCTGGCCAAATCACTGCCCTTCTTTCAAGTATGTGCATTTAGGGTGGGGGATGGTTGAGGGAGGCAGATGGAGAAATGTTTCCTGCTCTGGTACCTTTGTGATTAGTGAATTTTGTTTGGAATGTGCGGGACTCTGTGCGTGTATGGAGAAGGGGGGAGCACTGACATACCCACCCACATGTAGCTTCTGTGGGGGAAAATTGGCAATGCCTTTTCTATCGGACTGAAATATAATGATGCAGGTAAACACATTTGAACAATAGCTTTTTGGGTCCCATCCTTTGCTTTTTTATGAAACAAAAAAATGCAAAACATTGGGTGGTGTATTTTTTTTTAAAATCAATGCTCAAGCCAAGTTAGTTGCCTGCATAATTACATTATTTAATTTTAAAAAAAGGTTTGGTGTAGCCATTTGTATTCCTACTTAAATACCTGAAAATGATTGTGGAGTATTCTTTGTGTCTTTTGCCTTCAGTGATTTGGGTCACATTTCACCCAGAATGTCCTGTTATTTTTGTTTGTCCTTTCTTTTTCTGTTGATGTTTCTGTTTTCTGAAGGTCATATAGATAGTAAAGTGAATTAGATTGCTAAATGATTTGGCAGCATGATTATTTAAACTGTTCCTCTTCATTCACTCTGATTGAAGGTAGTGGCATAGAACAAATTTAGATAAAAGCCTGTTATAGATGTTTTAGCCTTATCTAGCAAATATTAAACTTTATATACATATCTCAGGCTTTTGTGTGCATTAGAGCGCACAGGTGGTTAGCGCTATCAGATCATCTTTGAGATGGGATAGATTCAAAGACCATCAGTAATAGTTACCTATGTCCAGTGTTGTTTTGCTAGCTGCTGAGAATAAAGACCTATGCATTCTCTCTTCTGACTGTGGATTTTGCTTGCAGGAGAGGCATGTATGAAACAAAGCAACTTGCCTCATCACAATAAGAGAATTGTGGTCTTCGTAACTAGTTCCAAATAATTGTTTTTTTTATTTATTGTTAATTATTTAAGTGGTTTTACAATATGCTTTAATTGTTTGTTTTATTGTGTACCACCCAGAATCACCTCCTGTGAGATAGTCAGCCATATAAGTTTAATAAATAAATAAAAAAAAGTTTTGTTTGGAAGAAACTAACCCCATTTAGAATGTTCTGCCAGTTGGTTCAATATTTTGATGAGAGAAAACACAAAGCAACTTGTATGTTCTTTCTTTTTTTTTTAAGGAATAAAATGCTTTAATTATTTTGTCACTGTGGACAATGGGAAGTTGAAAGAACCTCCCCTAATTTTTCATCATCATTACAAAAGAATGTTGGGTGGCAACCTGCACAAAATACCATCTTCCTCTCAGCATATAGACAAAGTGGTGAAGAGGATGATTTAAAAAAAAAAAAGAATTAAACCACATTTAAAATAGCCTCAGCAAACAATAGTAGCAGCAATTTTGCATGTGGGTTTTTTTTTTTTTTTGTGCCCTGGTTTTTCTGAATAAATAGCAGAAGAAACAAGCCTGATAAAGAAACAAACAACCAAAATGAATGGACACATTCCCAACCCATGAACAATATAACAACAACAAAAATATATTTCTGTGGCAGAAATGTATTTTGCAGAGCAAACAAAGCGACATCTTTTTTTAATTTGCAGTCTTACACTATAATGGCATACCAATATTCCAAATGTACATTTGAACTGGCAGAGCTCCACAATGCAGCATAGTTTTTGTATTTGCATTCCTAAAGCACAGCTCACACTGGACCCACCAGAACACCATTTCTTACAATCCATGAACTATTAACAACTCTCCCTCCTACCCATATAAAAACAACAAAAATTAAATCAGTAAACTTTCTTACTAGCCAGGCAGAAATCTTTTCTTTGCGCTCAAAATGGTTCTCAGTCTCTGAACATGTGCTTAACTGACTCCTCTGTAATATCCATCTTCCCCCGACTAGTTCCAGCCAGGAATTAGACCTTTGCTCTTTTTTTTCTAATTGGCTAATGTGTGATTAGAGAATTTCAAGGATTTTGAAGCAAAACATACCAATCACGGAATATCAGGTCAAAACAATGTAAAATGAAAGGGATCCATTTTATCTGGGACTTGGGATGAGCACTGAGAATCTTAAGTACAACGTTTAATTATTTTGGTAACAGTGCAAAAGCACTGTCAGTATCATATTTGGCTTTGGCATTTGTGCTTGCCTATCTACATGGAAGATTATAAACTTTAGATTTACAATAATGGTTATTCCTTTTTATAATAATTGCATAATATAGAGGAGCATTTATTTTTATGTAATAGTGAATGATTCAAGCCTACAATTTCTAGAACTGAAGCTGCCTTTTAAGGAGATAAAATGTTTGCTCGGAGTTTATTATATAAATCAGACTAATTTACTTCATATATCATATAAATCATAGAATCATAATAACATTAGAAGAATCCACAATAAAAGGAAACTTGACCAAACAAATACAAAGTGATACAATCATTTTTCAGGTCAATAATCAAGTAATTTTCTTTTAAAATGTGGTGTATGTCTTATAATTCTAGTTTGAAAAATGTTACAGCGTAGTTTTAAAAAATTACAGTAGTATCTTTTTTTAGGCCAAATATAAGATCACAAAAAGGCTAGATTGGAGAACATCAGATCTCATCAGATTGGAAAAAAAAATGACTTTACCAGTTATTTTGTTTATATATTTAAGCATGATGATGGAATGTAGAAGTACTCTATTTTAAAAACAGGCAAATCAAAACAAATTGCTTAATTTATTAGATCAGTGGTTCTCAATGTTTTTAATGCCGCGACCCCCCAACCGGTCGTAAGTCGAGGACTACTCAACTGGTCGTAAGTCGAGGACTACTCAACTGGTGCAGCACCGTTTGCAGAATGGGACTTTTGGCGGGCTCAGCAGGGCAGAGACAGCCTGGACAATTCCTATTGGCTTTTGAAAGCCAATAGAATTAGACTCTATTCAAGAGAGTCTATTCGATTGGCTTTCAAAAGCCAATAGAATAAAAGGGAGTAGCACAGCTAAGGAAAAGGGGGAAAAAAATGGCGGACTGCGTTGTTTGGCGACCCCCGTGAAATGGTCGTTCGACCCCAACTGGGGTCCCGACCCACAGGTTGAGAACCACTGAATTAGATGAAGGCGCCTCCAAAAATGCATTTCCGATTTCAGTGATAAATAACTTTCTGGTGCCTAGAATTCTACATACTTTTGGAAATTCTTAGTTGGCCCAATATGACTTTTAATTTATTTTAATGCCTAGTGAAATTTATTTTTCTATCATTATCCTTACAGTAGTATTGAGTATTATTATTATTTCTTATCTATTGAACTGCAAACCCAATGTTAGAAGTAAAGTCTTCATCCTGGTTCATCCAAGCCAGGAATAAATAAGCAAACATGGTGACTGCTTTGGGAAGAAGGTTACAGTTTATTGCAGAAAGATGGTCTTCAGGAAAGTGCAGAGGAGAGAAGAAGAGAGCGAAGGGAGAGGGAGCACATGGGGCAGTAGGCTTTTATACCCCCTCTAGCCTTGTTTGGAATAGTTTCCTGTTCCTGTGGCATGAACCTTGAGGCTGTTTCTGAGTGTTTGTCTAGGCCTTAATATCTGTGGTTTAATTCTGTTATCATATCCTGCTTCCCAGGTGATGGGGCTGACTCCTAGAGTTTGGGTGGGGTATGCAGATCTTCTCTTTTGTCTTCTTGATTGCTCTGGCTCCAACTTTCTGATGGTTTTACATCTGCATTTGTACAGGGCTAAAGTCTTGCTTGGGGCAGAGAGATAGATTTGGGGCCAGGTTTGGTTTTAAAAAGTCCTTTTGAGGAAAAATATATTTTTCTGCCCTTTTTAATATTTCTTCTCTGGGCTAACTTTCATCACCAACATCCCCAGTCTGGCTAATGGCCAAAAATGGATGATGTTGTAGTCTCTTTCCTTGTAGAGTTTTTTATTGGGGAAAAAAACAGAAGACAGTACTTTGTGCTTCCTTGATCTCTTTAAAATTTTCATTAAGTTTATCATCATATAAAATACAAGTGAAAATAAAGATAGGGAAATGAGAAAGGAACAGAAAAGGGAAGGAGAAGGGTAGGATAAAGGGGAGAAAAAATAACTTTTAATCAGAGAAAAGAATATATCTAGTTTTGTTTTTACTTTAAAACAGCTTCTTCACTTAGCTTGAGACATAAAAAAGAAATATTGACTTTGGGATTTGCTGACTAGATCAGTTTATTGTTACAGAAATGGTTAGTATTTATTAAATATGTAAAAGTAAAAAGTTGAGGCTGTAATTTTACTTTGTATTGAGGGAAGTTAGCCCAGAGAAAGAAATATTAAAAAGGGCAGAAAAATATATTTTTCCTCAAAAGGACTTTTTAAAACCAAACCTGGCCCCAAATCTATCTCTCTGCCCCAAGCAAGACTTTAGCCCCATACAAATGCAGATGTAAAACCATCAGAAAGTTGAAGCCAGAGCAATCAAGAAGACAAAAGAGAAGATCTGCATACCCTACCCAAACTCTAGGAGTCAGCCCCATCACCTGGGAAGCAGGATATGATAATAGAATTAAACCACAGATATCAAGGCCTAGACAAACACTCAAACAGCCTCAAAGTTCATGCCACAGGAACAGGAAACTATTCCAAACAAGGCTAGAGGGGGTATAAAAGCCTACTGCCCCATGTGCTCACCCCTTCTCTCCTCTGCACTTTCCTAAAGAACCATCTTTCTGCAATAAACTGTAACCTTCTTCCCAAAGCAGTCGCCATGTTTGCTTATTTATTCCCGGCTTGGATGAACCAGGATGAAGACTTTACTTCTACTTTGCTGAAAAAAGTTGTAAGTCCTGGCTGCCTTAAGCTGCTTATGGAAAGGGAGCATTTGAATCCAATACACTGACAAAGCCATCCCATGGTGATAAATAGATGTGATAAATAAATTAGTGCCATTTAGATATTAATGCCAGACCAGGGAACTCTAAACAGGGCAATCAAATCAATGGTGGATATTAATCTGGCTACAGGATGAGATAACTTTTATATTAAAGTAAGGAAGAAATGGTAATTCACAGAGTTTCAGTGACATCCGTAGAAGAGATTTTGTTTTTTGATTTTTAATTAAGATATATTGAGGTGGAAAGGCCTAGCAACATTAAACTTTTTTTTATTTTAAAAAAGAACAAAGATACAATCTAAGGTTTGCAAAGTCATTCTTACCTTATGTTTTTTATTCCAAGCTACAGAGGAGATTAATGGAATTTTTAAAACTTTTATAACTAGCTACTGCCATCGTAATATTTTCAAATAATATTGAATATTTTTGTTTTAGGAGCAATCTAGTATGATTTTTTTTTTTAATCAGGGTAGAAGCCCCAGTGAACTCAGCAGAATGTCTTTTCAACTCAGTTTGGATCAGCCTGCACTGCTGTTTCATCAAACTTTGCTGAAACCTGTTCACTGAGGCTTGATATCAATTTGTGGGGTAGGAATGGCCAGTATGCATATATCATAGATCAGTGATGGCAAACCTTTTAGAGACCAAGTGCCAAAAAACTGGCCCTGCCCCTGCTCCTGCCTCGCCCCCACCCCATCCCCCACCCCACCTGCCCACAGGGCCACTCACCACCTCCAGGGCCTGCCGCAGATTGTCCAGGCAGCCGAGCAGCGCCATGGTGGCCACACCCTCTGCCCGTGTCCTGCAGCATCAACTGTGCGGGATGGGGCATGAGGGCAGAGTCTTGTCTACGCTGCCTGGCTGCCATGTCCTTGGCTGCACTGCTCGGTGTGGGCCATGTTCGGGGGTGACTCCTCCAGGGGTGCTGCTGGTGAGGAGGCGGTCATGGGGGAGGCGAGGCTGGGGTAACAGCATGTGTGCCCACAGAGAGCGCTCCGAGTGCCGCCTCTGGCACGCGTGCCAAAGGTTCGCTACCACTGTCATAGATATATCAGGACTTTTTTCTTAACATTTTATTCAGTTCTATTATCTATTTTCTGGGCCATTTGTTTCTAATTGGTACTTAGCAAATTTTGAAATTTTGCTGGTTCTTCCAGCATATTCCAGCTTTTGGGCCTGCAAAACTAGTAGCAATGTAGTTTCAAGCAGCCCGACCCATTTCGCAGGATTGTTGTAAGAAAAGTAAGAGGAGAAAGGTACCGTATATGCCGGCGTATTAGGCGACCCAGCGTATAAGACAACCCCCGTCTTTATAGCCGGGCTGCATTCCTAGAACGTCATCTTGTACGCCGGAAACTACCAGTATTTCCGGTGTATAAGACGACTCGGCGTATAAGACGACCCCCGTCTTTGGCGCCGATTTCAGCGCTCGCGGAAGTCGTCTTATACGCCGGCATTTACGGTATATTAGGTATGTTTGCAGCCTTGAGTTGTTTGTAAAAAGATAATAAAGGCAGATGACATATAAAAAGCTGAAGATAATGGTTCTACAGGTGAGGGTTGATCAATCTTGGGCACCCAAAGAATTGCACATCTTAAGATCTTTGCAATGCAAGTTGTATTGTGTACCAGTTTGCTTCTAAAGAATCCAATTGTTGGTTATGACTTTTAAAGCCATACATGGCACAGGGCCAGGTTGCCCCATTGCATCAGCTTATTCAATTCTGTCAAATAATTTCCATTGTTGAAGGCTAGGAAAAGAGCTTTGCCATTGCCCTGGCCCTGTGGAACATCCCCCCCCCAAAAGCATAGCGGGGCTCCACTCTTCTGGCCTTTCAGAAATATCTTCTTGCTTGGGGCTCACAGAGGAGCACACAGCAATAGGATGGTCCTGTCCCACTTTTTAATTAAATTCCAATAGCAATAGCACTTAGACTTATATACCGCTTCATAGTGCTTTACAGCCATCTCTAAGTGGTTTACAGAGCCAACATATTGTCCCCCAACAATCTGGGTCCTCATTTTACTGACCTTGGAAGGGGATGGAAGGCTGAGACAGTCAGAATTAAACTGCTGGCAGTCAGCAGAATTGACCTGCAGTACTGCATTCTAACCACTGTGCCACCGCAGCTCACAATGCTGAATTTTAACTATTCTTGCCTGTTATTTAAATTTTTATATTCAGTTTTTATATTTTTAATATTTTATTTGTACATCACCCAGAGTCCCTCTGTGAGGGAAACGGTTGGTTTCTAAATTTGATAGCTAAATAAATAAAATAAATACCCACTCGGCCCAATCTTATAGGATGGACAAAACTATCAGATTTAGTCAATCTGCCAAATGCCCTGAAGGGCTTTATAGATAATATAAGGGCTATAAATAAAGGGTTCCAAGCTTCTCCCCCTCAACAGAAACTATCCACAGAGGAAGGAGGAAAATCATTATAAAACTGTGCTAATAGGACAATAGTCATCAATTTTGCTACTTTTTGGCCTGTAAACTACAAGTGCAGCCAGATCCAATTTTACCCCAAACTTGTCCTCTTCTATACTACAAGTAGCTGCAGTCTCAAATCCTTGAGACTCCTTTGCAAACTAATATACTGGTTTGTTGTCTGTTTTTAGTCTGGGGATGTATCATTTACCTCCAGCACCATGGACTATTGTTTTTAATTGTTGAGTGTGTGTCATTCCACTGAGATGAGTGGCCATATAAATTATTTATAAATAAATACTGTTGCCAGCATGTGGCCAACTTGGAGATATAGGCAGTGTACTGAAACACACTTGAGGATACTGTTTAATGGTGCACTGATATTAACAACGCTATTAATGAATTTTACATCCTACTTATTGTTCTCTGTCGTGACAAATGGTAAATAATGGTTTTAGAAAAGTAATTAAAGTTTTAGGTCTCAGTGGTACGTGAGTTGATGGATGTAAACAACAGTCCTGAACATCCAGAAACCCATGAATTACTGCATTTTTTATTTTTTTAGAATAGCCTTTTTTATTTATCTCTCTGACTTAGCAAAGGTTTGTTTCAGATTATTTTTCTCCCACTTACAGTCAATGACATGATTTTTATTGAGATAGAAATTTTAGAGTAATGTTTTGAGATTAGGAGATATAAACAATTTCAATTCAGGTTGAACAACTTGCTGTGTTTACTGAATGTTAAAAGCCAACTGCAAAAGAAGATTTTGTGTTTTGTATTTTTATTTTTTTTTTTGGCATAGTGTGAAAAGCTAACAAAAAAGGGAATTCTGAACCTCTTTTTTTTTAAAGAGAGTATTTTTTTTCCTGGTTTATTTTTTGTATAAGTATTTGCAAACCTAAGATATGAAAAGTTTCCCCCATTTCTAATACTCTTAACTTTTGCATGAGAGGAAAGTATAATACTGTAACATTAAGCCCACAGTTTTAAAATGGCAACCTCAGGTCTTCGTTTGCTACCATATTGCCTTCTTTGGCACAGCAAAGCAACAAATATCTGCTTAATTCAATCAGCAATTTTGCTAGTGAATAGCTTAGAAAGTAACCAACCATTGCTCCTTCTAGTCTTTGCAAAGGAGGTTTGAAGGTCAGTGGTTCAAATCTGGTTTATGTCAGGAAATGTTAAGTATACATGTGTTTTTCATTCTTTCAACTTTGTCTGTGGAAAAAAAATAACTGGATTTTTCAAAGTTCGGCTGTAATAGGTTTTTTAAAAATGTACATTGATTGTGTGTGTGCATGTGCAACTGAAATATGTAATCTTTGATTTTCACACACTCAGTGAGTTGTAAAATGTGTTGCCTTGTCAGTAGTGTGTTAGATGTACAATTATGAATGTGGGCATTGAGGCCCCTAGAGAAAAATCAGGGCAGTGTCTGGAATCAGTTCCTCCATATACAGTTAAAATGTATAGAAGTTGAAAATGAGATGTACTGAAAACCTTTTGCTGAGTATATTCACATCTTTTTATTTGTGGGTTTTTTAGTAATAATGTCACTGATAATATAAAACTCGGATTATTTTTACCATTCAGTTGGAATATTGTAGGTGGCATAGAATGGTGGAGGCTGGGATTTATGCAAACATATTGGTATACATTTGTGTTTAGCTTTTATTCTATTTTATTTTATTCAGTTTACTTGGTGAAATACACTAAAGATTGTCATCCAATAACATTTGAATTTTGATCAAAAATAGTAATATAATATAGCTTAATAATAATAGTGTTCTTTATGTGGTTTGTATATCAATGTTGTACAAAAACAGTGGATTGATCTGATAATACACTTAGAATTTAAAGGACAGGACTGAAAGAAAAATGTAAAGAAAAGAATACTGAAGTGATTAAGAAAAAATACCAGAACCAAAAGCCAATGTTTTAAATGCAATGTTATAACTGGGAAGGTGTTTTAAGAGGAGAGGATTTTGCAACAAAAAGAAAAGAGAGAAATAGTAATTCTATTGAGTTAGCCTTAAAGATGAACAAATTATTGCATAAAGTGAGTTGTTAAGATTCAAACCTAAATGTTGTACTGCAGTGCAATTTTCTTTTTTGCAATTCAACCTCAATATCTCCTTTTAATGGCTTGTGATGTTGCCTAAAATGAAGATCTCTCTCTTTCTGAGTGTAGATAGAAATTTTAAAGTGGATATATTAGGTGAAAAATACTAATGTGTGCACACCTGAGTTAAAATGCAGAGAACAAAATGATTGGAAATAAATGGAATTAAGACATTTGAAGGAAAAAGAATTATTTATCAGTCAAAATACAAACACAAATAAAAGAATGAGATTAAAATATATATGAATAAAATAATAAATTAAGTAAAATTAATTAGTTAATTAGCTATTAAAAGGACAGGCAAGGGCTTTAATGGTGGATAAGTGTAATTAAAGGAAATGTGAAATGATACTGCTGAAAGACATGTCATAAAACTAGAAGTTATTAGGGAAAAGATGGAATTGAAAAAGTTAATAATTAAAATCTAAATTAATAAATCAAAAGAGAAAAGGATGAGGAGAGCAAAGATTTCAAAACTTAATCCTGAAAAAAAAAAAGGACCAGATATCCAATCGCTCTTGTAAACTAAGCTGTAGTGATCATGGAGGGCAATATGAACAGAGACAATCTTAAGAGCTATCAGAGCAGGAAAGACTTTCGCTACCCCTGTTATTGAATAACCCTAGATTGTCCTCATGGCAATGTGTTGGGATTTTCATACCAGTGTCAAAAAAGCCTTTTGGCTGTTTTAACATAGACTTGGAGGGGTGGTGAGATCGAGGCAATGAACTGCAGCAGCAAAGGACTTGTGGGGTTAAAACAGGGGTTCTCAACCTTGGCAATTTTAAGACTTGTAGACTTCAACTCCCAGAATTCCTCAGCCAGCAAAGCTGGCTGAGGAATTCTGGGAGTTGAAGTCCACAAGTCTTAAAGTTGCCAAGGTTGAGAACCCCTGGGTTAAAATCTGCTAGATGGCAGGCTCAGTATTCAAATCAATCCCTTGTTACATGTGAGCAATGTTGATATACAAAAGTGGCAAGGATTGCATTGCAGCACTGCACTGTCTACATTGCAGATGCTGATCTCCCTTGCAGATGTTTCTGGTGGGACCTCTCTGGACGTACATTGCCATCCCGTGGAACATCATCCACCCTTACCTCCTATTCCAGGTGAGCCTGGCTCCTTCTTTGATATCCTTCGACCCTTAAAATTTAGTATTATCAACAGGCTAGGGAGTCTTGTGGAAATGGGGATTTAATAAATTGGGCTGCCTTGTGTGCAACATCCAGGGTCTCCCTGCCCTTTAGTTTTTTTTTATAATAGTAACATTTATATTTTACAATATTTTTATTTATTGTTTTTATGGTTTTATTGTATGCTGCTCAGGATAACTTTTCTGTGAGCTGAGTGGCATATCAACAAGATAGATAGATAGATAGATAGATAGATAGATAGATAGATAGATAGATAGATAGATAGATAGATAGATAGATTTAAATGTGACTTATTATAACAGCTTAGAAATATGCATTAAAATAGGTCAGATTCTTTGATTTATCCAGCTAAGCTGAAGGATACCAAGAAACAAAAACATTCAGCAGTGTGAGAGATCACTAGAACTGGACTACAGGCAGCATTAATACCCAGCAGGGCCTCTCAGTTGTGTAGCTGGATGCTAGTTCTGCCTGCAGGCTGGTTGTGGTGACCTGCCAGTTGTATTGTAGGAGGCCTCTAGATGACTTGCAGGAATCAGATAAAACATGAGTGATTTCCCGCATCCAGTGGGATGGTCCTCCAGCAAGACCGTGAAGGAGCCTCATGTGATAGGAATGAAGCATGAGCTATGTGGCATGAGCCAAGCAACTTCCTTCATCACCAATCCCTTGAGAGGCACTCAGGAGTAGAAGGAAACTACATTCAAAAACGGCAAGCAAAAACAGGTTCAGTACATTGTGCAGATGACCCTATTTACTCTTTTATAATGGGAAGGATCCAGACTGATCTATGTGAAGGTGCCATTTCACCATAAAAATTAAGAGTTTATGCATTATGCAAAACGTAACAAGAAGCATAAGAGAAATCTGGTAGAATATAGTTTTGTGAAACCAAATAAATGCCTTATAAAATGAGAAAGAGCAAAACATGGAAATTCCCAATTATGAAAGCAATCTTAATTGAAATGAGTCAGATGATATCTCAGTGGAAATAGTTCTTTGTAAACCTGCAACTGACCCCCCCTACCCCCAAAAAAGCATGAAGGTCCATCTTGGAATATTTTCATAACTATCTATACGTAATAGGATATTACTAAAGCTGGAAAGAAAGAACTGTAATTCTGCCCATACGTCTCTCACTTGTAGTGTGTGGTCTTTTGGCATTGGAAAGAGAACAGTCACTTCTCTAGCATTTCCTAAAAAAGCTTTTATAAGTTGTACCATCCAACATCTTGCCCTATAGCTCTTCTCCCCTCTAAATTTCCTGTCTATATTTTGTGCTGCCTGAACTGACCCTTCCAACTAGCTCTGCGTCCCACATGCCACGTAACACGCTTATTTTTGCCATGCTGCAACATATAAGGGACATTTTTAGTCATGGTTTAGTTTTGCTCTTGCTTCAGACTAGATATTTTAGGGAAGAGTATTTAAGAGGACTTCCATGCAAAATATTGATTTTACTTATGGGGCATTCATAACTCCATAGAAGTATCTTTAACTCTGATTGCTAAACATTCCCTCCAGCCGGCCAGGGGGGCAGCATGGGTGCCAGCCTCCTAGCTAATGCTTTCCACTCCCTGTTCTCATTGCTATTTATTACATTGAACTATTAGGCTGATGCTTTGCAATATATTCTGTGAAAGTTACTTATGATGGTCATCAGGAGAAAAGCAAGGTGAATAAAATGTTAATATATAAATGCGCAGCCAATTGCAAATTTAATCTAATCCACTAAAAAAGCTGGCTGAGTCATTACAAAAAAATGCATACTGCTGCTCAGATTTCTTAGGTTACAGTTTTTATAACATTTGTACATTAATTCCAGTTCAATTATTCATGTCCTGTTATGTAGAATTACACTTACAGTATCACTATAGTATTGTGAGCTCTCTTGTTTAGATACCTGTTACATGTTTAAGCAATGCCATTTTAAAGAAGCCAAAATATAAATTAGATTATAATTGTTAACCTTTGGCAAACTTTCAAAGGAATAATTTTGGCAATTTTTGTCATGACACTGCCTGTAATCAGCTTGTGAAATTTTATTGCAGCCACTGATCAAATGGTCAGTTTCATCCTTTTCACTACAAAGGTAACACTTACTGTTGTTTGTTAATTTTCACTTTCATGCAGTTAGTCAGCAAAACTTATTTCTTTATTTAATGCTCCTTATGTTATCCAGATCCATGTGGGATTTTATTGGCCTTTCCTTCTATATTGCTCAAGTATTGACCATGCATTGGCTTGTTCTTCTAATTAACAAATTGGTTTTTCAATTGTCTATTTCTATACTTCTATACTTTTACTTTTGTTTTCAAAAGCTTTCCTTGACTGATTTCCTTCAGTAAAGGTGATTGACTTCCTTCAATAAAGGTTCTTTGCTTTTGTTAATATAGTTATTCAAGCCATGTTTTTCTTCCTTCATAGTTTGTTTCATCTGTAGGAATTCTGGCCTCCTTCAGCTCTTAGTAAATACAGCTGATTTATATTGCTTTGGGTGTTTAGAGCATAGTATGTTACTAGTTTTCTTGTTTTCTGACCCGGATTTCATCTAGGTCCAGTCAGTTCCTGCTGTATATCATATGATTGGGGCTATCAAGATATTGATTGCTTTGATTATGTTTCAACCCTTTATCTTTGATTTCAAAAGTTTTTGAACTCGTTTAATATATTTGGCAGAATTACTTCCTTTGACTTGGTTCTGTGATAAATTGGTAGCTTTCAAAATTCCCAAATATTTATCAAGCTGTCAAAATTGTTATTATCAAACTGCACTCCATCACCTTCAACAATTTTGCCTGCCATTATGGCTGTAGTTGCATATATACATGCATTGGATTCCAATATCTTTGCTAACTTTTTATGTGCTTTTTAGCAAAGAATCCAGCTCAGCCTTCATTTTTCCAAATAGTTTTAAGTCATCCATATAGAATAAATGCAAAATTTTTATTTCTTTTTTACCCTACATTTAATGTATACCTCCACAGTTTGCCTTGTTGAAAATTATTGTCAAAGGGTCCATTGATAGTATAAAGTAGTGGTCCCCAACCTTTATGGAATGGAATGGAATGGAATAGAATAGCATAGCATAGCATAGCATAGCATAGCATAGCATAGCATAGCATAGCATAGCATAAGAAGTAGCATAGGATAAGAAATAGCATAGTAATATGGGATGGAATGGAATGGAATAGAATAGAATAGAATAGAATAGAATAGAATAGAAGGCATCTTGGAGGTCTTCTAGTCCAGCCCCCTGCTCAAGCAGGAGAACCTATACCATATCAGAAAAGAGTCTAGTCTCTTCTTAAAAACCTCCAGTGATGGGAGTGCCCATGATTTCTGAAGACAAGCTGTACACTAGTTAATTGTCCTCACTGTTAGGAAGTTTCTCTTTAATTCAAGGTTGCTTTTCACTTTGATCACTTTCCAACCATTGTTTCTTGTCCTGCTCTCTGGTGCTTTGGAGAATAGTTTGATGCCTTCTTCTTTGTGGCAGCCCCTCAAAATATTGGAATATTGCTATCATGTCACCCCTTCTTCTTCTTTTCTTTAGACTAGCCAAGCTCAAGACCTGCAGCCATTCTTCATATGTTTTAGTCTCCAGGCCTTTGATTATTTTAGTTGCTTTTCTCTGAACTTTTTCCAAAGTCTCAACATCTTTTTTATAGTACGGTGACCAAAATTGGTTGTAGTATTCCAGGTGTGGTCTTCCTAGGGTTTTACGCAGTCTGGTGGTTGGGGACCTCTGGTATAAAGAATAAAGGTGATGATGATTCACATTGAAAAAATCCATGTTTAATTTTGGTTTCTTTTAACTCTTCCCAGTTAGCCATCAGCTTTCTCTGCCAAAATGTCATTGAAATATTCATAAATTGCCAAATGTTTCTGCTAATTCCAACAATTCTGAATCATTTCCCAATGTGGAACAGAATCGAATTGATTTTTTATTGCCCATCCAAGCCATAAACAAATTTGTTATCCTTTTTTTTATTTATTCAAAAATCGACTTGCCAATCAATAACTGGTCCCTCCATTCCCCTCCAATCTTTGTAGCACTCTTTTTGTTCTACTATTATTTGCCAATACTGTTCCTAAGCATTGACTTGCAAGCTTTATACATTTCTTTAGTATTAATGAAACGTAAGATAAACAGTAATAATAGACATCCTAAATGAATGCAGTGCAAATGACACTTATTTGTTTCACTGTATTATACTTCAGTATTTATTATGATAACTTCAGTCTCTCTTTAAAGCAATAATAACTATGAAGCATATCCCAGTTAGCAATCACCATACACTTTAAAAAAAAAAAAAACCAAGGAGAATTTCATTCAACAGTATCATTTGGTAACCCTGTCAACAATTTTTTGCCTTTATGCAAATCTGGGCTGAGGGGGCTTTAATTGACAAGAATCTTGTCAAGAGGATTTTAAAGCCGAACGGCAGCTGCTGTATGGGACCTCACAGAGGTGGCCATATGCACAAGTGCTTTCTCTTGTTAAGGTCATGAAAAGACTTGGATTACAGAAGAAACCAAAGCAGAGTTTGCAACAGAAGCAGTTCTTCCCATCCCAGCCCCAGGGTCTATCCCACATAACATTTACAATTCTTTTCGTCTAACAGTTCAGAACTGAAGTCTTGGCTGTATTACGATTAAAGTGACTGACACGTTGCTTTCAAACACAACCCAGAATGCTTCCTTAAGTTGTGTGTGGTAGATTGAGCTGTACTCTTAGGAGCTTGATTCAGAAATGTAATCTATGCCTTGTGATGCAAATGATTTGGTGGTTCATTACGTTTGTATTAAGAGAGTTCTTATATGTTGGCTGGAGAAACATTTCCACAGCTAAGCTTTGTGGAATCATAAGTTCACTCACCCGGCTGGCAACTAGAGTATTTGCGTGCTTGTTTGAAAACACTAAATCCTTGGCGGGGGTGAGTGGGGTGGCAATGGGCAGCCCATGATAATCTGTATCTATCCAAATATGGAGTTAGTAAACAGGAACCTGGCAGAGTGTGACTGTTAACAAGGCCGTAGCTCCTGATGCCATGAATCCTGAATGTGCTTGATTTCTTGTGGAGACAGAGAAGCTCTCCCCAAATTTAAATCATGGAACAGCATAAGACAATACATCTTTTGAAGAGCTTTATGTTCAAAATGTGCATTAACGATATTGTGAAATTGCCAAGTAAGCTTACTTAATAATATGATTTAGCTTCAGATCAGTGGAATAAGAAACTGAGAGACATATAGGATACAAAGACATTTCAAAGAAAAATCCCCACTTTCCTTTCCATGCTAAAGCAGCAGGTGCTTAAGTTTTGACTGGAAGCCCACAAAGAAAGTCCAAATTAAGCCTCATTATTGGAGCCGTTTCTCTCTTCCGTTGGCACCAGCTAATAGGAGTGAAACAAAAATATCAAGAGGAGAATAGGTTGAAGAACCCCCTGACAGAAGAAGTTCTCTTAAGCAAACATTCAAGTGACTTGCTAGAGTTGGCGGAAAAGATCCTTTTGATAGAAAATGCTAGATGGCATTTGCAGGAAAGGAGATTTGGAGAGAGTTAGAACTGAAGCTTCTTAGATGAGACGCAAAACATTTTCAAAGGAAAAAAAACTAAGAAAGTCCAGTTGCCTTTTGGAAAAAGCACCTTTGGGACACAATCATGACTGGCTGGCAAATGTTGGGATAATGAAAGAAAGTGGGCATTACCACCATATTATGAGCTTGAAAACATTTAATTTTAAGAAAACAAATTATTTGGGGGATATTTGTGCATTTACAGTGAAATACTAGTCATTATTTATTCAGAAGGAAGTGCAACTAAGTTGAAAGGACCTTGCCTCCAAGCAAATGTGCATAGGATTATAGCCTTTAAACCATGACTTAGACTTCACAATAATTTAAAATATTTTTTGTTGATGCCATTGTTGTCTTGAATCAGATGAAGTTCAAAGCCCGTTAAATTGATAATTTATTGATTCAATAGTAAGCCATTAATTTACTTTACCATTGTATGTAAACGTAGCCATTGTCACATTATACTTAAACTTGCCCCTACATTTTTTTAGCAGTTTTATTGTCTGTAGTGAGGCAGAAAATCAGTTTATTTCCTTTCTGAAGTTGAAAAGTAATTTTAATTTTGAATGGTTTTTTTTAGTAATTTTGATGTTTTAATACATATACACACTATATCTACCTACCTTTGTCTATCTACGTATAAAATCCCTCTTGGAACTACAGACATACATCTTGTCTGTTTAAGAAGCACTCAGTCATCATTGTGTTTTTATACAAATAGTGCTTTTTTGCTTGATAATCCTTGCATATAATGATGTACTGTATGTATGATTGTGTAATCTCTCAAGTCAATTTTTGACTTCCGCGGAGATAAATGTAAAGTAAGTTTAGTCCTTTTATAGGTAATCATAAGGAAGCAGAAGAAAAAGTGTCTTCTGAGTGTGATAGCATGTGCAGAGAATAAATCTAGCTGACCCTGAATTTCTGTCAAAATTTTGAATTCAGAGAAATAAGAAATTTAAATATCTTTTGAACTTTTTTTGAAGGAAGCAAGTGAGGAGTGAGTTTCCTCATCAGTCTCTCCATACTGTATTGTCCATTCTTTACCCTGTAACCTGCTAGATTTTATCACTGGGATAATATCAGAAAATAAATCTTATGTTTTTTGCTTGCTGCAATCAGGCTTTATTAATTCCAGTTCACCTATTTATGACTTTTTTTTCCTGATTTCAATGGTTTACCTTCCCAAAGAGATATACTGCCTCTTTCAATATTTTTACTTCATTTTTTTTTCACATGTTAGTTTGTCAAAGTGACTTTATTCTATTTCTATTATGTTCACATAATAAGGGAAGGCAGTTTGTGGGAGTGTCTGATTCTTTATCTGATATTTGGTTCAAAGCTCACCAAGGGGAAGAGTATGATTTTTTCAGATCTAAGGAGCTAAAGAACTATATTATAGGTTTTATTCAGACAGAAAGAATGAGCTTTCTTAAATATCTGAATTCAGACTGAAAGTAAATGCTAGAATTTCATAGCTGATGGTCTTTGTACGTCCTAATCCTAGTAAGGATATCTACTGTGGAAAATGTTTATAGATAGCCTTGACTTAACACATATTTAGTGACTGCTCAAAGTTACAAAGTTGCACTGAAAAAAGTGACTTATGACTATTTTTTCACAGTTATAACGGTTTCAGCATCCCTCAGAATCACATGATCAAAATTCATATGTTTGGCAACTGGTTCATATTTATGACGGTTGTGGTGTCCAGAGATCATGTGAACAGCTTTTGTGACCTTCCGACAAGCAAGGTCAAGGGGGAAGCCAGATTCACTTAACAACAAAAGGTCATAAAATGGGGCAAAGCTCACTTATATAAATGCTTTATTTAACAACTTAAATTTTGGGCTCAGTTGTGGAGGACAACCTGTATAACGGCAATGGGGAAAAAATTCTAGAAACAGGAAACGTTACATAAAATGATTTTATTTTCAGTAATATTCTGACTTCATTTTTTTAAATTATCACTTTTCCTTTGCCTTCTTTCAAACATAGATATTCAGTCTGTGCAAGTTTTTTGGCAGTACTAGAAATATAAGTTATCTTTTTGCGTAGTTTTTTTTTTCAACATTCCCAGATTGGTCCAGATTTCTGGAATGCCCAGGTGTTTTGCCACACGTCCACACCATAGCTGAACCTGTTTAACTTCTGAGATCTGTCAGCTGGAGGGGTGCCACCAACTGTGGAGGCAAAAAAGGAAATAAAATTCATTGCAGAACAGAATCTTCTAGATCAGCAGCCCCCAACCTTTTGGGCACCAGGGACTGGTTCTGCGGAGAGAGTTTTTCCGCGGACCAGTGTGGTTTTGTGTGCTGCATGCATCTTGCAGATGGGGCTTTGCTTGTTTGTGCAGCCTGGTTGCTGGCATGCTGCGTCCCAGTGCTGGTCCATGGCCCGGGGGTGGGGATCCTGTTCTAGATCTCTTTCATTTTGGAAATCCTTTTGAATAAATGTGCTTGCATATCCCATTTAGATGAAGAGCAAAATTTTAAAAGTACCTAAATATATTTACAAAAAGGCATTTCTTGACACAGAACAATGACAGGTGTTGTGATACTACAGTTAGAGGACTGGGTAAAAATCGGGGAGACCAAATAGTGGCAGTTACTATCTCTCTACCTAACCTTTTCACAGTTGTTCCAAAGGTTGGACAGAGGGATGATAGAATGATTGCATGAAATCATCCTCATGCTTTTTTCCTGGGGGGGGGGGGGAAGGAAAATAATAGGAAAAATAAGTAATGATGATTTTACTTTAGTTTCTCAGAATCAGTTTTTCAATATCTGTATCATCCAGATGCACTGAGACTATTCCTCCCAGAATTTTTCAGCTGACACAGGCATCAGTTTTGGAAGTTATAATCCTGGTTCTTTAGATTGTGGAAGACTGCCCTAATCTGAGATTTTGGGGCTTTTCTTCTCAATTTGAGGAGAAAGAAACTTGATGTTCCATAGCTGCAGAGATTTAGAATGCCAGCTTATGCAAGATTGAAGTGACAATTTGTATAACAGGGCTTTATTTAGGAAATCTCACATTAATTGTACATGGCAGGGGAAAGTATAACAGGTTTGCTAATATAATCCTATTTTGGTTTTGACAGACTTTAGTATTTCGTTTTTTTAAGTCTATGGTAACTAAGAATATTTTTCCTATTCACAGAGCAAGCTTTACATGGAAGGATTTAGAAGCCTAAAAGAAGGAGAACCAGTGGAATTTACTTTTAAGAAATCTTCCAAAGGCCTTGAATCAATACGGGTAACAGGTCCAGGTGGGAGTCCCTGTTTAGGAAGTGAGAGACGACCCAAAGGAAAAACAGTACAGAAAAGAAAGCCAAAGGGAGATAGGTAATGGAGTTACTAACTTTTTCTATATATGCACCTTTTCTGAACAGTTTTTATTTGTATTTCTTAATTATTTGTGAATAAACGTGTATCACGTGTGTCAGACCCAATCATTAGCATTGTCAATCTAGATATGTGATTTGCTTGATTTCAGAGATGAGGACTGGGAAGTCTCTGGAACTTGCATACTTCCGAGTTTTTGATTCATCTCAGTGATGCAAGTTGTACTTGCTTTAGGGGTGAGCAAAATGAGTTTTTCGGATGTTTAAAAGCACACTCTCCATGATTACTATTTGCCTGGTGTCAGAGTTAAGTCCTTACACAGTGCAAATGCTATTTGAATATGTGTTTATAAAATTTGGATGCTGCCCTTCAAAATCAAGTTTTCCCATGGGGGCTATGTGCATGTATATAATATGTAACTTACAGCTTCTTTAGACGTTTGCAGAAAATAGGTTGTACACTCAGAAAAGAAGAGATCAGAATATTGTCCCCATCCCTGTTCTCAGGACTCTCAACATGAGAAGTCATGTCTGTTGCATGGAGCTTCTTCTGGCTTTGGAGACTTTTCTCAAGATTTGATATCCTTATTTTCTAGAATTCTAGAGTCTCCATACTTACAGAGTCTTTTAATGTTACGCAACAGGGTAATAACAAATCTTGTTAGTGAAAGTAAAGAAGATTTCTGCTTCCCTGGGCTTGCATGAATGAACAAGGCTTATAGAGAAGGCTAAAATTAGAAGATATTGAAGACAGGCTGAACTGCAAATGTAGAAACACAATGGTATGATAAACATTTTTTTAAAATAAAAGCAATGATACTAGACTTATTTGCTTGAGATGTCATGCAGATATTTGCTAAACCCTTTTATGATTTTCTTCACCCATTTCCTTTACAACACAGTAACAATATGGTCTCATGCAATAAGTAACTGCTCCTATATTCTAAGACCAAAAAAACATTTTGGTTTAAGGAAAGAATACTTTCCAAACTTTCTGTCATGGAAAAAACACGGCTGAAGTTAAATTTTTAAACCCTTTTAAATTTTTTATTTATTTTTCACTGTTATGAACTGCCCATCTCTCTCAAAGAGGGACACTTAAATACTTAGTTCCAGTCATTACAGTTTTGCACATTTGTTCTTGAGCTGCAGAGCATAATGCTGTGTTTAACCAAAAATTATACAGCTACAGTATTCAGAATTCAGGGGCCTCCTGAGTCAGTGTGTGATCAGACGTGTCTTGTCTCCACTGAATAAAAGAAAATCTGTTTTGAATTACTATGTTTTACCCAGTAAGCTGAACTTGGGCCAATCCAGCAAACACCTCTAATGCATATTCAAAAATGCAAACGTTTCTTTCTTTTTTCTTAAAGCCAATTAATTCAATGGTTGAATGGTTGGATTAGGATAGAAGAGACCCACTTTTAGGTCAACCATCAGCCATGGAACCTTATTGGGTAACTTTCAACCAGTGAATCTTTCCAGCCTGTCCTACTCTGAAGAGGTGGGATATAAATTTAACAAGCAAAATAAATACATTTGCTACTGAGCATATTTGCTTCTCATTTGTGTGTGTGTGTGTGCATCTATCTTTCTATCCTGATGGTCCAGCATAATTTGCATACTGTATGCAGTACTTCCTGGCACCACTGAAAATGTATACCACAAAACAGAATTAATGGCCAATGAAATAGAACTTGAGCTTTATGAGAAGGAATTGTGAATATCAGATTTCTGCCTGGATGGTGTATGTGAAATTTTAGGAAACTATTATTAGTAGAGGTGCTTAATGTATATGAATTCATCAATGGCATTTATATACTACTAAAATGTTCATTGCCATAACATTTAATTCAGCAAAATAGTGCATCATATAGCAACAATTTTTGAACCAAAGTACATTGTGGGTTAATTTATAGAATGTGTTCAAAATCTGGGACCCTTGACTCCCCAGGAAATGAAATTTGGGGATGTTGTGGCTGCTTAGGTGCTATTGGGTTGCTGCTGTCACATAATCTTCATTTTTAACATTCTGTGACAGTTTACCAGCCAGTCTCACAATCCTCACTTCCTTCCTCCATCCAGCAGCAGCCACTTACAGCCCTGGAAGGGAGATTTCCAGTGGTCCCTGCCAGATTCCCATAAGGAAACTTAGTGGGGAAGCTGGTAGGAAATCAACTTCCCCTTCTTTTTTGCCTGCCATTGGTCATTTTATTTCTCTGTTTAGGTAAAGAAATATCTCTGAAATAATGACCCTGTCAGGGCATCGGTTGTCTAGTTCCGTATTATTGCTACAGTCACAACAGGGAAGTTTTCTTACAATCACCAGGAAACTAATTTGACATGAGAAAAAACTTTTCCTGGGTAAACTGATTGGGAACACTCTATCCATTGAAATTGTGACTGTATACATTCTTGCCAGTGTGAGGCACAAAAACCCAGGCAAACTGAGGGCATGTAGAGCTTAACCCAGTGATGGCGAACCTTTTAGAGACCGAGTGCCCAAATTGCAACCCAAAACACTCTTATTTATCACTGGGTGCCAGGTGGGTGTGGCCCTCTGGGTGGGTGTGGCCCTCTGGGTTGACGTGGCTGTGGTGGTCATGGCAGATTGGGTGCGCGTGGCCATGTTGGGTGTGATCACCTCGATGTTGCTCGTGGGAGGGACACCTGTGGGGGCCGGGCAGGGTTGGGGGAGATCCAGGGGGTCTCTGGCAGGTGGGGTGGCGGGCAGGAGGCTTACCCTGCTGGGTGAGGCAAGGCAAGGCAGGGTGGGGGTGCCATTGTCACAGGGCAAGGTGAGGCTGGGGCGGCTGCTGCCTGACACCATCAGCCCCTGCACACAGAGGCCAGTGAGCACATTGGTGCTGGGATGCATCCTGCCATGTGGGACCTCAGCAAGTTAGTGGGCGGCTAGTTGAAAAGGGATGGTTGCTATCTCCAGGGCATGGCGTGCGTGCCCACGCGTGCCATAGGTTCGCCACCACTGGCTTAACCTGTAAAGCCATTATAATATAAGACACAGAACAAAACCTTTTCAGAATATAGGCTTGAATTTAAAATAGCTGTCTTAAATTGCAGCTTCAATCAAGGACCTTAAACTCAAGGAATTATATAAATTATAAAACTGGGTTTTGTGTGTAAGAATGGGGTGGGGAGAGTGTTTTTAAACTTTGTGAAGGAATATAGAGTAGAAAATCATGAATAAAACTGGATGTGGATGACAGTTTCAGACACATGGTCTCTAAAGTTTTATTTATATATTCATGGTTTCTGGAATTATGTTTGATGATCTGTTTCTTGCCCCACCCCCTTTAAAAAAAATTCTTTCATCTTCTTCTGTATTTGGTTTGCATGTGACTTTATGTAAAAGGATTTTTCAAACTGGAAAAGATTTTGGGAAGGATAAAATAATAGATAGATAGATAGATAGATAGATAGATAGATAGATAGATAGATAGATAGATAGATGATGAGATTTTATTATAAGCTTCTACTTTTGTTAAGCTTGACTGCTTATTGTAGAGAGAAAAATGTTAGAAAAAGAGGGCTGAGGAGAAGAAGAATCTTTTTTTTCCATTCAGCATTATTCCTACCTTACATCTGGAGCCTCTTTTCACAATCTGTTTCTGTTGGTCATTAAAGTGCTTTGCAGAGGACCAATGCATAATTTCTGATTTATTGGTGGGAGTTATGCATTTTCTCTTACATGGCCCCTAAAAAGAAAAGGCTACTTTGTCAGTTCAAAATATGGAATATTAGTAAATTGAGCCTATCAGTTTATTCCCATTTAGCACCTTCTGCTGTTAGGAGCAACTACACACGCCATGTTGTATTGTTGGGGTTTTTTTTGTTTGTTTTTTACTTGCAAACTTGTAATCCTACTTTATTTTCTCCGTACATGCTAGAATAAAAATCTCTAGTTTATAACTTTGACTTTTTATAGATTGAGGTTCTGGTATGCACATAGCTTTGAGTGAGCCATCTGTTAAGCAGTTATTATGCATCATTATATACATACTAATTATATATATTAGTGCATGTACTTATTGATTGTATTCCTGACAAATGAGGCACTTAATTTTAATTTTAATAGTTCCAAAAGGTGATTTTGACGCTTAGAATAGCCACTCAAATGAGGGATGATTTATGGTTTATAGGTAATAGTTATAGATTGCATTAATACAAAAACATGCACCTTGATATGTCTAGTTATTACACTTACATTTACATTTAATTTAATTATGCAAATGTAATACAATATTAATAATAAAATTGACAGTGATAAAATCATTGCCAACAATTCCTCTTTGAGGGAAATGGGCAGTTTAAAAATTAGATGATAGGTAGGTAGGTAGATAGATAGATAGATAGGTAGATAGGTAGATAGATAGAGGTAATAATTATGATAGATAATAATAATGATGATGATGGATAATAATGAGAAAGGGAGAGAGAGAGATGGAAGATGCAAAAGGGGGAAAAAGGAAAGAAAGGAAATCAGCAATATCATATTGATTTACAATTTCAGAAATATTGTCTCTGAGAAAAAGACAATATGAAATAAGCACATTCAAGAACAGATAAAATGGGGCAGATTTCCTATACATCCCCCCACTACAGCCTTCTGAGAATAAAATACTGATTATGACCATCTTCCTTTAATAATAATTTAATCAGTGGTTTAAACAATGCCTTATCTTTGGTCTCCATTAATTTGTACATTTAAATTTGTTTTGGTTCTCAGTGAATGCACCCTTTTTCAAATACTATATTTATGAAAAAGTTATTTAAACTGGTTTTTTTGAGGGGAACCACTTATGTAGCTTAGAATTGACTAGATTTGGCTTTAGCTTTGGTCATTTTAAAGTCAGTTAATTTCCTTCAGTTCAGAGAGTTTGGAAAATTATAACCTATGCTTTCATTTCCTTGCTGTCAATTAATGCCCAAGCTTCTTTGCCTTCTAGAGTGATGAATGGTTGCTTAATTGATATGAGAGGGTTATTTTGCTTTCTGCATGCTTCATTCCGAAGGAACTTATCTTTTCCCCTTGGTATTAACCTAAAAGACTTTAGGGAAATGCATTTTATTAGTATGGGCATCATATACGCCACCATCCATCTCTCTTTAGCAGCTGCAAAATATATATTAATATTGATAATTCTTTATTTAGAATTTTTATTTTTCTACTTGCATGTACAGAGCAAGAAGGGAATTTTTCACTGGGTATAAGGAGTCTTTAGAAGACTGCAAGTTGTGCCTTCAGCTATATTTCCTCCTTTGGAAAAAAAAAGAGTAGTAGAATAAAACAATCATAATTTTGGGAAGCAGATCCACAATTCCTGCATAATCAATCATTCCTCGTGTCTGCAACTTAAGAATCATTAAGGGCTGCCTGGATATCGCCATCCCCCACCCCCAATTCAGTAATAAAGCTCAGTGGGTGGCCTAGATGGCAGTTCCCTATTTATCAAGCTGCTGACTTACTTCAAAATGTTACAATCACATCACACTCCCTTCAGCTTCAGAGAAGACAAACTAAGAGCAAATGCATTATTTCTTAACTTTAAAGTCACAAAGTTAATTTTGGAGATGGTCCGTGGATCAATAAATTGCCTTAAAAAAATCTGGAGGTTTTTATCATTTTTTTCTGATTCATTTTGGGATTGTGTTAACTGTGCTAACCTTGTATTTTGAAAAGACCCTTAGGAAAAATGGTAAATATTATTAAAGGTGGCTAAAAGGTTTTCTATTCTTGGGAAGTTAGATTGGCCTGCTGTGAATATTGTTGGATCATTGCATATTTTTTTAAAGAAACCAATGTTTGGAAATTTACAGCTGAATACTTTAATTAACATTAATGGGTGAAAGAAAACTTATATATTGTCCTCTGGAAATAATTTTAAAGATGCATTTACACATGACTACCATATAATTCTAATGCTAGTATTCACTCAGAGAAACTAATGAGAATTGAAACTAATATATCATTTTAAAAATTACTGGGTATCTTACAAAGTAACTTAAATAATATAAACTAATGTTTCAATTTTTTCCAACTTCTGTTCCTTTCCAAAGGAGTAGTGTGATGATAATTTTTAATGAACAAATTATAATACTATGCAAGCCATTTTAAACACATTTAAACTATGAACAGTTTGGCACATTTCTGTAAATATAATGGGTTTGTCCTGTCTTAAGACTTGTTTTGTCAGATTTTCAAATTTACTGTTTTGCAGCTTCTATTGTAGAAGAGAAATCTTTCAGGCATGAATTGATAGTCCAGATATTCTGCAGCCTGTCTCTTCTAACCTCTGACCTCTATTCCTACAAGGTCAACATCTTAGGGCAGGAGATTAAGATAGTTTCAAGACTGGAATAGAACTGCAGAGGAAAAAATAGCACATTTTGGTTGGAAATAATCTCCAAACAAATTTTTAATAAATAATTTCAGACTAATAAACAAGTTGTGATTATTTTTTCAAAGATTTGTATACAAAATGAGATAAGGATAGAAGTAATTTTGCTTTGTTTTAGATAATTTATTAGCAGCATCATAAAGAGGATTGTATGTGTGTGTGTTTATATATGTGTGAGAGAAGTGTTGGGCAATATAGCTAGGAATCTGGTCTTACAACTTCTTCTTACCCAATTACTTTCCCCGTCATTAGCTGTAGCACTAATGCTATTCTCTACATTTCCATGGTTCTTAAGATGTGTGCTGTAATTGCTTAAATGTCTAATAATTAAACCAAGGTCTCTTAAGTTGCTGCCATACAGCTGCTTTCTGTGTAATCCTGGTGTTTATAAGAAACATTTTTCATGAACAGCATGGGGAAAAACAATGCCCATTTTTCTGTAGAAATTTAAAAGTTAAAAATAATTGATCATCCAGCAGCATAATTGTGTTTAAGACATGTTCAACAATTTGTGTGTGTGAATGCACATCAGCACACATGTGCATGTCAGAAGAGATTGTAAAAATCAGATGCAAAAAATCAATCTCCTTTTTATGTATCTTAAATGTGAATAAAATATATTCCAATTTTGCATAACTGAATTATATGCAAAATGTATGTTTTTTCCTATCTCTCGGAATTTGAGTGACATCCTTATAGTATATAGTATACATGCCGCTGCAATGTTTGTAAATTATTTTAAGTTTCATAAATTAAAGTTGATCTCTTGTGCACATTAAATATCTCTGTCATAATCTTGTTAAATATTTGGGAAGCTGCTGTTTCCCTACAGACTTCCTGTTTCCGTCTGATTTGCAATATAGTGCAATGAAGACAGTTGGAAGCCTTTCAGGAGAATTACAAGGATTAATGCAATAAGATACATAAAGTGGTCTGAATTATTGGAATGTTCTTTACATTTCCTCTTTTGCTACAAGTACAAATATTTGTGTCAGTCCCACCATGTGATGAAAAGCTAATTAAATAGAGCTGAATTACATGGTAGAATGGGATTAGTCAGGTCTCATGGAATAAATACATTTTATAAACAACTGTAAATGAAGACTGTTTTAAAATTGCTAATTAAATCAAGCTTCAGTTTTTGTACACAATTTTCCTGAACTGAATAGACATTACAGGAAATAATTGGTTGCTGTAACAGCAAATGTCTTTGTGGCTTTGATAGTGGTCATAAGCATTCATAATCTGATAAAAACATAAATTGCAGAGCTTCCATTATTAAAAGAAAGCACCAGAGGTTTCTGAAGAAATAAAGATTTATATTTTAAAATCTAATGCCAATGTGCCATTCCTGGAATCTAGACAAAGTTTGCAATGAGCTCTCCTAGGTGTAATAAATCACTGGGTGCTTTCCAGTATAGTTAGGCCATGTTTTTAAAGTAGAAACATCCCTTCTTGTTAATTCTTTTGTTGTTGTTGTTAAGAAAAAGTCTCTTAACAAGTTGCCATTCATAAATAGATTATGGGTTCAGTTTAAAAGAAGTACAGATTTTAATATGTTTATGTAACTTTAAATCAAGGTATTTTTAAAAAATAAATCATTACAATAATTGAAATACTGATTTTCCTAATAAACTTTCCACTTTATGGTCCTCATTAGTTTGTTCTTAAACCGCTTTTCCAAGATGTCTTTAAAAAAGCTAGTTCAATCAAGTTATCAAAATGAGGTTATACATTCTTCAAATATTTGGTTTGTTTTTTTTTTTCAACAATCTGGGGTAGTGACTTGGTTTTGTTATGAGATGTATGGAAAGTAAGATTAGCTAGATTTGACTAGTTAGATTTGTTTTGAGTAATGTTGATATATTTCCATTGAGGTTTATAAAAGGTTAAACTCTTGAAAAAAGCTTCAGAAAGCTTTATCAAGGGGCTTAGGGCTTAAAACTAAAACATAAGCATTACAAAAGTGGGCATTTGAAGAGTATTTTTGAAATTGCGGAAGAATTGCTTAAATACCTTTTCTTACAAAATATACAGGAAATATTTGCCACTATTGCAAATATACTGTAAATCTCAGTTTTTGATCCCAACAACACACTGTAGCTGAATACTATTTCCAAAATGTCCATTTGCCTTTCTTATGCCAAATGTCTATGGAGATTTTCAGTCATCCAGGTCATGGTTGTCCCAAAGATGCTTTTTCAAAAGGCAACTGGACTTTCTTTTTTGGAAGACGTTTCGCTTCTCATCCAAGAAGTTTCTTCAGTTCTGTCTTCAAAGAGAAAAAAGAAAGTATAGTTCCCTCATAAAAACACACCTTTGGGATTTTCTTATACCACTTACTCAGGCATTTTAATTTCGGAAAAGGGGCAAGCAAAACCATTTTGGTTGATTTTGATGACACAGCCCTTTTTTGCTTGATTTTGGTGATACAGCACTATTCCTAGTACAACTGAAAAACACAGGGAAGCATGATTTGTTATTGAAGGATTTGTTCTTGAAAAATGATTTGTTACAGTAATATATGTTTCCAAGCTAAATATAGCTGAGGTTGATGAAAGCAGGCAGTGATTCTCACTTATAATAGAAGCATATTGTGAAGAGCCATGGGGGGGGGGGGAAATAAACCATTCCGAATCAAGAGTTTAAAGAAATTCTCTCTTTACTCATATGCCCAAAAGTACCTCCAATTAAAGGTGGCATAGAAAAGTATTTTTGAAACCCAAATACAATTACAAAAAGGGTGAGTGACACGGCAGAGAATGAATGAAAACTAGTGATTAAATGTAAAATGTACTTTTAAAAAATATTTCTAGCTGACTGCTAGCATGGGAACCAATTAGGTTAAGTCAAAGCAACATTTTGGGTATGCCCCACTTTAGTTCTTTAATCAGTATCAATCAAACTAAAACTTATTTCTGATGCATGCAAGCCTAAGACAAATAAACATATGGAGGGAAATACTGTGATATATAGCATGCTAGTCATGTACTTGCAGACTATTCATTCCACATACAAATATATTTTTCACCTCGACATCACTGCAACTGTCAAAAAAAGGCTACTGAAATAAACACATTTAGAGTTGTAGAACTGATAATATAAAGCTATGTAAGGAGTAATAAATAGATGGGAAAAAGGAGCTCCTTTGGTCCCCCCTCCCATTTATCCCAATTGCCTAAATGTTAATCTACTATCATTTTCATATATTTCACATAATAATGAGCACATGAACAGGGCAAGTGTCTTGCTGGACCAACAGAAGCTTTCATTTTTGGATTGCCTTCTGAAATGATTAAATACAGAGTTTTGTCTTTTGATATCCTCACAAGTAAACCAATTTTAATATACTTCTGTCTTGCCTTGTGTGTAGGTGATTAATTGATTGATAGACAAATAAAAAACCCATTGAAAGTCTTTCACTGAAATAAAATCATTTGAGATGCCAATTGGTTTCAGTATGGAGGGCTATTCTTGATCTGTTAGAGTAACATAATTTGCCAGAACATTTGGTATTTGCTACATTTTAAATAGAAAGATTCTTTAAACTTTAAGCATTCTAAATTAATGTCTTTCAAATAGGAGGAAGAGAGGAAAAGATAATGGAAGTTGAATATAAGAGTTTCAATTTGTTTTTTTTGTATGTGCATATTTATTTATTGCTATTACTTGCTCTCTAAGTTTTGTTGGTTGTGAGAGTTATTTATGAAAAGGAAGGATAATTAAGATCAGGAAACAATTTTCTCAGCAAGACTGAAGACCTGAGCATGGGGAGATGTAGATAAGGCATCATATAGATTTATAGGAGTTGCTTAAAGGCAGTAGAGCCTGATAAGAGCTTTGCTGTTGTGGTCGAAAGTGGCTATAACATGAACTTCTGGTCACAGGCAAAATAGGTATTCTGGAAACACTATGATGTAAATTATTGGCTTCTTTTGGGGGGGGGGGCGATACATGTTTTTCAAAAAAAAAAAAGCAAGGTTGTTTAGCGCAATCCATACTTTCTAAATTGTTTCAGTTTAGAATTAAGAGGATGAAGGCAATTGCTAATGGGCCCCCCATTTGGCAAAACAGATCTCCCTCCCCTTCAACCTCCCTCTGCTCTCAGTGGCTGCACTGGGAGTTTGGGGCAGGGCTGAAGGGAAAAAAGATGAAGAAGTCCTGTTGTGCAAGGAAATTGGCGGAAACAGATTTTTAAAAAACTGATATTAAACGAGGAAAGCATTCCAGTTATTTCCACCCTTATCTTCATTCTTATTATCTGTCTTTCATTCACATTTTAGTCTTGGAGGAAAGTTAAAACTCGGACTTTTTTTTAAAAAAAAAAATATTATTAAGCTTTTGATTGCATATTAAAAACAAAAATCTGCAGGATCGCCACTCTCTGAAGGTATATGTACCTGTCCATTCCACCAGATTGACTTGGCATGCTCCAGGTCTCTTCCCTTTAAAAATCAGCAGGATCTAGGAAGTATGCCTTTTCCATGGAAGCCCCTGCCCTATAGAACATCCTTCCTCTTGAGATCTGGCAGGCCTCCACCTTCCCAATTTTTTCAAAGGCAGAGTTTGGTCTAGTGCAGGGGTAGGCAACCTTGGCTCTTTTATGACTCATGGACGTCAGCTCCCAGAATTCCTGAGCCAGCCATGCTGAGGGGAAAGGAGAGGTTTCCAAGCTGAGCCATGCCAGCTCAGGAATTCTGGGAGTTGAAGTCTACAAGTCATAAAAGAGCCAAGGGTTGCCTACCCCTGTGGTTAAGGCACCAGGCTAGAAGCTGGGAGATTATGAGTTCTAGTCCCTCCTTAGGTGTGAAAATTGGCTGGGTGACTTTGGTTCAGTCTCTCTTAGCCCAACCCACCTCACAGGGTTGTGTTGTGGGAAAGATAGAAGGATTAGGTATGTTCATCATCTTGAGTTATTTATAAAAATAATAAAGGTGGGAGATGTGTATTTATGTCCTGGGACAGAGTGTATTGGAGTTTGAAGATTATAAGATAGTGGTATTGCTTGCATGAAAGGTTATACTGATTATACTGCAGGTTTAATTGCCTTTTTTAAAATGATGCTTTGTTTTATACAACTGTTGTGAGCCACCCAAATTGTGTTTCCTAAGACAAGAGGCCACAAAGGTCTTTTAAATAATGAAGTAAATACATATTGTCCATAAAATCTGAGGTCCTTAACAAATATCTACAATTGCAATATTCAGGTCAATAAGGCTTAATAGCATTTTTCACAAAAAGCTAGCCATTCCCCAAAAAACCTGATGACATATTCAGTTTTACTGGAAGTCTTTTTTTTTTAATAGAAGAAGGCTTAAAAAAATGGATAGATAGCAGAAACGTAATCACACCTATCAACTTATAGGCAGGTATTCCAAATAAGACACTACTAGCCTGGCCTACCAGCAAACAGAAAAGAAAATGGAAAATATACACTAAATGAACATTTGTCATTAAAGTTTTTAACAAAGTCCAGTCAACACTGGGAGGGGAAAATAGGCAGCTTTTTTGGAGTCAAGCTTAACCTCTGAAGGCAAAATTGAGAACAAGGGAAAGCAGAGTTATTAGTGAAAAATAAGGAAATGAGATTTTGCCTTATTCAGATTTGGGGATATTAAAAATGCAAGCAAATAGTATTTCAATGCAGGAGGTGGCCTTGAATAGTATTTTTTTTAAAGTAGATTGTAAAATTGCAGAATGGAAGGTCCATCATGAACAACAACTCAATGTTAATAAAAGGGAAGGAATTCAGCCTTGTAAAAATGCCACCAATTTCCTGTTACATCCAGCACCCCTCACTGGAGGGATCAGGATTTTGAAACAATGCAATTTCCACAATGCTTTTTCGGTTAGTAAGTACTGAAATGTCCTTGCAATATGCTGAGCCAAGGACAGAAAGCTTAAAAGTTACCATGCGGATTCTGAATTAGGAAATCATTGGTTCTTTTGCTGGAAGATTCTCATCTCTTTTTTGGCTTACTGAACAGCTTTGTTTGCTTTATCAGGAAGGAAATTTCTGCTCACAGGTCTCTTTGACATAATAGATAGCAGACCTAATAACTTGAGCTTGCAAGTATTTATTTACTTATTTATGAAAAATGTTTTTTAAAAAAGGAAACCTGATTTTCAGTGCGATCTTTTAATGATCTATTGTTCGAAATTTTTGTCAGGCAGTTGTCAAGGTCAGTGGTTCACTGGAAAAACACCAAGAATGATTTTGAAAGTAAAAGTGCAGCTTTTCTATAGATGATTTGACTGTTTTATTCTCTTCCCCCCCCCCCCCCAAAAAAAAGAACAAAACAAAACTCAGCCCAATTTGTACTACTTGGACAGTAACTGCTTGCTGGGTCAGCTGAAACAGATGTTATTGCCAACTTGACAACAGGAGCATTGCATTTAAAACAACTGGTAAGGTCTAGTATAGTCACGCAACTCACCATCAAACCATTTAGAACAATGTTTCTCAACCTTGACAATTTTAAGGCATGTGGACTTCAACTCCCAGAATTCCACAACCAGCAATGCTGGCTGTGGAATTCTGGGAGTTGAAGTCCACATGCCTTAAAATTATCAAGGTTGAGAAACACTGATTTAGAAGAAACAATAGGCAGTCTGTCACAGATGTGGATATATTTTGAAAATTAAATATGAATACATTGAAAACGGGGAAATGGCAATATGAAATGTTTCAGTGAAAAGTACAATTGCAGAGCCAGTTCCTACTACCAGCTGCCGTAGTAGCACATGGATTCTGAAAAATGGAAAGTAAGTACAGGTAATCCTCAATTTACAACCACAATGGAGTCCAAAATTTCCCCTTGGCTAAGTGAGACAGTTGTTGACTTGTGCCACATTTTATGAACTTTTTGCAACTGTTGTAAAGTGAATCACTAGCAGTTGCTAAGTGAATTTGGCTTTCCCCCATTGACTTTGATTGTCGGAATTTTGCTCAAAAGGTAACCAATGGCGATCACATGACCCCAGCATACTGCAATGTTGTAAATATACACCAGTTGCCAAGTGCCCAAATTTGAATCATGTGACCATGGAGATGCTGCAATGGTCATAAGTGTTATAACCTGTCATAAATCACTAAACAAGTGGCCATAAGTAGAAGACTACCTGTAATGGAGGACTAGTGTAGCTTTGGACCTAACAGTACATGTGACCCAAGTAGGATGTATGGCTTTTTTCTTCTTGCCCCTTTTCATCTTGGTTTTCTTCCTTTTTAAATTAAAAATCCCCTTCTGTTGATTACTGTTGAGAAAAAATAACAATGTCCTATGGAGATTCTCAGTCATCCTGGTCATAGTTGTCCCAAAGATGCTTTTTCATGAGGCAACGAAGCTTCAGAGCTGAAGAAGCATCTTGGATAAGAAGCAAAACGTCTTCAGAGGAAAACAAGAAAGTCCAGTTGGCTCATGAAAAAGCATATTTGGGATGCCGATGGACTGGTATAGATTTTTATTTTCCTAATAAGGGCAGGATAAAGATCTGATAAATTAAATAACACTATACAGCTGTATTTCTAGCAGCAAACTCTTCTGTAGACCAAAGAAACACACAACATTATTCAAAGTTTTGTTCTTCTACATCTTCCAGAAAAGATGTTTATTTGTGATAGCAGTAAGTAAAAACAGAAGCAGTATTTTGGTAGAACTATTTTTCATGTTGTATAGCACTTTCTACTAAGCATTTGATAACTTTCAAATTTGCAAATATTTTGTTTCCTTGTATCTGCTGCACATGCTTTTGATCACAGTAGGTTGTATATGAAGTCCAGTGGAAATATCTAAAGAAATTTTTTTGTTTGTTTGAAGGAGAATGACGAGCCAGTCATCCATTGTTTAAGCTATCCTTTTGTGTACAATGCCATAGTATAGATTGGGGCCCCCAGCCCCCGTGCCGTGGCCTATTTGGAATGAGCGACAGTCCAGTGGGCCTTCGCGCATGTGTATACTGGCCTACTGCTTATGCACGAGCTTCGTGTGCATGCGCGCCAGCCCACAACATGCGCAAGGGCTGCATGTACTATGGCATCTTTTTTTAAAAAAAATTGTTCCTCCCCAATTTTTTTTTAGAACATTTGAAGTATTTAGACTCCTCCTAGAATCTCCTTCCTCATTTGCCAGTAAGGGAAACTTTTTATTGGCGATTGTCCTACTGTTCATGCTATTTGGGGAACTGTTTACATTTAAAAGAGGAGAAAAAGATTTCTGAGAAGATATGAAACAGATTCAAACCTCTCTACATATTTGTCAGAGGAAGGTGGTTTCAGAAAGTTTTTCTGGAAATACAGAATTGCAAACACTGCTTGCCATTAACATAGATTAATACAGCTAGTCCTTGACTTACGACCCCAGTTGAACTCAAAGTTTTTGTTGCTAGTTACTCTAGTCCGGGGTAGGCAACCCAAAACACTCAAAGAGCCACTTGGACCTGTTTCCCACTGAAAACAAAACACTGGGAGCTGCAAAACCCTTTTGATATCTAAAATAAGGATAACACTGCATATATCCTTTTTTACCTTTATTATATATAGGTGTATCTATCTATCTATCTATCTATCTAGAGAGATAGAGAGATAGAGAGATAGAGAGATAGAGATAGAGATAGATAGATAGATATAGATAGATATACCTATCTATAATAAACGTAAAAAGGGATATATGCAGTGTTATCTTCATTTTAGATATCAAAAGGGTGTTGCAGCTTTGAACCTTCTGCATCTCCAAGCCTTCTCCGCCATTTGCAGAGAGAGAGAGAGACAGAGAGAGGCATTTGCGCTTCCCTTCCCTTGCTCTAGTTACTGTGAACAGTAGCATTACCTAGCAGATATGAGACGTGGAATGGAAGAAATGAGATGGATGGCATTGCCAGCACTAGCTTGGTAAAATCAGGGACCACCTTGTTTTAACATATATAGCTATAACATATTATAAACAACTATACAGGTAGTCCTCAATTTACGACCACAATTGAGCCCCAAATTTCTATTGCTAAGCGAAACAGTTGTTAACTGAGTTTTACCCCATTTTATTACCTTTCTTGCTGCAATTATTAAGTGAATCACTGCAGTTGGTAAGTTAGTAACATGGTTGTTAAGTGAATCTGGCTTCCCCATTGACTTTGCTTGTCAGAAGGTTGCAAAGGGTGATCACATGACCCCGGGACACCACAACCATCATAAATATGAGTCAGTTACCAAGTGTCTAAATTTTGATCACGGGACCATGGGGGATGTTGAAAGGGTCCTAAGTGTGAAAAATGTTCATAAGCCACTTTTTTCAGTGCCGCTATAACTTTGGTCAGTAAAAAAACTATTGTAAATCGAGGACTACCTGTAGTCTAAATCATATCAGAGGCCAACATGAAAATGACAATTGTGCTTGCTTAGTTGTTACTTAAAGCCAACTGTGTAAAAGGTCCTTTCCACTGGAAAATGTAGGGCATAGGTAGTATAGAATCCAGAATTAAAACTATCTTCATGCTGCGGGGGGAAGGGGCCAGCATCCTTTGTGTATACAAGAAGTTCAGTTTGAAGAGTGAGCTTTAATATTCTGAGCACACCTTGTGCCTAAGATGACAAATACTTTACCATTACCATATATATTAAAGCAAGTTTCCGTGAAAGGCAGTTTAGCTTGTTTTTTTTTTCTGACAAAAAATTCTTTGAAATGTACCCATCATCTGTTATCATGAAACACATCTTCATTAGAAGTGTTTGTTTTCTTTACTCCAGTAGTCCTCAACTTACACCAGTTCATTTAGTAACTGTTTAAATGGCACTCCAAAAGTGACTTATGAACATTTTCTACACTTATGACCACAGCAATGTCCCTGTGGCCACATGATCAAAATTCAGACTCTTCATATTTGTGATGGTTGCAGTGTCCCGGGGTCATGTGATCACCTTTTGCGATCTTCTGGCAAGCAAGGTCATAAAGTGGGGCAAAATTAACTGTCTCACTTATTAACAGTAATTTTTGGCTCAATCGTTGTAAGTTGAGAACTATCTGTATTGAATATTTGGTGGAATCCATATTTTACCGTCTATTCTGTAGGTTTTTTTTTCTTTTCTGAAAGGCAATTAACACAAAAGGTCTTCACCTGTTTTATCAGTCATAAAATGCCTATTTTAGTGCTCTGCTACAGCGTTAAGGATATTTTAAAGAGCAGATATAACTTTGCCAGGTCTGGAACATATTTTGTAAAATACAGTATATCAAAAATCATACTTAGGATTTAGTGTGTATAATAAACCAAATCAGCTAAACGCACTGAGAACTCTGCTGTTTTAAACGCTTTAATTTTCCAATTTGAATACATATCTTCATTTTCATGGATGGTGCTTTAATATTTGTGATATATTTGTGGCATTGTGTGCCTACAATTAGTTCTCTGCTTTTTAAGATCCTTAGGTTCATGGAGAGGCAAAGTGTTTCAAAATGGGTGTGATTGGATAAGAAGTGCATGATTGATAAGACTTTTATAAACAAAATTCAGGGGAACCAAATTAAGATTGTAAATCCTGTCTATGTAAATGTATCTGTAAATGTATACAGATAAGGCCATGCATAGTGTAATGGAATGCACCAGCTACAAATTTGATAGCTTCTTGGTGATAAATTATAGTCTCCAAGTCTTAATTACAATGTTCTTTATGTAAAAGTGAAAAGGAGAATTAGACTCTCAAATGGATTTAGAAAGTGTGTTCCTTTCCAAGCAGTGCATATGTAAACGATGGATCACATTTATATCCATCTATATGTACAAAATAGCTAGCTCCTGGGCTAGGTGGCTTTTGGTCAAATGGGAAGGTAAAAAATTGAATTGAGTAACATAGTGCCTACCCTAGTGACTTATTAAATGGATTTGTCTATGGCTGCTAACTGATCTGCTGAGGAAGCCCTTTAGCCTACTTCGACACATTTAAAGAAAAATGTGTGGAGCAATACTTGTGCTTATTTCTGTATGTGGGCCTCAAAAAAATGAGGTGGCCTCAATTAGATTCATTGCCAAGGCTTTTGTTTTGTTGAACCTTATATGTTTCTTCCTCCACCTGAACAGAATTCATTTTTAAAGAAGGCAAAAGTTTTTATTTTCTTCCATCGAGAAGCACAGCAAAATGGAATTCTTTACTTAAGTTGTCTTAACTGAGTATACCTCATCTTAATCAGCCTAATCAGGTGAATGGAAGGGATGTCTTTAGGTGAAGAGAGAGGTAGAAATAAAGTAATAAAGGTCTGATGCTGACCTTTGTATAGAAGGTATTCTAGGGAGATTGATAGATATCCTGGCTTTGTTCTCCCCACTCTCCTGCCCCCAGCTATTGGGAAAATATCCAAAAGTCGTTTTCCTTAAATGGATGGAGCCAAGACTAGGAGCGGAAATCAGTTTGAAAAATGGCTTGATAAAAAATGGCTTACGCAGCAAGTTTGGCTATCTAACAATTTTTGCTCTGGTTTGTCACAAAGGTTTTCATAAACTTGTTCATGGTCTCCTTTTGAACAAAAGTTTATGCAACTGTAGAGTTGCACAGTTCCAGCGTAGCACTACTTTGGAATAGCACTAAGCCTATATTCACAATTAGCTCACAATCAGCTGATAGCCGGGTTTCCTTTGAAGAGGATCACCAGAAGTTGCTTATCCAGGCTTGATGGTCAAGTTGTGTGTAAACTCACGGGGTGAGCTTCTGGGTTACAGAAATATTTCCTGGTTGTGTAATTAACTTTATATTCCATATTTATATACTGCCCAACACTGATCAGTCATAGTAAAAATGGCACTAGGTATACCTCACTGGGCAGGAGGACAGGAAGTCTAAAAAGGGCCCCACCCAAAAAACCCCTCTTTCTGGGGAGCTGATACCTCCACAGATGGGAGAGCATCCACTAGACATGAGCTTTTCCAGGCATGTCAAACTGCCGGCCCACGGGCCAGATGCGTCACTCTGAAACCGCGCCAGCAATGGGGAAAAAAATCACGATATGTCACATGACGTCTCAGGTTTGATATGCCTGAGCTTTTGGAATCCTTTTAATGAGGTGTGAAGCAGCCACCCATCGTTGTAACTTTCATTCATAGGGAACAATCTACTCTAACCTGGGCTTAGAGGAAACATTCCTGACTTCCAGTAGGGCTATGTTTTCATCCATTCAAATCCTTCTGCCAAAATGGGACTGAAAAAGAAATAAACCAAACTGAATGAATTAATCCAAAACAATCCTTGGTGAAAATCACACCCCAGAAAAGATTGAGGAGGAATTTCAGGTTTCAAAACCCGGAATTAAAACAAACCTGTGGAAGGATTCCTTTTTGTAATCATAAAGAGCAATCAAACCTAAACTTCACCTAATATTCAGTCTAAAAAAGTGAATACACTATTACTGGGCCACGTTGGGTGAGAAATAAGATTTTTTTTAAAATCTCGTTTCTATTTCTTGTTCATGCAAAAATATACCTAGCCATAGCTATATTGTGCCTAGTTTCTTCCCATCCCACTAGTTTTGTAACTTTTATTATAAAATACAAGCCTAATCTGCAAACTCCCTTGAAATTAATGGTGGGTGGGAAAGCTGCTATTTGGAAAGTTCCTATTGTTTCAAAAGTATTTGCTCAGCAATGCTTGAAGACTTACAGCTTTTACAGGAGCATAAACAATATGAGGCCAATATTGTGGGCTCCTTGGTGCTATCTGAGCTTGGTTGTTTCCTTACAAACAGCTTATTATCCAAACTAGGTAACTTCACTAGTGCTGCTAAGGACTAGGGTTTGTTCTCAGTTTATATTCCTAGTGCAGGGGTTCTCAACTTGGCAATTTTAAGACTTGTGGACTTCAACTCCCAGAATTCCTCAGCCAGCTTGCTGAGGAATTCTGGGAGTTGAAGTCCACAAGTCTTAAAGTTGCCAAGTTGAGAACCCCTGTCCTAGTGGCTTGTCCTGTCAGTGTTGGTGGGAGTAGTCTTGGAGATTCTTTGATTGGGCTGTTTACTGTTGGCTTATTTGGCACTTCCTTGATTGTGGTATTGTTTACTTCTTGATTGTTGGTCTGATGTTAATCTTGGAATTAATCTGTCCTCATCTGAGTGCTCAGTGCTAGTGATCCCCTCATTTCAGCCCTGAGATAACAAATATTCTCCTTTAGAGGCTGGTATTTTTTTTTACTTCAAATTCCAATTTATTGCAGAAAAGTATTGTTGACTTAGAATTAAGATATCTTTTGATGATAGGTAGGTAGGTACGTAGATAGAGACATAGAGATAAAGATATGTTAATATATACTGTATATAAACATATTTCTTGAAAATATGATCTTGCATCATACTTTCTCCAGTACAGGAGATGGGGAATCCATCAATGGGTTTTCTCTGTCTGCCTGCTCTTGAGACCATGTAGCCAAACTTGACATGCCCCCATTTGCTAGGAGATCCAGTCTTGACTTGGTCTCAAGCTCTTGAAGATGTATCAGGTTTGGCTCTCTCAGCAAATAGCAGGTTAGAGATCCATTGGTGAATTCTCCTTTCCCTAATAGTTACCCTCAACAATTTAATTAATTAATAAGTTTGGAATCCTTCCCTACTTTTCCCTGCAGCGCTGGGCTCAGCGCTGACTCAAATCGCACGATTTGAGGAGTAAGGGGTTGGGGGAGGTCTCTGCAGCTTTCCTTTCTTTGCCTTTCCCCAGGGCTCTGGGAAAAACCTTTCTGAGAAAGTGCTGCTTTGAGTATATCCCTCGCTCTTCCCCTCCTTTGAGCTACCAGGCAGAATTTCACGCTGCAGGTCTGAGATTCAATTTTGAATTTGGGACCTCCGGAGTCATCGCCAGCAGCCGGGGACAACCGTAGACGCCATTTTAGTTGCCGTCGAAGGCAACGTACTTAATTACGGCCTTAGGAGCCTCATTTTTTCCTGCTGTTCGAAGGCAGTCTTGCTAATTACCTTTCCGGCGCAGCGTTTAGCGCTGCCAACGCCCCAGCACCCAGAAATTTTGTCTTTGAGGCCTGCGGAGGCCGTTCTCAGTGGAGAACAAGTTGCAGCCGCCATTTTGGGGCCGCCGCCAAAGGCAACCAGGTTGCAAACAGCCTTCTTCAGCATCCTAGTCATTCTGTCTTTCATCGGTGGCTCAGTTTACTCAACTTTTCAGGAATTTGGTTCCCCTCTCAGGCTGCACACCTCTGGGCATAAAATAAGCTACGGCAACTCCCGGTGGCCGCCATCTTGAACACCACATGGGAGCTTCTTTAGGCCCCACGAGGCCTACTCGAAGTAGTTGGCCTGACCCAGGCCGCATTTGAGGTGTGTGTTTCTTTCGTTTCAGATCACTTGTTATAATACAACCACAAATTGCCCAGCCGCCATTTTGAGCCTCATCCTTTCCTTGCCAGGCCTTTTCGCAGGCCCTCTGTGCCCTTCATTGCGGCTTTTCTGGTGCAACGACTGGCCACCTAAGGCTTCCGGGTGGAGCCCAGAGCGGGTCCCCAACCGTGCCTTCGGCATCGGCCTCAATTGCCATGACCAAAGCCCAGATAGATTGTTTTCTGGTCAGGGGAGCAGTCTTCATTATTTGCTCCAATTTCGCTTCCGCCAACTGCTTGCCTGCCAGAGCTCTGCCTCAGTTTCCCTGAGACAGATCAACCAGGATGGAGGACTCCATGATGCCTCAACCCATGAGCACTGCCTCTCCATCCTCCAGTTATGGCCGGCACAAAACCTCTGAACAGGAGGCAGCAGGCAAGCTCAAATCCAAGGCTAAGGCCACTCTCAAGAAGCTCTCCAAGTTGGCGGAAAAGCAAGCCAGCTGTAGGCACCAGGCTCTGGAGAAGGAGTTCTCCAGAGCGCAGAGACAGGCCAGATTAGAGACGGATCAAATGGCGGCCCCTGAATTTGACCTTCCTTTAGGTCCTTCAATCTCTGCTGAGGGTGTGTGGTCTCTGACAGGAATGCCCGCCACAGTTAGTTCCCCTTCTGAATTGGTTCAACACACAGCAACCGTCTCAGGTTCAGCTCCAGAGGCCACTTTCACGCCAACGGCTGCAGGGCTCAGGTGACCAGTCATCGGAGACATTTTCTCCAATGGCCGCCTTGAGGCCTTGCTATCCAAGGTTGTGGACCATGCTCTAGCAGAACGGTCCTTCCATCCACCTGGACAGGGGGCTTCCACGTCGGCCATGCCACCTTATGTCCCTCCTATGGGGTTTTCTATACTTCAGGAACCCACATCTCCTGCACGCTCCTCCATGAGCGGATACTCATCCCCGCAGGGTGAGGAGCAGCTGGACTTTAATCTATCAGAGGAGGAGGAACTTCCCCCTGAACCCTCCCCATCGGGAGATCTGTTCAATCCAACCCTGTTTCTTCCCCTGCTTCGCAAGGCCACATCAACAGCAAACATAGGGTCCAATCAGTTCCCTCAGCCGTAGGTAACACTGGATTCCAGTCCAAATCTGATATTTTTTGAAATGGTGGCAGCCCAGCATCACGTTCCATGTCCCTCTATTTTTCTAAAAGGGATCAAAAAGCAATGGGTCTCCCCTTCCTCCTTTCCTTCCGTAAGCGGGATTGATAAAAAGATTTTTAGCACCTCCACAGACCTTGCTGAGGCCCTGGAGGTTCCCAAGGTAGACGAAGCCTGGACCCCTCTGGTATCCCAAACTGCGGTTGCTGGGGACATGTTGGAGGCGCTTAAAGCAGATGACAGGAAATGGGACCAAACTTTCTGGAAGACCCATCAACCAGCGGCATGAGCAATTAAAACGGCCACTTGTGCATCCTTCTTTGTCCGGACCACCCTCTTATGGCTTCGTCAGCTTCAGGCCAGAGTCCCTTCTGAGGACATTCGGACTCACCAGGACGTAAGCAAAATGGTGGTGGCCACTGAGTATGCTGCGGACGCGACGCTTCAGTCGGCCAACTTTGCTTCTAGATCTCTAGCATCCAACATTACAGTCAGAAGGATGCTATGGCTGAAACACTGGCAGGCTGACGCAAAGGCCAAATGGCGTCTTGCAACTGCCCCCTATCTGGGCAATAATCTTTTTGGGGAGGCCCTAGCTCTGTACCTTGTAGAAAACGACAAGAGGAAGGTCATGGCTCCCTTGAATAAACGGTCCGACAAACGTCCCACTCCCTATTTCCATAGACAGTCCTTTCAGCCGGCAGCAGGTTCAGCAGTTACTCAGCCCTCCCACTCATACACACCCAGGCAGGACAGGCCATATGACCGTCTGTATGACAGGCCGGGCTTTCGGCCCAGGCAGCAGAACCAATCTAAGAGGCCATTTCGAGGGGCAGGACGCCCCTACAGGCGGTCCAAGTGACTCTTACACCACACTTCCCATTGGGGGAAGGCTGGCCCACTTCTTCCATCAATGTGAACTTACATCCACGGACGCCTGGGTCTTACAAACCATCCAGTTTGGCCTGTCCCTGGAGTTTCTAGACAGTCCCCCGGACCACTTCATCACCTGTCCCACTTCCTGGGATCCACTCAAACAGGGACTTATGCAGGAGACCATTCAACATCTTCTAGAGCAGTGGTTCTCAACCTGTGGGTCGGGACCCCATTTGGGGTTGAACGACCATTTCATGGGGGTCGCCAAACAACGCAGTCCGCCATTTTTCCCCCTTTTCCTTAGCTTTGCTACTCCCTTTTATTCTATTGGCTTTTGAAAGCCAATAGAATAGACTCTCTTGAATAGTCCGCCATTTTTTCCCCTTTTCCTTAGTTGTGCTACTCCCTTTTATTCTATTGGCTTTTGAAAGCCAATAGAATAGACTCTCTTGAATAGAGTCTAATTCTATTGGCTTTCAAAAGCCAATAGGAATTGTCCAGGCTGTCTCTACCCTGCTGAGCCCACCAAAAGTCCCATTCTGCAAACGGTGCTGCAAGTTGTCTGCAGCGAAGGCGAGCTGTCTGGAAGCTTCCACACACACACACACCCCGCTGAGCAACTACTAAAAATGTAAGTAAAAGAGGGCCAGGGATGGGAGATGGGGAGGCCGGCAGGCGCAGGGAGGGTTGCTGGCGCACGTGGGGCCCGGCGGGTGCCTTACCTCCCTTGGGCTGGGCCAGCTGGTGGCCCAGCCTGTGGTCGGCCTGCGCCGTCTCTGCCGCTTGCCAGTTACTCCTCGGCCAGTGCAGAGGGTGGCACCACGCATGCGTGGCATTACCAGCAGGGAATGTCCTCAACTTATGACCGGTTGGGTAGTCCTCGAGTTACAGCCGGTTGGGTAGTCCTCGACTTACGACCGATTGGGGGTCACGGCATTAAAAAGGTTGAGAACCACTGTTCTAGAGATTCAGGCCATAGAACCAGTACCGCCGGACCACTTGGGAGGGGGATTCTACTCCATCCTTTTCGTGGTCCCCAAGACCTCGGGAGGATGGAGAGCAATTCTAGACCTCAAGGGTCTGAACTATTACATCACATACAAGAAGTTCAAAATGCAATCACTCCAGTCCATTCTGGGAGGCATCAGACAAAGAGACTTCCTGGCATCAATAGACCTCACAGAAGCGTATCTCCCCACATCCCCATCCATCCAGCTCACCGGCGGTTCCTCAAGTTCTGTTACAGGGGCAGTCATTTCCAATACAAGGCCCTTCCATTTGGCCTCTCCTTGGCACCCAGGGTGTTCACCAAGATCCTGGTTGTACTAGCCGCCCACTTGCGGAAGGTACCAGTACGCGTCCAGTGTTACCTGGACAACATCTTGATTTAAGTGTCCTCCTTCCGGGCAGCCCAGTCGGACCTGGAACTAACTATTCAGGTCCTCCAACAGCATGGGTTCTCAGTCAACTTCCAAAAAAGCCAGACAGTTCCCTCATCCAGGCTCCTGTACCTGGGGGCCATCATAGACACCACAAACTGCATGGTCTATTTCTCTCAGGAGCGGTTGGTCAGCATCAGGGATCTGGCTCATCGGGTGTACAAGGACCGTACCGTTCCACTAGTCTTACTCTCCCAGCTTCTGGGAAAGATGGTCTCCTGCATAGCCATATTCCCCTGGACCAGACTCCACTTGCGGGATCTTCAATGGTTCCTCCTACCATTCCAACGAGTGAATGCCAGCGCATCCAACTGCCAGGTGAAGCTCCCGGTCCACATCCTTAGGTCTCTACGCTGGTGGTTCTCACAAGCGGTGATAAAGGGGTCACCTTTCAAGAAGCCGGACTGCATCACCATTACGACTATTCGGTTGGGAAGCCCATCTACAGTCTCAGTTTGCTCAGGGCCATTGGTCCCGCGCAGACTTGAGACACAACATCAATTGGCTGGAGCTCAGAGCCATTCATTTAGCTCTTCGCCAATTCCGATACTGGATCAGGGGCCGTCATGTATTGATCCTCATGGATAACATGGCGTCCAAGGCCCACATGAACCAGCAGGGGAGCACCAGGTCCAAGTCCCTTATGTCCGAGGCACAGCTGCTAGGTTCCTGGGCAGAGTCCAACCTGGCCTCTCTCAGGGCCGAACACATCTCGGGAGTCAAGAACCAGCAGGCAGACTTTCTGAGTCACTCTACGGTAGACCCCTCAGAATGGGGATTGCAGCCAGACCTTTTTTCCGAGATATCCTACAGGTTCAGCCATCCGATACTCGACCTGTTTGCATCGTTGAACAATGCCCAATTCCCCAGGTACTTCTCCCATTATTACCTTCCAGGGGTGGAGGGGACGGACGCCCTGCGGACCCCGTGGCCGCAAGGTCTTCTTTATGCCTTCTCTCCCCTCTTGCTCATTCCGGTGACCATCCGCAAACTGCTCCAAGAGCAGGCAGAAGTGATCCTCGTGGCCCCATACTGGCCACAGAGGCCCTGGTTTGCCGACCTGATGAATCTCTCCCAGTCTCCTCCATGGAAGATTCCCCCGCATCGCGTGTCCTTGCACCAAGGGGTCCTCCAAAACCCGGACCCTCAGTGGTTGCAATTGACCGTTTGGCACTTGAGCGCAGCATCATGATGCAAGAGTTATTCTCACCACAGGCAATTACCATGATTCAGGCCTCGTCGTTCGGCGACTAATCGCATTTATGATTCTACTTGGAAAATTTTTTGCAGAGGGCGACAACTGGATGTCTACAAATTAACCATCCCTCAGATTATAGATTACCTTCTGGACGGGCTGGACAGAGGCCTGGCCCCTGCGACCATTCGTAGGCAGGTGGCAGCCCTATCAACGTTGCTCACTTGTGCGGATTCAGTTCCTTTAGCTCATCATCCTAGAATACGTGCCTTCATCAAGGGTGCATGCAACACTAGGCTTGCCGTGGTACACAGGTACCCCTCTTGGGAGCTGCCTCATGTGCTTCGCACTCTAACAAAACCACCCTTTGAGCCCATTGCTATTATACCATTGTGGGCCTTGTCTCTTAAGGTTGCCATCATGTCAGCCAGGCATATCTCTGAACTGGCTGCTCTCTCGGTCAGGAATGACCTTTGCATCTTCCATCGAGACCGGGTGGTCCTTCGGTTGGATCCCGCCTTCATGCCCAAGGTCAACTCATTCTTCCATAGGGCACAGGAAGTCATTTTACCAAATTTTTGTCCCAATCCTTCCCATGACTTGGAGCAGCAGTTGCACACACTGGACATCTGCAGAGCCCTGCTGCGTTATATCAAATGCACGGAGCCTTTTCGCAGATCTGAGGCCCTCTTTATTTCCTTCCATCCAGCTTTCCTGGGACAGAAGGTGTCCGCTGGCACTATAGGCAGGTGGATCAGGACCTGTATTGCAGAGGTGTACCAGTCTTCTTCCCTGCCGGCTCCAAGTCATATCACAGCCCATTCCACTCACAGCGCTGCGACATCTGCGGCATGGGCCACTCAGGCGTCCATCGAGGAGATTTGCAGGGCGGCGACATGGTCCTCGCCCTCCCCATTCGTAGGCCATTATAGGATTGACTGCTTCGCTTCTGTGGATGCCTCCTTTGGTCGGAGGGTCCTTCAGCAGGTGGTCTCTGGGGATGTAGATCCGACCTTATCTGTTTCGCATCCATAGAGATAGGGAGGCTTTGGTATGTCCCATTGGTGGATTCTCCATCTCCTGTACTGGAGAAAGGGCCTTGTCTTACCTGAACTTTTCTCAGTACGGAGATGGAGAATCCACACCCACCTTTAGGTCAGTTAGGCCGGTATTAAGGGGTTGAGAATCAACACCTCGTCCAGCATCAGCCGCTTTCGCCCTCGTCAAGACTGGATCTCCTAGCTAGAGGGGGCGGGTCAAGTTTGGCTACTTGGTCTCAAGAGCAGGCAGACAGAGAAAACCCATTGGTGGATTCTCCATCTCCGTACTGAGAAAAGGCGTTCAGGTAAGACAACGCCCCTTTCTTCATCTTTAAAACTGTTGTTAAAATGACTTGGTTTTCCCCTCTGTCAATAATTTTTGAAATAACATTTTAAAGCACTTCAAGGATGAGGGGAATGATCAGATGGTTGCTGCCCTCTAGTGGGTTATTCTGAAATGGATAAAACTGAAATCACATAAAATAAATATTTATCCGAAGTACGTTTCTTTTATCTTTTTTTCTACATGTTTTCTTTCTACATTGCATACACAGAATTCTTTATCATGATAGTTGAGACATAGTACACACAGTCCTCAACTTAGTGACTGATCAAAATTACAAAGGACCTTGAAAAAGCGCCCTAAAATCTAGATTTGATGCACCAACATTCACGTCCCCCCCCCTTTATGGCCATTTGCAGTGCCCCACAGCTGTGATTTAGCCTTTTTGGAAATGCAGGGGTCTTCCTGCCAACATTCTTAGCTGTAATGAGCTCTGATAAGGGATTCTGTACAGATGCAAATCCATATCTGTAAATGCACAGATAATTGCTCAGTGAATCACAGCAACCTGTCCTTCGCATTGCAATTCTCTTGGTAACTGATTCACAAGAAAATCATTTCCTTTATCTTGTTTTAGATATTTTCAAAACATCTACAATCCTTACAGTTTTGTCTTAAGCTCTGTAATGTTCTCACAGTACTAGTTTGCAAAAAATTATTTTGGTATAATATACCTCAAACCTGAGAAGTATTAGAGATATCAAATTCATTTCACAGGAAGTTCTCAAAAGTGTTTCTCCCTCCCTTTTGAAAAAAAAAAAATTCTATGAGATCTTAGTATCACCCAGACAAGATATGATGATGTATTTGTGATGTATTTGTGGTTCCAACAAAAAGGGAAGGAATAAAAAGCATGAGAATGAGAACCAGTTTGATCTAGTGGTTAAGGCACCAGGATAGAAAGCAAGAGGATGTGAGTTCAAGTTCTGTTTTAGCCATGAAAGGTGACATCTCTCAGCCCAACCTTGAGTGGGGCCTTATTTGTAAAAATAATAAAGGTGGGATACAGATAAATTTAAATAAATAAATAAACTTCAAGTTATCTCAAAATCCAAGAGATGGCAACCACAAGCTCCTTAATTTTGGGTTATGGGTTGTTCTTATTAATTTAAAAAAAAAGATTCTGTGAAACAGAATTCAACAATGATAGCAAATTGCTGCATTTCTTTTAATTGATTTCCCCCCCCCCTTACCATGGTTATCCTTCATGGTTCTCTTTTGAGAGGGAATACAATTGATAATAATAGTCTCCAATAAACTTTGCAATATTTCCTGATATCAGTACTATTATGCACCATATCCAGGACTTTTTTTTTGCATATTTTACATCTCACAACCTTATTGAGTATTCTGAGTAGAATCCAGCATAAATTGGCTATTGTTCATGTTTTAAGAAAACTTATGTAAATATTACAACTGTTATCTTGATACTGGTGGACTAAAGTAGACTGGAGAGAATGTCCAATCTCCCAATACAGCACTGTTGTAGTTGACATGAATGTATAGACTAAGCCTATATAGATGGATGTTTGCCAGGCTGATTCAGTCAGTTTCTTAGGTATTAAGTCTTTACCAATGGCTTTTGATGGCCATTTAGAAACAACAAAGAAGTTCCATTGTACTGCTTCTTTTCCTTTCATTTATACTTCAAAAGTAAGAAAATGACACAACCCCTTTCTAACAGTGCTAGGGGAAAAAAGACATTGTCAGCCTAGGTAAGACACTTACTAAAGCTTCTTGGTTCTTATTCCAAAGCAGTCAGTCTTGCCAACTACTTTGAAAAACCCTGGAATATTAGAAAGGATTTTTCCAAAATAGTGTCAAAAAGCATCATGTAATATAACAATTCCAAATTTGCACTGATGAAGTTATCTAATGGGGCAATTGAAACTTCTGCAAACAAACAACCAAGCTCAGACAGCACCAAGGACTTTACGTTTCCAATGTGGTGCTATTGGTGTCCTTGGCACTGGCCCCTTGCTATTTTTTTTTTTTAAATTGAGGATCAAACATTTCTCTTGTGAGCCTATTCAATTAAGGGTGTATCTCCCTGTTTGTATTTTGCAGATGCTATAATTGTGGTGGCTTCGATCATCATGCTAAGGAATGTATTCTACCTCCACAGCCAAAGAAGTGCCATTACTGTCAGAGCATCATGCACATGGTGGCAAACTGTCCACTTAAAACTGTTCCACAGCAGCCTACGAGTTACCAGGGAAGATATGAAGCTGACACCCAGCCCTCCACATCAGCCTTCCTGAGGGAAGGAGGAGGAGGGGCCTATGGCTATACTTCTCCATCTTATACTCTGGAAGGAAGGCCAGATATCTTACAGCATTCAGGAAAGTCACCTCAAGAAGCTGCTTCAAGTAAGTTTTCTCCATCACCGGAAGAGCAAAGCCAGAAGGGACCGTCAGTTCAAAAAAGAAAAAAGACTTAAAAAGAGTTGTATCACCGCCTTTTATTACCTCTTGGGATGTCTACCTCATTCAAGCACAAGGAGAATAATCTCATGTATTATCCTGCAGCAAACCTCAATTTTTAACTACTGTTGTGGACCGGAGGTCTTTTGAAAACAAAAAACCAAAGCAAACCAGTCACTCCAAGTAAATTTCAGATGTGTTTAATGGCTAATGGGTTTCTAAACTGTTTGGGCATCAGGATCTCATATGATTTTTAAATTTAGACTAAATTATTCTTGGGCATATGTTCTTTGCTTCTTCCCCTCTTTTCCAGAACAGCCCTATGGAGTTAAGGAAGACTATGCTTCCTTAGCTGCTTGAGTTCTCTGTGATTTATCTTAACCATGTCTTGTGTGGAAAAAAAAAACAGTTTCAAACTATGATTTATGATGGCTTTTTGAACAAACCACAGTTAAGACAATGCCCATGATAGTATTTGTTAATTCTAAACAGCAATTAATATGAAATGGAAGTCAGCATTTTTTTTTTTATTTCTTCACGGCCATCCAACGGCTGGGAAGCAGCACATATCCCCACTCTGCACAGAAACTCATTCCTGTCGCAATAAACCATCTGACATTTTGATGTACAGACTAGCCCATTGCCTGAATGTATACATTAAATATTATGTCTTGAATTCATGGGAAAGTAATAGTTTGAGTTTTGAATGATTTTTTTTTCCTTTGACATTGCTTTTTTTTTAATTATAGGAGAGAAAGAAGGGGAGGGAATGAATTGTAACCATACTTTCCCAATAATGCAAACAATATTTAACTACTTAGAGTCACCATGACCATGGTACTAAATAGATCAATACATCCTTGTAGGATTCAGGGAAATTACAATTCCTGTTGTGGAAAAATGGAGGATGGAGGTTTTTAGTCTTTAGCTTGAAAGGGTAATTCCTTGGTTTAAAGATACCTCAGAATTGCCACAAGGTTTTAAAGAAGTAAAAGTGCTTCCCCCTTTATTCCCTGCCCTCCCTTTAGACAATGAATGTGTTACCTGAAATACTGTATCAACTCAATATGACCTATATACAGATTAGGTGATTGTATGGGATAATGTAAACGTTAAAGTAATGGTTTAAAGTGATATTGAGATGCCATTTGGACTCCTATTTTGCAAAAACCTGATTGGACCCATTTTGTGCAAATCTTGAGAAAAGCGGTGGTGGTGGCAGCAGTATCATCTTCCAATTCAGTGTCCATGTCACTGAATTTTAACTTTTAACTTTCCAAAGAACAACATCTGTTTTACAGTGCAATCCTGTGTAAGATCTCAGTAGCCTCAAGTTCAAGAAAAATTAGTGTATAGGATTGCAGTCTTAAACTTATTTAATTGCTATATTATGTAACCGTAATTTCAGTCTGTGTACATGCTGAATTTTTAAAAAGCCTATAGAGTCGACCAGGTGCTTGGGGGATTGATTTTAGAAATGGAGATTAGAAAGACAATTAACTGGCAGTACATTTATCCTGTCCCACGCAGACATCACAAAAGTTTGAAATCTTAATTGAAGGCTTTGCGCGCCCCAAATAGTATTCCCCAGGATTCACCTCACACAGGAACCAGCACAAAAGCCAATGAGTCCAATTCTCAGTTGCTTGTCTGGTCAGTCCTCCAGCTTTCCTGGTCTCTCCTCCTGCTCTTGTCCATCCCCTCCTGATTCAGAGTCCCCCTTCCAGATGTTCCTCAGAGTTCCACTCTGAAGTTCCTGAAACCAGCTCTTCCTCATTGCCTGAACCAGCTTCTGAGACATCCATTACACTATTTCCCACCCCACCCCCAGCATGGTCTGTCCTCCTCCCCCCCCCCCCGATCCCCATGGACCAGTTTCCATGGGTACTGGAGGTGGAATTAGCAGACCAGACAGGGGGCATGCACAGCCTCACCATTTTCCCAGGACATGTCCTCAGGGCAATATCCCTTCCAGTTGATCAAGTACTGCAATCAGTTCTGATGCTATCTAGAGTCTACGATATGGGCCACCTCATACTCCGGCTGGCCCTTTCTGAAGTTCCTGAAAATAGCTCTTCCTTGTTGTCCAAAGTGGCTTCTGGGGCATCCATTACAATATTATTTGATCAGGATCAAACTGTCACATTTTTTCCATTCTCCCAAGAATGAGCTAGAATCAATTTCTAAACCATTTCACCAGTTTTGGGGAGATAAGCATTGTGCACATTTATTATGAGTCATCCTAATATATTTGAGTGGGATAAAAACATTTGATTTATTATGAGGCTTACAAACCCAGAACATCATTTAAGCATGGCTAAAACCACTATATGCAGTTCCAGGACTGTTCATCTCCTAAAGGAACAACAGCTGCTGTTGATAACCTTCAAAGACATATGAGCTGGATATTAATTAAGTCCTATGGACCATTGCTTCTTCCTTTTAAAATGACTCTTGAAGAAATATTTTTCCCCATTTATTTGGCAAACTAATATAAAAGCAAATATAAGTAAAGAAGATCCGATTTTATAACATAGTTTGAACCAAATCTTCAGACTTTCCTCAGTTAAGTCATGGGTGTCCAACATTTTGGCTTGCCTGGGCTGCATTGAGTGAAGAGAAATTGTTTTTGGCCCCATATAAATATATAGCTTAGTTAATGAATATAATAATAATAGTAGTAGTAAAGTTGGAAGGGACCTTGGAGGTCATCTAGTCCAACCCCCTGCTCAGGCAGGAAACCCTACACCATTTCGGACATATGGCTGTCCAGTCTCTTCTTAAAAACTTCCAGTGTTGGAGCATTTACTGCTTCTGGAGGCAGGCTGTTCCACTGATTAATTGTTCTCACTGTCAGGAAGTTTCTCCTTAGTTCTAGGGTGCTTCTCTCCTTGATTAATATAAATCACATAATAATGTTAAAAGTTTACAATTTTGTGGGGCCACATGATTAGCTGTCCAGGGCTGCATGTGTCCTGTGAGCCATGGATTGGACACACCCAGGTTAAGTCATTGAGAACATCAGGGCTTGTTTTTGGTAGGCTCTGATCTATCTGAGAGGACCTTATTATCTGCAGAAAAAGTCCTCTCTGGATACTGTTGCTCGTACTGCTGTCACCGCTACCTCACCTTCCTTCAGGAAAATGCTTCAGTAGCCTAAAGGTAGGCCCAATTCTAACGATGAAAATTTGCTTCAAATCCACGGCAGTGCTGGAAGGAAAGAAGAATCTTGGTGGTTTATACTGAAGTTTTCATTGAACTTTAATGCAAAGTGGGGTGTTTTGGTTTTTTGGGTTTTATTTTGTTTTTATTTTGACGATACTGAATGTGATGTATGTATAGAGAACTACTTCCTTGCCTTATGCAAGGATTGTAAACTTATTTAAGTTATGTAGACAAATCGAAGGGGCCATGGCCTAATCTTTTAGTAGATATAATAACTGGGTTATAAAACAGCAACAATGTCAAGGGTAAGGTCACTTTGAAAATATAAAGCAAAATTTGCTGACCTTTATTTAGAGAGCAATATGGAAATGGTGGATTTGAAAACTGGCCATTCTCTGTTTAGCTACTTTAAAATTCCAGACTTTTTTTTTTTTTTTTTTTGAGTGAAATAAGTAATTCCAGCAGCCACAGACTGAATTGCTAAGAGAGCCTAGCAGACCTATTAAAAGTTTACATTTTATTTTTGTATATTGGAGGATGGTCACTATTGCAAAATATCCTTCTCAGGACAAAGAACCTTGCTCAGGGAAAATGGCATGTAATTATTATTTTTCTTTTCTTTTACAGATTGCTTGCTTGTTCAGAACAAACCAAAAATGCTTTGATACTGCTATGTACCGTGCTATTATATACATGTTATGTGCTAATGATTGTAACTACCTCTGTTTACTAATGAGTTTCTTATGACTCAAGATATCAACTTTTTGCATGATATTTCCCATGTATTGAAGTGAACACATATAACTTGACATCATAAGCATGGCTGATTTTCAGGGCTGTGGGCAGGGCAATGTCTCCCCATTCCTGAATTTCTATGCTACATTGTTAATATAGGAAAGAATATAGTTATTTCTGTTTACAGCAAACAACTACCTCATACTTACCACAGAAGCAATACCTGTGTGTTGCTCTGGCCTTAAATGTGGCTTTTGATTCTATGGTACATACCTCTACTTTAAAAAAAAAATGCTTGTGCAACATATATTACAATGATATTTAGTTTTGAAAACGATGCAGCTGTTTGAAATGATGTGAGAGTCTCTCTTGAAATTTAACTTTTTCTACCTGGTTGACAGAGAAAGGTGCTGTTGATAATACCAGTAGGAATTTTCTTCCCCTCTAAGAAAGAACCAACATATGGGAATTAACTAATTAACTCATTATTCCTGGATGGCAAGAGAATTGTTAGTTTTTTTTCTTGCTTTCTGTTGTAAGGTATAATTATCTGCCGAAAGTAAATAATAAGCAGTTATGTAATCAACTAGCAGACTCCTAGCGAGAGTGATACTATGTTTTTCTCATATTTATCCCATTTCAGTATGTTTGCCAGTTTGTAAGGGACATGGAAAAACTATATTGTTCCAAAGTAATGCACTCCTAGGTTTCATTGCTTTGGAATCCAGCAAGAATAGGCTGTCCAGCCCTAGGCTTTTGTCTGGACTAAATAATCCCATGGCCCAAATCAGGCAATCTCAGAGCAGAAAGAGCTTCAACATGGCTCCCTCATTCCGCTCCTCACCTCTGTCTGCAGACCCAGATACAAGGAAAGATAAGTATGATTTGTTAAATCATTCTTCCCATTGACATCTGAACCAGGTTTAAACATAGCTTGTAAAACAAGATCCATTTCCAACAGGTGAATGGCAATTAGACTGCAGTCTCATATGATGTCCAAACAAGGAGACTGAGTTAATAACTGACAGTTGCCGTTCCATTGACTGCAAGAGTAGACTGATGCCCCAACTGCAACCATTCCTGGCCTTCCCACCCTGTGAACAGGGAAGCATGATCTGTGCACAGAGGCCTCCCATCAAGGTAGAGATAGATGGGCAATGAGAATGCCCAAGAGCCTCTCCTCCTACCTCTTTGCCCTCAGAGTTATGGTGAAGGTTACAGCCAAAGGCCAAAATTCCCAAGATGCTGGGAATACTACCCTACTTTCTCCTCTCAGGTGTAACCACACAAGGTATAACTTCAGTTGGCTTTACCAAGCTTTGGTTTAAGGACCTGCAAGCTTTAAGGCATTTGTTTTGTTCTTTAACTTGTCCACCCTCAAAGCACATGTGCAAAGCGTTAAGTATTTGGCTCCACCCATTGTGGGCATTACTAAACAAATGCTAACAGGATGTGTACAAATCCAGTTTGCGCTTTTTAGCCCCCAGTATAAAGACATAATAGCTGAGTAGAACAACACTTACCTCTGTAAAAGTTATAAGTGGCTAAGAAAAAAACAAAAATACATGAGCACAATTCATGTTTGAACGATAGATGCCAAAACCTTTAAAGCTTTTAAGATTTACAATTTTACTGCAAAATTAAAATATTTGATTTTAAATTGCCTTGTTTAGGAATCATTGTCGCTTTCAACAGCATCCTGAACTCTTGTTGGCATTGAGTTTTCTGAAACTTTTTGAACTTTCTAATGTGACTAAGCCAAAACTTGAAACAGCAAGTCAGTCATATTAATTGCAATGGGACTCTCACTTGCACAAGTGTTTTCTATGTCTCCTTGCCCTAGAATTGAGGCCCTTGTGCTCCACAACTGGTCTCATATAGTGAAATCAGTAGGAGCTGTGCACACTTGACTAGCAACTTTAAAAATATATCTCAGAGGGAAAAAGATAAGAGAACAATTACTTAGGTGCTATTTGATTGTACAATTAGCTCTATAAGGATGTGATTCTTTTGCTAAATACAGGCTACTCGGTTAAAAAGATCTTACTTTGTCTTAGTACTACCCCAAAGTTACTTTCTTTATGTAATTTTGTGGATAGAGATCCATAAAAGTGTTATAGACCTGGTGACTTTTGTATGAAAAAGTATAAAGTGGAAAGATCTCATTAAGTCTTAAACTAATTTAAATTAATTTATCTGTGAGAAATGTTTATCAAAAAGAATATATGTGTGTTTTTCTTCCCCTTTAGTTATGATGGAAATGAATGTCATTGGGAAAATGTGTGCGGATGCGCAGGATTTAATTTTGCTAGATGTCTTTAATGAGATTTGATGACTTTGTTAAATGTATCTTGTTCTGTTTTATATCACCAGCCTTTTTGAAGACAGACTAGTAGTGTTATTCTGCCATCATGACGAGTTGGCAACAAGATGCTGACAAAGGGAGCTTCACAATTTTTCACAATGCCCTGCATCTGACCAAAGATGTTGAAAATAAGCAATGAGTGAATATAAATTCAGTCCTCTGATGCAGATGGATCAAACTCCTGACATCTAGACTGTGATTGAACAAATTTGGGGCATGAGGGCCTGGCAGACAGATGTTTTAAGGGTGTATTAATCTAAGCTCCATTTTCAGCATCAATAGTTCCTGACTAAATATTTATATTTAGGGAAGTAAGTGTCAAGCTACTTTCCCTAGCACACAGCTTGCTCACATGAAGGTCCAATGTGACATCCAGCATAAGAAAATGAGAATGAAGTTGAATATTAGAAGAGTTAGGACATTTGCTCTAAACTATTGCAAACCTACAGTGGCAAACTAAGAAAAACCATTACAATGGTGACTACCTCTTTCAGTTTCCTACTTCTTAACAATATGGCTGACAAGTATTATCAGATTGACTTGAATTTGTATATTACTGTAGTAAATGAATTAAATAACCAGAGACCAAAGTGAACACCGATACTTATGTGTTTTGAATATTGTCTTTTTATCTAGTGTTTTTAAACCTGTACCTCCATAGAATATAGATTACCTAATGGTCCATTTTTAATTCATGATGTTGTTTACATATAATAAAACAAGTCACTTGAATTTGAGGGTCCTTTAAAAGAAAAGACAGTGATGAGGGGGTTGGGAAAGATCATGTTTACTCTCTCTGTCTTGTTGGGATGAAGCACTGATTGTCTTTCTATATAGCCTGTATTTTATACCTTCATTTAATGCCTATTGCTGAATGTTTATTTCTATCAATCATCCATTTGTGACTGAGGTTTAAAAGGATTATGTGATAAAAAAATAAAACATAACATTGGCATTTACCAACAGTTTCTGAGAGTTTAAGTATATGCTGGGTGGGAAAAGATTGGGCACAGCCCTAAATCATTTCTGTCCCATTTATAAATCATCCATTGGCATGAATTCTTCATGTTGGAAATTGAGTATGACGCTCACCCTTTTTTCAATAAATTTACAACAGCCATAATTCTATTTTATTTATCTTCTGTTGTAATCATTTTTCTCGTCCTTGTACATTGCACAGGTAACTTTGTTAAGCAAAAGGAGAAGTCCAAGGAGATTATAGTCCCAATTGCCACCAAAGATTGGACCCAAGGAAAATTAGCTAGAGAGCCTTATTGCTTTGAAGATGCACATGTTGCTTAGATAAAACTTTTGTTGTTAGAATACAACAAATTACAAGGTAGATGGATTGCTTGTATGGCATCCAAATTAATCCAGTATATCTGGGCAGCTAATTATAAAAATAGATTTATATAGAAACAATAGGAAAAAAAGAGTAAACTATGCCATGTAAAATGTCTCACTCAGCAAGGGTAAAAACACAAACTGGGCTCTATTAACACTTTTATTATAAACTGAGGGAAGAACCAGATTTTTAAGAGTTCCAAAGGGACCAACAGGTTCAAGGCTATCCAGCTTCATGTAGACTGTTCACCTTGAGAGAGAAAGCACATCTTCTAAATCCCCAAAAGGGGCCTGGTATATGTTCACCCTGTCAAATGTTGTAAGATGGGTTGAAACCGTTGGAGAAGAGACAGTCCCCAAAATACCCAGGCTCTGAGCATGTAGAGCTAATAATCTGAGGTGAAAATCCGAAAACCTCTAATATATAACCCATGACCAGTGATCTTATGTGTATGTTCCATAGTGTGCCTCAATCCTCCAGCTGCCCAAGACCAAGTCCACATCTAAAGGACGGCGTGCTGCACTTTTCTCTAGAAAACAATTCTTGGGACCCAGTTTCCTATTAAAATTAATTTTAGCCTTTTTACAAGACACCATTATCAAAATATTTTTCTTAATGTTCACTTGAAATCTCGATTTAAATATATGATTTAACTTAGACAGCCTAAAGCAATAGAGAAACAGATGTCTTATCTCTGAGATGTATCCATTAGTTCATTAATTTTGTTAATGAAACAAATAACTGAGTTTATTTGGCTTTTCTGTAAGAATATTGGTTTCTTAGATGCAGTTAAAGTATTTATTGGCTTTTACTATTTACTCTATTTTAGTACTGCTTTTCTGTCAAGGAAAGCCATCAAGCTAGATTACAGGTTTTTTAAAAAAAAAACGTTAGCTCTGCTGTAAAATCACAAGAAAATAAAAGCAGCAAACATGCAAAAAAATATTACAATACACCAAAGGCTCAGTAAACAGCTCAGGTTTTATTTAACTTCTAGCAATCATGTATAGAGCTACTTTTATTTCCCATAAGACTGGGCAATATTGCAATTGAAATCTGTTTCACTTGATTGTCAACATTTAAATATTTTTCATTTTATCGGCATCAAGATTTCCTGCCTTGTACTTTCTGGACATTTTGGAAAGCAATTCCAAAAATTACTAGCCAGAATGTAGGAATGTAACATCTAAAACTGTATATAGTACTCCAAACAACATCTGCATACTGAGAATAAAATATAATTGTTTTATTCATGCTTCCCAAATGCTTCCTCTGCTCCATGCTTACTCCCTAGCAGCAGGATTCGTGGTACTTTACAATCACAGACTCATAAAATATAAGTAAAATACAGCAAATTGCATACATCACAGATACAGCATAAACTTCACATAAAAGAGCAGAGACTTTGAAGAAGTAGGACTTCTTGAGACTTGGAAGCTGTTGGGTCTCACAATGCAGTTTAACTGCATTATGGTCTTTTCTGCAATTGTGTGTGATAGCGCTTTTAAAGATTCACTAACTGTTGATTTTGGGAGGAGGGATACTAGCTATAACTGGAAAAAGCAGCTCTGTTTCAGTTTTGAAAACAGCACAGGAAAGTCCTTCTGCTGTTCAAAACAAGTCAGGGAAAGCAAATCACCAGTCAAAGTATATCTCTTTTTAAAAAAATAATATTTTATTAGTTTTCCAATTTTACACTTAAATATTTAAAAAGCAATGTGGTGGCTGGGTTAATTAATAGTTCGACAACTTATAAAAATCTTTAGTATAAATCTCAAATTACAACATCAAATATTTCCTTTCTTTTTTCCTTAACATCTACTGTCTCATATTTAAGCTAATACAGTTCTTATTATATCAACTCAGTAAAAACATTATTACATTTATCAATAAATTTTTAGCTTATACATATCTTAATTATTTTTTATATTCAATCTCCATAAACAATCCATATCCTGTTATTAATTTTTTCCCAATTTTTAGTTTCCCATCAATATTCCAATTTAACCTTTTGTATTTTTAATTCTCCATTGTCATGCTGAGAAAAGGCTTCAGGTAAGACAATGCCCCTTTTCAGGCTTTAGGTAACCAAAATTTCCCTTATCTCAATTCATAACAGAATCTAATATTCAAAATACACATTTTATCTATTTGAATATAGTCTTGTTTTATTTCCTAAAAGTTATCTATTTCCCACCATATTAAATCATCTACTTAATAATACAATATCCTCTTTAATAAATCAAAACCATTATATATATATATATTACCTGGGTTAATCAATAAATCAAGCATATTCATAATAATTAATTTTTAGATCTAATTTTTAAATATTAAACATAAAATCCTTATTTTCAACTAAATATTCCAAATATTTTAAATCTAATGACCAAACTTCCCCTTATCTCAACTTCTCCCTTTAACCTTCTAATTGATAATATGAAATCCCCTCTAATAAATCAAAACCCCAATTTTCTTCAGCCTTATTCTGGCTTTCTTTGCCAACTAGCCTTCCATATTAGTGCTTTTAGATCATCAAATAGATCTCCCTCTATTATTATACAGTATATGTTATTTGAAATAAAGGAGACCATTTAATTGCCATTTTTTGGGAAGGGATAGCCCATTTGTATTCATTAAATTATCTCCCTATTATTCCAATTCCCCATGATTGTCCTGATACGTTTATCTTCCATTCAGTCTGTTCTTCTTTCTCATATAAATCTTCTGATTTATATAGAAAGTCTTTTCCATTTTCAATGTTGTCACTCTCTTTTCTGGATTTTCCATTAACTGTATTTGTTGGTCAATTGAGTCCTCTGTCTTAATATTTGATTGTTCCACTTCTTCTGTTATCTTCTGCATTGTTAGTTCTTTGGTTGTAGTCAAAGTTTGGGTTTGTGTATCTAAGCTGGCATCTTGTTCTTTTATGTTAGGTCTTATTTTATCACAAGCTGAAACAATGGTTTCATGTATTGCTTTCAACATGGAAAGGATCTTTTCTTGGTCTTCATCCATATTCTTTTAATAATGTGTTGTGGACTTTAAAATCAGATGTTAAAAATAATTTTATAACTAGAAGAAGGGGACAACAGAGAATGAGGTGGCTGGATGGAGTCACTGAAGCAGTAGGCGTGAGCTTAAATGGACTCCAGAAGATGGTAGAGGATAGGAAGACTTGGAGGAACATTGTCCATGGGGTCGCAATGGGTCGGACATGACTTCGCAACTAACAACAAAATGGGACCTATCTTTCACATGTTTATAGATAGTCTTTATAATAGAAGTCATTTGTCAATCAAGATTTTGTAGTCCAAGGTATTTCATCATCTCATATAGCAACAATATTCCTCAAATAAAGAGATAGAAAGGCAATTCCCCACATATAACTCTGAAAGTCAGTAAAGTTTTACATTCATAGTTCAAGTAGGCCACTTATGCACTCAGTTTTCTTTACAGCTGAGTTTCTCACAGATGGTGCCAAGGTCAAAAGAGTCTTATCTAAAGTCTGGGCTTTGAGCCAAGTCTCTTTTAGGAAATAACAAGTTGTAATACCAGATTTTGCCACAAGATGTCACTGAAACTGTTTAAAGTTTTTTAAGTCCAAAATTTTTATAATCCTTTTTCCAATTTTATTTCTTTTTTGTAGATAAAAGCAAAAGTCTCCAATAAAAATAAGAAAAATTTTGGTGCCCAAGTTTAAGGAACATATAAATCCAATTAGATTAAAGTTGTTCTTTTAGTGCTTTGATTCCCCTGGGTAGTCAGTCGCCACTATTCTTAGAGGTGGAATAGAAATTCCCTTCCCTCTCTCCTCACGGGGAAAGATACTTTGGGCAACTTTTACAGGAAAAGAAAATACTTAGGATAAAGAGAAGATCGGATCTCATCCAGTTTCATCCGCGTTGCTTTCGAAGTGCTTGGTGGTGAGTTTGACTTCGGCTGTCTGCAGCCTAGTAACAAGCCATATTACTATGGCCGGTCTTTCCTCCACTGGTTTGGAGGGCTGTCCTGGATCGAGCGGAAGGGCTGCCACCCTCGTGATCAAGCGGCAGTCCCCTCCTTGCTCGTTGCCCATACAGGGTGACTTTTGACCCTTTCCAGGTTCCCCCAGCAGAGCAAAACCAAATGCGGAAGATGGAGCTTGCCTTCCAGCGGCCATGGCAGCCACAATGACAAACTGGAAGTCAAATAAAGTATATCTCTTAACTGATCTTACTAAGAAGGTTAAACACATGAAGGATGAGAAAGATTTTCAGAGTTTGAAGCAAGCTATATGCCTAGCATCAGTCCTCAAGAATCCAGATTTTCACAATATTTCACAGTGAAGGTAGACATCTCAGAAGTAAGCATAAGGGCTGTGCTCAAGCGAGGCATGGGAATAAAAGTGGCATTATCCCCATAATGTGACTTCTTAACGTCAGAGATGGACTTGATCATTCTCTGAGTCCAAACCCCCAATGGCAGGCTGCCATGTTTGCCTAGCTCCTTGCAATTGATGAAGAGCTACAGACTGATTTATGGTTTATGAGCTGACTCTGAGTAAATGACTTGATTTATGGCTCCTCAGTTCCACTCCCTGACAGAATCTCACTAGGCTGTGAAAAAATGCCAATGCAGTAACTTTAGCTTGAAACATTGACTGGCAACTTAATTTGTGGATTGTCAGATAGCACCTGTCTTTGACTCAATTGGATGCCAGTCTTTTCTGGTAGCAAAGGTAAAGGTTTCCTTGTCAATCGTGTCCAACTCTAGGGCAGGATGCTCATCTCTGTTTCTTAGCTGAGAGCGCCAGCATTGTCCAAAGAAAATTCAGGTTGAATAAATTTAAGCTAGAATTGGATATTCTAAATATACTATGCTATTTGAGGGAAAAAGAGAGGGAATATTTGACATATTGATTATATTATGTATATATGTCTTGTTTTAAGATGTTTGAGTACCCCAACACCATGGTGTGTCCTGAATATGTTGCTTTAAGAATTTAAAAAAACCAATAAAATTTGGGTTTTTTTAAAAAAAGGAGATGCTTGACGGAAATGAATCCAGCGCTGCAACAGCCCCCAGCTCGAAACCGTGCGGAGACGGATAGAGGAGTGGTGTCTCGGTTCCTAAGACCATCAGAAACAGGTGTTTTCCGATAGTCTTAGGCAACCCCTGTGAAAGGGTTGTTCGACCCCCAAAGGGGTCACGACCCACAGATTGAGAACCGCTGCCTTATAACATCCCAAACACATGGTTCTCCAATCTTTTTTGAAAACCTCTGGAGAGTTAGCTCTTCTGTTTCGGAGGTCTGCTTCTGCTCTCAGTGGCCTGATTAACAAATTTTTGGTTTGGGGTTAGTATGATGTGTGAACATAGCCACTTTGACTCAGATTTTTGCTTCATCAACAAACAGTGGTTAGAAAATCTTGATTTAGTGATATATGTAAATGAACTCAATATTTCTTAGACAATATGATTATGCTGAGGATAAAGTAGTAAGGTGAATACTTAATTCTGAATCGTGATTGAAACATGCAGCTCTATAAAACAGGCCATCTGGATAGCAATTAGATTTAGAAGATATTTCTTTGGATATATGTATGTGTTATAAATATGGGCATGCTGTTCATGATCTTGCAAACATAATGAGATGCTGTGACCCAGAAATATTTTGTCTGCTACAAAGGGTCATTCAGTGGGTATTTCTGCAGCTCTGAAAGAAACAAATGCACGTATTTCTTGTACATTTTTGTTGAACAGCTGGATGGACAGCCAACCCTGACACAGCTCTTTTGTGCCATAGATGACTAGATTAATCTTAGTTTCTCTTAAGTCAATGCATAGCTGCCCATTCAGCATCCACTTTTATGAAAGAGGATGAAGGGGAATTCATATCACAAGAGTGCTTTGAACAGGAAACCAAGACGTGGCCTAAGTATATGATTAATCTCTAAGGGGGAAATGGAGGAGTAGTATTAGAAACTAAAGTGCAGTCAATTACTACAACCGGATGACATTCAGCTCAACATGATCACAAGCCCGGTGGGCTAGGAGGGCCTCTTATACATCTGTGAAGTCCTCCTGTCTCAAGTTGCAGAACAACCTGAGTTCTAGGACTATATGTACCACTTTCAGTTCTTAGAGGCATCTTCCAAAGCTCTAGTTATAAATGCTAAAGAAACAAAAAAAAAGAATGTTTAAAAAAATGCCTATTAATTTAATTCATTTTTAACTGAAATGCTTTCTATCAAAGGTTCTTTTTTTTCAGAAGAAATCAAAGAAGCAAAACATCATACAAGATATACACTGTGTAAAAGTAGAGAAATAACCCCCACACATAGACCCTAAAAGGAGAGCTTGGAAGTCTAGCAAAACCTCATGTATAAGGACATTAAATAATGTAGCATCTATGACTCTCTGCTGTGAGAGGTTAAGGAAAGTTAGATGGTACATACACCATTCTGTTAGAGTTTATATATATCCTTCCTGCAATTCACAGGATCTGGATAGATAATGCATTCTATATAATCATCTAAAGTGCAAAGGCCCACAAGTTCAATTCTTGGTAGAAGGTTTGAACCCTACAAAACAATATTGAGCTATGTCTGACACATCCCAAACAAGATAACACAGCTCATCTAGTGCCTTTTTCCTGGTGGTCAGTGTAACTGAGTTCCCCATCAGCCTGACAGAAAAACAATATAGATAGTCCTTGACTTTCAACCAAGGTTGAGCCCAAAATTTCCATTGGTAAGAAAGACAGTTAAGTGAGACATGCCGCATTTTATGACTTTTTCTACCATGGTTGTTAAGCGAATCACTATAGTTCTTAAATGAATCATTAAGTCATGAAGCAAATCTGGCTTCCCCCCCCCCTCCCAATTGACTTTTCTTGTCAGAAGCTCCCCAAGAAGGTTGGAAAGAACAATCCCAGGATCCTGGGATGCTGCAACTATCATAAATGCATGCTGGTTGCCTAATCCGGTAATTTTCACTTTGTCTACTCATAGACACAGGACTGGGTGGAGCTCAGGTGCTGATCTTACATTACAGACTTCAGTAAAAAAAATAAAAGGATGGCCTTGGATGATCTGAGAACAAGATCATGGATGATGATGAGAACATCCAATCAAAAAGATACAAAATTGTTAAAAATGAAAGATTTAATAAAGATGTATCTGAAGATACCCAGAGAGGGGAGGAAATGCACTAACTATATTTGCTCCAAAGGTTCTTCTAAATAATATTAATAAATTATGTATTTCAGGGCTTTGTGATAATCCAGAAAAGAGCTGTGGGGATTAAATTACCAAACATATAAAAATAACTACAGGTAGGCCTCGACTTACAGCAGTTCGTTTAGTGACTGAAATTACGACACTGAAAAAGATGATTTACGACTGTTTCTCACATGACTGTTGCAGCATCCCTGTGGTCATGTGATCAAAATTCCGATGCTTGGCAACTGATCTGTATTTATGATGGTTGCAGTGTCCCGGGGGGGGAGGGGGGTCATGTGATCATCCTTTGCAACCTTCTGACAAGCAAAGTCAATGGAGAAGGCAGATTCACTTAGTAACTGTGTTACTAACTTAACAACTGCAGTTATTCACTTAATAACTACAGCAAGAATGGTAATAAAATGGGGCAAAACTCACTTAACAACTGTTTCGCTTAGCAATAGAAATTTGGGGCTCAATTGTGGTTGTAAGTCGAGGACTACCTGTATAGTTGTTATAATATGTTTTAGCTATATATGTTAAAACAAGGTGGCCCCTGATTTTACCAAGCTAGTGCTGGCAATGTCATCCATCTCATATCTTCCATTCCACATCTCATATCTGCTAGGTCAGACATGTCAAAACAAGGCCCGGGGGCTGGATGAGGCCCGTGAAGTGGTTTCATGTGGCCCGTGAAGCCATCCTGGAAACAGTGAGGGAATGGCCCCCACTGCCTTGGCCCTGGCCCAGGCCGGCCGGCCGGGAGCCAATGTACAATTTTGTGGTGGCCATCTATGCTGAAACACATTCAGTCTCCCTCTGACTTTACCCTGGTACCCATCATGAACAACCTGGCTAAGGAGAGCAAGCACAGCAGCAGCAGCCTTGAGGAGGAGATAAATGCAGCTGGGCACCCGCTTGGGGAAGTGGGGCTGGGCTTGGTGCCATGGGTGCTTGAGGGCCAGGCTGGGCATTTGACCTCTTCTGCCCAGGGCTCCGGCCAGCCCGCACCACCATCCAGCCCCCCTCGCATGGCCTGAGAGGAACAGTGAGGCTCCTCCAGTGGACCATGCCTTGGCACTTGCCCTGGTCCCACCCCCTTCTGCCAGAGACCCTCAGATCTGTCCCACTCCTGCCCAGGCCCCCACAGGCACCCTTGACACAAACAATGTAGAGCTGGCCATGCCCACCCAGTAGGCCACACCCACTCCATCCATACCCACCCAACAGGCTGCACCCACCCTGGCCACACCCACCTGGCCCCCCAAGGGCAACTGCAATGCTGATGCAGCCCTCAATGAAATTGAGTTTGACACCCCTGTGCTAGGTAATACTACTAACTGTTCACAGTAAGTAGAAAGACTAGGACAAGTTGAAAATGGTTACGAAGAGATTTGCAAGAAATAAAGATTTGATTTCATTCAACAAATACCTCTTAAAAATCAGCCAATTTGTGGCCCGCACAGGCATTCGGTATTCTTTTTTTAAAAGAAGCCATTAACATACACAGCTCAAATGATACTGTTGTCACCAAGAAATGTAGATACTTCAATTCCTTTTGGAATCTGTAACTAAACTAATATTAAACTAGAAGACTGGTTTTATTATTTATGCTAAAGGCAAATGTGGTTGACTGATTTGTGATTCTGTGTTTGTGTGACTCCAACCCATGTGATTGGGCATCCTATGTGGATTAAGAAAACTTAAAATAACCATGGGTAAGTTACCCATGGTTATATGTGTTGTACAAAACTACACAGCAGTTGCTTACACAAGAGAAACTTCATAGTCTGTGAAGAGTATAAAGCTCGGAGAAGTTGCCTTGATTTATATAGGTATAGGGCAGATAACAAAATTCACTTTGGAAAAGAAAACAATTGTTTGAAAATTCACTTACCATTAGAAAGGACTTTCTAAGGGGCTGGCACAAGTTGTACCACGAGAAAAACAACAATACTGCCAGCATGTATGGGGGAAAGATCTGAAGACCATAGGAATTCAGTCTGAAGGAAACTTGAGGCATAGGGAAGCTGCTAGCACTGTTTCTTCTATGAATGATTGGTTAGGACACGAGTGTCAAACTCAATGCCATCACGTGACTATTGTGACGTATCATGACATTTTTTGCCTTTGCAGAGCCAGGGTGGGCATGGCTTGTGTGTGATACATCTGGCCTGCGGGCTGCCAGTTTGACACCTCTGGGTTAGGATGAAGCCTGGGAAAATGTGATCTGAGAGAAAGTCATTTGGAATGCCTCTTATGGATTATAACTAAGTAAGCTAATTCAGCTAAGAAATACCTGAAAGACAGAGGTTGCATTTGTGTTTTGTGATTAAACCAAAGTGTAATATATAAACCAGCTTTTATGGTTTAATATCTTCTATAAGCCCAAACCTTGGTTAAGCAAATAATGATTTCGTATACTGTAGAAATACAACCATAGTTAAAACACAGACATTACTAAAAAGTAATGCCAGCCATCAACTTTAGAAAAGAGTTTACATTAATTTGGAAAGGGTAGCACCAGCAGTAACTACTAGAATTGTTGCAAACTTATGTTTATAGACTTCTACTGATTGGACCTGATTGAAATAGAATCAGGGATAGACAAGCTTTTGATCTGCACTAAAAGGGCTCTTCCTAAATTCTAAACTTACCCTTAAACAAGTTTGTCCCATCTTTTGAAAAATGTCACCTTATGTCACAGAAATATTTCCCTGAAAGATGACCACAATTTTCATCATCTTATTCATTTGTATCTAACAGCAGTATCATTTCTATGACTATGTACTAGAATCCAGTTACAGTAAGACTGATTTTAAGATTCATGTTAATGGAAACATGAAAGTTTTGCAATAATAAAATACCAATATGAGGCTTATTGAAAAACTTTATTACTTTATTTATTGTTGCAGAGAAATCCATAAATGTAGCCAGCAAAATTTGAAAAGGAAAGAGGCAAAAGAGCTATGTTGGTACCTTATGACTAATCAATTATCTGTGGAGTTAACGTTAAGATATAATTTGGTAATGTTAATGGCAAACCTGTCAAGAATGTAACTTGGACTGAATTCATTGGAAAAATCCATTACAGTCACAAAGGTATATTTCACTAAATGGTTAAAAATATAGCCACAGTACCATAAGAATCACTCATACAGGCCATGAAAACTATTGCTTGGCTGTTAAAATAGAAGCTTATATAGAGAAATGCTTTCTTTTGAAACCACATGCTTTTCTTTTAACAGTTTTCTTGTACCAGAAAGTTAATTAATTTTTTCTCCTATGTCCAGGTTTGAAATAGTCAATTCAGTTCAAGCTGATTAGAAATGATGCAACATAACAGTGACTTATAATGGCACATAGTAAATTCAGTTTTTAAAAATTGCTTTGGTTTATCCAGTCTAGTACTTTCTAAGTCTGAATTGTATAACTGTAAAGTTTTTCCATAATAATAATAATTCTATCCGCGATAAATTATGGCAGTCTCTTATCAAAAGAATTAAATACGTAGAAAAATAAACTTGTTCCATGTCACAAACTGACCATTGGATTTTTAATACTAAACTTCAGTTTTCAAAAACTGTGCAGTATACAAAGATCTTCAAAGATAGCTATCACATAAATAATTGCTGATGTTAGAGCCATCTGTCATGACAAATGTATTTTCTTTTACCTTAGAGCTTTTTCCATAAGATGCTTGTCAGTACAAGATGACTGTTTCTAGTTATTTTCTGAATCAGCTATAATTACAATAAAATTAAACACTGTTCTCTGTCACCAACTTCAGTGAAAAAATTAAGCATGAAATTGTAAATTTTAAGAAAATGGGAATAGAAGTGTTTATCATTTATGACAGTACTTCTTTATTTATTTTATTTATTTGTATTTCGTGTTTCTAGATGGCCCATTTACTTCAATATGTTTTAGATGAATTAAGAGACCATCTCAATATTTCTATTATTTTTATGCTACATAATTCAGTTTATCCTTGGTGCCAATAGTCCTACATTAATATAAACTTTAAAATAACAGTAGGCGTGGATGGTTTCTGTTTTTAGGAAGCATGCTTGCTTATTTATATATAAGATAGGTTTAGTTTATAATTCTGTGATGTTAGTGTCAAATTTTCACTAAATAAATATAATAAAAACAATCCCCCAATAAATTCAATAAATAAATGACACTGAAAGGTGTCGACTGTTTTAAAGTTACTAATAACTTAAACTTCTGCCTGGAATCAACCCTATTTACACCGAAAGAAAGTAAGGAAAGATGAGAACTGTTAACTTATACATATGCCAGAATGTGAGTGGCACACTACACAATATCTAATTAGAACTTTTGTCCTTGACAGTAGTAATCATTTTCCAATTCAAGAGAGAAAAGGATGCCAGAAACCATCTTCTCCCTTGCCAATTTAACAAGTAAGTTATTGCTGCCAGAATTTTGATATTCAGGAGATACATGTCAATACTGTAGTAAACCTTCATTTTCTATATTGTGCAAATCGGATACTATGCACTAAGTTTTTTTATGAATCATGTCCTACTGATTGCCTAAAAAGCTAAAATAAAGATATCTTTTAGTGGGACTACTTTCCATATAATCCATGTAATTCATTACAATATAATTGAATGTTAATGTTCTTATGTGCCTAGGCTAATACACATGTGGCACTCCAGATGCTGTAAAGCAGTGGTTCTCAATCTGTGGGTCGGGACCCCATTTGGGGTCGAACGACCATTTCACGGGGGTCGCCAAACAAGGCTGTCTGCCATTTTTCCTCCCTTTTCTTTAGCCACGCCCCTGGCACCCGGTGATGTATAAGTGGTTGGGGGTCACCACAACATGGGGAACTATATTATGGGGTCACGGCATTAGAAAGGTTGAGAACCACTGCTGTAAAGGCTGTCATTTACTTTAGGACAGATGTGTGCACAAATGCCCTATGTATATATAATTCCTCCATTCCTCATATAGTTCCTCATATTCCATTCATTCAAGCATAAAGAGGGCCCAAACAAGTCTTATAGATGTACTGAAACAAACAAGATCTTTGGGGTGGAGGTTAGTACAGTTTGAGTGATCAGTAAAAGTTTGCTCATACATACTATAAAGTCAAAGGCGGATAAAATTAAAACACAAATAATAACGCCATCATTTTGAAAAATCTCATCTACAGTTGCAATTCTTCTGAACAAATGCATGAATGTCCTGTGAAGTCATTCATGACCTTTAAATGGTGTGGCAGATGGACCTTCAAAGACATCGTCTTCCACACTTTCTTCAATTGGTTTCATTTTGGCTGATGTTCTTAAATAAGGAGATGGTTGGCCTGCCAACATTTTCAAAAGGCAATCATTTAAAAACAATACAATACTTAAAACAGTATAACAGTAATGAGATATTCCAAATATTCCTAATATCTTTAAAAATATCCTGCAGTAATTGAATGATTTGGGTCAGACAGTCTATCAAATGCCAGAAATAGAAAAAGAAAATTAAAACATAAAATTTCACCTACAATTCATTCTGAACAGCTCTTCTTGAGTTCCAGAGTAGACCACACTTCCACAATCTAGTGTCAATCCAAATGTAATGGAATTATAGCTCTTAGTATTCCAACCCAACATGACATCAAGTTGAGAAAGGTTGAAAAAACCAATGTTCTGAATTATTTTTATATTATAATATAAAATGTATATTATATTTAAAGTACATGAAGTAAAAGATTTAATTTAAACAATGGAATTCTGCTATGTGACACAGGGCTAGCTTGGGAACGTTATGTGTTTACATTTATTTTTTATTTTATAAAATAAAAAAGAAACATAACAAGGCAAATCTGCAACAAGTATTCCAGCTTCCATTCCCCTTGGTATTTAAAAGAAAAATACTGTTTTCAACATTTTCTGCACAGATCAGCATTTGGTAACTATTACAAATACATATCAAGATTCAGTGAAATAGCATAAGAACTTGTCCTGAGTTAGTATACTGAATGGTATACTGTACTTTCTGATCATTTTTTTTTAAGAAGTAAAGATTCAAGAGAAACAGATAGGAAATGTAGTAGTTAACTTTTATTTACATTTCAACTACTTGCACAATACATGCTCAGAATCAGTTAATTGTTATTAACTTTTTTTTAAAAAAATGCTAGTTACTGGAAACATTCAATATTAGTAGAAACGCAGGTTATAAAATCAAATGAATGAATGAATGAATGAATGAATGAACGAATGAATGGATATTTGATAAAATACTATCTCATCATAATCCTATGCCTATTTATTCAAAAGTAAATTCAACTGAGTTCAGCTCAGGTAAATGCATATAGGATTGCAGTGTTAGACTTTCTGCATATAAATGCTTTCCACAGGGCTTGCAAAGAGCATGCAATGTCAGGGCATTTTTGACCCTGGAGCCATACAGGGTTGAGAAGGAACACATCTTCACAGTAATTACATAAAGTGTATCTGTTTGATGGAAGGAAATGTTCAACCGTTCCCCTGTGGGGATAACTTCACATGCCGATAACTGCATAGCTGTGCATGAAGAAGGTCTGTACATGATGCACTTCCTCTCTTCCTGCAAAAACTGGAGTCAGCCTCATTAAGATGCTTCCTGCTTTGCTAGCCAGATATAATCCTTTGCTAATACTTTTCTGAAGCACCAAGTCTGGAAAAGATGTTTCACCTTCCCCTCCTATGAGTAGGTCATGAAGCGCACAATGAATACAGTACAATAAATAGATATTCCTATCTACATATGCCTTGTGGCATGGATACACTAAGTAACAAGAATGGTTTGGCAGATATGTATATAAAGGCAGGCGTCTATGCCTCCATAACACTCAAAATAAAATACAGTATTCTGTTTCTTTCTGGCATCAACTAGAGCAGGGCTGCCCAGCTTTAGGAGGACTGACCCAAGTTTTGCATGCTATGCAAAGACTTCATTCAAAAAATCAGCTGGGTCAATTTTTCTTGTAATTTTTTAAAAGTTTTCTATTTTAAGATTTTCAAGCTTCATTTTTTTCTTATCACCACAAGAGTTCGCATTACCCTGACAACCTTCAACATTGCAAGTCCTTCTATTAATATGTGCCTGCATACCTCTGTATGTGTACAAGATATGTGATTTTTTTTTAACAGAAGATGGAAGATTACAGAATAGTTTAAGTCAAGTATCAAAAAAGCAAAGAAAGTCAGCTCAATTTTTTGAGAAGCTAGGTTCCCCCCCCCCCAAGGAATGTAATGTGCTGCAATTCAGGGTTATGCTCAAAGGGTGTTTTGGAGTGGGCGTGCACATCACACCTATGAGTCCTTCCTTAAAGAATCTGCTTATTTTTTTGGCCTAACATAGAGTAGTTATATGATCTCAGAAAAATATACATGTTTTGAGTTCAGGAAGCACCATAAAGATGTGGCAAGCTGCAGGAGACAATGAGTGTGTCCATAACTGAAGCATTCTTTCACTTCTAAACTTCAGCATGTTTGTAGTGCAATAGATGGGTCCCTGAAGCTTCATTTTTTCCCCCTTGAAATACTTCAAAATTCCAAAACTGGAAAAATGTTTCAAAAGCTTAAGAATCAATCACTCTGTGGCACACCAGATACCACCAAAGGGGTGCTAATGGGCTACATGCCACACATGGGTTACATTTGTGGACCTTGGAAGTACAATTTAAGCACCAGCAGCAGAAATAAACACGATCTATTTTAGAAGGTCTGGTAAGGCATGGACAACATATTCTAGGATACTTCTCCAATATTTTCCTGCCTGTAAATTTTAGGAATTGCAGTCCCCAAGATGGGGAAAAGCTAGTGGTTTTTTTTTCAAGGAATGTAATGTAGTTACAGTTAATATAAGTAGTTACCGGTACATCATTCCTTCAAATCTAAAATTAACATTGCAAATAAGCATGATATGGTGACTCTAAAACAGTGGTTCTCAACCTGTGGGTCGGGACCCATTTGGGGTCGAACGACCATTTCACGGGGGTCGCCAAACAATGCAGTCCGCCATTCCCCCCCCCCCCTTTTCCTTAGCTGTGCTACTCCCTTTTATTCTATTGGCTTTTGAAAGCCGATAGAATAGACTCTCTTGAATAGAGTCTGATTCTATTGGCTTTCAAAAGCCAATAGGAATTGTCCAGGCTGTCTCTGCCCTGCTGAGCCCGCCAAAAGTCCCATTCTGCAAATGGTGCTGCACCAGTTGAGTAGTCCTCGACTACGACCGGTTGAGTAGTCCTCGACTTACGACCGGTTGGGGGTCGCGGCATTAAAAAGGTTGAGAACCACTGCTCTAAAACCATGTATGGAATCGGCATAAATTGTTCTATGAATTTCTACAATTGAATACAGGTTTACATAGTACTTAGCAACAACACTTACTTACATACCGCTTCACAGTGCTTTACAGCCCTCTCTAAGCTGTTTACAGAGTCAGTATATTGCCCCCAACAATCTGGGCCCTTCTTTTACTAACCTTGGAAGGATGGATACAGCTTTTGTATGCTGATACAGTCTTTAATTCTGCAGAACCCAAACTATTATTTCACTCAAGTATGTGACATTCAGTGCATTTCATACCATTTTTGAAAATGTTGATGAATTCCTCATGCTGTTGACCAAAAACATACTTTAAATTCAGTCCATAAGGATTCATTCCATAAGGGAATCCTTGTTGGTTTATTTTTAAAAACACAAGAGTCAGATTTATATCAATAAATATTAAATACACACATGCTTTTATTAATAGTAGTTTTAGTCCTATATATTCTTAGTATGGAATTAGTTCCTTAGTGCACAAAATAAAGAGATCAACTTCTGTAAAAATGCATAAGATCATATCGTACATAATAACTTTTTTTTTTTTTTTGCAATTTAAGACATCACGATTGGTTAGAAAGAAAAAGGGGGCCTAATTTCTATAAGGGAGAAGCCCACCTTTTTTCTGGTCACAGACCATCCTAGCTTTTCAGGGATTTTCTGGGCACTGCACTCCAAAAAAAAAACCTATGTAGATTCTCATTTTAATTCATTGGCTTTTACATTTAATTAAAATTGAGTAGAGTTCCCCAATTACATCTTTAGTCTCCCCTCTTCTCTCACATTAAAAATTAAAATTTGGTAACAAATTTGGAGATTTCTATGAGCTACCTCCAAGGCTTTGCCAGAGAGTGGTAGTTAAAGGTGTTTCAGTCTCACACTATCCCAAGGCCTAAGATTATGCACCACTGATTTACAATGAGAATATTAGATGAGGTTTAATTTCCATAAAATCTATGAGATACCAAAATTCATATTTTCAAAAATAAATGCAGAGAGCAAATTCTTGCTTTGTAGGCAGGTCACAATGTTTAGCAGATATCCAAACTCTTAGACCTATACTAGTGCAAAATACACCTGCTGTAGTTTTTTTTAAATAAAAATGTCCAAATAACCTGTTAGTATGTTCATGCTCTCTTACCATGAACAGGATGGTTTCTCTGAACTTTTCACAGCAGAAAGGGGATACATCCACCCCACATTAAGAAATATATATGAAGAAACATTCAAATGAAAAATCGGTCTGTAATGTTTGGTTTATGATAATTAGTCAGACATGGAAAAGGAACTCTTTGATTGTCACCATTGAGTGATAGGAATGCATATACTGGCCCTAATATAAGCAGTTACAGTGATGCATTCAGATGCACCTTGTTTTATGATTCCCTTTTCCCCTTCCCAACTCTTCTCGCCAAAAGCAACATGATTTTGGCCACTGACTACAATGTTTAGTGATGCCTAGAAATGTTGACTGACTAGTTAATGACTCACGAAGGGTGGATGCAGTAGAAGTTCCACGGAGAAACTGTTGTAATCCATCTTCACCATCACTTGAACTTGCCATGCTATTCCTCATTTGCATCACAGACAGCTGGGAACACAGACTGGGCTGGCGATCTATTTTTTGGGATGTCTGCACAGAAAAAAAAAATACACAATTCTCCATTAGTCCTAAATGCTAATAAATATTTATCTCTTATGTTTATATCCTGCCATCACTTCTTCTAAGTTGCACAGAGCACGTTTTCTCAGTTACCATCACAACAACCCCACGAGAAGTAGAATGGAATGAAAGAATGTCTAATTATAACTTGGACAACTAAATTATGAGAAAAAAATAAGAACTATGTGGCAATTTACATATAACAGGGTAGAAACCTGGCGTCTCCCGCTATACTGACAGCTTCCCTCACTATTGGTCATGCTCAGCAAAAACTAGAAAGACAGATATTGATGCTATATAATTCCCCAGAGCTAAGATATTACATTATTGGAAACAGACTCAGTAGGACAGAAGATTTTCAATAGAAGAATTCTAGATATTGATGCTATATAATTCCCCAGAGCTAAGATATTACATTATTGGAAACAGACTCAGTAGGACAGAAGATTTTCAATAGAAGAATTCCAGTTTTGCCACAGATTCATAGGCCAGAGCAAGGGCATCTAGAGTGGGGAAGACCTATAAGCCGGATGTGACAGAATAAGGACTCATCCACATATCTCTTGATGTGCAGCACAGAAATAACCACTTTATCAGTCTCAGACCCCTAGATTGTTTACATATATAAGCAAGTGTTCGACCATGTCACTATCGGGAAGAAGAAAAAAGAGAAAAGAAGCAGCTACTTAAACAGTGTTCAAGGATAAATCAAGGGGCAGGATCATTCTGATGGATAGTATTTAAAAACAATCATATAGGAGGGAGAAGACTTTAAAATACACATTTTAGATTTAGCCAGTCTGTTTTATGCTTTAGGTAATCTGCTGCTCTCTATTTCATGCTCTTCTTTTCACATATAAATCAGGAGTAAGATTAATAACAGCAAGTAGACACTTATGATAACAGTGTGTGTTTAGAAAGAGACAAATTGCATGTGGAGAGCCATAGAGTTTGATTAACTGTGGCATTGTGTTACTTTGTACGGCCCAATCAAGTATAAAAATCTGTCCCAATGGAGCTATAAAAGTAAAGAACATGTGACTTCATGGATCTGTCCATGTAGCTTTCTTCACAGCTATGCAGAAGTGGTTTCTTTATAACTTTCCTTTGAAGCATTGCTTTAAAATCCAGTTGCAAATTCTTTGATAGTGAAGAAAGCCTTTATTTTCAAAAGAGAATTGCTGCATTAGGATATCTAATCTGCTATCCAAGGGGAAAAATGGTAAAACTTATTCCATTCAATTTATACAAGTGAGTTCCAATGTCATGCAGAAGTATGTTTTCCGTGTCTCTAAATATCCTGTGATGGAAAGGGCCATATAGGTATTAATGAACACAGAACAAAGGTGAAATGTCAAAACAGTTTAAAATCTTCCAGAGTTTTGATGAGTTCTTGATAAAATCTCCAAAATCAAATGATGCTTGATAATTAAACAGTATCAAAAATATAACTGTTAAGTGTTGTTCTGCATCAGGGGTTCCCAACTCCAGGGCCACAGACCTGCACCGTTCCGTGGCATGCCAGAAACTGGTCTGCCCAAACAAGTGAAGCCCCATCCGTGTACTGCAGGCAGCACACGAAACCACGCCCCCTCCGGTCTGTGGAAAAACCTATCTCCATGGAACCGATCCCTGGTGCCCAAAAGGTTGGGAGCCACTGTTCTGCATGACAATAGAATTACATAAAATTCAGCATTCCAACTATTAGTAGTTGTTATTTAGTTCCCTCAGAAAACTTTTAATTGCCATCATCCAGTGGCCATATTTATCTTCTCTTAGATTTAATATAAGATAATTGACAGAAACCACATTCAATAGAAAGTTATAAATAGGCATCCTGAATCAACTGTGTTTTAAGAAGCTGTGTGGGAAAGGATGTTGTGCGTTTTAGAAGGGAGCACAACTTAGCTCATCTATAAAACAGTTCTATAATGCATGGAAGTCAAAAGGGAAATACTTACCTTATCACTTAGGGTTGGATCATTTAATGAGTATAACTTGTTTGTAATATCCTTTCCAATAAGATATTTAAATATTTCAAAAAGAAATGGCTCTGATTCTAGAAAATACACAAGTCTCTCTCTGGACCAACATAAGAACTTGCAGTTATCATCAGCAGTAATTGACACCTATAATGAAAATGTAGTTAATAATTAATACAGCATTTTAATTGTCCCAATAACTACAGCATATTTAATTCAGATCTCACCAATGGTTAATAGCAATAGTATGTAGATATATATACCATTTTACGGTGCTTTAGAGCACTTTCTAAGTGGTTTACAAAGTCAGCATATTAAAAATTCTTTGTTCTATGAAATTTCTCATGTCAGCAAGGATGAAAATGGTATTCTGACTATACTGAGAGCCTTGCTTTCTATTCCACTTCATTTGGATTTTTAAAATCCTGTGAACAAAGACATTGGAAAGGACGAATTTAAAGAAACATGAGAGTCAGTATCAAGAATTCAAACAGCTAAGCTTTAATAACAGAATGTAATATTGCACAGCTGGTCCAACACTTCAGTGCTGAAAATCATATTTGCAGGTAAAATTTACCTGATTGTAGTCAAAGTCAAAGAAAATGGAAAAGTTGAATCAGAAGCAGAATAATAACCATATTTGTCCTCTAATTATTCTAAAAATAATATAAGGCAGTGATGGCGAACCTTTTAGAGACAGAGTACACAAAAACTGGCCCCACCCCCACTCCACCCCCTGCCTTGCCCCCACCCCGCCTGCCTGCAGGGCCACTCACCACCTCCAGGGCTCGCCACAGATCACCCAGGCAGCCCAGCAGCGCCATGGCAGCTACACCCTCTGCCCGCACTCCGCAGCATCAGCTGCGTGATGGAGTGTGAGGGCAGAGTCTTATCTACACTGCCTGGCTGCCATGTCCTTGGCTGCGCTGCTCCACATGGGCCACGCTTGGGGGCGACTCTCCTCCAGAGGGGCTGCTGGTGAGGGGGTCGTGGGGGGAGGCAAGCTGGAGCAACGGCACGTGTGCCCACAGAGAGGGCTCCGAGTGCCACCTTTGGCACGCCTGCCATAGGTTCGCCACCACTGATATAAGGCAAGGATGTTAAACAATTCCATCATTCCTTACTTTTGGGGATATTACAAAATGTCCTGTATCATTTCATAGTTCTGAAATATAGCCATATTTATACTGCCAAAATCCATATCACTACCATCTGTCAGCAGAGTGTTAAGATGTTTGTATCTCTTTACTGCCCTTGTCTGGATTGATGCAGCCCATTTCTGATGGACCAATTCTGAAATAGCCATATAAAGATAGTCCTCGACTTACAACAATTCGTTTAGTGACCATTCAAATTACAATGGTACTAAAAAAAGGTGACTTATGACCATTTTTCACATAAGACCTTTGTAGCATCCCCATGATCATGTGATCAAAATTCAGATGCTTGGCAACTGGTTTATATATATACTAGCTTTCCAACTGCAGTGATTCACTTACCAACTATGGAAAGAAAGGTTGTAAAATGGGGCAAAACTCACTTAACAAACGTCTCACTTAATAACAGAAATGTTGGGCTCAATTGTGGTTGTAAGCCGAGCACTAACTGTACTCTGATGATATGCAACTCAGATTTTTTCTTTAAGAGGAATATTGCTCTTCCTCTGTCTCATCCAACATAAGCTCTAATTATCTAACTAGAAGAAACAATATCATGTGATCAGCAGACTACGTTCAGATAAATGCTTCAAGGATTACAGCCTCGGAATAAAATTCAATCTAAGCACTGTTTATATATGCGAGCTGGCTATCAGTGATTGACTTCAGGGCATCTCCATAAATCCGAATCCAGCAGATGGCACCAGTGTATTAACAAGAACAAAAGGGAGCCAAATACTCTCATGCAATGATCCATAAACAAAAGAACAAAATTAAAGCAATATCTAAACATATGGGGACCTCCATACACTATTGTTATGAAAATATTGTCTACGTATCATTAAATGCATATTTACATTTTTTTAAGAAACGTTTTAGAAATGTGAATTAAAAAATAACATTTTCCATTCATCAAAAAAGCACACGTGGACTGAATAAATGTTAAATAATTAGAATTCTAGTCAACTTGTCAAAAATGTACAGGTTGACCTCAAACCGATGTGTGGATTTCAACCCCCTTGGCAAATAAATTCAGTACTCAGTACTCTTACCTTGTTCTTGCTTTGACTGAATTTAAACTAAGTTGCAGAATAGGAAGGCTGAGATATTTTCTTTCAGTGTCTGGTAGAAATGGTATTTTCTCCAAGTCTGAATAAATCAGTGTGCAAAACCCAAAGAAGATAATATGACAGAAAGAGCACAAGTATCTAGTACTTGCCTTTCGATTACTATATTATGACAACAAACTTTCTATGGCATTAAGCCCAGTTCTTGAGTGGAACATATTACGCTAAGTCACTGATTTTAGATTCTGTACCAGGCTCAGTTTCACTTTTACTATCAAGTTAACTAACAACTGCATAGTCATTCCTGATCAGACATAGGAGCCAAGCTTCCAGATAGAGATTGCCCTTTACTATTGAAAGACACAGCAATGAGTCCATCTTTTTCTCCCTCACATATTTTGAAAAAAACAAGAAAAGAAAAAATTATAAGCAGCTCTAGGCAACTGCATAAGAAAGATTTGGCTAATTGGTTCCAACGAATATCTGAAACATGCTTGCTGGAGCATCACTTTTGGCATCTAGGATCTCTCACCACTGTAGCCTGTTTTCTCTTGATTTCCTTGCTGGATACTTGCTGAAGTAGTAGGCCTTATTTTTCCAAGTCTCTTTAAGTCAGTGGTTCTCAACCTTTTTAATGCCGCGACTCCCAACCGGTCATAAGTCAAGGACTACTCAACCGGTAGTAAGTCGAGGACTACTCAACTGGTGCAGCACCATTTGCAGAATGGGACTTTTGGCGGGCCAGCAGGGCAGAGACAGCCTGGACAATTCCTATTGGCTTTTGAAAGCCAATAGAATTAGACTCTATTCAAGAGAGTCTATTCTATTGGCTTTCAAAAGCCAATAGAATAAAAGGGAGTAGCACACCTAAGGAAAAGGGGAAAAAAATGGTGGACTGCGTTGTTTGGCGACCCCCGTGAAATGGTCGTTCGACCCCAAATGGGGTCCCGACCCACAGGTTGAGAACCACTGCTTTAAGTCATACTATGGCAATGTTTCTCAACCTTGACAATTTTAAGGCACGTGGACTTTAACTCCCAGAATTCCACAGCCAGCATTGCTGGCTGTGGAATTCTGAGAATTGAAGTCCACATGCCTTAAAATTGTCAAGGTTGAGAAACACTGTACTATGGACAAGCAATCATTTTCAACCTTTTTTTTTCTTTTGAAAAAGGACTTAAGAAATTTGGCTAATTGCAAATAAAGAGACCTGGAAGTCATCACTTCCTTTTGAATATACACATACCCATATTTCCTTGATTGCTTTTATCAATTGCCAAAAAGATCTGGCAGATTTTTGAAAGGACACTAAAACTGCCATCTGTCACCATCTTAGATTCTGGTATTTTCTGAACTCTTTTCCACAGCTCATTCTATCCCTTAGTCTATCTGCAGCACAGGGAGGCTGTATTATAACTAATTTATTCCTCTCACAATGATTCTTTAACCTGTAGTGAAAAAAAGGGCTTCTTTCTCTTAGAATCCCTTGCATTGAAGAAAAAGATCTTTGAACAAAGTATCTATCAGCTTTTTCTGAATTGTTCTCCACATTGTCCTGTTTTCAAGTTTGTTACAGAATAGCTTGAATTATTACAGATAGTCCTTGACTTACAACAGTTCCTTTAGTGACCGTTCGAATTACAATGGCACTAAAAATGTGACTTATGACCATTTTTCACAGTTAACGACTTTTGTAGCATCCCCATGATCATGTGATTTACATTCGGATGTTTGATAATTGGTTCATATTTACAACGGTTGCATTGTGGGGTCATGTGATCATTTTTTGCAACCTTCTGACATGCAAAGTCAATGGGGAATGCCAGATTCACTTAACAATCGTGTTACTAATTTAACAACTGCAGTGATTCGCTTAACAAAAGTGGCAAGAAAAGTCGTAAAATGGGGCAAAACTCACTTAACAAATTTCTCACTTAGCAACATAAATTTTGGGCTCAATTGTGGTCATAAGACAAGAACTACCTTTAATGGATCTTCTCCCAACAGCAAACAAGACTCTAGTTGATCAGGTGAAAGTGATTATTTTCAAATTATAGTTCCAATAGTACAATAACTATTAGATAAATGCAAATACAATTTGATTTTTCTCAATAAAGTATAGCAAAGTGATTGTTAATCTTCAACCACTTATCTGGTGAATGAAAAAAAATATCATTTTAAATCTCCCCAATAACATAACCTTGGGAATTATTTTATGTTCCAACAACAACAGTTTTAAAAGCTATATAATGCATCAGACGAAAGATTGCAAATTCATAGCTCCTCAATTTTTCTTCACTGGGGAATCTCCATGATAATTATATTTATTCCTAAAGAAACTGTTGATTCCATACCTGGAATTTCTCACCCCGATTCATCTGAGTTGATCGATATTCAGGAGAATCTATAAAGGCACATGGGTAAATATTATGCAGAAAATGCCCTCGGTAGGAGACCTTCATTCTGATGATGAAAATAAGTATTAAAACAACTGATAATATAGGCAATACAGCAGCTTAATTTCTAATAGAGTAAAATTATTTGCAAACAGATCAATTCACACAACTTCTGTCATCATAGAAAAAATTTAATTGACTTTTACTAGTTAAAATTCTGGAACCCCTGCAGTGAAGCCATTCTCCAAGAGGCACAATACAAACGCAATCTGTTGTTGAATCATATCCTACACTTAGATATTCCTTCCCACGTCCTTCCCTCTTACTTGCATTAATTCCCTCTTGGTGCATGGTACATTTATATGTACAATGTTCACTATATTTCATTATGAATCATTACTAACCAATAGTAAGCTAAGCACAGTGAAAATATAATTTGCAACTCCCTGTTACAATTAATGATGCATTAACATCAGTGCAGATGTAATGTAGCATTATGGATAGCTACATTGGGAGAAAGAGCAAATGAGGAAGAATTATAAATTGGCACATCAAGAGCAGAAGAAAGAAGAAGGAATCTGTATTGTTCTGCTTTGTTAACTTCAGTTTGGACTTTAAGGTCCTTGCCAAGCTTCTATTCAGTTTTTAATTTGAGGCAGGGTTTATTCCTTACTCCTGCTGGAGGAAAAGACCGTGGTGTTGGGGTTGGGAGAAGTAGTGATGTTCCCAACATTAGTTTCTCAGTCTTGATGTTACCAACAGTGATGGGATTAATTGAAACTGTTCTGTTACCTAATAATTAAGGCAATTTCTCTACATGAAGTAAGTAAATAAATAAGCTACCAAGAATTTAGGAAAGCATAAGATAACCCTCTGGCTCACTGTAATAAGAGGAAATGAATCATGAACCAAGTGACTTGAGCATTGTCACAAACATTTTTGAGGTTTAAAGAAATACATTTCTTAAACACACAATTCCCAAAAGCGTGGACATTTAGCTGAGCATTTATTAACAATCAACTCTTCCTAGAACCACACTGTTTGAAATAAGTTACAAATGTATGATAACTAAAAGATAAAAACAAAACCTTAAACAGAAGCTACGGAAGGTAGCAACTTGTAAGGGCTGATCTTCCAAAACATTAAGATCTGTTAGTACTGTAGATCACCAGAAAATTCCAAGGCCAAACTTGATAAAGTAAAAAAAGGTACAGGACTGGATCTAACTTTGCTTTGTTTCCCTAAAAAGATAATGACAAGGTAATGATTTACAAGCTAACCAGCTGATGTAATGTATGATGTAATGATGGGAATGACTCAGCAGGGTCTATGTCCCTTTAACAGCCAGCTGGGTCTGTGTCTCTTTAAGAGCCTTTGTATAAAAGGAAGGCTCTGCTGCTGTATTCTCTTCTCTTCCATTTCCTGCTGTAACTGTGGTGTGATGGAGCCTGCTGTATTAACATGTGTATATATATTTTTTTCTGGTGTATGATATTGTAGATTGTGTAAGATAAACCGCCATATAATAGAGACCACTGTTTACTGTGTTTATTCCTGGGTTATCTCAGAGCAATAAGACTGTGCATGCTCTGACAAAATAAACTATCCTTAGGCATGCCCTAAGCAGACTATTTTTCTATAAATATATGCCAGAATAAATGGGAAAGGAAAGAATCATCACTAATTCTATTTATCTCCTTTAGCGTCTAGTGCCAGGTTCATTATTCAGAGAATTCCTCAAATTTTTGGATTAGATTTTGGATGAACCTAAATGAAAAGAGATTTAATGAGGCAACTTTTATAGCAGAATTCTTCTATTGGCTAGAAAGAGCTCTCCTGTCCATGGGAGACAGATTTTTTTAATCTAATCATCTTATCTTTAGGTCTATTAGACCTGAGCTGCAAAATTCCAGATGAGTATACATTGGCAGCAAAGCAATATTGAAAATTATTTGCTGCCATCTAGTGGTTGTCTGGATTTGTGCAGACCAGATCTAGTAGCCTCACCTACGGTATCTCTTTCAGATTGAGTGTGCATTTTTCACACAGTTCAACTATATAAAGGGGAGATCCAGATCCAATTATTTCAGGTACATACTTTCCTTTTAGTAGAATACTTAATCGATCATCCACTGATGTTTTATCTTCTGCAGCATATGCTTGTCCTGTTTTTAGACTCTGAATATTGCAGAACTGTCCTGTCAATCTTTGGAATAGCTCTGGAGGAACATGGAGTGGTTCAAACATTCTCTTGTATAGGCTACTGAGCTCTTTATTTATTTTTATCTGGAAGACAATAATGAAGAAATATTATCAACATTAAAAATGCAGAAGTGGTTTTAAGACATGATCATTTCAGTTAAAAGGACTCTCCAAAAATATCATTGCTGGCAAAAAAAAAAAAATCAGTAAAAGTTTACAGTTGATTTGTTTATTTAATACTGCTTTTTATGCTATCAAAGTTAAAACTGTTTATGAGTAAAAATCAGAACTGCATGGTAAAATAGAATATAAAAATAAATAAAACTAGCTAATCATGATGTTTTCATTCAAAGAAATCCCAGGGGAAGAATTAAGTCTTCAACAGGCAACTAAAGGGCATATTGACAGGTGTCACAGATTGGGGATGGGGGGAAAGGAAGAAAAGGAGCTTTCTAGAGCACAGCTGCTACTAGTTGTTTCTGTAACTGCAAGATGACATGTCAGTCACAATATACACACTTTCTGGTGAGCATAGTGATTGTTCAGATTTGTAACAGGATATTAAATATCCTGGTGCTGATCTGTTTAGTGTCGGAAGCATGAACTTGGCTTGATAAATTGACATTCATTGTGTGTATGATGAGATATCCCACTCAGAATGTTGGAAGGATTCTACTTTACATTCTGCATTTTCTAGGCAAGCACAAAGACGCTCCACATAGAATGTTATCTAATCTAATGAAGTCATCAGTGTGTGTTCAATAACAGAACATCTGTTATTATATCAAAGAGACTATGTAATTAGCATTCCAACTAATTTTGTTAATGAATTCTCCTGTGCACAAGATTACTTGGACCTCTGAAATCTATAATAACTAGAGGCTTCCCTAAAGTACGTTCCTGTTCTTTCTGGAGCATCGCGATTCCATTCTGAACACAAAATTCATTCTGGAGTCCTTGGTGCTGTTGGAACTTGGTTGGTTGCTTGCAGATGTTTCATTACCTATCTAGTATTGATAATGTTACCTAGTTTGGTAATGAAGTATCTGCAAGTAAACAACTAAAATCAGAGACACCAAAGATCCCACAGTTGAACTCTGAATACATATATTCTCTTCTATTGAAATAAAGATCCTCAAATTCCTGTACATAGGAATCACAGTTAGATTTCTGTCATTTCAGGATTCAACATTGAATTATTGACTTTCATCTAACCCATAACAGCATCCAAGTGTTGATTCAGAATATGAATAAGCTTTCCTGAGTAAAATATTATGGGCAAAAAAAATATTATCCCAATACTCCCTTATGTTCATCCCTAGGGACTTCATATAGCTTTAAAGAGCATTGGGACAAAAAAGTGCATTTTTAGAAGTCACAACCAACTTCCAAGGTACATAACCGTGTTTCAGATTGATTGGAACTATTGTAATGCAATGCCTTCAATTTTCAACTCACAGGAGCAGTCTAGGGGAAATATCATGGCCAAAACTATCAAGAGTAGCTAAGAGTCAAAAAGTTGTCCTCCTTAATTTTCCTCTCACAAAATTGTTATACCATCATTGCTACATGTCAGTGGCTCCCAAAGAACAATACAATTGCCATAAATCTTTCCTATTTTCATGGTAACATGTAACCCAGTTCTATAGAGGCTGCCCATTCTATATAGCCACCTAGCGTTGCCCTGTGGAAAGATGGGCAGTCAATAATTTAAACAAACAAACAAACAAACAAATACAGAATATGGCAGTTACACACCACGTTAAGTTCAGGATTCATTCAAAATTCATTCTGATCTGTTCAGTTGTCTATAATTACCAACTGACAGCCATCTAGTTTTCACAAATTATTATATTTACAAACAGCTTTGTGATGACAATCCTTTTTTCACAATGGAGGATTATGTCATGGCTCATCCAACCAATATTATCCTTCTTTAACCTGCCCTTTAGCACATAAAGTTAAGACTATTTTCATGATAGAAAAACAAAACCTATAGAAAAATAAGGAAATTTAAAAAAGACAAGAGACTACATTAGAAAATCCAATCTTGCTTAAAAATAATTTCTTTTTCCATATGTGTGTAGACTCTAAGCTGCATGGACTTTAATGGCAAAGGGGAGAAATGCTAGTTCCCTTTTGTCAACCAATGTTGTTGCTGAAAATTGCAGTTCTGTTTTGGTTAATTGTGTGAAGTTATAGGTCAAAAATTACTCAAAACAATTATATTTTCAAAAATAAGTGTTCCAATCTGATACTGCAGCCACAGCTGTGAGCAGAAAATATTGATACAGTTAAGCAGATACAAATTCACATAAATTTCTTTTCTAATCATATAGATTATCAAGCATCCCAGAAGTATGGATGACAAAGGACAGTATCAAAAAAGTCTGAGCTATAAATCAGGAAATATTCAGTTCAAATCTTGCCTTTGCTGTGAAATCTGGCCTTATACATTCTGCATTACCTTATTAGCATCATCACCTTCCCATCTGGGAATAATAAATCTCTTGCCTCTCAGATTGTTGTAAGACAATAGTGTGCATGAACATAAGTTAGTTCTATGTAGTATTGTATATTATTACTCCATTCTTTTTGTCCTTTATTTAAAGTAATTAAAATCCCTGAAACCAATTAAAGACCAAACTTTGTCTAGCCCAATACTTGACTTTTACAATGATCCACCAAATGCTTCTGAGAAGTCTGAGTAGGACCTGAGTATATCAGTATCTTCCCACTCATGTTCTCTAGTAATCCTGCTAAAACACACATTACTCTTGAAACACAATGCAACATATCACCACTATTACCAGCCACTGATAGCTCCATCCTTCTTGACTGCTACATAGCAATCGTTTCTATTTGTTTGTTTTTAATTTTCAATATATTGATGATATCTGCATCTTACATTCATTATATTCATTATTCACTTTCTGAAGTAGCGTTTCATGAATCATCCACCCCCAAACTTTGCATGATCCCAATTTCTAATTATCTGCTTTCTTGATCCAGGCATGATTTGTATACTTCTCTGCCATACATTTCCCTTTACTCAGATTTCTTTTGCAAACCAATGAAAACTTGGCCCTTGCAGACTGGATTCAGATAATATGCTTAATCTGGTTACTAGATGAGTCCAGTTCATTATTTCACCCAATGCATTAAAGTGTAAAGTAACTCAATGGCTGTGCTTAAACTACTGAAAGCCAAAACCAAGGCATGATTAAGATAAAAGAAGCTACAGAGTTTGTACAAATGCAGCTACTTGGGGCGGGTGGGGTGAACATCTTTGCCAACTGCACAATCTTTGGGAAGGTCACTATACAATGTACCAGCACAGAAAAATTATTGCAATGATGCATTAGAAATGGGGATATCCACGGCAAATTCATTCTCAACTACTGAAGCTGTAGTGTATAATTTGGGGACAGTTATTCTCACTCAGTCTAACCTACCTCACAGTGTTCTTGCTGTGAGGAAAAGTTGTGTGGAGAAGCTGGAGATGTGAGTGTCATGTATGTCATCCTAAGCTCCTAAAGGAAAGTGGGATAGAAATCTAAGAAAAAAAATTCCAAGTGGGATGTATAGATTGGGGCTTATATTTTTATTGTGTTATTCCCTCATATATACACTTCAGCAAAGAACCTGGGATGCTTTGTCTGAAATAGGCAATATTTTATATATCTCTGCATTGAATTACTTGAGTTTCCTTAATGCTGATAAATTTGTAGAAATCTTTTTCAGGCCCTGGTGCTCTGTCTTGGCCCATGCCAGCTTAAATCTACATAATTAAAATAGTGTGCTTAAAAAGCCAGGTGGGGTAGCTAGATTGGTGGGCACAAAGGAGATCCCTGTGGGCACACTGAAGCTTCTCAGATTGCCTGCCCTACTTGGAGGCCCTGTTTGCCTCAGCTGCACAACAGCCTGTATCACAAAATGTTGTTGTGATGGAATGGAAAGGATGTCCAATTTCACATAGTACATTAAAACAGTGAAGTGTGTGAGAGGAAGGCCAAACTGACAACACTTAGTCTTCTAATTCAATAGAGTCAATACCCAGAACACTATGCCTTGTCTTATCTGAAAACATACTGTAGGTGAGCAGAGGAGAGATCAATTAATTTTTACCAGAAGCAGAAAATGGGCAGAAAAGAAAGCAAAGATAATATCGCATTGAGCCAGATAAATAATGATGGAAGCTCAAATGGAGGCACACAGAGCTTCAAGTGGAGCAGGCAGTCTTGGGCCTATTCTTAATTAATTTACTTCTATATCAACAAGAAATAATCTGAATTTAAGAAAGGAAACTGGGTAAAATGGAGATGTGTGCTCTGTAGGGGAAAATAGAGCTTTGTCCTTGGGATTAAAGAGTAATGTGAAGCTGTTTTTTTATCAATATAAGATCTTTCAGGCAGCCCATCCCTCCCCCGACAATAGGATTTGTCTGGGAGATTGAAATAAACCCTGTGCCAGATAACTGTGGTTTCTATTGTGAACTGGCTCTTCTAGGAATGGTGCCTCAGAGCAGCTGCGCTTATACAGAAGTGATGTAAAAGGACAGCTCTGCTGACCACAGAGGAAATCTTTTCAGTGATGAATGGAGCAAATATCATGCATCTCTGCCTGTGATAAACCAGGCCTATGCCTCAATCAACTGCAAAAGCATCTGCACCTTTTCCGATAGCAGCATTTCCTCTGCAGTACCTGATAAGCAAAGCTCTGGAAGTGACAAGGACAGGATTACTTCTTTAAACCATTGACCAGCCAGTAAAACCTCTTCCCCCTCTCCATTTCTAAGATTATAATGATGCAGCTCGCAATATATGACTAGGCAAATGGACAACTTCCCTTTCAACCCACTTTATTGCTCTTTTGATAGCAGATTCATCTATGAGGAAGAGAAAAACTTAGAGGATGTTGTATGATAGCCCATTTAATTTTATTTCAATCAAGCTGTACTGAATGAAAAGATAACATTGTAAAATTTCTAGTTGGATATTTGGTACTGATAACAAACAAAAAAAACCTTACTGCAAAGGATACTGGAATGCAGATGAACCATTAAGTCATACAAACGCCTACTGCACATATGGGTTCTTATAGGTAAAAAAAAGGCTGAGAGCTAGAGAAGTTTGCAATAAGGTTCAAATGTCAAATGTCTAGTCAGGAGACAGGCAATCCCACTCATTTTTACCTTTAGGGTTTACCTGGCTATTTCAAGAAAAAGGGTATCGTAATTGTATTGCATAGTGGAAAACAGCCCTGACAAATTGTGAATGATCAGTGTCTTTCTGTTGACAGAATTATTTTTAAAGCAGTAAAAACTTTTGTCAGAGAACAGGGATAGAAATAATATTGGCATATAATTCCTCCTCACTTAACAATCTAATATAGAGTGGTCAAAGAACCTAAATATCAATTTTGTAAAACTTCATGTTTCTTTCTGTTTCACCAAGGGAAGCTTCCAATGACTCAATGAGCCTCCTTTTACTCACTGGATATGACCCAGTTTGTGAAATTATATATCTAAATATTTTTATAATTATATCTTATCATTCTTATTTTATATACATATGTAAAATTTATCTATATACATGTTTATCAAATAAAAGACAATTGCATATTTTAAAAATGTACTACTTCAGCACTATACACGATGAAAGATTTTAATATAAAGATAAAATAAAGATATGTAAAGAATATTTTCCACATATAAATCAAGATATATAAGTCATTCTGGTAGACAGTGATGACTTTTTGTTGTCCAAATGTGAAATATATTAGAGAAACTTGTAAAGATATTTCTCCTGAAAATAATTTATTTCTTATTTTTATTAAACTTTAATAGCATGACTTTCAATGGTCATGAGCTTCACCCCTCCCACCTCAGTGGGAGGAAGAGATACAAGTGCTATAAATAAATGAAAATAAATGAAAAGGAAACCTTCATTGCAGTGGAGAGACGACGAGGAAAAAGAAGAGGAAGAAGAGAAAGAAGAAAAACAAATTGTACCCTACTGAGAATTATGAATAGTGCTGAAAATAGAACCAATGTATCATAATGCTCTTATTAAAAATAGTATTATTGGATATATGATAATAGTATTATTACTATTAGTAATAGTATTTACTAAGAATGTTTATTGATGCAGTTAAGACCAACAATACCATAATTACATAATTACCAAAAGAATAAGTTCAAAATATAACCACCAAGTTATGGACTTAGAACAAATAACATATAATATCATAATATAGTACTGCGCTGAAATCCTGATTGTTTATTCTTACTTACTTATTAGGATTTATATGCTGCTCCATTCCCAAAGAACTGTAAGTGGCTTAGGAGCCCTCAAGAAGATTAAAAGCAAACAAAACATGATATAATTAAATTACAAATGCAAAACTCTTGGCATTCAATATTTGCACATTTTATATTCATCTTACACTAGGACTACAGGCTATGTAAATGAAAACTTTATTAATCTTAATAAAGATTAATAACCTCTTATACTTTTTTTGGCAGTGACAAAAAATAGAAAACAAAAATACCTTGTGGTATAGTAAGTATATACATCAATAATTAGCCAAACGAGCCCATTTAGAAGCAAGACCAATTCTTTTAAATAATTTCCTTATGTATCTATCATTGACTTAGTGGTGATGAACGTACCGGCCTCCTCTTGTACAGCAAGTACATAAAATGCAGAAGATTGACAACAAGGAATGCCGCATTCCAGATTACCATATCCACAGCACAACGAAAAAGGGCTGCCCAGATGATAAAAAGTACACATCCTGTCAAAAGTAAAAGTGCAAAACTATTAGGCATATAACTCTGCCATCCCTAATCCAGAAAACTAAGTACAGCACAATGTTGTGATCAAACGTATTTATCTTCCGTAGAACAATCTACCAAGAAAAGACTAATGGTAGTAAGAACAATGAAGACTATGCCAGGAAAAGAATAGAAGTTATAGCATTACAGAAGAATACCACCCATATTTGTCATGAAGCACAGTCAGAAAATGAAATTGTTCATTTATTTTTTAAAAGTACTTATGGATTAATTTTCCATACATATTCCAAAGCAACCCCCCCCCCCAAATCAAACAAAATCAAGCAGCAGGAATAGAGAAATAAGTTTTACAACTATATTATAGTGGGTTATCATTACAATAGATTCTCAAGGGTGCAATGTTTGAGTCTAATAAAACCTTGCTTACCCATTGTCAGCATAGCTCTTAGGACAATCATATGGAGATTAAAAGTGGTTGGAATAGCCAACCCAACTGCAAAACAAATATTGGCCATATGAAAAACCAGGTGATGGATCTCTCTCCAATTTTCACATACAGTTTCATTTAAAGGCACAGAAGTGGCATTTTTGAAGTCCAGGCTGAAGTTCAGTGGGGTTATGGTAATTGAACTGGCTTCTACGGCATTCATCTTGAAGTAGCCTGTTAAAAAGAAACATATGGTAGGTTGCACTTGCAGTGTGACTGAATAGATGTCTTTTTGCAAGAGGGTTGAATATCCTGAGAGCTTGAAAAGTTATACATGGAACATATTGAATGTTCACTTAATAATTTTTAAAAAGAAAACCAGTCCTTGTATTTATCAAAATTAACTCAATCACCATGAACTGTATGCCCTTATCTATGTCATTCTGTGTACATAAAGTGTGTTCAACAAAGTAATGGGTATAGCTTTGGCACTCAAATAACTTGTTAGCAGAGAATACTTAAAATAAAGTTAGAGTTCTGCTTATCTCTCCCACACCTATCCAACTGCCATGTAGCTATGACATTAGGCAGCACTACTAAATATAGTACCTAATGCAATGCTGAATAGAAGATAAGAAGCAAAAGAGTACACAATATTTTAACAGCCAAGTTTTAAGGGCAACAAAAAAAATATTTAATTTTCAAACATAATATTACAGACCAAACATTTGATTTTTCAGAAAACTATCCACTTATGAATATCAGCAAAGGGATTCAATATCCATCTAGCCTTTGATATTTTTTCTATATGCAATAAATTTGATAGTGATTCTCTCAATAGTTCTTTAGTTTATGCATCCACACACATGTATCTGTGACTTGTACTCAATATACGCTGGATACTCTAGCAGAATGCAAAATATCTGCCGTCTGAACTTCATTTTATGTTAATTTTTGATATAGTTAACCTTTCTCTACATGTGTAGGGTGCTATTTTCAAATAGAAACGAGAGAGAGAGAGAGAGAGAGAGAGAGAGAGAGAGAGAGAGAGAGAGACAGAGAGAGAGAGAGAGACAGAGAGAGAGAGAGAGGGAATCAGTGAACTTCCATGCATCATGAAATATTGATCCCCAACTTCACAGATATACAGGCAGTTAGAAAAATCTCCACTGGATATCATAGCCTGGTTTATATCAATGTGGTCTTGGTTGTTTAAAGCAAATGTCCCTATGAAGAACTCAAGAATTCTATACTAAAAAGGTAATCTGCATTTTACTTTTTTTTGTGGTATGATACAACATTGTCCAAGATTTTCCTAAAATTATCTACGTGTGCATTTGTATGTGGGCATTTAATGGGTGTTTTAATGTATAGCCGGTTAAAACAAATTAGTGTATACAATATGTGTGTACGTGTGCATTTTCAAGTCAGTATGCAATTTTCTTGAGAACATTTTCAGTACATTTCCTTGTGGCCCAGGGTCACCTCTTACATGCCTAAAGCAGGACTACAGGCTCACAGTCTCAGCCTGGTACCCTAACCATCGTACCAAACCAGCTCTCTCAGATATATTATTTTATATTATAATATTCATTCTAGATTCTAGGCAAAGGAATTACTTGAAATCTATACACTATTAAACATAGCATATTTACTTGCTATTAAATCTGGTATTTCAAACATATTGTCCACATGAGCAAGGAAACAGGATAACAGGGAAAGACATCACATTCTTCTTAGACAGTAACTTCAGGAATCTTGGAGGGGGGATATAATTGGAAGACTTAGGGCCATATCTGGCCATATCAGGACTGCCAATTTATTGCAAGTTTCCATCATACTGTACACACACAAACATACACTATATTCCAGCCTCTCCCAACATGGATGGAGATTGTATAAGGCTGCACTTTTTCTTCCTTTCAGAAAATTACTTCAGCTTCAAAGTAATAATGAGGGTGGTATGGCTTGTGCTGAATAATGAGGTCTAATTATCTGCACATACTGAGCCAGGCCTGGGCAAGGCTTTGATTAGCCTTGCCTTCTGTTTCAGGTATAAAGACTCATTCAAAGATGGTGGCACAGGGATGATTGAATACCTGGCCCATGCTCACACCCCCTTTAAGGTAGGGCTCAGAAGAATGAGAAGAGGGCAGTATTATTACATTGCATTTTGCAATTAGACTTCAGCCCTGTGGATGACAGGAAGGTAGGGCATCTCTAGTTTCAAAGCAGATGAGAACCTAAGAAACCTCTGTAACGTGCTTTGGGGGTCTTTTGAGCGAAGGAGCGGTTTTTCAGCTCCTGCAAACTGAACTTTACAACTCCAGTCATCCCGCGGGTTATTAGCGTGAGTCCCTGCAGCTCTTTCTCACGTCCCGACGTGAGAATCTAACCAAGACGGTTCAGAGGGCATGTACCAAGGGTAGGCTAAGGCAGCAGATAGGCAGGACTGAAGGCACCCGGCGGGCGAGGCTGACAAAGTATCAGCTCTGGGAGGCAGTGCGCCCGCGTTAAAGGCTGTAACTGGCCCAAACTCATTCACACTGAGTAGATTTGCACGGGAACCTTCCCCCCCCCCCGCGCCTAAGGGCGGCTCGTGAGTAGACCGGGTTGCGGAAAATGTCGCCCAGCCCTGCACGTCCTCCCAGCTGCTTCAATTCTGCATATCACAACTGATTAGTCCCGCAGCTTGTTCTGGCTGCCCCGGAATCTTCTCCCACCTGCTTCGCTCCTCCTAGTCCCAGCCTTACCTGACGGCGTCGCCGCTGCCAGGCGCCTTCTCCAGAGTTTCTATACCCAAAGGTGACTGCCAGCACCCGGCGGACTCCTTACGGGAGCGCCCTGTGGCTCCGCTGCGCCTGCTAGAGGAGCCTGCAGGAAGCGCTCGCCATCGGCGGAGCGGAGGTTTTGACTAAAATAGGCATCGAGCAGCCGCCACCAGTAACTTGCGGGCGGCGCTAGCTCCCTCCCCACGCTTGCAGCCCTCAGAAAGGAATAGCGTGGGGAAGCGCGCAGGCGCTCTTTTTTTGGGTACACTTTGCTCTTCCCGTCCCACCCGCGTAAAAGTTCGGCTGCCGGACGGTGGGACTTGACTGCCCGTCGGGTGTGTGGGGGGGGGAGGGGAAGGTTGGTGATGACCAGCGGCCCCTGAAACTATTCGGAATGTCAACGACAGCTCGCTAGCGACGGTAGGATTAAATGCCTAAGGAGGGCTCTGCGAACTTTCTTCCAAATTATACTATTGGGGGGGGGACATTTCTGGCTCATTGAAATAGTTGCCTAGAATTTAAAGGCCTACAGCTGAGGAATTTACAGTCTGAAGGAACTTCTCCAATTTTCAAGGTTTTTTCTAATTATTATTTGTTACAGGTTGATTTGGATTTCAAACATGAGAGTCTCTTAAATTTGTTTGAAATGGTATACAGTGAAGGAAAAAAATATTTGATCCCCTGCTGATTTTGTACATTTGCCCACTGACAAATGATCAGTTTATAATTTTAATGGTAGGTTTATTTTAACAGAGAGAGACAGTGAGAGGTGACACCAGTTGGTGCGATTACTCGCAAATGGAAGAAACACAAAATAACTGCCAATCTCCCTCCGTCTGGGGCTCCATGCAAGATCTTACCTCGTGGAGTTGCAGTGATCATGAGAATGGTGAGGACTCAGCCCAGAACTACATGGGAGGATATTGTCAATGATCTCAAGGCAGATGGGACCATAGTCACCAAGAAAACAATTGGTAACACACTATGCCATGAAGGCCTGAAATCCTGCAGCACCCACAAGGTCCCCCTGCTCAAGAAAGTACACGTACAGGCCTCTCTGAAGTATGCCAATGAACATCTGATGATTCAGAGGAGAACTGGGTGAAAGTGTGGTCAGGTGAAACCAAAATTGAGCTTTTTGGCATCAACTCAACTCGCTGTGTTTGGAGGAGAAGGAATGCTGCCTATGACCCCAAGAATACCATCCCCACCATCAAACATGGAGGGGAAACATTATGCTTTGGGGATGTTTTTCTGCTAAGGGGACAAAACAACTTCACCGCATCAAAGGGACGATGGACGAGACCACGTACTGTCAAATCTTGGGTGAGAGCCTCCTTCCCTCAGCCAGGGCATTGAAAATGGATAGTGGATGGGTATTCCAGCATGACGATGACCCAAAACACACAGCCAGGGCAACAAAGGAGTGGCTCAGTAAGAAGCACATTAAGGTCCTGGAGTGGCCTAGCCGGTTTCCAGACCTTAATCTGGTAGAAAATCTATGGAGGGAGCTGAAGGTTCGAGCTGCCAAATGTCAGCCTTAATGACTTGGAGAGGATCTGCAAAGAGGAGTGGAACAAAATCCCTTCTGAAATGTATACTAGCCTGGTGGCCAGTTACAAGAAACGTCTGACCTCTGTGATTGTCAATAAGGGTTTTGCCACCAAGTACTAAGTCATGTTTTGCGAAGGGGTCAAATATTTACTTCACTCATTAAAATGCAAATCTATTTATAACTTTTTTGAAATGTGTTTTTCTGGATTTTTTTGTTGGTATTCTGTCTCTCACTGTTAAAGTAAACCTACCATTAAAATGATAGACTGATCATTTCTTTGTCAGTGGGCAAACGTACAAAATCAGCAGGGGATCATATATTTTTCCCCTCATTGTAGGGTTTCCTGCCTGAGCAGGGGTTTGGACTAGAAGACCTCCAAGGTCCCTTTCATATTATTATTATTATTATTATTATTATTATTATTATTATTATTATTATTATTATTATTACTATTACTATTATTATTATTATTATTATCCCTCATATGACCTCCACTAATTTTACATGTGGGTTGTTTTTGCTTGCATTCACATCTTTTGTTCAAAGAGGGTTTTTCTTAATCCGGTCATAGGTTTGTCATGCATCTCAGTGGCATTCTAACAGTCTGATGGTTTATGAACATTTTCCAAATACAGCCTCCATAGCTTCCCAGGCCTTCCCATGTCTAAATCCAACCCTAAAAGAGAAAAAAAAATCTTGCAACTACTTTAAAGTGTCATTCATTTAAATGAACAAGACTTGGAAATCAGCTGCATCTTTGGCTAAAAAAAGTTTAACAAAAGGGTGGCTGCTGCTTTTATGAGTAATAGTGTCTTCCTGTGCTCCTGCAGTTCTGAAACACTTCTTCCCAATTAAAGCAAGTGCACAGTCCCAGTACTGAGATCTTTCTTCTTAATATGCACAAGCATACACAGACAGACATAGGCCTGGAACTGGACACCAGAGCGAACCCATTCCAGGTAGGCCTAAGGTATTCCACTTCAGATGAGTGAATAAAATTAACATGTGTACCAAGAATCAGGATACTGTATTGATCAAAAGATTAAAGATGCAGGAGGTAAGCTTGATTAAGAAAAGGACTGATGCAGTAGTAAAAGTTAAAGAAGCAAATCTGACTCAATGAACGAAAATACTATCCTTGACTTCATATGCAGGAGTGCAAAGATCAGATGATTGCTGATTGCAGTGGTAGAACCTATAGCTGTACATTTAAAAGAATGTGGAATGTTTAGAATCCATGCAATCAAGTTCCAAATCTCTCTTATTTATATGCATATAGGCTTCTCAAAACAAATTTAAACTTGTTTATGTTTCAGTTTGGCCATATGGAGGGGACTGTCATGAAGATTTATGTAACAGAACCTGAAGGCCCCATGCTTTTAATGTATAAAAATAATTATTTCCCCAAAGCATAAGAATTTTTAATGCATTCCCCAAGCAATAAATATTAATTTGGTCTGTTGGTTTACCTCTAACTTAAAGTCCTCTATCCACTTCACAGTTTAAACAAGAATGGTTATCACTTGTCACAATCCTAGGAACAATCCATGGGCTGTCATCAGTGAGGATGTGAGAAATATTTTATTAAAATGGAATATTTTCTGCTCCAGACAAGCCACTGATAAGGTTATTTATTAAATTCATTTATCATTTTCAATTCTTCCCCTTTAGTGAGAAAGCTAGCAACTTTCTAGTCTAAGATACATTGGGATTCCAAGAGTATGTTGCAGGTACACTGTTTAAATTATATATAATCGTTTGCCACCTCTCTGAAGTCTTCGGTGTCACATAAATATTAGTTTCTACAGATATCTTTTCTATAGCTGTACAAAGTTTTTATGAGAAGACAGAACTGAAAGGCGATTCAATCAGTTTATTTATTTGCATAGATCTGATGTCTGTATCTAATCGAGGGCATTTGAATCAGTTCAGTTATTTGAAGGTGACTTAGAGATTTGATAGATTTTCTGCAGTCTTAAGCACGATTGCAGCTTTTCTATATTTACATAGCTGAATGGAGATGTTGAATGGTGTGATCGGGTCTTATTAGCATCTGATGAAATGATTTTCATCACTTCTGCAAACACTACTACAGCATTAAGATAAAAAGGTTGTCTGCTATTTGCATATCTCCTTTTAGCTAGGGACAGATTACTTGTTTATTGCCTGAACAAGTTTGCAGTAGTGTGCTTGCTGCTGAGTAATTATGAGTGTGAAACATATTAATGTGATACAGAATCATGCTAGTATAGTAATACTATAATACTGTAATATATTAGGCACACAAGAGCAGTGATCTGCTTCTTACATTTTTGAAAAAACATTCTTCATTCCTTCTATCTCTGCCTTGAAAGATTACAGAATACTTCAAAAAAAATTAGCACATAGAAATCCCGGAATCTATCTAGTTGAAGCCAATGGTGGGATTCAGCCGGTTTGCACTATTTCAGCAGAACCGGTAGCTAATTTTTTGTTGCCCAGGCCCAGAATGGACTTCCGGAAGTGGCATCCACACAGAGAACCGGTTGTTTACATATTTGAATCCCACTACTGGTTGAAGCGTTATTTTTCTTTAAGCTGGTCATTGCTTTGCTGGTACATTCATCCTATTTTGGCCTCAGAATGAACCAGCTGTAGACTTTCAGTGTTATCCTTTATAGATTATCTTTATTGAACTGAAACTCTAATAGATTCAAATCTGCTCCTTAGAAGTTTCAGGGCAAACTGCTGTATATAAACAGGGTGCAAACCCCACACTCATTCACATTGATGTTGTTATCTAGCTGAGTAATGAAACATCTGCAAACAAACGACAAAGCTCAGAGAGCAGCAAAGACTCACAGTTCAATTCTGAATTACATATATTCTCTTCCAATAGATTCAAATCAAACTGAATCATGCTTTTCATATTTTGAATTCAGACCAGATCTTGGCTGACGGATACATTCCTGGTTATTATACTTTTTTTCCCATATCTCTCCAATTTGATTATATAACAAAATCTAGATCAGTGATGGCGAACCTTTTAGAGACCGAGAGCCCAACAACTGGCCTTGCCTCTGCTCCGCCCCATCCCCCACCCCACCTGCCTGCAGGACCACTCACCACCTCCAGGCCTGCCATGGGGTGTGAGGGCAGTCTTGTTTACGCTGCCTGGCTGCCATGTCCTTGGCTGCGCTGCTCTATATGGGCCACGCTCAGGGACGACTCTCCTCCAGGGGGCTGCTGATGCGGGGGTTGTGGGGGGAGGCGAGGCTGGGGCAACAGCACGTGTGCCCACAGAGAGGGTTCCGAGTGCTGCCTAGGTGTTCCATATTCTTCCTGTAGATGCCTATTACCATAGCTGCTGGTTTGTATTTTCCATCATGCCTTTTGCATTAAAATAGCAAACTTCGAAGATTTTATAAAAACGTAGGATCTATCTATCTATCTGAGCAGGGGGTTGGACTAGATGACCTCCAAGGTCCCTTCCAACTTTATTACTATTATCTATCTATCTATCTATCTATCTATCTATCTATCTATCTATCTATCTATCTGAATAAACATTAATAGTAATCTGTTATTTACAGACATTTAGCAATTATTCCTATTTTTTCCATTAATTATCAAATCTTATAAAGATAATAGTCGGGAATTAACCTACTAAAATGGTAATCTGCATCAGAGGGAATACAATATTCATTGCATATCACAAATAACAATTTGTCTATAGGAATGATCACTGCATTTTATTAATGCAAAGCCATTTAGCCATTAAATTGAAATGTTTATCGGGTGTTTTCTTTTGAGCATGCTGTTTATCTTTTTTGTGTTGTCCTTTAGTAAAAGATGAAAATGTTAATTTACTTTATACAAAATACCAAATTTGTAACAACACAGTCTTTTCACTTAACTCTTTTGCCTCACTAATGTGTTTGACTGTCTCTCCTCCCACCTGCCCTGTGTATTTACAAGCACAATTGCTACACTTGGGGGGGGGGGACTAAACAGGCCGCAGTCCCTTGTCCACATGGCTCCGTATCTATATGCATGATAGATCTATAGACAGATGTATATACATGTGCTAGATGTCAGTGTCAGTACATTAGACGTTCTTCACAAATGATGAGTTTTACCTTGAAATTAATACACATACATTTTAGAATCTCATATACATGTATTTATGCATGGGCAACAGAGTGGATGCAGAATAGGGATTTATAGGGCTGCTGAACATATAAATGCTTTTATGTATAAATTTACTACTAAATATGCCTGCTGGTAGCAACATATTTAATGCATTTTCAAATTGCTAAAAACTATTTCTAGAACCCTCTGCCATTCCATAAAGTCAAACTATTCTAAAATGCTAAGAAAATACAGGTTTCTACTAAAATTTAAATATTTGTAAAGTACACATCTGTACAATATTGGACAAGTACATTTAGCATAGAAAATATAATTTGTTTCAATTCTTTTAAAGTTTTTATATATAAATCATTATCATTTCCTAAGCTTCCCCTGAGTATAAGCAACAAAAATATAAGACAACAGTCTACTAATATTTAACTCCAAATACATTGTGTTTCTTTATTATCAATATTGCAGCTACTCCTAACTGAATCTAATATATTTAGTTTGGTTTGAATTAATTGTCCTAGAATTTCTGTTTCTAAAAAGAAACAATATAGTGACAGACCAGAATAAATCCAAAATGAAATAGTACAGCTTTATTACTAATCTACTAAATAAAATAAATGGAAAACACAATGTGTGGTTAGCCAAGAATCAGATGGATCAAAATCAAAATATATTGCTCAAATATTTCTGACTTTTGAACATGATTTTAAAAATAATGGCATTTATCCTAACTGTTTCTTCCACAGAAACATTATAATATAACCATTATAATATAGGTTATACTTTGAGAAGCAAAGAAGTATACATTTTCCTTATACTATTTCTAAAAATACAGAAGTTTTATATCAGTTAGTGAGATAGGAAAGAATGTATACTTTTCTTCCTTTAAAGAGATGTTAACCCCAAGATTGTACAGTATGGTTGATATTAAGAAAGGAGAATATTTATAGCTCAGAGTTGAAATGAGGAGTCCTTGGTACTTTCTAAGCTTGGGTGTTTTGTTGCAGACATTTCATTACCCAAACTAGTAACATCATCAGTACTAGAATTGATGATGTTACCTAGTTTGGGTAATGAAACATCTGCAAGAAAACAACCAGGCTCAGAGACATTATTCAGACCTGAAAAATGGATAAGATTAAGTCATCTTCTATATAATGGCCATATGTTTGCAATTGTTACAGTATTATTTTTCTTATTGATTTTGCATGTAAAATGGCATAATAAACCAGTATATCTAAAAAAAAATCACCATTGGCCAAGTTATGAAGAACGAAAGACTTTTTAATTCTCTCCAAGCTTTGAATGAATCTAAAATCTCAGCTGGTATTTTTGGTCCCAACTGAGGCAACATGATTGAGGTATACACAATTATGCATGTGCAGATAAAATAGACAAGGAGAAGCTATTTTCCCTTCCCCCCAATTCTAGTCATTCAATGAATTGGAGTCCTGGAAGAATCGGGACAATTTTTTTTTAATATAAAGCATAATTTGAAATTTGCTACAGTGAGATGTGTTGGCAATTGCTTGGGCTGCATCATGAGGAAACCGCACTCACCCCATTGCTGGCAATGGGGAAAAAGTTCCGATATGTCATGCGACATTATGTGACATCGCGAGTTTGACATATCTGATCTACAGGAAGACTATTGGACATTTTTGTGCAGTGGGCTGCCACTATGAAAATAGACCGTTGGACTAAATGGGCCAATAGTTTGATCAAGCAGGGCAGTGCTTATGTGCTTACGTACACTTCAAGTTATCGCTTATGCTCTTGTTGTACCAGTAGGTTTCAATAAATACAGAATTTTAAGTAATGAGGAGGAATATTTTAAGTTATTATAATCTTTCCATTCGAGTGCTTATCTGTCAATACCTGGGATTAGCAACACCAGACGTTTCTAAAATAACAGGAATCTATTATGTGATAACCTCTTGAAAAATACAGGTGTGTTGCCTAGATTCAAAATCTGAGATGAAAAATATGTTTATGATTCCTGCTATAAATCTCAGACTCTTCCTCAAAGTGATACAAGTAATATTGTGATTTATGGGATTCCATGTTTTCCATGTTCCTGAGGTTAGTCCGATATGTTGAAGCAAAGGAAAGGAGACTGATTGATTTGTTTATATAAATGTGAGTTTTTGAGTTTTTATATACAGTAGTTGGTGCATTTATTGCCCTTGTTTCAGTTCACTGGAGTGGCATTAGTTTAAGAGTGCTTGGAAACTCATTTCTCTTTGACTAGGGGAAACAACCCCCCCCACTATTTGCCCTTTAAGAAATAATTCCTTTCCCATCACATTTCCGTTCGTAAAATATATAGTGTCCCATTCATCAAGGTACTGTAGCTGCCTTCTGTGCTATTTAAATAATGGAACCTTTTTGCGCTACATAAATCGCAACATTTGCAGTGATTGATGCACTTTTTGAATTCTAAATAGTAATACTTATGCCTTTTGTTGTATATCCAAAAGCATCATTTTATGATAGAAATGAAGAAAGTGCCAAGTCTTTTTCAGCTTTACAGGTTGTTCAATTCTTTGTCATATGGGTCGTCTTCTGTAAATCTGTAGGCCAAGTTTATGCATTATAATTATGCACAAGTGAACCAAGGTTCTTTTGAAAAGATGGTTTGCTTGTTGCTGTTCTCTATGATAAAATAGCTTGCATAATTCATGTGACAAGGAGATCTTAATAAGCAGGAAAAAAACTCTATGCAAATAATGCTTTTGAAAACACAACACAGCAAGTACAATTACAAGAAGTATCAAATAATGATTCATATCTGCCCCTATTCTCCCAAAGTAATAAGATGAACAGAACAAGTCAACAGAAATGAATCATAATGCACAATCTATGTGTACAGTCTGCTGGTTCTAAACAGTGTGTGAAGAGTTCCACTACCGTAGATTGTCTGCTAGGAAAGAAAATGATTTTTATTTTAAAAGTTTCCTTTTTGAGAGTCTTCACATGATACCACCATAGTACATTTCATCATTTAATGGTGGTAAGAAGGCAAAATTACATTATTTTCTAGTAAGAGGTGTTGTCTTTAATTTTATTGTTGTCTTGAATTGTTCTGAAAATGGTCTGCCGATTTTTTTTTTGGTGTGTTAGGAGATGATACATGATAGAAATTTGGTAGCCGAATATCATATCGAAATCCTTTCCCTTGGCTCACTCTGTCGTTCAATGCATAGAGTTTATCAGCAATATCATTTCCAATCAGGATTGAAAACAGACGTGAGATGAATCGGTGTTTTGCAAAGAGTAAATATAATTTTTTTCTCCTCCACGTCACATAATGACAATCTGTTTCAGCAGTAAGGGTTACCTGAAAGATATATTTCCCGAGAATGGGAAGGGGAAAAAGAGAAATTGATATTTTATCATTATGCTTAAAAAAACCAAAATTAAAAACAAAACAAAAACAAGACTCTTTTCTTTTATTGTACTCTTAAGAATCAAAATTGCAAATTGGTTTATTCCTGACTTTCATTCTAACTCTTCTCCATTTACTAGCATTCTCTGCTACAAATATATTTCTCTTCCTGGATAAGTTATTCAAGTGCAAAAGCTCTCTATCTTTATTGTATTTCTTTTGAAAGACAAGTTTATCCAGCAGAGGTATATCATTAATTTGGGCGATCTATTAAAAGAACAGTGGTTTTGGTAAACACAGAATTCATGCTGCATTTTACAGGCTCCTCTTCCCCTCAAATGAGCCATTAAAATGAGGGTTTATTCTGTTTGTTCTACTTAACAATGCTACCAGAGGACAAGCTTCTGACATAAAGAGCTAAAAATTCAAAACATGAGAACAAAAGAGGAAGGGAAGGAAATGCAAGCAAGGAAGAGAGAGGAAGGAAGGAAGGAAGGAAGGAAGGAAGGAAGATTCAATTTTTCCAGTTTCATGTACAGTACATGGATTTAGTTACTTGATCAATCATTATAGAAATTCCATATGATCATATACAGAAAATTATTGGCAAAATACTCTCTAGATCAGTGGTTCTCAACCTGTGGGTCGGGACCCCATTTGGGGTCGAACAACCATTTCACGGGGGTCGCCAAACAACACAGTCCGCCATTTCCCCCCCCTTTTCCTTAGCTGTGCTACTCCCTTTTATTCTATTGGCTTTTGAAAGCCAATAGAATAGACTCTCTTGAATAGAGTCTAATTCTATTGGCTTTCAAAAGCCAATATGAATTGTCCAGGCTGTCTCTGCCCTGCTGAGCCTGCCAAAAGTCCCATTCTGCAAATGGTGCTGCACCAGTTGAGTAGTCCTCGACTTACGACCGGTTGGGGAGGTCGTGGTATTAAAAAGGTTGAGAACCACTGCTCTAGATACTGAAAAATACGTTCATTGTTTAAATTTTTATTTTTATTATTTTATTTTTATTTAATTTTGTTTTTTCTATTGGTAAATGTTTTATTTTTTCCTTGGCTCCCTTATTTTTTCCCTCATGCCCAATAACAAGTGCTGTCAGTGGACATTGCCCACCCTCGGCAGAATGGCATATAGAACTTAGGCCAGGTGCCAAAGTTTTCACAGTCCAAGTTGTTTTTGAGTTTGAATCTAAAGGAATATTCTCAGGAAGCTTTTCATTAAAGCATATGGTGCAACAATGGGCAGCTGGAGCCGAACTGAAGCAGCAAAAAGGAGTACTTGGTTCACTCATGTGGAAGACTAATTTTTACATATATATCTTTTTAGTTATATATACCACTTTCTTTACCATGTCAAGAAAAAAATATACACAAAATGAAAATTAAACATTAAAAAAATCAGCAATTAAACTTATAAAAAACATTCATTTTAATTCCCCTGAAGGATGTCTGTATATATGTACTGCACAGCTATGAATATATTCAAACTTACCCAGACAAAACCTAGGTGGATGGACTGAAGTTGAAAACATTATCACAGTTAGCATTTGAACAAGAAAACTCTAAAGAATAGGTGCCACTCAAGAGAAGGGCCCCTTCTATGAAATTCCTATATGACCATCAACAGGTCTGATATACCTGATAAGGTCTCTCCTTATAGTCTTATCCTATTCCCAAATCAGTATTAGGAATGCCAGTTAACAACCACCTTAGATGGCTTCATTATACCTGTTGAATGGCACTGGAACAAAATGCTACTGTTGCATGACACAACATAGATATTAGGGAAGAGAGGTATGATCACCAATTTTAAATTTCTGTAAACAGTCCTACAAATAGGAATGAAACCATGACAAAACAATGATCTGATGCTCTAAACTCTTGGAAGCTGATTCACCATTTCATTTTTGAATTAGACACTGCTATTCAAATCAGAGACTGATAAAGTGGTCAATTCATCCAGCTAGACACTGAATTATATTCCTGTCTTAGGCCTGAAGCCAGCTGAGTGACCATAACCCAGTCACTTTCCCTCAGTCCTAGGAAGACGGCAATGGCAAAATACTAAGGAAAATCATGGCATAAAAACTTGAGATGAGTCCAGGGGGTTGACAGGAATCAACAGCGACTTGCACAGTGATGCACACATGCACACACATATAAACAGAGAGAGAGAAAATGAAAGAGAGAGAAAAACAAGAGAGAGAGAACAAGACAGAAATTCAAACGAGGAACTACCTGACATGCATACATTTCACATCTTCTCCTGCAGTCCTATAAACTGAAATGTGACAGTCATCCCCACAATCTAAAGCATGCTGTGTATGGGCCAGTGATGAGGAGAATATGTTATAGAGAGACTGCAAATAATAGACCTGTTTCCATTTATATCAGATTAGGAAATATTGTCAAAAGAATAAATAAGGAAAACTTTCAAAATATTCTTTTTGGAATCCATTATATTTACATGTAGATATTTATGACCACAATTGGACTGGAATTTCCACTGCTGAATACTATTACAGCAAAGAACATCATCACATGACCATATCATTTAGCAACAGTAATCAAAGTGCCTTCAGTAAGCAAAGTCGACCGGTTGTTAGTCAAGGGCCTACCCCAATCCAAGGCGTTCTAGGTTTGATCCCTACCAGCTCTGAGCCTCAGTTCTTATAGGTAAGGGACTGCCTCCCTTTCAACTCTTCCCAACTGCTTCCTCACCCTCATTTCTATCCTTTTGGCCACCCTGCACCTGCCTTTGGAGCAGCCATCAGTCCCAAAATCATATGGCTTTGGGGCCAGTGGCCACAAGGTAGCTACAAGAAGTCCCTGACCCACAGCATAAAGCTTCAGCCACCCAGCTTGGTCAGTAGCATAGCACAAAGCTACTGTGCCCCAAGAAGCTGCAACAGCATGGCTCAAAGCCTGGGTAGCCCTCATCACTCTGACTCAAGCCCTTGCTCCCTCAGCTGCTCCAGCTGACCTTCACCATCTTCGTGCTCCTGCTGCTGCTGAGGTGTGCCCACCCTGGCCTTTCACAAGGAAACCATGTGAACTCATCTTCCTCAGGTCTTGTGAGGGCTCTAGGACAACTCACCGCAGCCAACTCACCATGGCTATCTCGCTGCAGCCAACTACCACGGCATCTCACCACAGCCAACACAGTGCAGCCATCTCTCTTGCCATGGGACAAGTCGCCATCAGACAATCCTTCAGGATAACTCAATGCAATCAATGTTATCCATCAGTTTCTTTGACATTATTTCCACTGACAAAAATGGAAATAATGTAGAAGAAACAGTGGTGAATAACATTAATCATGTTAAGTTGTTACACTGCGTGGAATTGTGCCGTGGCAAGTTGGCCGCAGCAAGTTGGCCCATTCTGCTTGTGAGGAAGCTGTCATAGGTAATATTGGGAAGAAAACCTTTGCGGCCAGCAGATGCCTGACTAAGGGTCAAGCCAGGCATGCTCGGTCAGCAACAGAAGCAACAAGATGGCAAGCATCAGCTGTTGTGTAGTGCAGGGGCCAAAAGGGCATAGATGGGGGGATAAATAAGTGGGGAGTTGAAGTATGGGTGGGCCAACAAGCATCAAATTTTGATCATGAGAATGCAGGGACATTGCAATAGCATAACTTTGGGCACTAAGCATAAGTCCATTCAGTGCTATGGTAACTTCAAAAGGTTGCTAAATGAATGATCTAACTCGAAGAGCCCTAATGCCAGAAAACTAGTTTTGCTGGTGTTGAAACCACTCCTGACTCTGGATATTCCATTAATTACAAAGCCATGAGTTCGATTGTCAGCATTAGCTATTCATTCCAGTGGCAAGTAGAAAAGAAAATGTGTGATGCATGGAAAAGCCTACAGAAAAAGAGTTTCTTTTTCAAAATCACTGAACTTTGCTTTAACTTTCACATACTTTACTCCAGCAGCATTTTCATTAATTATCCTAGTATTTAGATCCTTTTTCTTAAAAAAAAAAAGTGCTGTCAATACAAATTCTTAGAGAGATAGGTCTTAATCTTAAATTAGATATTTCCTGGAGTATCTGTGGTTCAGTTCTGGAAAAGGAGTATTTTATCTGACAGATTCACAGAAGTTCCCTACCTGAAAAATGCCATCTTCTGTGGGTCTTAGTGAATCCCATTCAGGTGAATCCAGAAATTGAAGAGGGAAAATATAATGCAGAAATTCCCCATCCACCGTCACTCTAATTCTTAACAAAACAGATCAATTTGTGTTAATAACTGCCAGCATAGGAAAAGGAAAAAAATGCCTAGGTTTATGACCAGGGTGAATAATATTTAAATTCTGAGTAATTTATGCCATGTCAGCGGCATTAAATAATGTCTTAGCTTTCAGGATTATTATTTTAGGTCTAATATCTATATGCATTTACTAATAAACTACATATATTTATTTACAGATTTTTCAGCAAAAACAGTCAAATGGAAAATGGCAATTTCTGACGCAAAGCCCCTCTAAAAAAAATTCCAAGTCACATCTTTCTTAATATTCTTGAATTTCCTTGGCAATAGTCCAGTAAGTATTCAAGAAAAGCATAAACCCAGAAAGAAACAACAATAACAAAGGCATAAAACAGAAATCCTGCACAAAGAAAAGAAAAGAAAAATAAGTAGGCAGTTTTCAAAGACATTCATTCTGCAAGATAAGCCTGGCTTGTAACTGCAGTGCCAGAAAGACAAAAATACCATAGAGGAACAATGAAAATGGCTGGAAGCTGTCAAGGATTTTTTATCTGAATGTGCTACATGGATTATAATATATCCATTATCCGGAATTTGCAGAATTTCTGAGAATAAGAAAAGGGGGGTTACAACAATTCAAATTCACATAGAGTAATCTTATTAAGGGTTTTAGATATTATCCTAAATAGAATTATTAATGTTTGGCAACCAGATACCTGTATGTTGGAAATAAGTCAAGTTCCTTTCATTATACTTGTGGAATTGCTAAAAGTTTCTATCTGACTACTATGGAAACAGATGGCTGGACTATGGATCTTTCAGAACTACACCTTGGTCCTGTTTTCACTATGTACAATGAAACTGATAAGCTGTTCATAGGATTGAGTTGTGCCCCATCAAACTTGAATCCATTTTGAAAATTAAGATCTTTAGCTTCTTCAGCCATACATAAATCACTTCCGTTATAGGTTTCAATGTTCCTTTACCCTTGGCATGGACAGAGTAAGCCTTCAGTATTTATGACACATAAACTGACCTGTGCTTAATATTATCAGGTTCACCACTTTGATACAAAAAAATGTGAAGTTGGGAATATCAATTGCACTGAATAGGTGAACTAATGAATACCTTTTGCCATTTCATTTTTTTATTGTAATGATGTAATTTGGAAAGGTGAGGGTTTTTTAAAAAAAATAATTGCCATGGTTAAGAAATTCAGAATAAAAAAACCTTGCAGATGTATTTCAGATCAACTAGCAGTCTATTAGTCTATCTTCTATACCGGGGGTTCCCGACTTGTGGGCCACGGCCCATTAACGGGCCGTAGCCTCCTGTCCACTGGTCTGCAGGACAGGCTGGCCATTAACACTAGCACTGCTGCCGCTACGCAAATGGGGTGCCGCTATGCAAATAGGGTGCTGCACGGCAAAAAAGGGGCACCGCGTGGTGAAAACGGGGCGGTGCTAGTGTCATGCGGGCACTAGCACCGCCGTTTGCTTCATGCATGCTCACAGATCCGTTTGTGTGTGTGTGCGTGGATGCGCATAAAATGCTTCCCGTCCCTTTCCTTCTGGTCCGCTAACCTAGAAGGGTTCTGGAGACCTCCGTTCTATACTATTTTGTCTCTTTTATGAACAAATTAAAAACAAAAAATATTAATCAATTATTTGAAAAGACTTCAATATTCTGTCCAAAGATGTTCTGCACTCTGAGTTTGGTACAAAAGAAGGGGACATGGATATAGCTTTTGTGTTCAACCTGTAGTTTCTCCAATGTTCCAGAACACGACAGAAGAAAGAAGGGAAACTGGGATAAATGAAATGTTGTTGTAATAACTGATTTGACAATGTAGCACTGTTTAATGAAAATTAGGACATTAAAATGAATACAGCCCTCACATGAAACATATTGAATATGTTCCAAGGATAAGTGCAGGTCTCAAAGTCCCAGGTATACTTTAAGAAGGCATTCTTTTTTTGTTTTCAGAATTATGCAAATTAAACAAAAGTTGTAACACAACAGAAAACATAGTAGAAATAGGGGCTGGGGGGTGGGCAGATACAGTACAACAATTTTAAAAGGGATTAGCCACAGAAAAAAGAAAACTACTGAAAATACAATATTCTAAGTCAGGGTTCTTCAAACTTGGCCCTTTTATGACTTGTGGACTTCAACTCCCAGAATTCCTCAGCCAGCGTGCCTGGTTGAGGAATTCTGGGAGTTGAAGTCCACAAGTCATAAAAGGGCCAAGTTTGAAGACCCCTGTTCTAAGTCCTAGGAAACCTATCCAAACTTTTTTCTTTCAGTTTTCTGTTTTTAGTATCCTTAAACTTTTCCAATGCTAAAGGAAAATATAGTTTTTCTCAAGAAGATAAATCCTGCCATAATTAATGCTTCCTCACACCTCCATGGCCTGATTTGTTTTAAACCACTAAAGTAGCTTGTTGACCTAGGAATATTGTTTACACTTAGTATTAAACTGGCAAAGCATTAAACCCAGTCTGTTCATTTTAAACAGGTCCAAACAATGCCAAGGAAGCCAAAGAACTGGTATTCTTGGACCTTTTGTTTCTAAAGAAAGGAGGGATAAACATAATACAAACCTTCCTGACAAAAGCAAGGAGAGCTTGTCAATTGGAGTTTTGCCTTGCATTGCATAACAATGTTCATAACAATGTTCCTTCTCTAATGTAATAACTTCTTCACCACAGCAGAGGACAATTTTTCTAAAAACAGGCAAGGAGATCCCCAAAGGCTGGAACAAAGCATTGTAAAGTTCCTGAAATTCTTTGTCAAAAGCAACACTCCGTATTTGGTAGGTTACATAAATAAACTGTATGAAGCAGATCACAAACAGGATAAAATTCCACGAGAAAATGTCAGCTGCACAGACATCCAGCCACGACCACATAGATGAGCAGAGAAAACCCAGCCCTAGCAGAAAGAAAATATAGAGCAAGCCAAAGAAGCCACTTCCGCCCATAAAGCCAACCACAAACAAAATGCTAGCTAAATGATAGATCGATCCTTCGGCTTCTGACTTCCAGTTCATGCAGATTGGGTGTGAAAATATCAAGCTGTCCCAAAAGCTTAAGTTGTCTTCCATGGCTGCAATATCAGATTAATCACTGTGTCTGTAGTTAGGGTATTGCATGTTCGGTCTTGAAGAGCTGCTATAGCAAACATTCAGGCATTAGGGTAGTTTGTCTTTTTAGAAATCCATACTCTTCCACATTGATTCTTGTTACTTTAACATCTTCTCTGTCTGCCTAGGAGAAAGAAAGAGGCGGGTGAGAGAAGTACAAGACCATTAAGATGGGGGAGAGGGGGAGATAATACCAACCATATATTTGGTTACTTAAAGGCATTTTCCTGGTATTTTCTCACAGGTGCAGGATCCACTTTTCAGACCAAATGAATGTTGATTCATTGGTTGTGACCAAAGTTGACCAACCAGTTTGTCACCTGTGCCTGAGATCGTGGGCTGAGAGAGAGTGACTGGCTCAAAGTCACCTGGGTGGCTTTCATGCCTAAGGCAGGACTAGAATTCTCAGTTTCCTGGTTTCTAGCCTGGTGCCTTAACCACTAGACCAGTGGTTCTTAACCTGGGCGATTTCATTTTTTAGGGGGGGCAATGGAACGAAAAGGGGCAACGTGGGGGTGAAGGAACAAAAAGAGGGCGATGGAGCGAGAAGTTTTGGGGACACTTTTGAGACTTTTTCGTACAATGAATCGCTGTATATCTGTCGTACAAAAACATCAGATCGCTCGCTATTAGTGGATTGAATTGTGTTTTCAAATGTTCCTCCAGCTAGCTTCAGTACAGAACACCATACATATGTGAATACGCATCGGCTTCGTTTTCAAATTTTTGTTGTGCTCTGTAAAACATTTTGTGTGTCTCTTTGTATTGTACTTTTTTAGTGTGTGCTCCAGTTCAATATTATATTTTCTTTGTGTCTTTTTAATCCTTTTTACAGTGCGTGTGATTATATATACTTTCCTCAAATCTTAATTTAGTTTCAGAGTTTTCGTCTTGAAATTCTTAGTTCCTGCATTGCGATTTGTTCCTATGCCCTTTTTATATTTCTTTTTGCGTCTTAAATTTCACTTGTAATTCAATCATTAAATGTTCCTGTTTTTCTTTTTGAGTATTTCACTTTCTTACAATTGAATTTTGTTTTCAGTGGTCATTACATTTAAGTGTCTTGAATAAATAAGATAATAGTGAAATACATGTATCACGAAGTTTGGGAATAAAGTGATGGGTAGCACCAACATTTTTCACACAATTGAGATATGGGAAAAAGACTGGAAATAAATTATTTACATCGATATGTTCTGATGACAATTTTAAAGAAAACAAAAAAAGTGTTTGCATAAATTGAAGAATTATTTCCTATGAGAGGTTATGTTGGGGGAGGGGGGATGACAACTTCCTCATTGGCTCAAGGGGGTGATTCGTTCAACAGGGTTAGGAACCATTGCACTAGACCAAACTAGTTGTCAAATGCTTGCTTAAAGTGAAGATTTTTAATATTCACAGGAATGCTTCTGTAGAGTTTTCTACTCAAACAACACTGATAATGGAAAAAGGGGTGAATACTATTTTTTTCCTAATGTTCACCTCCTTCTAGAGCTACACACCCTATCCCCCACTGTTCCAACTATATAAAAAATATTTTGAAGAGCATAAAATATTGCAAGGAAAAGAGGAACTGATAAGTACCGTGGTATCTGATCAGAAAGAATCCTCCATTAGATCAGGGCCTTGTATATACCAAAATATCATCTCTGTTCTAGATAACAATTTGTACATCTAACCTCCTATTTTCAAGGACTAAGCAAATTAGAATTTTAATAGCAATTTAATTTATATTTATATTATTATGGTTCATGTTTCTAATATTTTCACAGTTCTGTCCTAAATATGATTTATCCATAAGTAAGGCATGTCAAGCTGAATCACTCTTTCAAATAAACATGGATGTGGATATAAATGCAAAGTCTTCAGAAAATAGTACTATAGCTAAATGAATTATGCAGATTGCTGTTTTATAGAACTGTATAGTTTTGGGCTTACATTCCTCTAATTGAATAGCAAAACATTTTTTGAAACTGAGTAGAATTTCAAGTACAATTTGTGATATTGCAGTTTAGCATTCAAAATAAGTACAACTGCTCTAATTATAAATAGTCTACTGTGTATGTTATTTTTAAAAATAAACCTAAACTAGCTTTCCTGAATTTCAGCTTTATGTTATATCTGGTGATCCCTATATAGATTTTTTTTTAAAAAAATGATAAAATTTAGAACGAGCCACTCAAATTTGCCACTACACCTTATGCGGATCTTGATTAGGGGCAAGTTCAATACTAGATATCTTGACTTCCTTCAAATTATTACAATAAGAAAATAGAATCTTGAACTTTAGTGAAAACAGAGACCAAAAATGACAAAAGGGCAGAGCATTAGACCAGCCACTGAGGTCTTTCTGGATGTTACTTTTATTTCTAACCCATCAAAATCAATATTTTATACAAAGAAGTGATCAGCTGCTAACTTGCAATGACAAGAACAGAATTAGAAAAATCTGCAGGATATGCAGCTAAAAGCTGTTGTGAGATAATTTGGCAAAGTGCCTCCTAAGACATTTGATCAATCAGTAACCATTCTATTAGTAAACATTGTAGAATAATTTAGGTAGGGAGAGTATGCAGAGTATGGCTTCTGGAATAGTCTGCAGCTCCACAATAGGAGCGCCACTCTGAGTCATGTGACCAGAAGGAAGACTGGTTAGAATGGAGTGGGGAGCAATAATCTATCTAAGCCATTCATTGCCCACTCTGTCTCCAGCTGGGATAAATTGGGTTTTCTTTTTTAAAATTTTAAAACTCATTTTTCATTTATTGGCTTCTCCTGTACCAAATTTGGTCTTGTTCTCCCAGGTTTTGGGAAAGTAATCCTGCTGATAGATTCTTCCGAGTTATTTAGATAATGTAATGTTATAATCTTATAATGTTATTTACATAATGTAAATAAAAATAAGCCAGTTTTCCATCTTTCTTTCTTGTCCTGCACCTGAAGGCAGGAGAAGAAGCAATGGATGGAAACTAAGCAAGGAGAGAAGCAACCTAGAACTAAGGAGAAACTTCCTGACAGTTAGAACAATTAACCAGTGGAACAAACTGCCTCCAGAAGCGGTGAATGCTCCAACACTGGAAGTTTTAAAGAAGAGATTGGACAGCCATTTGTCTGAAATGGTATAGTGTTTCCGGCCTGAGCAGGGGATTGGACTAGATGACCTCCAAGGTCCCTTCCAACTATTATTATTATTATTATTATTATTATTATTATTATTATTATTATTATTATTATTATTATTTATCTAGCCAAGGAGAGAATTATGCATTTGTGGAAACTCTTGACAATCAGGTCCTCAACCAGACTGATGGCAGAGTAGAGGAACTCGGCTTGATTTTCACTGAGTGCTAATCATTCTTGCATTCTTATGTATAACAGAACATTGTTATGGGATAATAAAATATAAAATAATAAAATACGTCATACTGAAAAGGTTAGTACAGTAATAAAATAAACTAGCTTTTAAAACTTCTGTTATATAAGTGAAATTAAATAAAATCAGCTGGGATAAATCTCTCTAAGATAACTTTCAAGTCAAAATAATAACTGAGTATTATAGAGCTCTAACATAGATACAATTCCCCCGCCCCACATGAAATGTTTATCTAGTTCTTTTGGACTGTATTTCCTAGAAATAATTGCTGACTGTCAGGTTTTATCCTTATGCCATGAAAAATGCAACAACCCACTAGCTTATCATTGTATCTCAGTTCTGACAGTAAAAAAAGTGTATGCAAAATGACATAAGGCACAGTAGGGAAGAAAACTTCCAATTTGCTTTTGGAACAATTACCATTTTAAATACCTCAGAAAGAGAGCAGTTCTGGGTATCTCTTATTTTTTGCATTTTTTTTTAAAAAACGAACTTCTAGCTCAGTGGTTCTCAACCTTTCTAATGCCGCGACCCCATAATACAGTTCCCCATGTTGTGGTGACCCCCAACCACTTATACATCACCGGGTGCCAGGAGCGTGGCCAAAGAAAAGGGGGAAAAAATGGCGGACAGCCTTGTTTGGCGACCCCCGTGAAATGGTCGTTCGACCCCAAAAGGGGTCCCGACCCACAGGTTGAGAACCACTGTTCTAGCTAATGCATGTCATTGGTATCCCATGAGGCTTATTTTCTCACAGCCACTCATGCCAATTGTCAAAGCAAGAATATTCAATATTAGTGTTTCATTAGTCGGAACCATGACACCAATATTGTTATCCAAATGCTGAGAGGTTTTAGCACTTCAGAGGTGTTATCACCAGAGTTCATAGAAACAGAAATTCAAAGAACGTGGAAAATGTCAAATTCACATTTCTCAGGTGACAGGTTCAAATTCTATTATTGGTTTCTCAAAAGCAATAGTTAAAAGTAGGATTTGAGAAAGTGTTAGCATCCCAGTGCAGTATAAACTCCTATACAATAAAGAGGTTTAGTCCCATCCGATTGTGCATATCAGTACAATTGGCAAAATGGAAAAAATCAGTATAGGTTTTTAAAAACACTTCGCATTTCTTTTTACTTTGATTCGTATTATTCCTTGACAAAAGATCCTCACTGTGAACCTCATTATGAATAAAACCTTTCTCTTGGACATGTTAAGAACTGTTTTGTTTTTCTTTTAGTAATCAATGACACGGAAACAGGTAGAAACGCTGTACCAAATTAAAAAATAAGATATTTAATTAAAAAACCCACACAAAATGAAATAATTTTAAAGGGAGAATATAAAAAGAAAATCTATTAACCTTGTTTCAGTTACCCAATAGAATATTATAAAATATACATAGCAAAAATGTGCCCAATCATCCCTTAGAAAAACAGACAGGCAATCTGTAACCCTCAAGTCCCTCTTTCATAGCACTCAGAACTCTCTCGGAGCATAATTACTGAACAGCAAGGCCATGTTGTCCTGCCATTTTGAGGTAGACAATAAATATAAATAAAAGCCCTAAAATAGGCAGATCAGATTTAAAAACAAAGATGAACCTCAATTTTCCCCCCACACTCCCAACTTAACCCATATATGTCATATGGCCCAACTCACACTAAGGACCATAACTTCCCAAAATGCATGTTATTTTGTTAAGTATATAGCCCTTGACTATGAAGAGGTTGCTACCTCTGCTTTAGAATAAGAATTACAACTGGACTTACTACTGTAGCGCCATTAAGAATGCCTCTTTGAGGGAGATGGGTAGTTCAGAAATGTGAAATATAAATAAATAAAAATATACATAAAGAAATAAACCAGAGTGTTACATCACCATGTCACAGCCCTGTCATGTCATGGGTCAAACGAGGAACCCTCCTGGAGTGGATATCTATCTATCTATCTATCTATCTATCTATCTATCTATCTATCTATCTATCTATCTATCATCTATCTATCTATCTATCTATCTATCTATCTATCTATCTATCTATCTATCTATCTACCTACCTACCTACCTACTTACCTACCTACCTACCTACAGCACCAAACACAACAGAAAAGGGAGATTATTTTGATGAAACAATATCCTACAAAAAAACATGCAAAATCCTTCATATCTTAACCTGGAGGAAGGCATGGTTAAAATAGAGACATTAGAATTTTTGGAGGAACGCTGTTCCAGAGGTCAGACACCAGAACACGAGAAGGCACATAACCTGGGTATTTTATAAGGGACTTATAAAATACCCATTGCATACTCATATTGCAGCATAGGCATAAATATCAGGAGAAAGATCACCCTCTGAAGAATGAGGCCCATGCTACTGATGTACCCTATACAGCAGAGGTGCTACGTTGGCATACCATGGTACACCCATGGTAGGAGTAATTGCTTATGGTACTATATTCTGGATCAGGTGACACTTCCAAGGTGTCTTCAAAGACTGGTCTATGTAAAGCATATTGCTGTGGTCCAGATATGAGGTGCCCAAGCTATACATGAGAACTGTCCTGCTTGTGTCATTCCAGGACACCTGGTCAGCTATTGTAGGAAAGATATGAGGGACCTGACTGGGCTCTGGTCTGATGCAGTGTAGCTTTTCTTTTGTACTTAAATTCACATTCTCACATTCATAATCTTCTTTTGCTTCATTCTTTCTTTAAACTGGGGTTTTTCACACTGATACCTCTGAAATTTGTAAAGAGAAAAGTAAATAAAGTAGTAAAATACAGATTTTAGATCAAAAGATTACTAAATAGAAACTTTAAAGCACATAGAAAGAGACGATACAAAGTCCAAGTTGGATGCAATATTTCAAACTTTTCATTTGAAAAGAAAAAAAGGAAATGATTCTGTATTAACTCAAATATTATTAATACGTTTAACATGAATTTGAATTACTTTTCTTCTATAAGGTAATGATGTCTTCAGGTGAAGCTCCTCCACTGGTGACTGGTTTTCTTGAGAACAATACCTAAGAAGCTTGGCATTGCCTTTTTCTGGGATGCTGTTACAGTTTCCTAGTAAGCCAATAGGTTCTGGAAATTCTTGATGGTCTCCCATCCAAATACAAAACAAACAAAATACAACACACACACACACACACACACACACAATGTATGTGTAAGATAGATAGAACACACACACATACATACATCCCACCCACCTCTCATTGATTTTTCAAGATTAGTCAAGGCCAGCTAACCTATGTATATATAAACGCATCATTTAATAAACTAACATATTAAAATTATGTTTATTAGCTACCACGTGGATTAAAAAAAATAGCCACTAAGATTCATTTGCTTTTTCTCTTTCATGCCACAGTTCCCTTTCTTTCCTTGCGCTACCAGCCTCGTTTATCTCGTTCAACAGACGGAAAAAAACCGCGAGCAATTTCCTACTGCCCCACTTTCATTCCTGCGCTGTGGCAGAAGACCGGGGTAATTTGGTGCACAAGCTATGCCGAGCGGTTTCCTCCAACTGGCGCGAAGAAAAAAACGAAGCGGCGGAACAGAAAAGATGCGGGGCACGTCGTAACCGGGAAGGCTCCAGAGCCCATCGACCCCCGCCCCGGACCAAGCCGGGCACCCCGGATTTTTGTTCTCCTTTTTGTCCTCGCCGTGAAAGACATCGCATCGAGCCGTCCGGGCTTCTCTCCCTGCAAAGTTTGGAAGGAGGGGGCTTCTGCAGAGTCTCGCGCCTTGCGAGCCCTGGGAAGCCCGAAGCTGAGCAGGGTCCCCAGAGAGAGAGAGAGAGAGAAAAGGGACAACTCGGCAGCCACAGCGCGCGTCCCTACTGAAGTTAATTCTGCACCACGGCCCAGAAAAAGAAGCGCCCTCTTTTGCCGCTCCCCTTACCTTCGCCAGCTGTCCTTTGCGCGAAGTTTGCCAGCCGAATACCGGGGAGGCGCTCTAGTTTCCCCACCGCCGCTCAGGCGGAGACGCCGAAGCTTTTCCTAAAAATAGGGAGCAGGCGAACTGCGGGCGGCGTCAGCTTCGGGGGTCAACGGCGCCGGCAGAGACAGGGTGGAAAAAGGGCGACCCCCAGCGCGCAGGCGCCCCCTAGCAACTCCGGCTGCCGCTGCCCTCAAGGTTGTTAAGTTGGGCGGTCCTGAGCCGGGTTCGAGTCCTCGCAAAGCTGTGGATGAGGAGCGGTCCCGGGGGAGAGCGAGGCGGCCGCTGAAACATTTGCCGCTTCAGTGCCCCCAGCTTTTAAGCTGAGAATATTTGCATTTGTGGCAGGTATGCGTTGCAGCCGCACGGCCCCCTTTTGTGCCTGTGCCTTGCGCCCCATGAGTTACATTTTCTCTAGCAGCTGCTCCTGCTCATTATTGTGGAAACGAAATGGCTGCAAACTCAGAGGGAGGAGGTTGCGGCCGCTGGGGTTATCTGAGCTTGGAAGGATCCGGGCTTCCTTTCGAGTCTTTCACTCGAAGGCTATTTTCAGGTCCAGGTTCTGCTTTGGGAAATGTGAAAAATGGGGTGAGAATAACTTTAGGCATGTGCAGAATGCTGTTGTGTTTATTGCTGTGTTTTTAATTCTTAACCTCCTTGCTGCGCGCATAGTCAGGCATACAGTACTTGGAGCAGCATTTGAACTTAACTTGAATTAAATAAATATGTTTATATGAGTAGGCATAACCTTGACAAATACTTGGAGTCGCCGTTTTTCCTAACTTAAAGAAAGCCAAATTCGTCTCTTTTTCTCTCTTTTCCCCTCAAGTTCTCAGTCACTTAAGACACATCATTCTCTTCCAGTAGGCATTTTTGTGTTTTATTTTTGAAAAGCATTTCTACTTTTCAAATAAACGAAAATCTCTCTGCTGTTTGAACAACCCCCCCCTCCCCCTGGATGGTTTGGGAAATCCGATTTTGGAGACAAAAAGCTGAATGTCAGCTTTCATGTAGAATGAAAATATTTCCTAAGGCAACTGTATTGAAGGTTGGCAGTTGCTTATTGGCATCTACACCATCCTTTGTAATGTTACTTTTTTATCCTTGAAAAATATACAGAATAGCCCCCCCCCTGCCCTGGTTGGGGGAGAGTGCTTGGCTGTTAGGTTTCTGCAGATCTTTAACAAAGACATTTTGGAAAGCTTTCAGTTTCTACTTTCAGCACTAAGAAAAGAAATTTTAAACCAGTGTGAAGTAATCATAAAAGGGGATTTCAGAGACAGAAGCATATTACCAGACCTTTAAACAGAAGAAAAGGCTCTTCTGGATAAGATCAAAGAGAATATCTTGCCCAGCATCTTATTTCCCTTAAGCTAGGTTTTTGTTATATACCAATCCAAAACTGGTCAAACACACCTTCTGCGTTGTAAGTACCCAACACATTTGTTAATTCACACTAACAAGCACACTCCGACAATTGAATTGAATAAAGCATTGTTAACTGTGGGTAAGCCTGTTGTGTGAATGAAGCACACTGGCCAATCAGATGCCTTTGGAAAATCTGCAGGCAGCACATGAAGGCAAATAGCCTTTTCTTTCTGTTATTCAGCAGCATCTGGCACTCAGAGAGAAATTCATGTTACAAGAAAAAGAACCTTTTTTTTGTCTAGATTTCTTTCAATTAGTTTCCTAGACAATACAGAAAATCTAAAATTCTAAGAAAGAGAAAAGATTCCTCCATCTATCGTTCCCAAAGTCAGTGCAATTTTCTAAACTTCTCCCATGGGTCATTTAAAAATGTTCCAGAAACTGGAAACCTCAAAATATTTTACTCTGTCTTTTTTCAAGGGGGATTCCATTCCTTGATCACTCTGGTTTTTGTTTTCTGTTTTCTATCCTTTTTGAGATATTGTAGCCAGACAGTACTGTGCAAGTATGCTTGGACCCCAGTTTTGCAAATTCCTTAGGAAAGAAATGGAAGAATTGAAGACAGATAAAAGTGGAGCCGATGACCCTGGAGGAATGAAGAGCTGGCGAGTAGATCGGCTCTTCATAATTTCTTTCTGGATAAAGAGAGGGATTGAGCTTGCCCATAAGTACTCCACAGAATTGCTCCTTGCAAGGATACTGCAAGAAAGCAATCTGGCAAGAAAGCAATCTGAGGAATGAAGGAATAATCATCTTTTTCAAATATTTGTAGCTCGGGTTTTAGATTTTGGCTGTGGTTTGTTCTCCAAGCTTATTTTAATATTATTGCACCACCAACTGATCACACTGGCACACAAGACATTTATGAGCTAAGGAGAATAGGACAAAAAAAAAATCCTGCTGCTGATGTTACCTAGTTTTGTAATGAAACATTCAGAAATTATATTAAAACAAGCGTGGAGAACAAATCATCTTTTTGCTCAACCTGTCGTCAACACATTCCAAAGGACACTGGGTTTGCATACAGTTAGTCCTTGAGTTAAAACCATAATTGACCCTGTTAATTATGGTCCTATGTCCTATGTGCGGGTCACCATGTGACCGAACTTGATTTGATGACTTTTTTATGGAGGACATTGAGTGAATACAATGGTCGTTAAGCAAACCCATTGTTCCCTATGGGGCTATTTTTCCGTAAACTAGAAATAAACACGGGTTTCGGGCAAAACTCATAAATCACAGTTATGTGAACCATTGAGCATTGCGGGATTCAAATATTTTATTAGTTTATCAAAATATAAATACAGAAATACAAAGAAAAATGAAGATAATGGGAAAATAAGGGAGGAGAAGGGGAAGAGAGAAAAGTGTAGGATAAAGGAGAAAAAGAAAAACGTTGAACTCTGACTCCTTTAGGTGCAGTAGAATTAGGTAGTAACATAAAACCTCAACTTTTTAACTGTACATGATAATATATACTAGCTATTTCTATAACAAAAGCCTATGTAATCAGCAAAACCCAAAATGAAAGTTTCATTTTTTCCACCTCAAGTACAACGTCCAAAAATCATTTCCAAGTAGAAACAAAATTAATTGTGTTCTTTTCTCTAGTCAAAGCAGTCAATTTAGCCACCTCTGCGAACTCCATCAACTTTTACAGCCATTTGTTCATTGTGGGAATCAAAGTATCTTTCCCTTTTTGTGCATAATCTTTCTGCTCTCAACATATATAACATCAAAATTCCATTTTTTTCACCAAGTTTTTTATCTACTAAACCTAGAAGAAAATTCTTTGGTTTTATCTTTATAATTACTTTAAGCATTTCTTTATTAAGATATAAATCCTACTCCAGTATTCCTTTGTTTTGTCACATGCCCACTATAAGTGATAAAAAGTTTCTTCTTTACATTTACATTTCCAAATGCATTTTCATTTGAAATGCATTTATAATGGTATATCATCTTATAAAAGATTTCTTTTAAATTATAATTTAATGTGAACTTTAGACCTTTTGTCCACATATTCTCCCATTGTTCAAGAATTACATTATATCCAAAGTCCTTTGCCGACCATGGGGCATTCCAAGCAGTTGTAAATGTGGGCTAGTTGCTGAGACCCTAAAATGTGGCCATGTGATCATAGTGAGAGGGCAACATCGGTATTTTGAAATTGGGTTATAAATAAGTTTTGCGGGGAAGGGGTGTCGTAACTTTGATTTTGGTCACTAAGTAACTGGCGATAAGTCAAGAACAGTCTGTATTTCCTTTTCTAATCACTTTTGTAAATTGTTAACTGCTTTTCAGCTATTAGAAGCTATTTAGATCAGAGGTGTCAAACTGCCAGCACGCGGGCCGGATTTATCACGCGGAAGCCGTGCCCACCCCATTGTCGGCAGTGGCAAAACCGTCCTGATATGTTGTGCGACGTCACATGACATTACGAGTTTGACATGTCTGATTTAGATTGACAGGTTTTACAGCACTGGGAGTAAAAAATTTAAATACAAGTTTAAGAACTTAAAAAATTATTTTGGAATAAAGAGCAAAAGAGTGGTTAGAGCTTTGATTTTGGAAAGTTACAAATGGACTAAGTGTCCAATTGGATTTGAACTAAGGTTTTGGAATTAATTATAAGAACCTTTCCCATGGAAAATGCTTTTGTTTTGAATTATTTAAAGAAAAACAGGATGAGACTTTGAAGGTTGGACACTAGAATGAATCACAAGGAATTAAAGATTACAGTTAAAGAAGAACACCTAAATTTGACTTACTAATACAGAATGAAGAAAGATATTTTATCTTTAGACATATTGAAAGATATTTTGGAACAATGGACCCAAAAACATAGAGCCAGTTTGGTATAGTGGATAAACTGCTGGCCTAGAAATCAGGCATATATGATTTCTAGGTCCAGCTTAAACATGAAAGCTGACTGGGTGAGTTTGGGCCAGTCACTGTCTCTCAGCTCAACTCGCCTCACAGTGTTGTTGTGTGGAAAACAGAAGGGAGAAGTTTATTCACCACCATGAGATATTTAGAAAATTAATAAGGGCAGGATAAAAAATAAGATAATTTTAAGAGTGCCTTCCTCTGTAGATAAACTATACCTAAAATAAGTTATGGAAAAGGAACAAGTTCTGTTGGACAAGATAGACTGATCTGAAAGTGGATAAAATGACAGGCTACAAGAAAAAGATGTTATATTGGACATAGAGATAAAACCAGCTGATGTCTTAATAATTAAAAAGAATAAGCAGGTAAATGAAAAGAGTGACCTGAGTAACATTCTTATATTTGATAATAGTTATTTTTTTTAAAAAAAATGTTTCAGTTCCAATCTGCTTGATAACAGGACTTCAGAAGTTGTCTTTCAGTATGAATGTAAAACGCAGTTAATACATAAGTACCCTTATTGGTGCCTTCTAAATGCCTTTGAGAGGCTGTGTTAATTGGTGATTCTAGAAAGCTGCTGTGTTCTGTGTTGTTGTTTTTTATTCATGTGGAAGTTTTCTTCTGCATATCCTCAATTTCAGGCAATGGAATTATTAACAGCCTTTTATCTGCATCCAGTTGCACAAAAGCAGTAAGCAGGTGAGTCAAAGATTCATTATTGAGAACTGAAATTGTAGCATCTATTTATGTGCTTTCTTTTCAGTTTTCTATACCTGGTTGGCATGTATGAATATGGCACTATTGCTGCAAATTTTGATGACATCCTCCGTTATTTCAACGTATACCCTTTTCAACTGATATCCCACATTTGTTTGGAAACAAAATCATAGGTAGCATTGGCATTGTTACATTTAATTTAATGATGTGAAAATAGGAACACAACCCATTTAAAAGCTGACTAGGATTGTTATGTTGCTAATGAGATACAATTGATTAACGTCAAACAATGAATGGCTTTGAAGTTGCTTTCTAATGAATTGCTTTTAGACAAAGAGCCATTATGTTTCTGATTAATTTTCTGCTTTGCTTTCTTTCTGAGAGACAACAGGCAACCTCATTGAGTTATGTTATAATGAATTAGCCCAAGCTATAGTGTTGGAAAATGTTGACAATATCTATGATTCACACATTCTGACTCTCTGAGATAAATACAAAGGTTGGAGTGCTATCAAGTTGCCTTATAGTACAGTGGCCTAATAACATTTGTCATAATATAACATTAATTTGATGCATAGCCCAAAATTGGACAGAGAGGCGTATTCTAAGAGCTGAGCTATGTACAAATAGCTTTTTTGATATATGCAGTACACTCCACTGTGCAAATTTAAGGGTAACTGTGCCAGAGGATCCTATTATTCAGTTGCATGGTATGTAGAAGATATGAATAACAGTTGAAAAACAATTAATTTTATCTCAACAGAGTCTACAAAATCTTCACATATCAGGAATGATAAGAAAAAGAAAAGACCATATGTTACTAGTGGACCACATTTTCTGGATGCAGAAATTCTCAGGAGTTTAAATGATTAAATGATATGCAGGTGCTAATGAAATTCTACAGAATCATGAAAGCAAATTCCCTTGTTCCATCCTATGCTCGGAAAAGAGATGATATGTTTGAGGAAAAATAAGCCTTTGCATTTAGATTATAAAAGCTTCCTAAGAATATGAGGAGTTGAATAGTATTAGATTTTTATGTGTGGAGAAGATTCATTGCAACAGCATGAACTAGATAGCCAGATGTTGCTTCATTCATTGGTGTACAAACACATTTAAAGTCCTTAAAACACAAATCAGGCTGGGAGTTTTCTAATAATAATAATGTCAGTTTACTGCAAGATGTCTTATTGCCATGTTTATTTGAACTCATATGCACAGCGATAGATGCAGGAACTCTTGTTAAAAATATATACATGCACACAATCAATATATATCCACAGCACAACCAATATATATTACTACAAAATCAGATTAGCCATTTTTAATCCAGAGAATAATGGGTTAAAATACATTGATGCTTATAGCTTGATACAGATTGCACAGGTGAAAAACAGCTCAGTTGGTATAATATAGACCAGCTTCAACTCCCAGAATTATGGGAATTACAGACATCTTAAAGGTGCCAAGGTTGAAAAACATTGATGTTTCTAATCGTCTTTGTATAAAATTTGGGAAATAGCATAGATTAGGGCCAAATATTGCCAAATAAGAATAAGAAAAAAGTATTAGGAAGATGAGAGAAATAAAGATGATCATTATGATTGCCTTATTTCAGGGAAAAATGAAAATGGTGGCCTTCACACTCTGAATGGGTTGTACGTACTTAAAATAGTGGATAGTAACTCCAAAACTTTGGCTATGATTTTTTTTTATAAATATTAATTTTCTAATTTTACAATCATAAGTACTTAATAAACAACACGTTGTCTGGGTCCATTGGTAATTCAGTGGTACATACTAACTTTCTCAGTCTAGTTCCAACACTACACCATCTAGTGCTTCCTTGATCCTCTCTTCTTCTGGTGGTATGCATTTTTCCACACTGGGCAAATACAATTCTTGTTACATCTACAATTAAATATAGACATCTTCATCACATTTTTCTGGTATTATACATAATATCAATAGTGTCAATTTATAATATCTTTTCTAGCCAGAACATATCTCAATTTCATTTGCACTTAAAATCCATTTGTTCAATCAACATCCTGTTAAAATTTTTAATTTTCCATCAATGTTCAAAATATCTTTATCGCTTATAATTTTCTCATAATAAATTATATTTGGGGAACCAAAAGCTTCCCTTTTGGTTATATTTGGGTAACCAAAAGCTTTCCTTCAAAACCTTTTAGAATTTTCATATTTCCCATCTCATAACAAAGTATAATATTCTAGTTACAAATCCTATCCTTCTAATTATAATAATACCTTTATGTCTAACAGTTACCTATTTTCTTAACCATATTCAAACATCTGTTTAACAACATAATATCCCATCTAATAGGTCAAAACCTCTATTTTCTTCAGTCTTATTCTAGCTTCCTTCCTTTGCCAAATAACTTTCCAAGATAGTGCATTTGAATCATCAAGTAATTCTTCCTCTTTTTTTGTATATATTGTTTGGAATGAGGAAAATTGTTTGGATTTCAGCATAGAAAGAATTTCTGAGATTCATTAACATTTTCTTGTTGGTATATCAAGCTGGGAGCTTTGGAGACAAGTGTTAAAGATGGTTTTTTACCATTTGAGGCTAAGTATGGAACACCCATTTTGTTTTTGTATGTAGTCTTTTGTATGTAGGGTCCCCAACACAGATAAGCAGCCCAAGAGGTTTTTTTCCCCTTTTCCCAGCTACAGTCTGCAAAAGTGAAAGTTTCCAGGAACAACAAAGAGTCTTATCTAAGACCAGGTTTCAAGTCAAGTTTCTTTTAAGCATAATAAATTGTAGTGCCGTGATACGCTACTAGATGTTGTTGACACCATCTTCCAGCTTCCCAAATCAATTTACTGACTTTCAAATATCTTTTCTAAAAAAAAGTTTCAAAGGTAGTTTTAGTTCCCAAATTTCAAAGCTATATATCTGTATTAATGCCAAATTAATCTTGTAGTTTTCTCTATTTCACCCCCCCCCCCAAGCAATTAATTTGCCAATTTTCTTTTCCTGAGGGAGCAAGGCAAAAGCTTCCCTTCCCTCTCTCATCAGGGAGGAATCTTTGCTTTGGGCATTCTTTTTTCCAGGAAAGTAGTATTAAAGTCATAAAAAGAAGATAAAGTCTCACCCAGTTCTGTCCATGTTGCTCAAAAAGTACTAGTTAGTGCTTATCTTTGGTTGTCAGCAACTTTGGACTGGCCACATGAATGTAACCAGTCTTTCCCCCACCGGTTTGGAGGGCTTCCTCGGATCCAGTGGAAGGGCTGCCACCCCTCTATGATTGACGATGGTCCCATCCATCTCCTCTCCTTTTTAGGGTCCCCAGCAGGGCAGAATTGAACGTGGAAGACAGAGCCCCGTCTTCCTATGCCCGTCATGCCACGCTGCCTAACCGTAAGCCCTCAAACACCGAATTTTAAAGGAAAAAAAATATATGAATCACATAAACTGTCCAGGACAATAACTGATTTCAAAGTTCTTGTACTTAAAGTGAAATCTAATAAAATCTTAGCCATAACTAGTGACCAAACCCTACTTAGTTTTGTTCTAAAACAATTCACTGAATTCTACTATGCTATTGTATTATATACATAGCTTAATGGTACATTTTGGCAACTTTCACACTTCTTTTAATACATTTCTTTTACTTAATTCTCTAAGAATGAAATAGTTGTCAAAACTGCCAATCATAAGCAAAGCCAGACAGAAAACATATTTTCACTAGCAAACACATATCTACCTCTCATAGAACATTTTTTTCTCAGAAGTATTGCCTGACATATCTGCTTAAAATAAACATTTAGATTATTAGAATATAGTCAGAGAGAAAGAACTCAAGTTGTAAGCCAACATGATAACAAGGATTTCTAATACGGCAACATAACACAACTTAAATTTGATTGTTGCCACCAGCGGGGTGAGGGGGGTATTTTTTATTGTTTTTATCTTGGGTTTTTATTGTTAAAAGCAGTCTAGAATAACTGAGAATTTGTTGGGTGGCCATATAAATTTTCTTAAACAAACAAACAAATGGCTGTGTTTCATTCTATGGGAAGATTCTACCGGAAGATGAAAGCTCATTGAAGCAGAATATTTTCCATCTTGGAAAAGTTGGAGAGAAGAAATAAATTATGGCCTGTTGCCCTTGCCTTTTTATCCACTGTTATTAATGATCCAAACTACACTTTCAAGGGGCAAAGAGAACTGAAGAGAAAAAAAAGTTTAACATCAGGAATGTAATCACAGCATCACAGTCAGAATACTGAAAAATTAGGACAATGTTCATACCCTAAATACTGCAACATCATTACAAATCCAATTTGATACAAAAATTACCCAGAGATAGTGAATGGATAGTAATCCTAATAATTATCAGGGTTATGGTATATCCATCTACATCCTCAAACAATGTCAAAGTCTTTGAATAAAGTCCAGATTTCAGAGTCCTTGTAATTAAAGATCATTACAGGTTTATAGTCGCTTTTTAATAATTGCTGGTTGATTTTTCCTTCTCCCAAATATGTAAGTGGATAATAGTAATGGGAAATTCAGGGCTTTAAGCAGACAGCAGAGGCTGAATCTGATTTCCAGAGAACATCCTGATGGGTTGTAGGTATTTGAAATAACAAGGTTCCTCCCCATTTCTTCTGCCCAGTTGGGCTAGGACCCTAATATCTCACAGTCAAATTAAACTCGATGTTGGAGATTCTGATGAGTTTGCTGTTTTGCTAAAAGTAATCAAGAGTGAGAGGAAAATCTCTCCCCCCCACACACACAATTGCTCACGGCAAATGCCTGCAGTGTTAGTTTGGTTAGCTGTAGAGGCATAAGCCATTTGTTTCCTTTGACACACACAAACACACAGGATTAAATAATATTTCCTCATATGATTGCAGTCCGACTTGTCCTCTGGAATTGTTTAAAGGGAAGAAACAAAGTTAATGTATGTTAATATAACATCCATTGTTGTAGTTAGTATAGTTAGTGTAGTTTGTTTCTATCCAGACTGCACAGTTTTTTTTTTCTAAACTACTCTCAAGTCGGCAGAAGTTTGCCTTGAGACCCCTGTAGTAATTCACTATAGTGAATTACAAATATGGGAATTATGTATTAACATATTTGGGATTAAATCTGAAAGTATAATCAAGCATCGTTTTAAGCAAAACCGGTAACAGACCCATGCATAAAAATCACAAGCAAGCTTGCACTGTTATTGTTCAAAGAGATTTCCTATTCTCTATAAACTCTATTATTGGAGATTTAAAATGCCTGTATATCTACCTATATCTATATTTACCATCTGCTCATCATCACACTGTTTTGCTAGATATTTGCCAAGTTGTTTTTTATTTAAAAAAAAAATCTACCAATGTAATTATGTTTTGCCATAAACTATCAAGCTGCATGATCATTATTATCTATGCGTGAGCATCTGGAGGCTAAGGATGTAGTTGAACAACAAACATTTTGATTTATATTCATAAGTCGGTGCTGTAAAATGTATAGAGCATAAATATATTGGCATGTTAATACTTGTAGGACAATGGTTGTCGGAAAAAAAGGAATATAGGGAAATAGCTCTCAATGCCAACTAGATATCGCCGATAAGGCATTTTGCTTGGAAATAACAAATCATCTTTATTCTGTTAAGGACATCAGTGAAAGCAACATGGAAAAGCCTTAAAAGAAGAAAAAAATTTCATAGCTACCAACTCACCCATCAAGAGGTTCTCTTTTATTCTTTGAATTACCTAAAATTGCAAATGTATATGAATTTGCTAATAGATTTCAAACAAAATTCCTTGTATGGATTTACATATATATGAGAGAATTATTTCATTTCCAGCTGCTTCTGACATTGTGGTAGTTTAAAAAAGGCTGTTATAAATCATTATTTCTCTCCTCCTCCCCCCCAAAAAAATCCCAGGTTCACTGGAAAAAAAAGTTAAAGGATCAGGATACATACCAGACAGGAACGGGAACAGGAATGGCTTCTTTTTACCATTTGTGAGAAACAGTTTCCTTCCCGTGCATTTTTCTCTCAATATTATGTGGACAAATCTTTGTATATGAAAGTGAGACATGGTTTATTGAAGAGATTAGTCTGGCATATAATACTGTAGAATGTGTTGGTTTTTAAAGAAACCTGCATCATGAAGCATACTGCAAGTAATAGAGACTACTGCAGAATAGAAAAACACATACAGGAGAAATTGCCAATACTTCCTTACAAAAGATTTTAGAGCAGTACATTTTGGACTGTACAAGTATATTTTACAGGCTCATCAGTCTATTCCTATTCTGTACTAATATGTGACAATTCCCTGTGACAGAGAGTGACAGTTTATAAGCCAGGTAGAAACAGTTTAGCTGAGTTTTTCAACCGAACACAGGAGGGAATTTAAATTTCATTTTCCATGGACTTCTGCCTTTTCTAGGCTGCCTTTTCAGTTCTCCTATCCCACCCCCACCCTTGTAAACAAGAAAATTGCTTTTACCTAATAACGATGAATCTTCTCATGTCCATGATGTTTTCTTTTAATTCCTGGAGCATCAGGAAAGTCTAAGGCTATTGAAAGGGTTTCCTTCATCGTTTTTTACTATCCAGGCAATGTTAAGCAGGAAATTATTGCTAGATCATGATGACCAGGCAGAAATGAAAATTAATTCAAAATAGAAGGAAATGTGTTTTAATTTTGCTGGTTCTTGCTCTTGCAATCGCTGTTTCCTTTTCTTATACAATTCCAGAGAGTCTTTCAGAGTTCCAGTATGTGGAAGTGACTTTTGAATGGGAGAAGGTGGGCAGAGAAAAAAGAAACTGGCAAAAATGACCTTCTGCTAATTGCAGAATTATCTAGTTCCTGTTAGATTGTATCAGTTCTAGGATAATTCAGAACAGTCACAATTGCGATTTGGCAGAAAGTCTAAAGAAGCTGAGATTATAAGATTTTCAGGACACTAATTTGCCTAGCAATAAAAACCCTACATGGAAAACTGTTGAAGTATACACAATGTCATGATTGCAATCAGTTATTTGAAATCAAACATGTGATGACATTTTCAATTTTTTCAATTCAAGTGGCAAGTTCTTAGAGAAACACATTGTTATAACTAAAAGTTGTTCATCTTTGCTTGATAGAATGTCAAGGATGTACATTTGGCCTCTATACCTGGATATAATTCACTTCTTCCTTTAATACCTGATGACAAATACTCACAATGAGGAATGTTTCTGAGGTGATGTGTCATTTAATTGTGATGGTTCACCCACATATGCAAGTTACCATGTGATGCATTTTTAAGAAACAGTAAGAAAAAATAAATAAAAAGGTAAGTGAGATATATGCATGTGAACAGCCAATTTCTGGAAATCAGAAATTACATCTTCTGTTGTGCAAAATATAAATATATTTGTTTTCCTTGTTTAATGTTAGTTACACTCTTTCTGCTCATGCGTATTTATGCATATGTATTACATACAAAATGTTTCAAAATAATAGTCCTTGTAGGAAAACTTTAAATCAGAGTTCTGTATGATTTTTGAATGAGCTGTAGAACAGCATGAAAGAGAATAATGTTAGTTAAGTTGTTGAAGCTACATGATATAACTTGCTTTATGTATTTATTTCATGATACCCTGATCTTTTTCCTAGCTTTGGATGTTATGTGGATATTAATTGCCCCATTTTCATCAGTGTCTACCATTGACATGAGACAAGGCTGGGATACAAAGAATGGTTCTTGCTAACACCATGCTCAGATAAATTGCTATCCCTGGAAGGGGAAGTCCTGAGTCATCAAGAAATCTAGACTCAAGAAATTGGCCTAAACCAGTTAGCTTATTGGGGTCAATGTGGGAGTCACATGACTAATTCACTCTGGGAAGCCCAAGGTACAGATAATTCAGGAAAAACCCAACCCAGAAAGAAAGGTAGGTACAATTATTTGTGCTAACTATCTGGAATACCTTTCTATATTGTAGATGGGGAATTCTGATGGGAGACAATCAATGAAACCAAGAAGATTGCTTTAGGTTATGAGCTAAAGTCTTATCCATTGGAGAAGGATGTGGAAATTTTGCTATAATGGGGCTATTAAACTACTATATAAGAAATCACAAGGAACATTGGCTCATAAAGTTTATAGCTTTTGTTTTCTATATATTCTCGGAATATGGGTTATGTGGCAACTCTTAATACAGAAAACAATTATGGTTAAAAAAAAGTATAACAGAGAGCTGGTGGGGTGACTCCCTTGATAGGAATATAATAGGGGAATGATACCTTTTTTTAAAAAAAGCAACTTCTAGAAGCAATACAATTGGAAAAGGAAATACAGTGCATGCTAAAAATATTTATTTTCATTCAGAAATCTAATAATTTGGCAATATCAAGAGACTATCAGGATTAATCTTTTCCCTATCTTCATTTCTCTCCCCCCCCCCCAACAACCACACAGTGTATTGATCAGCCTGACATCAACACCTGGAAAGGCAATAGAACATAAAGAAATTATTTGTAAATACCTTGACGGTAGTTTGGTCTAGTGGTTAATGTACCTGGCTAGAAAGTGGGAGACCTGAGTTCTAGTCCCGCCCTAGCCATGAAAGCCGGCTGGATGACCTTGGATCAGTCATTCTCCTCAGCCCAATTCACCTCACAAGGTGGTTTTGGGAAACGAGGAAGAGGAAGGTATGCTGGATATGTTTACTGCCTTGAGTTATTTGTAAAAATAATAAAGGCAGGAAATAAGTAAGTAAGTGGTAACATCTGGTTTTGCCAGACTAACCATTAGAAAAATGAGCTGAACCTGAAAAAAAAAAACACAATTCTTCATTTTGAAAACAGAAATCAGGAGCACAGGTATAGGGTAGTGAATACATGGTTTAGTAACTATGAAATTGCTGCAAAAAAAGGATAATGTAATTTTAGACCATGTCAACAAAGTTCAAAATCATGAACTTCTATTGCATTCTGTTCTGGTAAGATTCACCAATGGGTCGTTCTTTTAGGCTTCATACTTTTCAGACAGAAATTGGCCAGATAAGAGCAGGGAGGATACTCATGATTAGAAACTAAGTCCTACTAAGAGAGATTGGAAGAATTAGAAATGTTTATCTTTGAAAAGGCTGAGGTGGATAGGACTGCACTCTTAATAACTCTAAGAGGATATCAGAGAGAAGCAGCCTAAGACCAAATTCCATTATTCAAAACTGCAGGACCCAAATTAATGCAACTATTTGCAAGGGCAGATTCTGATTGAACGTTAGGAAAAAAAACCTCCTAAATTAAGATATCTGGTATCATTTAATTACTCAAAGGTGAACTCCCTTTCGCTACATGGATTAAGAGAAGATGAGACAGCCATCAGTCATAGGTGCTTTAATTTATATTCCTGCAAACTCAGGCGGCCTTTTACTGTACATTTGAAAGCTTACAATGAACAAGCTGTTTGTGATAGGTGCTCTGAGCAGTATAAGGAACTTTTTTATAATTATTGATGTTAGCATTGTTTTGCCAGCATAAATAGAAATATATATTTGCAGCAGTGACATAGTTTAGTTATCCTGTAATTTGTGATTCTGCTTTGAACTCCATACTTTGAATTTCTATTCTACTCCTATGTCAGTAAAAGCCTAAATCTAAGTACACATCTTCATCCATGGAGAGTCAGGGAGCAACAGCTAGAAGTCTCTGAGTAGTAGTACAGTACATGGAGTATGGATAACACAATTAAAAAAGAAATTTGAGCATCAGCCATTTTGAACTGATGCAAGCAGAATTAGCTGATACATTCATTCAGAGTTTATGATTTCATAAAGTTGAAGGTCTTGAATAGTTTCAAGCATTCATAAAAGTGATAGCTGAATTCAAGATAGCTGGATGGGAAAGTCTCCTATCTCCAAATCTGTCATCTTACTTTCCTTGTTAATGGACTTTCATTTATTATGGATGAAGTTTAGGAGAATGCCTTCCATCTTCAGTGAAAAAGTTCTGTAAGAATCTTTTAAGTGGCATTGATTAAATATGTGGAACAATCATTCAGATCTTAAGATTAAATCACTTACACTTATAAAACATTCTATGTACTGAGATCTCACACACACTCAAAAGTCTGAGATGCTCAAATTCTAAAGCTCATTGCAGAACAACGAAGTTAAAATGTGTATCTGTAGTTATCACAGTAGGAAAACTATCTTCAAACATGATGAGGACATTGGCACTCAAAACAATCAAAGCTGGGCTAGATGGATAAAGTATGAGTTATTGGTGAATCTTATGGATCTGTTGTATTATTGCTACAATTCATATTTCTTATGGTATAGGCAATCAACTGCTCAGAGGCTGTCTGCCATCCCCACAGCAGTGTATTTGCAACTTCCCAGCATTCCAAGTTGTATCACCAAAATTCAGTGGCAATGTGGCCAAATTTGGTGATGGTGAGGAGAGTTTGGTTTTTTTTTTAAAGATGGGAAGGCAAGTAGCTTTCCTCCTATTTCCATTTTGACTGCCCCTCCCTAACACATTCATTATGGTGAGATCATAGCATTACTAAATAGTCTCAAGGTGCTCTCCAGAAAGTCAAGAATCAAAACTTCAGTGCAAACCCCACCCTCCAAAGTTGCCCATTCCTGGCATGGAACAATAGTTGGGAGGGGGGATGTGTGCTTTTAAGGTTAGACAAAACAATAAATTGTCCTGTGGGAACCAAGGTCATTGGTGCTTGGGTTTTGGCGGGCTGAGCCTTCCGTTAGAAAGCCCTCCAAAGTAGTTTATTGGGGAATTGATTAATGACATATTACTGGGATGGGAAGTTCAACTTTGTAACTTTTGGGAGGGAACTTCAATCTTGATATCACTTTTGACTGTACTGATACTTCGTAGCCAATAAATATGTTCTTTAAGGACACCTCTTGCCTTGGAGTTCTGTATTTATTGGTCTCATCTATTGGAACCATGACTTTAGACTGATAGTAAAGCCTATCCTGTAAATTTCAACAGTCTAAAATGGCTTGCGGTTAGACAGTCAAGCCCTAAACTGATTAGAGATTTAAAAATTAATACCAATCTAGAAATGCAGTCTGAAAACCAGTGCTGATCTTTCACAACAGGAGGCATATTATACTTGTCTTACACTGATCAGCAGGTTCGAAGCCGTATTTTGCACCAGATGTAACATCTAGATGCTTTTCAAAAATAATGCCACATACAGTGCTTTGTAATAATCAAGATGGCACATGAACATAATATCGATAATCATCACCAACCTTGACTGGCTTAGGAATATGAACCAACTTAGGATCAAGAAGCACTTCTGAGGTTTTACATACGGCTCTTTCTCCTAAAGGATTTTTAACTGCATCTAACTCTTTTGTACCCAAAGTGCATGTCCAATACAGCATCTTTAGATCAATACTGTATAGATTTGTATGAAATCTTTCTGATCCATTGCATCTTCCATAATTCCCATTAGAGGCTCCCCCCCCCAATGGCTTTGAGAAGAGATTCCACCACTGATTCTAAGGTACTTTGCAACAACTAATGACTTCATTTACTCAAACAGCACGCAGTGTAGCTAGTTAGCCAATGAGTATCTCTCCCAACACCATGGAATAAAAATAATACAAAGTAAGGTAAATAATTTGCATTACCACTTTTTGATAATCAAGATCATTGATGAGGGACCAGGTTCTCTGAAAAACCATCACATCCACCCAACCCACTACAGCAGGGAGGCAAGGAAAGTTGTGGGTCCCGTCCCCTAAGGTGATATATATGATGGGACCTAGAAGAAAGGCCTTCTCCATGGTGGCTCCCTCTCCTTGGAATATCATCCTTTAAAAATCTGACTGGACCCCATTTTGATACTCTTTTGCAAGACTTGGTTTTGCCAGCAGGCATGAGGAACCCAGAGTTCGATGGAGCCGATCAAATGGCGTTTTTGACTCTGTATTGTTGCCGGGGGGGGGCATGGTGATTGTTTTTTACTTTTATTTTTTTCTTTACTGTGTTTTTATTGTTTGTAAGCTGCCTAAAGTTGTTGTGAGCAAATAGGCGGCTATATAAGTTCTCTAAATAAATAAATGAATAAATCCAGTTTCAGTAGCTAATTCTCAGCCTACTGATAGGGCAACCCCTGAACCAGTCCAGGGTTGTGTTGCAATTGCTGTATTCTCTCTTCCCACCTGCTCCCATCAGTTTGTAATCTAGCAGGGATCAAGACTGCTTTCAAAAGTACTGCCAGTTTTAGGGCCACTGATACAGTAACTCTGTCATGCTGAAATGTTCATTTGGATGTGCTAAGTAGTCTTTACCAGCAGCTGTTGGCTAGCATTTGTTTCCTTTATTGTAAGTATATGTGTAACCATTTTTTCCTAGCAGTTAGCTGGCAATACAGTATGACTTTTGGTTTAACTGACAAAACTTTATATGACGATCAAAACATTTTGGGGGATGGAGGAGAAGAATATGGACTAATCAGACCAACTGATTGTATTTCACAGCAGCAAAGGAAGTGATAATGAAGTCTAGAGAGAAAGATGTGCATAACGGAGAAATGCACAAGACTATAGAAGCTACATACTTCTGAAAGAAAATCAAGATAAATTGGTTGTTATGGAGAAAAAAATCAAAGCTCAAGTTATAGCGTATTGTGGCACAGATATTTTATTTTATCATTTTACTGTTTTCTCTGCTTTATGATTGTTCTTTTTTATTTATAGGTTTTATTGTTGTTTTGTGAGCTGCCCAGAGTTGTTTGAAATGGGTGGCCATATAAATTTTTAAACAAACAAACAAACAAATCCTGATAGTTCAGTGGTGGCGTTAATAAAGTAGGCTGGATCCTACTAAGACCAAAATAATTACAGTGGTAAATTGAAAAAGTTAAAACAGCATCCATTCAAACTAAATAAGCAAGAGAATAAAACAAGCCAGGCTGAGGTTCAGTGAACTCACTGCTCATAAATATTAGATGATTGTATAGTTCAGCAAATTTTAATTAAGCATATCCAGAAAACATTTCTGAATCTTATGAAAAATATTAGCCAACAGTCATTTTCTTTAATCAATAGTTAATGAAACACCTGTTTATTTACTCTCTATATTGGTCAGGCTGTGTTCAAGATAAGACTTTCCAAATTAAGTATTTTTACTGTAATGATGCTTTCAGACTCTCTTTTTTCCACATTGGGCTGAATCCAGAAGTGCTGTTAAAAAAAAAGTTCTGACAATGACATCATTTGCTGTGACCCCATACAAGAGATCATGTGTAAACTGTGCAAGCTTAATTTCTACAAGAGACTCTACAACATGTAAGACATATGGAAGCCATATTTCCATTTTACTTTTTTTGTCACACAAAAATCTTGCACTGTTAACAAAATGGCTTACTGATAGTCTTCTATTCACATAAAGGCATTTCTGAGCTTGGTCAGTAAGCATCATCTATACTTAAAGTTATAGGAGAGACAAAAAGAACAAAATGGTTATCTGATAAAGTGTGCTATATCAAGTGTGAAGCCTAAATCGAATGAACCCACCAAAGGAATATTACAGATAAATGCTAGACATGATCTTCCTCTTATAAAACTGTCATAAAAATGCACAGTTTATGATTAGATAGAAGAAGAAAGGCTGATAAATAGACCATAAATTTGTGATGGCAGCTAGTTTATCTCTGAAGGTATTAGGTATTCTAAAATTCTGAGTGCTAATGATCCAAATAATTTATGGTATGGACAAAATGAAAACAGCAAAAGAACTACTATAATGGGCAGAAAATTGGAGGAGGTGTTACGGTTAAATTGAATGAGAAAAAGAGGGCAATTTGTCAAGCTCAAAATAGCATACAACAATGCACTTGTCAGTTGTTTTCCTATAGGTCACCGTGAGCAATCAGGCAAGGTTAATAAGAGAATGTGAGACACAACATTACATAAAAACTGAGGTGCTTAAAACAGTTAGAAAATATGCAAGACTATAATGTGGTTTTTGAGTAGTCTCAGGAACATCAACTTACAATCTGATCTCCTGGGACATTCATCAGGAAACAGATAAATGATATGACAGTCTTAACAATTCTTTGCCATTTGCATTCTATACAGTAGTTAGGTTTTCTTTGAACAAAACCATCAGGCAGCTGGGTTGAAAAATATGATAGCTCATAATGCATTCAACAACAAATTAGTAAACCATCTGATGTGTGGTGGGGAGAAAGTGATGATGAATCATCCATAGTTCTAAAATCATAGGTACACTCAGTGTCAGAGCATCTTTGTGTTCAGAGGAAAAAGAATAGCTCTATCCTATCTTAATCTCTGTAGCCAACAGATTCAGAGGTAAGGACTGCATTGCCATTGCTTATATCAGATTTTTAAATTATATACATAGATCAGAGTAACCTCCATTCTGTTTACGAAATTGGCCATTCAGATAGTTAGATGCAGAAAGCAAAAGCATCAATCTTCTCCTGCTTTCTACTTTTTAAGAAAGTATTTTTAAAAAAATGGGAAATTTGCATTAAAACTTGGATAATACAAGGCAGTTCTTGCTTAAAGATCTGTTTAGCAACCTGTTAGTTTTTTTTCTTAATACATATTAATCAAATTTATATAGCCATCATCTGGTACAGCACATGTATATAAACGACCCTGTGGTTTCCCTCCCCCACAGCTGTTTATATACCATCTATCTGTATCTATTTCTCTTCATATTGAATCCTATTTAATTTTTTAACTATATAACAATAATTTAAAAGAAAGGAAATTTTATAGCATTGTTCTTGTTATTTGTACTACTTGTATAATTAATTGCATCTCAGAATTCAGATGCCGCAGACTTCCAGTCTCAGAACCCATCTTCAAGAAGATGTCAAGATTGGACTTAGAAGCTGAATCTGTTTTGATTTTGTGAAGAGATTCAAAGCAGGTAGCAAAGGCCAACTATTAGAAAGCTTCCGGGATCTTAGGGAAGAATAATTTATTAGAAGGAGAGCTTCCATAGGAGGAACCGCATACAATAAAGGAAGATAATTATATCAGATTTGTTCGTGATTCAAAACTGCAAGCCCAGCTCATTATGAAGTCATAAGGTAACAGATTTCCTTAGGAACTATACAATTTAAGCAATTTAAGTTATTCCCATTGAGTACAATTTCTGAAACAGAAGGCTACCACTCTTATCCTGCCAAAATAGCCATGGATATTCATAAATATAATCCTATTGGGCTATTTCCTTTCAAAGTACACAGCATTATGCATAATGTAAAAAAAAAATAAGCAAAAGAAAAAAGATGTTACGTTAAATAAAATATTGATAAAAATAGATGAATGGAATTTGAAGCTGAGGGAGATTGCTGACATGCAAGGGAAATCATCAGACTCAACTCTGTAGTCTGCATTTACTATTCCTATCCTATCTAGTGACCAAAAGGATATAGGTGTGCACGTGTGTGTGTAAGAAACAATATTCAGAACCACTGCAGTTTCTCAACTGAAAAATATAATCTTTGGACAAGATAAATAAGGAAGGGGCATAAGAAATATAATACAGATTGTTTATACTCTATCAATGCTTCATCAATGCCCATACTATTTTTATGAGAAATATAATGCAAAACATCTGGTGACTACTAGTTTAATAAAAGATTCAGCTACCAGTGAATCTTATTAATTAATTGTTATTTTAACATTATTGTATGTATAGTCGGTAAAGGAAAAGAAAATAAAGACAAGAGCTAGTCCTTTTCCTTTATGCTTAGTGTAAAATGTACATTAAAAGTAGAGGTATCTTCATCTTAAGTGTATTTTAACGAAGTCATACAGACCATAAATTTCAGCTGCTTCAAAGGCTCTGGAGTTGCTCACTTACTTGATGGAATCAATGACAGAATTAAAAACTACAGCATTTCTATCAAAAGCTGAAGAATATTTTTAACATGGTCATTTCTGGAATATTTCAAACTTGGATTAAAGAATTGATATCTCTGATAGAGTCTTAACCATGTGTACAATATCGTTTATAATGTTAAAACGGTATCAACAGAACTGAGATTAAAGTTGATCCATCGAAGAGTGAAATTTAGGGTATATTGGACATCTCAAAGCATTTAAAAGAATAAATATTGGATTTTATATGCTGGAGGTGTAAAGAATTTGAGGGTTCAAGGACCCATATGATATTTATGGTCACTGGTAACTTTTTGGGATGCTCTATTAATGTACCTAAGCAGATTTATGGTAGAATCTTTAATGCTGAATATGTTAATATATTAAACTATACAAAAATGTGGAATTTGACTTTCCACCAGGAATTATGGTTGGGAAAAAAAATGCAGGGTGGCTAAAAGAAGCAAACTGAGAAATTTAAAACTATACTATTCCAGTTGTCAAAGAGTAGTTGTCATAAATTTGTGATCTCTTTGTTTTGGAAAAGACAACATTGTCTCCTAATCAAAGGAAGCAGCAATATATGTTACATGGCAAAAAAATTGTAATATTTTACAATAATATTTTATTTATATGATCATTATTATACTAATTCATAAGTAAACCAGTAACTATTGGTAAGGATAAAATAAATGGTAGTTTCTTCATTTCTCTTTCAGTTTGTATTTTTAGTCTTTTGGGTCAGTTTCTATTTTTTTAAAAAAATTAACATTAATGATTTTGTGAATTATGTCTGCATAACATAAGTAACCAATTTGTAGTAAGAGTCAAGGAGTGTATGTGCATATATGGGTGAGATAATATCTACAATATTTCTTTACTCTGTACTAATGAAAAGAGAACCCACATAAAACCTAAAATTATTCAGTGTTTGTAGTACAGCTTTTTAAATGGAAGAACACTGGTAATAATCTCAATGTTTGGAATTACTGGGGTTGCAAGGAAAATACAACTTGACAGCTTATTCTGGAACAGTACTTACATTTAATTACAAGTGAGCCAGATATGTTGACAAGGAGAAAAATTACATTAAAACCATTGTGTATGAATAATTATCACCAACATTTTGACTCTTAAGAATCCACATAACAGCATCATCTGCAATCTGTCTATTTATCATAACATGCTATTTAAAATGTACGACTGAACCTAAAACGAGGCAGCAAAGTAAACACCAAACAGAAGCAGAATGGATATCAAGTTCATGGGAAGCCAGGAGTGGCAGTCCTTAAATGTAAGTACTACACTGAGTATAGTGTTTTAAAATGTTGTTAAAAGCCCTTGATTTCTAACTGAAACAGTAATGATCTATTCTATCCATTCAAGATTTAGGCATCTTGCTATAAAGGCATACATGTCAGATGCTTCCTCTATAACTTTGGCTGTTGGCTTGCCTGCACCATGACCAGCCTTGGTGTCAACATGAATTAGTAACGGATTGATTTGTTTGGGGCTTCGACCTACAGTATACTGCAGAGAAGCAATAAACTTCAAGGAATGAAGAGGCACCACTCGGTCATCATGATCAGCTGTAAGAAGTAAGACTGCAGGATACTGGACTCCATCACCTTCTGGTACTTTGATATTGTGAAGAGGAGAATATCTGCAGAAGAGATACATGCATTTGTGCTTTGTGAACACCCATTGGCCATCAATAGCCAGATAAATGGACAAACAATACTGCCTTCTATTTCAAAAGATCTAGGGAATGGGGGAGGAGCAGGATAATTGCAGCTGGAAAAACAACTGGATACAGCCATCCATAATATACAATATATAATATGCAACAATCCATATCAAGGCATCTGCTCCTGAAAAATTATTCCCAATGAATCCCATCCTTTCTGTACCCTGCTTTGTTTCAATCTTCCAGCATGGATTTGAAGCCTGAACAGAGCTAGAAAACTTATTTCATTGGCAGATAGCTTGGTATGATCAACAAAGGTTAAAAATAGCAAATTCAGTGCTAGAGGTTATTAGGATATGGATCAAAAATAAGCCAGCTGCAAGCACTTTAACTGCTTTATACAATTCTCTATAAGGTTTTCTTTTTGTTGTGGAATACTACCTTTTTCTGGTCACCAAATCTTAAAAAGAATATTATGCAGCTGAAAAAAATGGAATCAAACTACAATATCAAGATACTACTGGAACATAAAGAAAAATCTAGGGCTTCTGAGTTCATAAGAAAAGTTTCTAAAATGGGAATATAGAAAATATACAATAAATGAGCATCTGTCAATCTGGCAACTTCCAGATATGTTGGAGTTATTATTCCCAAAGATGGCTTGTAATTTGGGGAGACTAGGACATATGGTGGGGAAAGGCTGGTCTAGTTCATTATTAATTTGTGGAATATATCCACATTTAATTTATACTACTAAATCACATTAAAATGCTTTATATTACTCAGCTTTTGTGCAACAAAATAGAAAAATAAGCAGCATCTTTATTATTGTTATTCAGCAGTCTAGTAGAGTATACTGTATGTAAACAGAGATATTCTTTACTTACTTGATCAGCCAATCAAACTGTTCTTTATAATCCGAGCAGCCAAAATCTGTAGTCCACGCATGACCAATGGTGAATTTATGGAACTTTAGCATGTCCATCACTCCTACCTGAGCAATCACACAGGCAAATAGATCTGGGCGCTGGTTGGCACAGGCAGCTGAAAAAGTTGGAAAGATGCTCACCTATTAGCATTGCTGAATACCTACAAGAGAATGGTTTCAAATATAGTGCATAAGAAGAGATAGTGTCTGAAAACTTGAGGAACCAAATGTTATTTCAACATCAAAGCAGAGAAGAGAACCAACCTAGAACTAAGAAGAAAACTGATCAAGGAGAGAAGCAACCTGAAATTAAGGAGAAACTTCCTGAAAGTTAGAACAATTAATCAGTGGAATAACTTGCCTGCAGAAGTCGTGGGTGCTCCAACACTGGAGGTTTTTAAGATTTTTGCCATTTGTCTGAAATGGTATAGGACAGTGATGGCGAACCTTTTAGAGACTGAGTGCCCAAACTGTAACCCAAAACCCACTTATGTATCATCGGGTGCCAGGTGGGCGTAGCCAATTGGGTAGGCGTGGCCCATTGGGTGGACGTGGCTGCGGTGGTAACAGCAGACTGGGTGGGACTAAAAAGTTCAATCAATTTCAACTTGGCGAGATTTTTTCCCCACAATAAGTTGAAATTGATTGATTAAACCTTTTTTTTTTGCACACGGCGGCCTAAAGCGAAAAGTTTTATAAAACCCAGCTGAAGGCCTAGGACTGGGGCAACAGTGCGCATGTCCACAGAGAGGGCTCTGCATGCCAACTGTGGCACGCGTGCCATAGGTTCGCCACCACAGGTATAGTCTCCTGTTTGAGCAGGAGGTTGGACTAGAAGACTTCCAAGGCCCTTCCAACTCTAGCTATTCTGTTAAGCAATAATTTTCTTTAAAAATTAATAGCAGATGATACTGGAACACTTCCACCATGAGATTAAAACATCTTGTGTCTAATGTTTAATATAAAAACAAAGCTCCATGTTTTGAACACAGGTAGGCATCATGTACTCCCAAAACCCTTTCTGATAAAATGTCTCCCTCTTTCCAGGTCTAGTCAAGACCAACCAGCTTCTCAAATTTTGAAGAAAGCACTTCACCCACTCAAAAAGAAAGGGGGAATTCCCCCCAAATCCTGCTTTATGCATTATGCACCTACAACCCAATTTATGCCATTATCACACCTATTACAGATGCTTATTTTTCTAGAACACTGTAAGTGTAATTCCCAGCCCCCACAAAATGATGTCCACTTCTGGATGATCAATTAGCAGGTACACAAGAAGAGAACATGGAGCAAAAATAATAACTGGCAATTAAAACTGGACATAAGTCAATGTTTACTAATCACTTTAGTTGGATACAAATTTGAATTGTGTTTTTCCAGTAAAATATTTTTTCGGCTCAGTGTCCTTCAGATGTCCTGGGCTATAGACCTCATTATCCTTTAGGCCAGGAATGTCAAACTCGCAACATCATGTGATGTGTCGCGTCGTATCACAACTTTTTTTGCCATTGCTGGCAACGGAGTGGGCGCGGTTTCACTATGATGCATCCAGCCTGCGGGCCGGCAATTTGACACCCCTGCTTTAGGCAGTCTCTGTCTAGAAAGTTAAGATTTTATAGTTTAACACAGTTTGAGAAAACCAGGTTTGAAAACCATCTTTTTATGTACTGAATTCTCTGTGTAGCTAGTCCTAGCCAACATATTATGTATATAGGTTATATAGAAGCAGATGTACAAAAGGGTACTTTGCATATCTATATGATGTCTAGATGTGGAGCAAATTTTGTGGTTCTATTAACTAGTACAATGTTTGAATTTTTAAAAATGGCCTTTTAAGACCTCTCCTTTGCATACTCCCAAGTTGCTTTGCATTAAATCCATCCAAGGTAATCCAATAACAGAGAAATATAGAGCCTGATCTTACCAACTAAGAGGCCTCCATTTGAACCTCCATTAATAGTCAGCTTTTTATGAGATGTATATCCCTCTTGGGCAAGATATTCAGCTGCACGTTGGAAGTCATCAAAACAGTTTTGTTTATTGGCCAAGATTCCACCTAAGCACAGAGAAGAACAAAACGATTAACTCCTTCAGAACTCATACAGACTTTGGATTCTAGCATAATGCTCAAGACGAGAGAGGTGCAAAAAGCACATTTTGGGATGACTTTTCAGTTCCGTGAGTATTTTAAATAATTTATGCAGTTGGGAATACAAAAGACAATAGAGATGTCTTTCAGCAAAAGAATCAGAAGATGGTTCTGCCAATAACTTTAATGCTTTCAAAAGCTTTGAATAATGCATAAATATGCTGAAGACTGGAAAGTACAAAATAAAACACTACTATTTTAGGTAATGTTCCTAATAACGCATCCCATCTAAAAGGCTTACATAGAGAAATATGACTATGAGTAACCCTGAAAAAAGTTTACCTAGACTTTTAATGGAAACAATAATCTTCCTTTTTTCATATCATTTAAAAATGCATAAATGTATGAAAAGACAGATGAGAAATTTTTTTAAACAAGCATGAAACTTGGTATCAAACACATGGATCTTCATTATGAGATCAAGTAGTTTTATTTTATTTATTTGTATCCTGCCTTTATTAACTAATAAAGGAGAGAAACTAAACTAATCAAGGAGACAAGCAACCTGGAATTAAGGAGAAACTTCCTAATAGGACAATTAACCATTGGAACAGCTTGCCTTCAGAAGTTGTGGACGCTCCATCTCTGGAGGTTTTTAAGAAGAGACTGGACAGTCACTTGTCTGAAATGGTATAATTTCCCCTGCTTGAGCAGGAGGTTGGAGTAGAAGACCTCCAAGGTCCCTTCCAGCTCTATTGCGATTCTGATTCATTATTTTTACAAATAACTCAAGGAGGCGAACATATCTAACACATCTTCCTCCTCCTCCTATTTTCCCCACAACAACAACCCTGTGAGATTGGTTGGGCTGAGTGACTGTCTCCAAAGTTACCCCGCTGGCTTTCATGGCTAAGGTGGGACTTGAATTCATGGTCTCCTGCTTCCTAGCCCAGTGCCTTAACCACTAAACCACTAGACCAGTGGTTCTCAACCTGTGGGTCGGGACCCCATTTGGGGTCGAATGACCATTTCACAGGGGTCACCAAACCATGCTGTCCGCCGTTTTTTTCCCTTTTCCCTAGCTGTCCTACTCCCTCTTATTGGTGGCCACACCCACCTGGGGGTCACCACAACATGGGGAACTGTATTATGGGGTCACGGCATTAGAAAGGTTGAGAATCACTGCACTAGACTTTTATCTCAGCAATCAGCTCAAAAGATTGAAACTGAACAAAACACAATGCAATCAAGTACTAATTGACTAAGTTGTGCAGCAAGGAGGCCAATGTAACTTGTCTCTTAAGCCTCGCCTAACAAATAGTGGCTCACATTTATTTATCTGTAATACTGTGATGGACCGTGGTGACACAGTGATTAAAATGCAGTATTGCAGGCTAATTTTGCTGACTGCTGGGAGTTCAATTCTCACTGATTCTCAAGGTTGACTCAGTCTTCCATCCTTCTGAGGTCGGTAAAATGAGGACCCAGATAGTTGGTAGAAATAGGCTACCTCTGTAAACCACTTAGAGAGGCTGTAAAGCACTGTGGAGCAGTATATAAGCCTAAGTACAGTTGCTGTTGCTACTGCTACTTTGCTTCTGGTCACTTCCAGAGACTTCTGGATGACAATCATCCTTCCGCCTCCCTTACTTTGGCATTGTAATACTGTGACACTTCAAACCCAGATGGGTACATTTCTAAGAGGGAAACTCTCTACCACAGGGGTCTTCAAACTTGGCCCTTTTATGACTTGTGGACTTCAACTCCCAGAATTCCTCAGCCAGCGTGCCTAGCTGAGGAATTCTAGGAGTTGGAAGTCCAGTCATAAAAGGGCCAAGTTTGAACACCCCTGCTCTTATCACTTTCTCATTCAGATCAAAATGACATGCACTAGGTTTGCTTTCTCAACCAAGATTAAATCAGGGGTGAGGATAAATTTATTACTGGCAGACTGATTGAATATAAAGTGGATGGGGGGGGGGGGAATTAGATCCTTTTCTGAATGATAAGCATTCTGTTTGCACAAGAGTATTTGGGTTCAAGATCTTGGGCATAACATTTAGTGTTAAGTTGCCTCAAGTTTCTTTTTAAGGTGCTATCATTTTTGGTTTGCGCAAAACTTACTGATCATATACAATCTAAGTGGCCGTAGAAAAAGTGACCATTTCAAATTCTTTAAAAAATTCACAGTGTCCTTTGTAGCATTTCAAAACTTTGGTGAATAAAAAAATAACTCTAGAAGTGCCCGGTGATTCTCTTGCCATCATATAGTAATATATGAAACATTCAAAATAAAATGGAACCAAGGTTGAAAGGAACATATAATGCATATGGCTGTGAAAAAGCTATAGCAGAGATGATCCTAGGTCAGCGGTTCTCAACCTATGGGTCGCGACCCCATTTGGGGTCGAACGACCATTTTACGGGGGTCGCCAAACAACGTGATCCGCCATTTTTCCCCCTCAGGGCGGCGGCGCGCATGCGTGCCACGCCACACATGCGCGTCGCACATGGGGCAGCCCCACGCATGCACACCACGCATGGGGCGCCGCCACGCATGCGTGCCGCGCATGGGGGCACCACCGCGCATGCGCACTGCGTCCATGTGACGGGGTCGCCGTCACACAAAGGTTGAAAACCGCTGTCCTAGATGATCTCAAAAAAAAAGTAAACCAACAGGTTTGGACCTGGCTAATATTTGAACGGAAATTCATCTAGAACAGTGTTTCCCAAACTTGACAATTTTAAGGCATGTGGACTTCAACTCCCAGAATTCCACAGCCAGCATTGCTGGCTGTGGAATTCTGGGAGTTGAAGTCCACATGCCTTAAAATTGTCAAGTTTGGGAAACACTGATCTAGAAATCCCACATTTGTATAGCCACACATCTTATACTAAATGCTGGACAACTCTCAATTAAGAATTAAAATAATGTAAAAATCATATAAAAATTATAAAACAAAAACAAACATCACATATCTTTCCATGCAATCTTAAGACCCACTGCGCTAAAATTAACAAAAAGATCTCTAGTTACTAGCAATATACAGTCTGCAATGCTTATTATGGCAGGAAATGTGGAAATAAAGACCATTCAGGACAGTGTAACCATTATTAAAAACACACATTAAAGCTCTTCAGCTGATTTCCAGTTATTACAAAATACTTTGCCTGAATGAATGCTTTATAGTTCCTGAAACATTTGTGTTCCTTTTCCAAATTATTGGTAAAAGGAAAACAGTGAATACTAAAAGTCATAACATGCTAACATGAAAAGCAAGAGGGAAACATGGATATTTTTCAAGCATTCTTTGAAAGAGCTTTTGAAACAAAATGCAACTGAAAATAAAAATTTTTTTGAAAGAATTAAGAAGTGTGAGAGATTTTAATAAATTTGTGACTGTGATGCTTATAATGTTTCATAATGTTTCAGGGTATGGAATTTTATCTGTAGCATAAAAAGGGGTAATGAATAGTAAGGCAAACAAATTAAAGGTGAAATCAAAAAGATAGACATAATCATTCAGCAGTCAGATCCATCATTTCATATTTATAATAAAATCAGGCTTTGCCACTGAACAACATGTTTTTGCAATATGAAATCTTACCTTTATGCCAGGTCTCACCATATTCACCACCTCCCCTGATGTTAGCCACAGCTAGAATACCACCTAGGTGCCTTATAAAAATAAGTCTTGACACACTGCAAAATAAATTAAATATGTGTAAGTTATGGCATTTTGAATCAGCTGGAGCTAAAATATAGCAGTAGCAAGAGTATGGGTTTTCCTGAAGCATTACCACGAAGGAGAACATATTTTATGGATACTATACATATTGTAATGAAAAATCTTTCCATGGTTCATTCAGCAAACCTAACTCACTGACCAAAAATTTATTTCAATTTTGCCTTTCATAGCACTGACCTAAAGTCAATGAAAGAAATAAAGTCAATAAAAAACCCGCAGTAACTTATTCAAGTTTTTCTAACTTTATACTTCATTTATGGAAATATGAGGAGTCCCTGACTTCTAACCAAAATTGCAACCACAACTATCATCACTAAGCAAGGCGACCGTTAGGTGAGTTGTTCCTGACCTGTTTTTTTAACAGATCATGCAGTCACCAAGCAGGTTACAAATGACTATCAGTGTGATCCTGGGATGCTGCAACCATTGTAAATACATAAAGCTGAATTCTGGTCATGTGATGGGGATGCTTCAACCGTTGTAAGTGTGAGGAACCGTTTTTCAGCATTATTACAATGGTTGTTAAATGACAGTAAGTCAAGCGCTACCTGTAATTCATTTAATGCAACTTTACTTTTGAGCTTAGATGTTAGAAAGGAGAAGCATCTCTATATGTTCAATTTAGGAGAAAGCATCTGAATATTTATCTACTTACCTACCTATCTACCTACCGTGTTTCCCCAAAAATAAGACCCGGTCTTATATATATATATTTGCCTTCAAAAGAGGCACTAGGTCTTATTTTGGGGGGATGTCTTATCCAGTTACCTTAGGACCACCATAGCAGGCCTCCCATGCACCGACACCTGTTGCACCACAGCCTGATTTCTGCAGCCGAACACTACATGGTGCATCGCACCGCTGCCATTCATAGGACGCTGTGTGATGCATTGCAGGGCCTGAGGTAAGTGGGTGTGGGGCAGCTCCATACCTCACCCCTGCCCTAGCTTGTTTTTACGCATGCACCTTGCCCCACCTCATAAAACCAGACGGTGGGACGGAGTGGGTGGGGTTTTAACTAGGTCTTATTTTCGGGATAGGTCTTATTTTCGGGGGAAATTTTATCCTGAATTAATTCAACTCTATTAAAGGTCACTTCAGTGTTACATAATTCATATCTTTGCAACAATGCTAGACAGGGAGAACCCATAATACTACTATAGCTCCTGTGATATTTACTATAATTTAGTAGTCCTAAGGAATATTTAGACATGCTGACTTGGAATATATTTAGACATTCCAGCCTAGCAATCTGAATTCCAGTTTTATATCTGTATAACCATTTTGAAGACACATTTCCTGAGCACATGTGGACAAAAGCTGCCTAGGACAGTTTATTTTACAGCTTGGAATGCCACAAATAGAAATGTAATTTTAAAAAAGAAGCCCTGTCAGATAATAAAAATAAATTAGACATATCAAGTATTAAAGAAATGCAGCTTTTAGAAAATGTGCAAAAAAAGCATCCTTGAAGTAAAAGTTAATGCCATCTTTCTGTGTGAAAATTAATTAATCAGAATTTAAAATTCCTTCTCTTCTCCTTACCTCTTTGTCAGCCTGCGTGTTTATATTAGCTAGTTTTGACAGTAGCATGTTTTATTGGTTTTAATCTGTGAATGAAATCTATTAATGATTTTGAGAGCAATCTTAAATGTATTGAATAGGGAGCTGACTTGAACTGTGAATGATCTGCCACTTCCAAAGCTTTGCTGACTTGGCATAAGTGGTTATTTATTTTTAAATTATTCTCCATTTCAAAGAAAGAACGGGGTTTGCGGGTTTATAATTTGAAGCTTTCTAATGGGGTCTTGGGATATCTGCATAAGTAGCCCCTGCAGCAAAACTGTTACCTCTGATGGTGGAGGGAAAGCTCAACACTCTTTTAATGTTAGCGCATAAAACAAGAGTACTGCAACTAATTACAAAGATGTCAGAGTCATTAATCAAGTCTAAACTCTATTAACCATGTTACAATTAGTGATCACAAAAGGAAAAAGTATAGGGAAAAAGCCTGCTGTCAAATGCTATTGAAAATTAATGGAATTTCAAATTGAGAGAGTAAAAATAACATACTAGAAAAATATAAATCATCCTGGAAAACATTCCATATTTTCCCCAAATAATATTATCTACATACCACTTTATATAGAAAACCAGCTGCCATTCACAGATGGTTTATGTTAAATTATGATACAGTACCTACTGTATCTACTTCCACCATGCCTACCTTAGAAGTTTTATACAAGTGATGTATTTTGCTTGAGTATTATTTTATTCTAATTAGTTCTCTGTTCAAGGCTCTCCTACAGAGCCAATACTCCTTTTATGTATGTCTGAAGTAGAACAGAGCGCTTAGAGAAAGAACCTCCAGACATCATAAGAGATATGTACACTGATGTGACATATTCTATATGCTTTATATAATAAATAATAAACTGACACAAAAATATATTCTTATCCCCCTGCTGAGCTCAGAGTTTGAAAGTTTGAAAGATCTGGAGCTTGAAGATTATGAAAGTGTTTTGAAGTCCACCTAGAACAAAAAAATTGTTCCTTGCTTCTGGGTGTATGACTCATTTATTTAGTGTTTACTGTCAGGCTGTATCTATATATTTCTGGTTGAGTGATTGGTACTGTATAAGAGACATAGAACAACAAGAAAAAAATGAGGACATGTAGAAAGAAAACTTGTGGAATGCTGGTGGAGTATTAACTATTTTCTAGGTCATCTGTTCTGGAATTGTGTGTATGGGGAACTTCCTTCCTTCCTTCCTTCCTTCCTTCCTTCCTTCCTTCCTTCCTTCCTTCCTTCCTTCCTTCCTTCCTTCCTTCCTTCCTTCCTTCCTTCCTCCCTCCCTCCCTCCCTCTCTCCCTCCCAGAGATACATGAGCAACCATCGCAGCCTCATAGTAGTAGTGTTACATGTGCATAAATGAGATGGGTAGCTATACAAATTGAATAAATAAATAAACAAACACCCTTTATAATCTGTGCTGCTGCATTACCTGTGCAACTGCATTTTGTACCAGCTGAAGCTACTAAATACTCTTTCAGGGTAGCCCCATGTGTTGTAGCAATCTAAACTGGAGGTCACAAGGGCATAAGTGACAGTAAACAGAGCCTCCTTGTCCAGGAGTGGATGTATAACATAAAAGTGTGCAAAGGTCCCCTTAGCCATGGTTACAACTGCTTTTTCAGCAGGAGCCATGAGTCCAAGAATATCCTCAGATTGCATACTGAGTACAACTCAGGCGATGCCATCTGGGACCACAGGTGGAAAAACCTTGACATTAGAAGGCCCAAGCCCAAGCATACAAAGTCACTCAGTCTTGCTTAGGTTGAACCAAAGCCCATTGCGCTCCATCAAGAGCTGCACAGCCTCCAGACCGAAGCCAGCCGCTGAGGGGGAATATCACTGTGGAGAGGGGGCAGGAGATGTAGAGCGAGATATAAACCCTAACCCTTACTCCAAATTGTTGGACTATCTCATAGAGAGGCCTCATGTAAATGTTAAATAAGAGAGGTGCAAGGAGCTCTCCGCCCATCAACACTGACTGGAACTGACTCTGGAAGAAAGAGGAAAACCAGCTTAATACAGTGCTAACTCCCATAGCTGGTCCAGAACGATGCAATGATAAATGGCATCGAAAGCTGCTAAGAGATCAAGAAGATCAAGAATGAATGCACTACCTCCATTCACCTTCAGGCAGACGTCATCCAAGAGTGTGATCAATGCCACCTAAATTGTAGCAAGATACAATGATTGTTCACGTATCGGTGATGTTCTATATCCCCATGTTTTGTCTTGGGAGAAGACTGCACAGCCTCTGATTTGGGGTCATCCTAAACTCATGGCTCCTACTGGATCAGCAGGTGAAAGCCATGACTAAAGGACCTTTGCTCAGCTTCAGCTGGTGCAACAGTTGTACTCCTATTTTCATGTTTCAATAGTTTTTTCACAATAGCTGCCTATTTTCCACTTACCTATAGCTTGGTGTGATAGATATATTGAAGCCACCATAACCGTAAAGGAAGGCAGGATGAGACCCATCCAATTTGATTCCTTTTTTGTGGATAATAAACATTGGTATCTTGATGCCATCTTTGCTTGGATAAAATACCTGAGACAAAAAGGGAAGGAAGAGTAGAACTATGAATGATGAGAATGCTTAGGAGTATTCTTGTAGTCATATCGGTCCCAGATACTCTTTTACCTGAACAAAACAGAAGGGGGAATGAAGAAAATTTGGATTGCTGGAATAGTTAATAATAAGAATTTCCTTCCTAGACTAGACTATAGAACACAAATTTACAGTAAATGTCTATGGAAATTTTAGATCAGCACTGAAGAGAAGTTGCCAATTAACCTTATTTGTGATGAGCATCCCAGAAAAATGTTTTACATGCTGCTGATACATAATCCTAGAAGAGAAGTGGAGAACCTGTGGATTAAAAATACCAGTATAATTTAGTATTGGCCATCCATCCTAAGACCGCAGGGAATGGTAGTTCAACAACATCTGAAAAGCCACAGCTATTCAGGCCTGGTCTACAATGAATTGTGTTCACTACCCAGGCAAAGATTTTTTTTTTTATAACCACATATGGTGATTATAAATATGAAATGAGTTGCCATAAAATGTGACAATGGACAAAGAATTGACAGCATCTTAACATGGAAATGAACAAATTCATGAAAAATCAGTTTATAAAGAGCTTGCTGACTTTATACTACCTCCTGACTCATTTAAATACTATTTGCTGGGAAGTGCAATGGAAAAGGTGATTTGGGGCCTTCTTGAAAGTACCTGATTGGCATTTTACTAGTATTGAGTACTGAACCTGTCATCTCTTAGCTGATGCAGCAAGGCTTTTATAATATCTATAGATAATTTGGAAACAAAACAATGTTTACATCAAATGCATTCATGGAAGTGAAAAGGAAGATGCCCCAAGACGACAGAAATCAATCCCTATAGAGAGATTGTTACTGTTAAGAAGTCTAGAACCTCTATGATGGAATTGCTGACTCACATAATATATATTAAAAAATAGCACAGGGTTTTTATACTGATATTCATATAGCTAAGGCTTAATTAACAATGGATTTATAGAAAAAGAATAAAACAGAACACAAAGGAAATTTATAACAGCAAGCATAAAGGCAGTCAAAATGTTAAATGAGTTTATGTTCAATAATGTTATAATCACACTCTGGCTCTTCCTAAATCTTTTTGTTATCTTGCCAGCTGTTAAACCTCTGCAGAGAACAGATTTATTTGCCATTTCTGATTTTGCTGCCATTTTGAATATCAGAACAGTCTAGTTTCAGATGGAATTTGTCTTTCTTTCTAACCACCTCATAGTCCCCTTTAAAAATAATTTTACATTGTAAGGCTTTTAGTGGAATTCCTGAATTTGGTCAAAATAGTCAAAAAGATGTCTATAAAATTCAATAGAAGGAATGAATGAATGAGTAGCATTTATTTCCAGTGCTAAGATTTGATTTCTTCCCTAAATGAGGTAATTTCCAGATGCAAGCTTCCAACTCCTAGCATTGTCATATGAATTCTGGTAATTGAAATTCATATATCATGAGTTTCAAATTGAGAAAAGCTGTCCTATACAATTCGTGGGCAAAAATTCTTGGCTGCATTCTGAAATTAATCACTGGTTTTCACAAATAGGTACAATGTTCCTCTTTACCCAGTGAAGAACGTGCTCCGCATTTCTGAGGCATTACTTTATGAAGATTTAGTATCTAGGACCTAACCAGGAGATATGTAGTGGCATACAGAACCCACATATGGAGAACTTTTCCCAACTAGACATGTCCCAGAAGCGTTGTGATTACCTCTTCTAGAATTCCCAGCCAGCATAATCAATGGCTAACCTGAGTGGGAATTCAATAATATAATATGAAGGCAACTAGTTAAGTGAAATACGATTTAAAGCTTTAAAAATCAGTAGAATGTTTACCCTGTTTTTTTTAATATGAAAAAATATTCTCTAAAGTGGCGGCCCCCAACCCTTTGGGCACCAGGGACCTATTCCATGGAGAAATGTTTTTCCACGGACCAGATGGGGCATGGTTTTGTGTAGATGGGACTTTGCTGGATGCGCGGACCAGTTGCTGGCATGCTGTGGACCAATGCTGGCCCACAGATTGGGAGATTGGGGGACCCATATTTTATTCCATATTCCCTGGAATAAAGCACTGAAATAAAGCAAGAACTATTTTTTGCAACTAAATGTTAATTCCACTCATCCTGGCTAGGGAATTCTGGGAGTTGAAGTCTACAATGTCTTAAAGTTACCATGATTGAGAAACACTGCCCTAGGACCTCATGTGTCTTGACTGTAGCCCAACAATTTTAAAATTATAACTTTTAGTGTTACAAAATGGAAGAATAAATTGTTTAAAGCTTAAATAATGTTTTATATTACTATATATACCCTTAATTCATAATTAACTTTAAACACATATTATTACCCTTTTAGCATTGGTCTTAACCAGGGGTAGGGAACCTTGGCTCTTTTATGACTTGTGGACTTCAATTCCCAGAATTTCTGAGTCAGCATGGCTGATTCAGGAATTCTGGGTATTGAAGTCCACAAGTCATAAAAGAGCCAAGGTTCCCTACCCCTGGTCTTGACTGTAAACACTACTTTCTGGAGTGTGGCCCCAGCATAGAAGCCAAAGGTTCTCAGCTGGGGAAAAGTTACCCCTGGATAACGGAATCCTATTTTTCTAAGCAACCTGTTAATTAATCTTAAATATAATGGCACTGAACGTTTTAGAAAGTCACAAATATCTAAGACCAAATGAACATATCTCAAATCGTAAGAAGAGAATGCTAACAAATCAAAATAATGAATTCTTCAAACAACATGTACTGATTAATTTGAATTTATGAAGGGAATTTTTCTGAGGGAAAAATGGAGGTTCAGCATAAACCAATGCCTTTACATCTACTCTGTGAGACTCAGATTAGATTGGGTGCCAACTAATTTTTTTTCCTGAATCCCCATGGTGGTCCTAGGGCTGATTTGTTTAGTAAAAGACAGGCTATACTAATGATGTCAGGCTTGTTAAACTTTCAGAGTAATATAATGAAGGGTCCTATCATAGCTATGCCAAAAAAAGGCTGTTATGAAAAATAGAAGACTCAAGATAAATCATCAAGGAAGCCCTTCAGAAAAGTTCATTTTTCTATTTCCCATTCATGAGACAAGAAGCAGTGTCATGCTGACTGAGGCCAGTTGCCAGAAGCCAGTCATTTAGAAAAATCCCTTGTTAGTGAATTTGGCAGCCTGGCAGCAAATAAGCTCAACAGGTGGCAGGAGGTGGGGGGGGGGGAGAGAAATGGAAGAGCAAAGACAATGTTCAAAAAAGTTCAAACAGAAATCCAGCAGTGAAGGCAAAGGATTAGTGAGCTTTTATTCTTCTTCTTATTCTCCTTACTTGATCAAGTTGAACAAATAGTTTTATTCAACCTGAAAAAAAATATTAAATGTAAAAAAAAGTTTGATATAAAATAGATCACTCAAACAATTTTGAAGTCATTTAATTCTACTTATATATGATAGGAAGTTAAAGGAGCATTTAATATAAAATAAAGCAGTATTCTCTCTCATTTAAGATATTACTAAAGCAAAATTCTTTCATTAAGGTAGTTATTAAAGCCTGACCATTACACCTAACAATTATTGAATTGACAGTCAATAGAGAGACTAGAGTCAGAGAGAAGAAATAAAACCAACATAAGAGTCTTTGCAATATTAAAAAAAATGATATAATTGGAACTGGAGCATGTGGTCCCAATCCTTTTCTTCTACTTCAATGTTTGATCTACTTCAACGTTTTCTCATATTTGACATACAGAATAAGTCTTACAGAATAAGTCTCTTTTGCCATTGACTAGCAACAACGTGTTTATATTACAATCAAAGAAAGTTCATTTGTCCCACGATTATCACAGTGACAGAAGCTTTTTTCTGTGAACCATGCTTAGATTTTTTTTTCAGGTACTTATGCACCACTCATGGGTGCCTACTCTAAATACAGCCAGGTCTTAAACTTATTAGTTGATTCTTATACAGCTTCAAATCCTAGTTTGATTGCCAATCAGATGAAATGGCAATAATGGACTGAAGTCTGAACAGATGGAATTATTACCAATCTTGCATGGGGACTTCCGGGGTAGGCATGATGAACTGAATATGTCCCTGTGAAAGCAGAACCAAAGACTACAGGAAAGGTCAAATAACTGGTGAATAGGCTGGTTCTTTAAAACTCCTCTAAGGAGAGGACAGGAGATTGCCCATATGTGTTCTACAGGATGGAGGTTTTCTGTGGGTTAGAGGTCAGGAGATGGAGGGATTAGCTATTTTGTTCACAACTGTTGTGGAGCCTTCTGAAGGCTACTAATTTTGCAAGCCTCATTTTTGGAAATTGCGAATTATCTAACACATTTGAAAAGCCACTAGGTGAGTTCAACTTCAACTCTGAACAACAGAAAAATTAATTACAAACTTAAGAACTTAAAGAGACTTGAAATAAACAGCAGAAAGCTAAATAAGATTTTGATCTGAGAAAGTTAGAAATAGATTAAGGGTCCAGTTAAATTGGGAATATCGATTTTTTTCTATAAGATTTTTGAATTAACTGTAAAAAAAAAATAGTTTTTCAAAGGAGCCAGAATTATTTTGGCTATCTTCATTTATAACACGGATAACTGATTTTAAAAACTGGACACTAGAGGGGACTAAAGATTCTAAGAAATGGGATAAAATGCAAACCAGATGTCAATGCTGCTAACATTGGATGTTCCCGCTTTGACAACTGATGAAAATGCAGTCATTTTCTCTATTCCTTTAACATGCTTTTTCTTACTTTAGAAATTAGGTGCAGCAGAGAGGGGGGGATTGGAATGTAAGCTCACTAGCCATAACATAACACTGTGGTGGGAACCCAAGGACAAGCTGATAACATTTTGGTGGGCTGTGGAGCTAAGAGGAAAGCCCGAGATTTAAGCTAATTGGGGAATGTGATTTATGACAGTTTATTGGGGGTGGGAATTATACTTTGTTACTTTGTATCAGGGGGAAGGGAATTTAGCTTTTGCCTTCAACTATGTAGTGCTGATACTTTGTTTTCCAAATAAAAAGTTTCTTTAAGGTAAACAATTCCTAGAAGTTCTTTTGAAGGGTTTCATCTATCAGAACCATGACACCAGCTTTTGGTGGTCTATTCATGGTTTCTCTCTGTATTTTGAACGTAATTGTTCCAATGAAAAATTAAAACTCCAGTTAGGATTTGATTAATTTCTCTTTTCCCCTCATCTTAAAGATAGCAAAATAAATAAATAAATAAAAAACGAGAGGGAGGAATTATATGCCAATATAAAATTAGCTAAACAGATGTCTGACAAAATCAATTGATCTGATTTGTAATGAATGCCTGCTTAAAGAATTTTTAGCAGGTTGCACTAGAAACAACCATTATCATTTGCCCACTGAGCTAGTTTGAAACAGCATGAAACTCAGGTCAGAAATATTAGGTATCTGCAGATTTAAAAAAACAACAACAACCTAAATTTAAATATTTTGTTTTTTGTTGAACCTCTGATTTTGTTGGATAAGTAATTGAAAAAAAATATTTGTGATATTTTTCATAAATATACAAGCAATAAATATGTCAAGAACAGTTCATTTCTAATATTTTTAGTTAAATAGTTAAAATTTTAGTTAAAAATGGAATCTGAACATTTAAAGTATGCCTGTATTCTTTCAATCAAATGAGGGGATTTGCTTTTTCTCCCCCCCCCCCCTTCATCCTCCCCTTTCCCTCATGAACTAACATTTCTCTGGAAGGTCTTTAAATCATCTTGCAGCTGGAGGCGAGATCTCTTCTGGCCTTTATGAAAAGCTTTAAAACTTGGCTATGCTGGTTGCAGGGCGCCCTGAAGGAGAAGCTATTGGCTGGAGGTGGTTGGTGCTATAGCACAGAAGGGGCTACCAATTCTCAGCTCCAAATTCATACTTTTTTTTAGTTTGCTTTAATCTTTTGTAATTTCAATCTGTTTTTTTATATTTATAACTGTTTTTATAAGTGTATGCTTTTATTATGCTGTAAGCCGCTCAGAATCGTCTTGAACTGTAAGATGGGAGGCATATAAATTTAATAAATTAAAATCAATTTATTGCAACCTTGGTATGTGCATAGAATATGGGTTTAAGAGAAAGAATGTATTGTATTCACAGATGCTGTTTCATCCATAAAATGATCCCACTGATTCATACCTTCTATTTAGAAATCTCAACATACCAAAACAGAGTAAAATTCAATTGAAATGCATGTTCCCCCAGCCCCAGCCCCCCCCACACTTTTCTTTGTGCTTAGTGCAAGGCTTCCATAGCAATGCTTAACAGTTTCAGATCAGTGGTTAGATTTGTCATGCAATGTTAGAAACACTCTCTGATATGCACGTTGAAGCAATTAAGCTTTCCGTAAATTTCTTTAAACCTGTCTTTCCTACTTTCAAAAACTAATGCATGTTTGGTTGCTCATCGCTGAGAAGTGGTTCCTTGTCAGTCTATTTAGCAGATTTTGAAGTATTTGCTGCCAACCAGAACAATGGAACACTGTTTTAGACCTTGGAGACCATCCATGACTGGTGATCGTTCATTCTAGCAATGGAAAAATGTTACGTTGAGAATATTAAAGATTTATTACTTTTTTATGAACTTAAAAAACAGTGAGTTTGAGAAATGTGATTTGTTCTGAATATTTGCATCTCTTCCTCAAAGAACCCACATCTGTGACTTTCACCACATCTGCAATAGTAGCAACCTAGTGCCTTAGGAATGCAAATAGCTCCTGTTTTTTGTGGGCCCCCGAATCACTCTCTTACTGTACCAAATTCAGTGATGGGTTGCTGAAAATGTGCATTAAGCATTATAATTTCCTGCCTAAAAACCTTCTTCTCAGCCCCAGACTGTGTGAAAATGGTATCTCCCAACACAGACTTTGACATAGGCGCCATTTGTGTCACTTCAATAGTGACTGTATCAGAAAGGAATCATCCCATTTCTAGAGTGCTTCTTTCAGCTATGGCGGTACATCCTCATCTCTGATCAATCTCTTTTTCCTCTATGGCCATTTTAGTTTGTCTTGAGGGAATGACATGATACCAGCCACATCAACATTACTGGACAAAGCAATAGAACAGGACCTCACTAAACACAGAGATCCTCATCTAATGTTCTCTGAAGCTAAGCCAGGATTACTTCAGAAACATTTTGAGTCACTTTGGTCTACTGGTTAAGGCACCAAGCTAGAAAGCTGAAGACTCTGAATTCAAGTTCTCCCTTAGGCAACAAAGCCAACTGAGTCAGTCGCTCTCTCTCAGTCCAACCTAACTTGCAGGGTTATTGCTGGGAAAACAGGAGGGGGAAGGTGTAGGATATGTTATTTGTAAAAATAATAAAGGTGGTATCCAAATAAATAATTTTTAGAGAGGTCCTATCTACTGTGCTGTTTAATACTGCCAAGACAGTTGGAAAAAAAGTAGAGTTCCATGAACTCTTTTCCAATGTTCTGTTTCAGAGAACTGAAAATGGACTTCATTGTTCCCTGGTCCTCAGTGACTTATAGTAAATTTTAAATTAATAATTATTCAATATAATGCAGCTCTTTAAAGATTAGCAAGCTTTCTTTTAAATTGCTACTGCATATCTTTCAGTGCCTTGTATCTTTTTCATTTTTTATATTGTGAACAATTTGGGTGCAGTCAAATCAATGACTTATGGATTAGAACATCTACTACCATTCAAGACTCTTTGTTAATAAAAGCATCTGAATTCACATTTGGAAAGAGAAGCCTTGAATTTTAGTGTTAGGCTCTATCAGCATCATTTAAATTTTCCACTGGAACTATTTTTTTTCTAGGTGAACATTTGTTAGACAACTCTATTCAAACTATATGTGACATTTTGCACACATGAGGGGTATCTAAAATTAATATAATAGTTATCTCATTTTGTCAGGCACAACTATAAACAAACAAAGTTTGATAGATAAAGCTTGTCTTGTTGCAATGAGAAAAACTGTGCAAGAATAAGGCATTTACCTTGTATTTCATACAAATATTCCATTTGTATTTGTTTTAAGAATTACACAATAAACTAAGAGGAATCTTTTTCAGACCACATTCCCTAACTGGCAAACTTCCATGGATGAGTTTCAGACTGTATGTTTAACTAATTATATCTATCAAAGCTTTTAACTTCTTGCCTGCATTAATGGGAAGGGAAAGGGATCTGTGATTTGATGTATCTCATTTATACTGTGTTCGGACATGATGATATTTAATTTCACAGCCAACTGAAGAAGTTCGTTTTCATATAGTCTAAAAACATAGTAAGTAAATGGAATAAAACTGATTTTGAAGATACATGAATCCTTAATAAGAGAAATTAAAGTCACAGCAGAGCCCACCAGATTAGCTATAATTACAAGCTTTAGAACCAAAAGGAAAAAAATGAGAAATTAATTTAAGAAACACTGAATCGCCTCAACTGTTATCTCCTACACAATGCTTATTTCCTGTCCTCAGACTAATAATACAGGGAAATAAGGTATTTTTATTATTACATTTAATATTATTTAAATTTTGCTACCCAAAGATAAGGTATGAAATGTCTTATAAAGGCCAATTGTACTTTCCAAGGCTAATTAGAAGATGAAAATGAGATTGAATTGCAGCCATTAAGAAATAAGTAAGGGAAGAACTCAGCTGAACCTAATTCAATTCTTTACCCAAAAAAGTTTCTTCTAAATATCTGTAGGGATTTCTTTCAAAAAATATTCACTGCTTCAGAGAGATAGCCTAAAGTCTCTCAGAAAATACCTGAATCAGATTTGCTACATGATACAGGTAAAATTCTCTTCACTGAATAATTATGGATGAATGGGATAATTTATAAGAATCACCAAGGGAGAAAGGAGCAATAATGGGATTAAAGAAAATGTTTTGAAAAAGCAGCTGGCAGGATAAACAATGGTATTCTCAAAAGAAAGCGATGTCAGTGCAATTATAATAATAATAATAAAGTTGGAAGGGACCTTAGAGGTCATCTAATCCAACCCCCTGCTCAGGCAGGAAACCCTATAACATTTCAGACAAATGGCTGTCCAGTCTCTTCTTAAAAATCTCCAGTGTTGTCAGCTTCCGGTACGGGGCGACGGCGACGGCGGCTACCTTGTAGCCGTCCAGCTGGGAAGGTGTCAGAATCACGGAGCGCAGCGCGTATCAGCTGGCCCGCGGTTCGGAATTCCCTTCCCGGGCAAAGGGAAGGGATAGAGAACGCAGGAGTAGAGGTAGAACCCCTGAACCCCCTCTGGATTCATTCCTAGAGGGGGTGAAAGGAGTGTTCCCTCGGAGCTCCTGCTGATCTCCGCCTCCCAGCTGTTTTTGCTTCTTGGAAGCAAAAGAAACCGCCGCCTCTATCTCCGTGAATATAGCGTCCTGGTGAGTAATTTTTAAAACGGACAGAGTGGCTTAAAGGATTCTTTTATATAGTTTAGGGTTTTATTTTTTTCTTTTATTTAGTTTTGGTTATCTCTCCTTTGTTCTTTCTTTTGTTGATACGGAGAGAGGAAATAAGATGGCGTTTTGAAAGTGTCGGAGTTTTTTTTTTCCCTTTGTTTCTCTTTTGTTTTTAAAGAACTGGGCTTTAATGATTTTGCTTTTGGTTTTTTTTTTGTTTCTGATACTGGATTTCTCTTTCGATTTTTTTTCTCTTTTTTTCTTGGATTTTTAAGGATTATAGTGTTTTTGCTGTCTTTTTAAAAACTTCTTTTTTTTCTTCCCCCTCCCCTTTCTTTGGGGAGAAGGGAAGTGAGAACTGTGTCATATAAAATGGCTTCAAAGAGACAGCCGCCTTCTATAACATCTAAGGTGGTCTCTTCTCCTATAACTCTTACTGCACAATCACAACAACAATCTAAACATGTACCACCGACTCAGCCACCACCCTCCCCTCCTTTGCCAGGTCTGTCAGTACAAGAGGTTAAAGGCATAATGGGAGATGCTATATCTCAAATGAGAGATGAAATGAAGCAATTTGTCATACAGATTAAATCCGAAATTAAAGAAGAGATAAGTGAGATAAAGAACTTATTAGAAGATAATAATACCATCTTGCGGCAAGATATAGTTGCAGCTGTATCAGGCTTGGCTACGGTGGTGGTGAAGCTGGATTCGAGACTAGAGGAAGTGGAAGATAAAGTTGATTCTTTTGATGTGAAATTTCAAGATGTGGAAAGGAAGGTGGAGACTTCACAAGAAGATATTCTTATGTTTCAGTACAGAAAGATGGAGTATGCCTTGAGGATTAGAGGCCTTAAGGAAGACATGAATCAAGACCTGATGGAGATGGTGCTTACTGACTTAGCTATTGCTCTGAATATGGATAAAGGAGAATTACGCAGAGAAGTGGAAAAAATTTATAGAGTCAACTCTTGGATTGCGAAGCAGAAGAATTTGCCTAGAGATGTGGTGATTTATTTTACAAAGAAGTCTCTGCGCAATAAAATTGTACAAGCCTTTTATAATAAGAGATTCCAGATTGCTTCCCAAGATATTATTATTTTAAAGGAAATCCCATCCAAAATCTTAAGAAATAGGAAAGATTTTTCTTTTCTAGTTAATGAGCTTAAAGCCAGATCGATGCCATTTAGATGGGAGATCCCGATGGGTATTGTTCTGAGCCATGTGGGGACGCGTTATAGATTGAATACGGTCGATAAAGCTAGAGAGTTTTATAATACGGTCCTGGGTGCAGGCTCAGCTTCATCTGTTCAGAAATCTTTGAGTGGCAAAGAGTTGGGGCAGCAATCTGAGGCATTAGGTCTGGTCTCTGCTGGGATGCTGCAAGCTGAATGGCAACGTCAAACGGAGGTTAAAGAGCAGAGAATGACCCATGCAGCTTATAGACGTAAGGAGAAGGAGCAACGTAAGAAAGAGGCCAAAGAATCTTCTTCTGAAAGTGTTTCATCGCTGGTGGGAGGAGCAAGACCCAAGAGTTCTGCAACACATGCAGCAATGGCAGATCTCGAAGGAGTCTTCTCCGGGCTCCTGGCCAAGGGAGATGGCAAAGTTTCTGACCTGGAATGTTAATGGATTGAATTCTCCTCAGAAAAGGAAAAAAATCTTTTACTATTTGAAGCAACATAATAATGATGTTATTTGTTTACAGGAAACTCATATTTTACTTAAGGATCAGAAATATTTAGTTAATGCTCGTCTGGGATCTCATTTTGTATCTTTTGCTCCTGGGAAAAAGGGGGGAGTTGTTATCTATGTGAAGCAAAATTTACCAGCTTTTCTGGTAGAATCAGATCCCCAAGGAAGATATGTGATGATTGAACTTGGCTTATATGGTAAGAAAGTACTTATAGTGGGACTCTATGCACCAAATCAGCAACAGGAACAATTTTATAGGTTGTTACATCAAAAAATAACTTTGTTGGACTATAGATCCGTGGTACTAATGGGTGATTGGAACGGTGTCTTAGATATACAAAGGGACAAGAAAGGTTCTTCTCCTTTTTTTAAACAGGCAAAATTACCTAAAGCCTTTTTTGACATGAAAGAGGACTGGGAACTAAGGGATTATTGGCGGGAATGTAATCAAGAGGAGAGAGATTTCACCTTTTTTTCAGATAGACACCAATCCTTCTCAAGAATTGACTTTTTTTTGATTACAACGGACTTATATAATAGAGTAAAGAATGTAAAGATTTTTCCTAGGTCGTTGACGGATCATAGTCCAGTTTGGATGGAGCTGATTCAAGAAAAAGAGGAAAGAAGATCCTGGAGGGTGAATGAAAACCTATTCAGACAAGAAAAGAATGTTCAAAAGTTAAAGGAGTGTTTAAAGGATTATTTTGCTTTAAATATGTATAAGGGGACTTCAATGTCAATGGTATGGGATGCAGGTAAAGCATTTATGCGTGGGATCTTGATAAAAATGAATAACTGTCATAAGCAAAAGCAGATTCAGAAACGTAAAGAATTGGAAGATGAAATTAAATTAAAAGAAAAGTCTTTGATCTTAAATGCTTCTGATGAAAGCATCAAAGAATTTGTAAAGTTGTTAAGAACACAATTTAATATGTTGTTAGCAGATCAAGCTGCAACTAACTTATTGTTTATGAAACAAAATACATTTTGTAATGCTAATAAGCCAGGGAGATGGTTGGCTTATCAGTTAAGAAAGAAACAGAGACAGAGAATAATAGATAAAATAAATTATAAGGGTAAATTAGTCTCTCAGAAGGAATTGATTAAGAAATCTTTTTTGGACTATTACCAAAAATTATATAAATCTACCGATGTGCAAATCGTAGATATAAATAAATATTTAAGTGAGGCTAGTTTCCCCAAACTGACAGAAGATCAGAAACAGGAAATTAATGGCTTAATTACTAAGGAGGAGATTGCGTTAGCAATTCAACAATTGAAACCAGGGAAAGCACCGGGTACGGATGGGTTAACTGCTGTTTATTATAAAGCTTTAATGGAGGAGATGATTCAACCATTAGGTGATCTTTTTAATGATATTTTACAGGGTCTAGAGATTCCTCCTTCATGGCGTAGTGCTTTTATATCATTGATTCCAATGGAGGATCAAGATCTTACCTTACCAAAGAATTATAGGCCTATATCTCTTTTAAATGTGGATTATAAGATATTTGTAAAAATTTTAGTAAATAGGCTTATGAGGGTTGTGCATCACCTTGTGCATAAAGATCAATCTGGGTTTATAACTGGAAGGTATATGAAAAATAATGTTAGACAAATTATCAATTTATTAGAATACTTAGATAAGAACGACCAAGTTCCTGCAGGGCTGATATTTTTAGATGCTGAAAAAGCTTTTGATCAACTGAATTGGCATTTTATGTTAAGAGTAATGGAAGAGATGAATTTTGGTGAAAAGATAGTACAAGCCCTTACGGTAATATATCAAAAACAAACGGCACAACTTATTGTTAATGGAGGTTTGTCAGAGGTTTTTACAATAGAGAAAGGTACTAGGCAGGGATGTCCACTATCACTGTTGTTTATTTTAACATTGGAAATATTGTTGATCAAAATTCGAGAGTCGCAGGAAATTAAAGGAATAGAAGTTAACAAAAAAGAATATAAGTTAAGAGCTTTTGCGGATGACTTGGTGGTTACTTTGTCGCAACCTACTTATTCTGTAGTAAAGTTATTACAACTGATTCATTATTATGGTTTGGTCTCGGGTTTCAAGATTAATGTTAACAAGACTAAAATTCTACCTAAAAATATGACTAGTCAGGAGAAGCAGACTTTAGTTAATTTGACGGGTTTTGAAATTGTTAATAAGGTAAAATATTTGGGGGTGATGTTATCTGTTTCTAATGCAAAACTATTTAAAAATAACTATGAAAGGTTGTGGGTTAGGGTACAGAAAGACTTGAAGAATTGGGAGAAGTTGCAATTATCCCTCATGGGAAGAATTGCAGTGATAAAAATGAATATTCTACCCAAGTTTCTCTTTTTGTTTCAAATGTTACCGATTTTGAAGAATGAGATTAATCTAAGTGAATGGCAGAAAGGCCTTAATAAATTAATTTGGGCAGGGAAAAAGCCAAGGGTTAAGTTTAAAATTATGCAAGACTTCCGTGAGAGGGGTGGACTAAAGGTACCGAATCTGAAATTATACTATGATGCGGTGGTTCTAACACTAATTAGTGATTGGGTAAATTTGACAAATCCTGAGATACTTCACCTAGAGGGATGGGATTTACTTTTTGGGTGGCATGCCTATTTAATATTTAATAAAAAAATGGATTGGGTCTTTAAAGCTCATATTTTAAGAATTTCTCTACTTAGGATTTGGAGAAAATATTATAAAAGTGATTTTAAAGTACCATTATGGGCTATACCTTGGCATGCGATAGAAGGAATAAAAAGAGGTGCTAAAATGGATATGGTGTCTTATAGACAGCTACTTAGACGGGATGGACTAAACTGGCAGTTTAAATCACGGGAAGAGTTAGCACAAGAAAATATTATTTATTCTTGGTTCCAATATAGGCAACTAGTAGATAGATGGAAGGGGGATTGTAAGGTGGGTTTTCTTAGAGAAGATGAAAATTTTATTAAGCAAGTGAAGGATCAAAGACAAACCCACATTAAGAGGATTTATGGGGTTTTAGTTGAATTGGATTCAGAATCGGAACTAATTAAAGATTGTATGATCAGATGGGCGCAGAATTTTGGTGAGCCAGTTCCATTGGATACCTGGGAAACCATCTGGGTGAGAAATGTCAAATTTACACAAGCACAGAACTTAAGGGAGAATTTTTATAAAATGTTTTATAGATGGCACCTTGATCCACAAAAAATGTCTCTTATGTACCCTGACTTACAACCTAAAGGTTGGAGATGTGGTTGTATGGACGCTACTTATTATCATATTTGGTGGTCGTGCAGAGAGATAAAAGCATTTTGGATTAAGATATGGTGGAATATCCAGAGAATTTTTAGAAGGAGGTTAAAATTTACTCCGCAATTATTTTTGTTGGGTATAGTTACTGATTGTGATACAAAGGAGGTTATATTGATGTTAAATTTGATTACAGCCGCAAGGCTGTTAGTAGGGCAATATTGGAAGAAGGACTCTTTGCCTACCTTGCAAGAGTGGTTTCTTAAAGTGTCTTATTTGGCGGAAATGGCAAAGATTTCGGCTTTTTTAAAGGAACAAACGCAAGAGAAATTTCTTGCTGTTTGGGATAAGTGGATAAAATTTATACAATTTAAACTGGATATAAAAAATATTATATAGCTTTTTCATAATTTTTATTTTTATATATATACATATATATTTTAATGTTATATTTTCCTTTTTTTGTAAACATAATTTTTTAATTTTTTTTTAATTAAGCCTATATTCTGCTCTGGGAAGCTCAGGGGGGGGGAAGGGGGGGTGTTTGGGTGGGGGTTGGGGAAGGGGGTTTTTGTTGTGTAATGTTTAGTTTTTTCTTTGTATATGTTGTTTTTTGTTTTTTTGTATTGTTTTGTTCTTTTTGTAAAACTTATAAAACTTTTTAATAATAAAAAAAAAAATCTCCAGTGTTGGAGCATTCACCACTTCTGGAGGCAGGTTGTTCCACTGGTTAATTGTTCTAACTGTCAGGAAGTTTCTCCTTAGTTCTAGGTTGCTTCTCTCCTTGATTAGTTTCCATCCGTTGCTTCTTGTCCTGCCTTCAGGCGCCTTGGAAAATAGCTTGACTCCTTCTTCTTTGTGGCAGCCCCTGAGATATTGGAACACTGCTATCATGTCCCCCCTCGTCCTTCTCTTCATTAAACTAGACATACCCAATTCCAGCAGCCTTTCCTTATTTGCTTTAGCCTCCAGTTCCCTAATCATCTTTGTTGCTCTTCTCTGTACTCTTTCTAGAGTACATAATATTATAATATTCTTCAGGATAAAGATACAAAAGGTCTCGGTCGTACTCAGACCAGAACTGGAGAAGATATTTAGCATACATGGACATGGCAATTGGTGTTTGTCTATGCTTGTAAATCTTACAAAGTTTGCAGTCTCAGCAACTATTACTGAAGCTTGATGCCCTAAGACAGGGGTGTCAAACTGCAGGCCCGCGGGCCAGATGTGCAAAATGAAACTGCGCCCACCCCATTGCCAGCAATGGGGGAAAAACTCCAATATGTTGCATGACAACATGTAACATTGTGAGTTTGACATGTCTGCTTTAAGATAAACCAGATCATTTGACTGAAAGACAATGCAGAATGTATTTTTAAGAAGTAAACTAAACAATGTTTGCTTATTCTTAAGCGTTTCTTTTTATTTTCTCAAAAAATGAGCAAGAAGTAACTCTTTGAATGACATTAAGGAAGGTACATTGAATGACAAAGCCAGTAATATTAAGTCTCATCACCAGAAGCCCACTGAATTACACTTGAGAAAATATGAGAAACAATAATCTGTATTAGTCTCCCTTTTAACAATATCATCTGAATCACCTGCTTATTTCAGATGATTAATACACCTGATCACCCAGGAAGTAATATACTTTACTTAAAAAAAACCTTTGGTGTATTTGTTGCTCACAATGAGAAACAATAGCAACATCAGTAATAGCACGGAAAGAGATTTTAAAATGATGTATTCTCTAAATCTGTCAATTATATTCATTTCTGAGTCATTCTAACTTGAATTTACCAGCAGTTGTGCTAATATTTAATAATGGCTTTGAGTTTTCTTTCACTTCTGAAATGTACAGACATTCTGCTCTATTACAAATATGATAACAAAGAATAAGCTTGTGAAACAAAGTACATGACAATCTAAAACGAACAAGTGAAAATTAATAAGAGAATGTTGAAAGCAAATATTGAAATACTGTAAGAATGGATTTCTGCTTGGACATTCTTGTTTCCATTCACATGATATTTATAGACTTTTCATAACATGGCATCTAGATGTTTTATTTGTGTGTGTGTCTGTGTGTGTCTGTAGGTGTGTATGTGTCTCTAGATGTGTTTGTATGCATGTGTATGGGTGTATATGTATATATACATGCACATGCATATGATCACCTCTCCTTTATGTTAGTTCAGCTAAGACATCTGAAAGTAGGATCTGACAATTATAGGACATGATGGATAGCAAAGGCCAGCTACTAATTGTATATGCATCTTTGCAAAAGAAGACCCTAACATTTATAGGAATTGTTACTAAAGATTAGAGCTAATCTATTTTTTTAATAAATTCCATTTTAAAATTGTAATTTTGATGTTATTCAATTGAACAAGATACCAAAGTAGAATGATCTGAACTAGTATCATTTTGTTAACCTTCATACAAGAACATAAACATGTACTAAGGACAATTTCTTTTTCTTTTACTTACCTGCACAGTTTGATAAGCTGAAGGATCAAATCCTTTTACAGTAATTTCTCGGAAAACTCTTGGCTCTAATTCTTCTTTGGTCAGATCACAATGGTAAATAATACCTAAACATATGATTCAAAGCTGTTAATTGATTAATTTGATATGTTTTTATTGACAAAAGCATACAAGTAAATATCTTTTATCACAAAGAAACAGACTTAAAAAAAAAAAACCTTTTAATAAAAACTGCAGGAAATTTTGAAAAATGAGATAATAAAAGCCCAGTCTAGCACAATACCAACAAAGAGAAAAAATAACAGCTCTCAAAAGAAACCAGCATGGTTGCATAAAGAACTCTCTGACAAATTGAAAGATAAAAAGGACAAGTATAGAAAGTGGAAAAAGGGGCACATAACTAAGTCAGAATATCAGCAAATAGCCCGAGCCTCCAAAGATGAAGTGAGGAAAGCCAAGGCTCAAAATGAACTAAGGCTTGTGACAAAAGTCAAAAATAACAAAAAAAGCTTCTTTCAACATGTAAAAAACAAGAAAAAAGTGAAGGAAATGATTGGTCCATTAGTGGGTGAAAGAGGCAAGAAGGTGACAAGCAACAGGGAGAAAGCAGAACTATTTAACTCGTTTTTTTGCATCTGTCTTTACACAAAGGGAAAAAACAGACCAACCTATCAAAAATAGTGGCATAAAAAACAGAATAGAAACACAAGTTAAGATAGGAAAGAAAATGGTAAGTGAACACCTGTCCAGCCTAGAGGAGTTCAAATCGCCAGGACCAGATGGATTACACCCCAAGGTTCTCAAGGAACTGGGAGATGTGATCTCAGAACCACTGAACTATATTTTTCAAAGATCCTGGAGCACAGAGGAACTACTAGAGGACTGGAAAAGAGCTGATGTAGTTCCCATCTACAAAAAAGGGAAAAAAATGGATCCAGGAAATTACAGACCTATCAGCCTGACCTCAATACCTGGGAAGATCCTGGAAAAGATAATCAAACAACGAATCAGCGAACACCTAGAGGCAAACAAAGTCATTACTAAAAACCAACATGGGTTTGTCAAAAATAGATCATGCCAGACAAATCTTATTGCATTCTTTGACCAAGTGACAAAATTAATGGATCAGAGGAATGCTGTGGACATAATTTACTTGGACTTCAGTAAGGCATTTGATAAAGTAGATCACATCCTACTACTTGACAAGATAGAAAAATGTGGGGTAGACAGCACCACCACCAGATGGATCCGTAGCTGGCTGGCCAGCCGTACTCAGCGTGTCGTCCTCAATGGAACCGCATCTCCATGGAGGGAAGTGTGTAGTGGGGTGCCCCAGGGCTCTGTTCTGGGCCCAGTGCTCTTCAACATCTTTATCAACGATTTGGACGAGGGGATAGATGGGGAACTCATCAAATTTGGAGCTGGCAGGAATAGCCAACACTCTAGAAGACAGGCTTAAGATACAGAAGGATCTGGACAGACTTGAACACTGGGCGCTATCTAACAAAATGAAATTCAATGGTGAAAAAAGCAAGATTCTACATTTAGGCAAGAAAAACCAAATGCACAGATATAGTATAGGGGGTACCTTACTCAATAGAAGTAACTGTGAGAGGGACCTCGGAGTCCTAGTGGACAATCACCTAAATATGAGCCAGCAGTGTGCTGCAGCCGCCAAAAAGGCCAACACAGTGCTAGGCTGCATTAACAGAGGGATAGAATCAAGATCACGTGAAGTGTTAATACCACTTTACAATGCCTTGGATTTTTTTGTATGGGAATTAATAAAAAGAGTATGAGGTGATTAATTTTTCTTGGTCTCTCAGCAGTTTAATACCATTGAGAAAAGAAAAGATTAGGAATTACTTTATATTTACTTAGTATTACTTAGTATTACTTTATATTTTCTTAGTATTGCTTAATAACTTGTAGCATTTGTAATTCAAACAATGAGACTCTGGTTTTGTTTTTACTTCTGGTGACTACTACTAGCCCTGCAGTTTTTCTTGGCTGACAGAATGGGACTTGCCCATGGTCACCCAGCTGGCATTGTGTAGTAGTTTCCATAGAACCTCAGTCATTTCCCTGGAAAATAATTACTGCTATCTTGTGATAAAAAGATCAGAATCACGGAAGCCACTGACACTATGGAAGAAAAAGTTGAACTTTAAAGAAGCAGGATTGGAAGAACATTGATGTTTTCAATCTTTGGGGTTGGAGAAAACTGTTGAGAATATTGTAGACAGCCAAGAAAACAAACCATTGGATCACTGAACCAATCAACCTAAAGTTCTTATTCAAGGCAGAAATGAACAGGCTCAAATTAACATGCTTTGAACACATTATGCAAAGACCCAGTTCTCTGGAAGAGACTAATGCTGGAAAAAGTAGAGGGAAAGAAAAGAAGAGGATGACCAGAAGTAAGGTAAATAAACTCAGTTACAGAGGTGATGAGTACATCATTGAAAGAAATGGAGTCAAAAATGACTTGATGGCACATAATCAAGCAATCAATGAAATCAATAATCCTCCCTTTCCATCAAGAAAACCAGACTGTAAAAAGAAGGATCTCTCAGGTAAAACCCTTCATAAATATAACTCAGTTTTTAAAAATGCAGGAATAGAAGCATAAACCTTAATTCTCTAACATAAAACATTCTGTAATAACTTCTTCAAGTGCTAAAATGAAACAGTGCAGCACTTAGCTGCAGAGGAGGAAAATTCTATATTAAAAATATTGCCTCCCCACCATATTCAGTTTTTTTGCCGTCCCTTTCTGTCATTTATGCAGACAAGAAGGAAGGTAGAGCGGAAGACTATCAACAGGAAACATATTTATTGTCCAACTGCTACACAAAAACAGGCAGGCATGTAATTTTCATGCTGTGAGGTTCATCATAACTCCTTCAACATAATAATTAATTTGAAAATTATAGTAAACTCACTAATCGTGCTGTAGATGTAGTTATTGGTAACTACTGGGCTTTGAAATCCAAGACATAATTTTGGTAATGACAAAAAAAAACTATGTTATAAAAGCTAGATCCATAAAGTTGTATCTTTCTGCTTATTATATGGTAATGGCTAGCCTATGCAAATTTATATACTTGCTTCTCATGTAGAAGACAGTGGGGAAATACTAATTCACGTATTCCTATAGCATGTTTTGTGTAGCAGATCAGGGGAAGTGCTTCTCCATGACATGCTACCGTATATGCCGGCGTATAAGGCGACTTCCGCAAGCATTAAAATCGGTGCCAAAGACGGGGGTCGTCTTATACGCCGAGTCGTCTTATACGCCGGAAATACTGATAGTTTCCGGCATATAAGACAACGTTCTAGGAATGCGACTCGGCGCCAAAGACGGGGGTCATCTTATACGCCGGGTCGCTTAATACGCCGGCATATACGGTACTTATATATATGCAGAAAGATTTATTTTTTAATTCTTTCCAAACAATGTAATGTTGCAAAATATGAAAACACTAATCACATTAGTTTATAGGTGTGCTAATACTTTCTATTTTATATTACTTTATATTCATACCTGTGCAAAGAAAATATGCAATATGCAAAAGAAGCCACACGTACCTGGTGATAAGAAGGAAGTAAACTGATAAAATATTTCACTATCCTTCTTTTGTCCACTATATCCAACAATGCTGCCAACATCTAATGGAAGTGTCTTGAGATGGGCACCAGTTGACAGGTCATGAAGTTGCAGGACATTCTTCACATCATGCAGGTAACACAAGACTAGGAAGTTGGATCTAACACATGCCACCCATTCTATAAATATGAAGGAAAAACAGCTACAGTATTTTCAGGACGTGATTGCAAGAAAATAGATTATTTTCTAGAAAAACCTATGCTTTAGAAAGAACTTAACTTTCCTCTGTGTGTCATTAGGGTCCTGAAAGATGATCAGATTCTCAAATATATTTCAGCTTTATGCCAGCAAGCACATTTAAGAATTTGCTTAGTGTTTGCTTTCAAACCAAAATATGAAAAATTGGCCCTTTATGTTGTTCTTAACAAAACTGTCCAATCAAGGCCTTCAGGCCTCAAAGGATCCTGGGCCTCCAACCTGCTTCTCGATGCTAACCACAGATGAATTCTTCCTAGCTGTTTCAATAGACAGAATTAAACAAAATAGCTGGGAAGAGAAATCAGAGAAGGAAATGCTGCTCTTCCTGCATTCTTATACTTCTTGCAATAAGTGAGCAGGTTAGTAGATACACCCTTCTTTCCCTCTGTATCAAAATCACCTCAAAATGACAGCTGTCAGGAGGGAAGCTCCATCCCTTAATTAAATCAGAGGAGGCATGGGAGGGATGATGTTCTGGTGACCACTGGAGTTGGTAGTTGGGAATTCAAGGGAGAGAAGAAAAGTCTTATGTCAATTATATATTATATATATATAATGGAATGGAATAAGAAAAAACATAGGGCAACAATAAAATTGCAAAGAAGGGTTCCGTCGTATATACCTGGACTTTAAAAAAGAGTCAAAATCAATAACTTATAAGCAATCTTTAAAAGAAATGACATTCGGATCTTGCTAACTGTTATTACCTTGGATTTTTGCCCTTCATACCTTTGGTTTACTGTCACTGAAATTCACAGAACTGAGTCACAACATATCTCAGCACTAAGTCTTTCTTTATAACTCAACTTAAGGACTGCTCTTGATTGCTGATATGATACCTATTGAGCAGCCAAGTAATAGTATATAAAGAAGGGAGGTGGACTTAACAGCAAATTAACTTTTCTACAGGACTGATTCACAGAAGACATTTGGAAGGCACTTCCAAAACATCCCTACGTACACAAGGATAGAGAATGGGATAGGGATTGTATCTCATAAAATCCAGGAAATCACAGATGTCAATAATAGAGAATGTATGTAACTCAGGGTTGAATTATTGTCTATGTTTCTGTTTTCTAGGCTTGGTTGTCTTCTTGCAGACATTTTGTTGCCAGGCTAGGCAGCACCATTATTGGGTATATTTTGTTATCTAGCCTGGCAACAACAATTTTGCAGGAATAGGAAAAAAAAAAAAGTAAGTCCAGAAAACACCAAGAACACAATTACAGATATACCAATACCGGCAATGGAAAAGTGGCCACATGACCGTAGCAAAATACAACATCTATCAGTCCTTTTTTTTCTGGAAGAAAGTCCCATATTTATTATCTGTGACTCTGGACTTACGGTTAAGACCTCTTGCCTATCCTGGTTTGGAATATTTTGGAGCAACTTAGGATGTAATGTAGGGGATTTATTACAATCCTTTATGGGCAAACCACTTCTAGAGTTTATGCTGGATTAAGAACAGTAATTGTGAATTTTAATATTATCAGGAATTTGAGCGTAAACCCATTTTTGTTACCAGAGCAATGAGTCACTTATGCTAAGTGATCATTTAACCTTTCTGTCATATATCTTGATTTTGTATAAAGCATTTCATTACTATGTCATTGTTCTATCAGGCAGAATCAAAAATTCACTTGACTGCAATACATTATTAACTGCTTTCAGCTATAATTATATCTCCTCAAATCAAATTTTGGAAATGACTAAATGGATTAAAGTATCGTGACACAATAGCAGGTTGGCCTTTTAGTATCAAGATAATTTTTCAAACACGATCAAATGTTTATTATTATAATGATTAATTTTGAAGTTATATCATATTGTTAATGATGCTAGTACATGACGACAGTATATGTTTAACATATAATGTTTAAAAATATCTGAATGGACAATGTCCCATTGTATTTAGAAGAGTTAACTTCTAAGTTAAAAAAAATCAATATGTATCATGATAAACACCTATCACCATGTTTAGAATACACTGCTTCAGATAGACCTTTCTGAACTATTACATTGCAAGGATAAATTTTAAAACCATTACATCCCTCAAACAGCCTCAGATATTGTTTATAAAAAAAAAGCAGGGGGGAGAATACCATCATTGTGTATTACTCATTTGTGAGTCATACAGCAACCACAGCTTCATAAAAATGTAAATGCACAATTATGATATTTGCCTCTCAAAAATTTCTTAAGTTCAGAGGCTTTGCTTTAATTAATATGAATAAAGTATAGCTCTCCACAGTTATCATAATAGTGCTATCTTCTTTTATCACAGATTATATTCTATTGTGGTTGCTGAAATATATAATTTAAATAACCTTACCTAGAACATCTTTTCCATGCTCAGGAATCAGCACTTTCCATTTGGATTCCTCAGGTTCAGTAAAATCAATGTTAATTAATCGATAGTTTGGAGCATGTCGGTTTGTCTTGAAGGTGAATATTGTTCCCTCATTGGTGACATACTCATATTCTGCATCAAAGTTGTCTATCAGTTTCACCCATTGCAAAAGACCTATATTAAGTTAATAAAGAAATTTACTCTAAGAGAAATATGCAAAGTTGGCAAATTATAAAATGTCTTTTACACTCCATATGAAGTTATTTACAAGAGCCATAACTACAAGTTACATCTGAGAAAAGATACAATTGAATTATGAAGATTTTATCAATTACAAAATCAGGATTCCATATGGCCATACTTTTTATCAGAGTAGTTTAATATATTAATGATATCAGAGCATTTCAGAAGTTTTATTTCTGCCACTTTGGATAGGCAGGCTTTCTTTCAGTTTCAATTTTTTAAGAAGGTTATAGCAAATTTTAAGTCTTACACCTATATACAGATTTATATAAGGTAAGCCACATTATGATCAATACTTCTTACTCCCAAAATGAATATTAAATCACAGTTTGAAGAACTGTTTTGGGGTCTATTGGAGGCTTTAAATATTATTGACAAATTTTATTTCTTCAATCCCACTTAAAACTACTCTGATTCTTTGAACTGTAAAATTGGGCAGTTAATTAGCAGTTTAACTAATATTTCGATATCTGTTGATATCCTGGACATCCTTCCTATGCTATCCTTAATTGCTAGTAAGATGAATAACTACAATTCTATTCAGTTAATTATTTGAGCAGGACTTCTATAAGTACAAGTTAACTTGTATTTCTGGAAAATAATTTGATTGTGCCAGAAAACCTTCTGACCTTCTAACTTAAGCTGTTTAGGAAATCCCAATTCATAATGGATATGCCTATTTCATTGTTGTTGAAGTACAACTATGTTTCACTTTTCTCTACCAGCTAAAAATCAATGATATACAATTCTATTATATCTCAAAATCTGCAGCAAAATATAATATAATAAAATTTAATGTGGTGCACCATAGTATTATTGAACAGAATTTAATAGAATAACAGACAGAGGTATTTTAGTCCAACTCCCTGCTCAAGCTGGAGACCCTAAACCATTCCAGATAAGCGGCTGTCCAGTCTCTTCTTAAAAGTCTCTAATGATAGAGCACACAAAACTTTTGAAGGCAAGCCGTTCCACTAATTGTTCTCACTGTTACGAAATTTCTCTTTAGTTCTAGGTTGCTTCTCTCCTTGATTAGTTTCCATCCATTGTTTTTTGTCTTGCCTTCTGTTGCTTTGGAAAAGAGGTTGACCCCCTCGTCTTGTGGCAGCCCCTCAAATATTGGAACACTGCTGTCGTGTCACTCCTAGTCCTTCTTTTCCCTAGACTAGACATTATCTTTGTTTACCAAGTGTAGTATTATCTGTTTCTTATAAATGGGTTTAGGATCTCAACCTAAACCACAACTTAACATTTAATGATCAAAATTATACCAGCCGGAACGAGTATTTGTTATGAATTTTAAAATGTTTTATCACTACAATGCAGAGTTTGTTCATTTGGACAGTGAATATAAAAAGAGATATAGTTTGCATTAAGATAAAATATGCATTTGTTTCCGAATTAAAAACTGGTTTTGTAAGAGATATGAATGTTTCTCAGAAAGGATTTTCTTTCAGACTCAGACTTTTTCTATAATTAACTATACATTTTACTGTAATGCTAACAAAAATATTACTTATCAGCATTTTAATCCTAAGAAATTACTATCAAGATATATACATGTTTTCCTATACAAGAGATAAGAATATAACTATGCAAGTATATGCAAAATTCAACATATATAATTTTATGACTGACAATTCCTAATAAAATAGAAATTAAACAACTCTTAAGCTAATTGTTTTTTAAAGGACTAAGGTTCTGCAATTCAGTTTAAAATTCCTCATATTTGCCTAAAAAATTAGCTTCATATAACACAGAATAAAATAGCATGTCAAAATATAATCATCAGTTAAAATATAAAGAAGCTAAATCAAGTAGCTAAAATAAAGCTAAAGTTAATCTTGGAAACCACAAGAGAACAATTGACTTGGGGGTTTTTTTGTTTTTTTTTTGAGAGAGAGAGATATCAGAGGATTGATTTTAAAAAATTCTAAAATATGCCCAGCTGGCTCCAGTACTACTAATAAAAAACACTAAGTTGATGGAGAAACATAATAAATCAATTAAAATATCTGTTAAATGAATCAGTAAATGTAGCAAGGCAGTAATAAAAAAATGAGAACTCATGAGAAAAATATAAAGAACTTTTCTTGGCATTAAAATGATAGAGATGTCCAGAGATACCCATGCAAATTTCTCCAAGGAAAGACTGCCCTCAGCTGCCATGTATTTACAGTAGTCTGAAAAGGTATACATTTCAACCTCAAATTCTATTTTGCCCATTCCTTGCAATTCACAAAATGTATTTTTAATTCTCAAAGTCCTAGAAGCACAACTGTAAAATATTCAGGGAATAAGACTGAGAACATATAATACAGGTAATCTTCGAGTTATAACTATTTGTTTAGTGATTGTTTGAAGTTACAATGGCATTGAAAAAAGTTACACTTATGACTGTTGCAGCATTAAAAATGGAAAGAAGTTGTGGGAACACAAAGTTTAAAAAACACTAATGTAGACATTTTTTTTCTTCTGTACCCAAAACTATCGAAATCTGCGAACATTCTAGTTAACACAAATGCTCATACTGTAAAATACATTTACATTTGCTCAAATATCTATACAATTACACCACATCATTCACTTGTGTGGCAAATATTACAATCAGTCAGATATACACAAGCCTAAACAAGTATGAAAGATAGAATGAGCCCAGCAAAACTCAACCATCCATCACTTTCCAATACTTCACTGCAAATTAATAAATATGGAACATGTAAATCAGTACAAATACATGCAAATATGTCAAAATAATAATCCATTTAAAACTGTCAATCAGCCTTTTACAAAACTCATCAAGACATGCATGACAGCAAATTTCTTAATTGTTTCAAACTGCTTGGACAAGAAAGCCAATGTTTAAACTGGAGAATTATGATTGCACTCAGATAATCATCCAAGTAATGATGTTGTGAAGCAGAAATGACTATATGCTTGTTTATTATTTCCTTCATTCTTCTACACTCAAGAATCATTATTTATGTACATTAGCAAACTCTTCCAGTGCAGCCCATAATACAATTCCAATTTACACCAAGAGAATATGCAGTTATTTGGCTGCAGATAGATTTCCAACATGTCTAATATCAGTATGCTTTATTTGCTTCTTTAGAATCTTACTAAAGTTTGCTAATTGAAATCATTGTCTCAAGCAATGGCTTCATATGTCACCATTTCTGTTGTCTTGTCCAGTGTTAACTCCAACATAATTTAAAGTAGCTGAACAATGTAAGATTCAGAACATTTAAAAGTATTCCCTCACATAGCATACTGCTAAACTAGGGAAGTCACTCGCACTAGATGCCATGACTATGACAATCTTGGACAGCCTTTACAGAGGACAAGTTCATGAAGAATACAGCAATATCACAGCATGCCAATTGTTAAGGAACATATTTTTTAGGATATCATCACTCTCCTATCCATATTTTCTACATCCTTTCTTTCTTGAAAAGATTAACCTCTGTGTAAGTAAAATACTGGACTAGATGGGACAATCATCTGATCTAGTGATCTTTTTTATTGGCTTTTGACTAACTGGCCTCTTTAGAAACAAAATCCTAACCTAGATAAATTACTAGACTGATGAAGTAGAATGTCCTTATGTGGATAACCTGTAAAAATATTTGAAGTGAAATACAGTTTGTACTTGGGAAGATTAAAGCAATGTGAAAATAATGAATTGCACTTTAATGGTAGAGCTATTTCAAAAGCATTCATACAGTGAAAATTGTTTGAAAAACTCCTAGTCCTATCCCAGTTTTGTTAAAATCTTGTGTTTCAATTTCAAATTTATCATAATATGTCCTACAGAGTTGAATATCTTTAAAACTGTTTGTACTTGGGAAGATTAAGAAATCTTCATATTCTTCTCCCTGTTTATCATACTGAACTCAGAAAGAAGTTCTGACTTTGAACTGGCATGCTAAAAGATGCCAAAGAGGGTTAGTGACCGATCAAGGAAGGAAGGAATATACTGAAACACTATATAGTAGAGATGTCAACATCTAACATCTTAGATCCTTACTTAGAAGAAATTTGTACTTAGTTCTAGAACAGACATGTCAAACACAAGGCCTGCGGGCTGGATGCAGCCCATGAAGTGGTTTTATGTGACCCGCGAAGCCATCCTGGAAACAGTGAGGGAACGGCCCCCTCTGCCTTGGCCCTGACCAGCCAGGAGCCAATGTACAATTTTGTGGTGGCCATCTATGCTGAAACGCATTCAGTCTTAGCTCCATAAGCCCCCACCCCCCCCGCATGGCCTGAGAGGAACAGTGAGGCTCCTCCAGTGGACCATGCCTTGGCACTTGCCCTGGCCCCACCCCCTTCTGCCAGAGACCCTCAGATCTGTCTCACTCCTGCCCGGGCCCCCACAGGCACCCTTGACGTGAATGATGTAGAGCTGGCCACACCCACCCAGTAGGCCATACCCACTCCATCCACACCCACCCAGTAGGCCACACCCATCCTGGCCACAACCACCCAGCCCCCTGAGGGCAACCACAATGCTGATACGGCCCTCAATGAAATTGAGTTTGACACCCGTGTTCTAGAAGATGAATTTAGATGGAAAACCTACAGAAGTATTGGAAGCTACAGAAAAAAATATTTAATAAAAAATCTAACTAAGCTATGCCAGCAAATCTGGAAAATAACACAGTAGCAAACAGATTGGAAGAGGTCAATCTACATTCCAATACAAAAAAAGGAGATTTAAGAGAGAGTGCAAGTTTACATGCCAGCAAAATAATGCTTAAGATCATCCAACACAGATGGGAGCCCTATGTGGGAAAAAAGATGCAAGATGTTCAAGTTGGCTTTAGAAAAACTGAGGAACAGGAGACGTTATTTCTGATGCCCACTGCTAATTCAGAAAATCACAGAATATGAAAAAAGCTTCTCTGATTGTGGAAAGGCTTGTGATTGTCATCACAATCAATTGTGGCATGTGCTTAAAAAAATGGGAAACCTAACTGTGTTCATGAGAAGCCTATATGCAAGCCAGGAAGCCATAGTATGGCCAGAAAATGGAGAAACTTACTGGCAAAGCAGTAAGATAAAGCTGTAAAGACTTCCCTTATTTATTCAACCTATATATTAAATATATATTGAGCAACATGACGGCCTAGTGGTGAAACTTCCCCAAACTGGCCAGCAAATGAGATCTATAGGATTCCCATCTTTTCAATGTTGCTTAATGAAATTGTACCTTTTCCATTGCTATCCTGCTAGCCATAGAATATAGAACATTGAATGACAAGTTAGAAGAGACCTCGGAAGTCTTCTACTTCAACCCCCTAGCCATGGCAGGAGATCCTATACCATTTTGGACTTTCATTAGGCTTGATGGTATGGATACAGGTGATCACAGAAAGAATAAAACAATAACAGAACAATAGAGTTGGAAGGAATCCGGAGGTCCTTCAGTCCAACCTGCCACCCAGTCCAAGAGACCCTATACCAGTGTTTCTCAACCTTGACAATTTTAAGGCATGTGGACATCAACTCCCAGAATTCCAATGCTGGCTGTGGAATTCTGGGAGTTGAAGTCCACATGCCTTAAAATTGTCAAGGTTGAGAAACACTGCCCTATACCATTTCAGACAATTGGCTGACCAGTCTTTTCTTTAAAACTCCCAGTGGTGGAGCACCCACAATTTCTGGAGGCAAGCTGTTCTTCTGGTTAATTCTTCTCACAATCAAGAAATTTCTCCTTAGTTCTAGGTTGCTTCTCTATTTGAGTTAAGTAGGTGGTCAAAAATGCTGGAACTCGGATTGTGTAGTAGAATATATAGACATTATACATTTTTGCTTCTGCTAAGCAAAAAGGAACACAATAGGGAATCTTGGAGAAAGAGAAGGACAATCTTTCACAGAATTAAGCAGAGAGGGTACATTATTAGACAGCAGAAATTGTTTCCCTGGTAACATTGAAATTTGCCAAAATACTTCTGTTTCAATGTAGTGATAAAGAAACCCAAGACACTATCAGTGTGTCAATAGAGACTGAACAGAAATCCAAGACACTGTCAACAATCAAATGAAATGAGCATTCACTAGAAGGATAACAAGAGGGAAAACAGCTTGTATTGTATTGCCCAACATACAACATGAACACAAAGGTGTAGAAATTGCCCATCTAGGAAGGCAAGTATTATTAAAAATATATCATAAAAAACAGTAATAATACAGCAATCAGATTTGTTCAGAGGAAGTAGAAAAAGGGCATTTACAGAATGCCTAAAACAGTAACTGTGAGAAGACCTTGGAGTCCTAGTGGACGATCACTTGACTATGAGCCAGCAGTGTGTAGTAGTAACCAAAAAAGCTAATACAATCCTGGGTTGTATAAACAGAGGCATAGAATCAAGATCACTAGTACCACTTTACAAAGCCCTAGTAAGACCACACCTGGAATACTACAGCCAATTTTGGTCACCATATCACAAAAAAGATGTTGAGAGTTTGGAAAAAATTCAGACAAAAGCAACTAAGATGATCAAAGGCCTGGAGACTAAAACATATGAAGAACGGCTGCGGGACTTGGGTTTGGCTAGTCTAAAGAAAAGAAGAAATAGGGAAGACATGATAGCAGTGTTCCAGTATCTGAGGGGCTGCCAAAAGGCAGAGGGGGGCCAAGTTGTTCACCAGAACACCAGAGGGAAGGACGAGAAATAATTGTTGGAAACCGATCAAGGAGAGAAGCAACCTGAAATTAAGGAGAAACTTCCTGACAGCGAGGACAATCAACCAGTGGAACAGCTTACCCCCGGAAATCGTGGGCATTCCATCACTGGAAATTTTAAAGAAGAGACTAGACAATCACCTATCTGAGATGGTATAGGTTCTCCTGCTTCAGCAGGGGGCTGGACTAGAAGACCTCCAAGGTCCCTTCTATTCTATTCTATTCTATTCTATTCTATTCTATTCTATTCTATTCTATTCTATTCCACTCTCCACTCCATTCCATTCCATTCTGTTTGTGCAGCTGTATTATTCCAAGCTCCCGCTGATACAGCCAACCCCTTGTCCTTGACATCCACTTTTTAAAAACTTGAGCAGATGCTATTTGATATATTTTACAGGCAGCAATATGGGCACCAATATGCCCCCCAAAACTCCCTATATCACCTGTCAGGCTTTTTACTTCAACTGATACAATTTTTTTGAAATAATGTCCTAAAAAAAATCTTCTTTTATCCAAATGATAGGTTTTGAAAGATATTTCTAGCCATGGAAGACAAAGATTAGTAACATACAATTACTTTGTAAAATGTAAGTTATTAAGTTATATAAATATAAATCATGTTATATACTGTAAGTTATTAATTTTGCTTTAAGAGCTTTTCTGACAATTAATAGCTATCCTGGCCGCCGTTTCAACAGCATTTATCTTCAGTGGCTGCTTAGAGACGAACAGATCGTAGTCATAGTGCACATAACTAGATTCTGCACAGCAGCACTAAAGATTCGTTGGAACCTGATGAATAAACCATTATAGCTATTTTACATAATTAATGCACTAAATATTTTGATATTATCCTTTGTTGCATTTTAGTATCTATGATACTATAAACCTTCACAATTTAAGGACTAATATTATAATATAGCTTATTCTTTGATTTTTTATTCAAATATTACACAAAGATGACTATGCTGTTCTACTCCTTCGCCACAGTCCACCAAGCCCCCTGACTTCCTATTAAGATTATACTTTTAATTTGAAAAAAAACAGAAGAAAAAAAGAGATACCCTACAAAGTTTGCATGCACAACAGGGAAGACTAAGATTTTCAGATTCTTGAGAATACAGCTTATCACACCAGACAGAAAAACTGTAAAGAGGACAAATAAATTAAAACTTGAGAGCCAGTTTTCCTAGCAAGCAATTAAATGCATGACATATAGAAATGAACCTTATTTTAGTCTGAGTTTTAAAGCCCTATTTCAAAAATAGACAGCTTGAGAAATGACGAGAATATTATGCTACATCCTCTTCCCACATGTTTCCCTTATGAAGTTTATTTGTTAAGCAAATTAATCTTCCAAAACCACTAGTATGTAATTAAGGCTCGGTGGTTATATATCATACATTATACACCAACATCATACACCAACAGACTGTGTCTATCTTTTCAATATTAGTCTGCAAAGGCACTTTTTCACCATGTGGTTTTATCAGTTTGATAAAGAATGTAATCAAGTTCACAAGATGAAATAGCAGAGTACAATGTAATAACAATTATGAAGCAATTCTTCCATTATCTCCAGCCATCATACTGCCTGAAAAAGGAAGCTGTATTTCCAACAGATATTTGAAGGTCATCAGGGAAAAGGCTTTTCTATATGTTACCACCATGAATAGACAACAGGTAATTTCTATGAAGAGAAAGTAAATATATATATCTTTTAAATCCAGATTAAAATTCAATTTTGGAATCATAACTCACTTGAAAGCATTATCCAATAATAATAATAAAGTTGGAAGAGACTTTGGAGATCATCTAATCCAACCCCTGCTCAGGCCAGAAACCCTATACCATTTCAGACAAATGGCTGTCCAGTCTCTTCTTAAAAACTTCCAGTGTTGGAGCATTCACTGCTTCTGGAGGCAGGTTGTTCCACTGGTTAATTGTTCTAACTGTCAGGAAGTTTCTCCTTAGTTCTAGGTTGCTTCTCTCCTTGATTAGTTTCCATCCATTGCTTCTTGTCCTGCCTTCAGGCGCTTTGGAGAATAGCTTGACTCTCTCTTCTTTGTGGCAGCCCCTGAGATATTAGAACACTGCTATCATGTCCCCCCTCGTCCTTCTCTTCATTAAACTAGACATACCTAATTCCAGCAAACATATGTTTTAGCCTCCAATCCCCTAATCATCTTTGTTGCTCTTCTCTGTACTCTTTCTAGAGTCTCAACATCTTTTTTACATCGTGGTGACCAAAACTGGATGCAGTATTCCAAGTGTGGCCTTACCAAGGCATTGTATGATTGTAGGCGTGTGAATTTTCCTACACTTCTTCTTCTTGTGTCATATCCATTATCGGACATTGGCGATCATGTTGGCAATCCTGTTTTTATCAGCAGTCGCATGAAAAAGTGCTGCTGAATTTTGTCCAAACCAATCCCTTAGATTTTGAAGCCACGATGTTCTTTTTTTGCCTGGATCTCGTTTGTCTTCAATCTTTCCCTGGAGGATTAAATGGAGTATGCCGCATTTTTCTGGGTGTCGCATCACATGTCCGAAATATTCTAATTTTCGTTTTTTAATTGTTTTGATGATTTCCCTTGGCTTTCTCAGGCGGCTGATCACCTCCTCATTTCTGATCTTGTCAACCCAGCTTATATGTAACAGCTGCCTGTAAATCCACATTTCAAATGCTTCTAGTCTCTTCAGGTGGCCTTCTGTCAGAGACCAACTATCTACTCCATAGAGCAGGATAGAAAAAACATAGCATCTGACAAGCGTGATTTTCAGTCTTAGGCTTATGTCGTGACTACAGAAGACCTTTTTCATTTTGAAGAATGCTGTTTTTCTATCCTTGTCTTTACTTCAATGGTCATGTCCCAGCTTTCATGTAACTGAGGTGTGTGATCCTTTCAACTTTTTCTAGTGGTATTCCTTCTGAATGTATTGGTGGTAAATTAACGGGTTGTTTGCTGACGACCATGATCTTGGTTTTTGAGGTGTTAAGCTTCAAGCCGTATTTTTCAGGTATTTCTGTGACTCTGTTGATGAGGAGTTGAAGGTCTTCATGCTTACTGGCAAGCAGAACTGTATCGTCAGCATTTCTTAAGTTGTTGATCCAAACACCGTTTACTTTGATGCCAGCATCGATGTTCTCCAGTGCCTCGTTGAAGATTGACTCAGAGTAGAAATTGAACAATAGTGGAGACAGAATACATCCCTGTCTGACCCCTCTTCTTATTTCTGCATCAGCTGAGTATTTTTGGCCTAGTCTCATATTTGCTATCTGTGTAGGAATATTTGCATTTTCCTACACAGTTGCATTCAATTAAGAACATTTTTCCTTTCACAATGCCAGACATCCCATCAGTCTTGATTTTGTGGGACATGTATAACAAAAAGTTTTTTCCACTGCTATCCCATTTTCAAGAACATAGCTTATTACTGATTAAAAAAGGAAAAGAAATGAGAGATAAACTATTTCTTAAATTTTGACCTCAATTTATAACAATTCATTTAGTGACTGTTCAAAATTACAATGGCAGCGAAGAAAGTGACTTATGACCCATTTTCACACTTACGACCATTGCCGCATCCCCATGATTATGTGATTTACATTTGGATACTTGACAACTGACTCACATTTATGACAGTCACAGTATCCAGGGGATCATTTGATCCCCTTTTTCAACTTTCTGATGAGCAAAGTCAATGGGGAAGCCAGATTCACTTAACAACCATGTTACTAATTTAAGAACTGCAGTGTGTCAATGCTGCTAACATTGGACGTTTTTGCTTTGACAACATATGGAGATGCAACCATTTTCCTTCTTACTCTTAGAACTGGAGTTACTTTTACTCTTAGAACTGGAATTAGAATTAGATGATACTGGGGGGGGGAGGACAAGCAATGTGCATGGGAGTTTAGTTAGACGTAACAATACTGTAACTAGTGTGAGAACCAAGGGTTTTGAAATAAGAGATGATAAGAATTGGCGAGTTGGAGAACTGAAGGGAAAGTCTGCATTTCAAACTAATTGGAAAATGTGATTTATGACTGTAAATTAGAGGAGGGAATTGTACTTTGATACTATGTACTCAGGGGAGGGGAATTCAGATTTTGGCTTTGACTATGTAAGTGCCAATGCTATGCTTCTCGAATAAAGATTCTTTAAGGTAAACAATGCCTCAAAGTTCTTTGAAGAGTTTCATGTGTTGGAACCATTACACAGTGATTCACTTAACAAATGTGGCAAGAAAAGTCGTAAAATGGGGTAAAACTCACTTAACAAATTTCTCACTTAGCAACATAAATTTTGGGCTCAGTTGTGGTGCTACCTATATAGGAAACCCAATTAGACTGATGGGAGGAAGAGGTTAGATCTGATTGTCCATTCAATGCGAATGGGATCTTTTGCATACAGTACATAGCATTGGCATTATGGATGAGTAAAACAGCAAATGGACTTTGTCTATTACTTCTAATTTCTACTACATAAAGGACGAAGATATAATTATGTTATTAAGATGTTTTTCTAGTTATTAGTATGTCTTGCAATATAATAAATAGTTGCTATAGCTCAGTTACATTTGTACTGATTCAAGCAATCAAGAAACGAAGCAAAGGTTTGACAAATGTAAAAAGGAATGATCTTACCTGTTATATTACTTGATTCCTTCAGTAGTTTACAGTACCACAACCTGTTCACTGGATCACATCCCTCCCGTATAGAAAGCAAAGCATATTGCCCATCATCAGATACCTAAGCATCACCAAAATTAAAGCAATGTCAATAATAGAAAAAAATACCAGCAGCAAATAATAATAATAAACAAAAAGGTCTTGGAAGCACTAGCTAGTTTCAGACATAAGAAAAAGTCAAAACACGATACCTGTCTTTGATAACATTCTGTATCATTTATTGAAGCCTTGGGACAAATACCTGACAACAAATGTCACTTGCAGTGGGAATGGATATTAGAATTGGCAACATCCAATTTAATTTGCAGAAGTCAATGCCACATAAGACTCTATCTTTCTGAATAAAATATGACTTGAAGTAGCAAATAGACTCTAGTGAGAGCTAGAAGAAATATACTAAGACCGTTATTTCAGCTAATCTACCAAAATCGACTGGCTGAGTTCACATGTGACATTAAGCCAAAATGTGGTTTATCTGAATTTGTGTTGGTGTGCTGTATGAATTCAGTTGCTATTTCTTCAGCAAATTAATCATGTGTAATATACAGTATGTCATTCCTGTCCCTGTGTGGCCTTGGGCTCTCCAGAATTTCTAATCTGAACTTGGATTCTTCCGCAAGTATTTTTAAAAGCACTGAAAGCATCTAATATCCCCATATTGAATATTAATTCTAAACTCACAATGCCTTCAGTTTATCAAAGCAAAATTGGTCTTTGAAACATTTCTCTTTTGTTCAAGGGTCCCTGTAGCATATTCCTCATTGTTCCCTACTAGACTGGGGAAGAGTTGATAACAGTTTGCTTAATATGATGCCCAAAACAACCTCTCAATATAATTCTACAATGTATAATATAGGTGGAGTGACAATTAAGTCTCTCTTTATCGCTGCAACATCTTTTCATCAATTCATTTGAGAGTACTAAGGAATTTGAGAGCATCAAGAGAAAACGTTGTTGATTCTATGTGGAAAAACCCATCTGCAGATATTTTTCATGTGAGATAAACAAAGAATGAACATTATTGGCCCACATGCATTACATGCTTTAGCACAGAGGTCCACAACCTTTTGGGCACCAGGGACCAGTTACGTGAAGAGAGGTTTTTCCACAGACCAGAGGGGGTGTGGTTTTGTGTGTTGCCTGCATTCTGTGGATGGGGCTTTGCTTGTTTGTGCGGCCTGGTTGCTGACATGCTGCGGCCCGGTACTGGTTCATGGATCGGGGCTTGGGGACCTCTGGTTTAGCATATACCCTCCTCCACTTCACTTATTTGAATAGTGAGAAGCAATGGCATTTGTCCCACATTCTTGCATCCCCCCCCCATGGGATGCATTTTTGTTAGTCCTTCCAAGAATGCATTGCCAAAACTTGCCTGCACATTACAGGTAGTCCTTGACTTACCAGCTTTCATTTAGTGACCATTCGAAGTTACAACAGCACTGGAAAAAGTGGCTTACAACCATTTTTCACACATATGACCATTGCATGCCCTTGGTCACATGAGCCATTCGGATGCTTGGCAACTTGAGTCATATTTATGATGATTGCAGCATCTTGGGGTCATGTGATCACCATTTGTGACCTTCTGACAAGCAAGGTCAATGAGGAAGCCAGAGTCACATTACAACCATGTTTCTAATTTAACTTAAGGATTGTGGCAAGACAGACTGTAAAATGGGGCAAAACTCATTTAACAACTATCCTGCTTAGCAATAGAAATTTGGGGCTCAGGTAGTCGAGGACTACCTATATTAATTTCTAGCTGCACAGGTTTTTCTTTCTTTTATTTAAAAATAAGAGTTAAAACAAAAATGGGCTGAAATTTTCAATCTTTTCCTACCCGTAATACCAGGACATTATTTAACATCCTTCAGTCTTCAGAGCCAAATTTTAAATGGAAAATAAAAGGCTCCTTATTTCTAACTTGCTACATATATTCTGCCAAAGTTATAAAATTCATAATCCAGATACATTTTTAATGAAGTTTCTTTCTATTGTCATCAACACACCTCTAAGTGTTGCTTAAAAGTTTGTAGAGCCCCTTTGATTTAAATCATTTCCCCCAGCAAATAAATGAACATATGTAACATTTATGACTCATTTGTTTAATGGGTTTTATTTATTTATTAGGTAATATTGGTAACTCATTTGATTCTATTTATTTAACATATCATATTTAGTAGTGGTCCTTCTCCCTCACATAGTGACTCTGGTCAGTTTATCTAGTTTTAGGACTTGTGAGAGAAGAGATTGTGCTTTATATCATTTTTATACGGAATTATTTAAAATTAAAAAAGGGCTCACAAACTTTTAATCACCACTGAATGCCAATAGGAAGCAAAGAAACAGGGAATTAGCAAATAGGGTCCTTTTGCAAAATCTGTGACGATAAAGTACAGGCTCAAAAAAAACCTTCAAGATATTCCATCATCCTGAATCAAGAGGGACAGGAATCAAGATTTAGGGATCAGAAATCTATAAACGTATCACAACATCAATGCCTTCCAAGTACAGCTCCATATATACAGTATTCTGAAGTGCAGGTAGCAGTTGAGCCAGTGGTGGGATTCAAATATGTGAACAACCGGTCTCTGGGTAGATGCTGCTTCCGGAAATCCATTCTGGGTCTGGGCAACAAAAAATTAGCAACTGATTCTGCCAAAGTGGTGCGAACTGGCTGAATCCCACCACTAAGCTGAGTGTTCTGTACATAAGAGGCATTGGGTTTAAATGAACAGGAACAATCACAAGACAAAATTATTCTATTGATATGCAGGGTTCTTTTCATTAAAATGCTGTTCCCTCTCTTCTAGGACAGATTCAAGTTTCCAAACTGCTCTTCTGTTCAAAACAAGGCCTATTCTAGAAAATAAGATTTTTTTAAATTAAAAACACTGAGGGAAAATAGGACCCTGGGATTTTTCTATTGATTTTCCATCAAAATACTAACTACAACTAATCCTGCTTAGCATTGTTTTGAGATCAACCAAAGGCAGCTTAGTACTGTCCCATTTTCTTTGTTTGAGCCTATTCCACAATTAAGACCCCAGACAAACAGCCCTGTGTGCGGAGTCCTACTAAATATGATTCTCTTTATCCAATCATCTAAAGAGGGCTTGCTAAAGATTCCAGCCCAAAGTGTAGATCAGAAGTCAGGACTTTTTTGTCACTGCCATTGTTCTGTGAAACATCTTCCCCATAGAAATATACATGGCACCTGGTCTTCTGGCATTTCGGAAGGGGCTTAAGACCATTGTTCTTTAGTGAACCTTAAGACCAGAATGAGGATTTTGATCTGCTATTTAGTTTTCTTTTTTAAAAAAATGCAATATTATGTTGGTTTTAATTATTCCCTACCCAGAGAGTGAAATAGGTTTAGCCTATAAATACTATAAATAAAATACATATTTCATATCTTGTTTTCCTCAAGTCTTAATTTTCCCAATACTTGGTTTCCTTCCAAGGATTTTAGTCCACTGATCCTGACTACTTCCTTTATCTGCTGCTATCCTGTCTAGCTTCCATGCCTTCTTTAGGGTGATTTCTCACTCATCCTGTTATCTTGACAGTGCTACAATTCAACTGGTCCAAGAACGCATGTGTGAGGTTTTACGTTCCAGCACAACTGTTCTATTTCCTCTTCTGGAAGACTGCCTGAGGAGATAACCAGTCTGTCTGTTTTTACTCTTCAGAATTCAAAACATTCATGAAAATCTAATGTATCGTTACTGTACAATGCCATCCTCAAGATTTCAACCACCACTGTTTTTTAAGTGTTTTATAATCTCATTACATTAGCTCTGTTTTGGGCTACTGTATTTAAAAGAAAGGTCCACCCACACTATTCCTTTGCGCTTTACAATAAGTGCTTCTAGATAAAGAAATAAGGGTCTTACAATAAAAACTTCTAAGAAAAACATACTAATTGAAAGTTGGATGCTTTTCTTGAGTTACTTGAAAAGGGACCAGGGTAGAGGAAGAAATATTTCTGGAGTAATCTAATCATTCCAATTTTATATATTATATTTGCCCAATAAGTTGATTTTCTCAATAACAATAGTATGTATAAGACAAGTCCATTTAAAATCACCATGGCTTTTTGCTTCACTTGATTCATACCATTCTCTAGCGCTACCTTCTGGGAAGTACCTCAAACTCATTCCTATTTCCAATCAAATACACTTGCTTCTAGCTAGAACTGATATAGATGAGAAAAAGGTCAGTTAAAAATGTAAGTCAAGATCAGCTCGGCTGATCTTCATGAACACATAATCATAGTTTTGTTGACTGCACCATAAATAGTTTGACAAAGTCTTGTTCCAGGATGTTCTTTTCAATTTTCCAATCTAGTCAGATTTTTTGGAATTCCAATACTGTAGTCCTCCATTCAACTTCTCACTGCTTAACTTCTAAACCTAGACTTGATTGTTATGATGCTGCCAGCTGCTAAGCCAATAGCTGTGCAGGAATCTTTGCTCTTATTTGTAAACATTTTTAAAACAGAAAGGCATTACAAAAGGTAAGTGTTGGGTATTTTATTCTTTCCTATAAGGAAATCAAGACAATGAATGTGGCTCTTTCTAAACATAATCTCTTTCTATCCTATAACAATCCTGCAAGTTAGGCTAACTAAGCTAAGAAATGATGGTTAGCATCATGGAGCATGCTAAGCCAAAATGTGGTCTGGCTGATATATAAACCAGTGACAATCACAGGGGTCATTCAATGAGGTTCACAACTAACTATGGCTTTAAAGCTTTCATTTTACATACAAAAACATTACATTTCATGGGAATCTTAAAAGGCACAGATTGGAAGGAGAGTTTACTGAAATACAATGTTATTTTTTTCTCTTCTTTTCAAATAAGCCTGATTCCAAGACTGCCTGGGCAAGTCCCTAAATTTTTCTTGGCAGGGTTTTTCAGAAATGGTTTGCCACTGCCCGCTCACTAGGGCTAAGACAAAATGACTAGATCAAGATGGGACTAAAATGTACGGTTTCCAGGTTTCTAGCCTGATGCCTTAAAAATTATACCGAAGTGGCTTTGAAGGCATTTTAAAAAAAATTTTCTTAACTCTTTAAGATTTATTAAATTCATAATATTTATCCATAGTTCTGTTTGTTTTCCCTTTTACATCTAGTATGTTTTTCAACATAACCAATAAAATAGGAGCTCTTGGGGCAAATTTATTTATTTCAATTAATATGGGCATCCATTTCAATGTTTATTCTCATCTTGTACACAATATGCAAAGGTTTTCAAACATCCTTAGAGTGTGAATTAGCAATCATTTTTCCAATATTAGTAGTCAAAATTTGTCAGGAATACAACAATAATCAGGTCTGACAGAAGGAAAAGCAAGTGCCTTTAATTAACAGCTAAGGCTGCAAGCATATGAACCACCTGTTGCAGATATATAATCAAAAGTTATTAATTCATTCACATAAATATATACCTTGCTGTGCAAGCTCCTGTTATTACCGTATATGCCGGCGTATAAGACGACTTCCGCAAGTGCTAAACTCGGTGCCAAAGACGGGGGTCGTCTTATACGCCGAGTCGTCTTATATGGCGGAAATACTGGTAGTTTCCGGCATATAAGATGACGTTCTAGGAATGCGGCTCGGCGACAAAGACGGGGGTCGTCTTATACGCCGGGTCGCCTTGTAGGCCGGCATATACGGGTACATCACATTTAATATATTTAGAAAAACAAGGCATGGTGGAAGTTGCAGTCCAACAATATCAAGGATTTATGAGGTTGTCTTCTCCTGGAAAGTCATTACAATCCAGTTGCTGCAATAAGATGCTTTTGTACAGCTGCATTAGAAACCACAATTTCACTTTTTTAAAAAATGGACCTCTAGATTCTATAATTATACTAAAATAATTATGCTAATTTGATAAAATAAAGTTTGTGATTATTCTCAATACTGAATGTGATTTTTGAAGGACTTGATGTAGATCAAGTCATAAAGTCAGCTTCTTAAGAGTTTTTTTTGGCCAAGCCTTCCCATTAGTCTTTTGAAACTAACAGTTCATTTTACCTATAGTATTGCACTAAACATTTGAGGAGTCAGTTAAGGCCACCAGAAATTCTTGCATCATCAGGATATAGCAAGAATAAAATGTTAGCATGTACAATTTTGGGAGAGTTGAAATTTCTCTGTAAATTAGTTTATGTGTAGATTAAGTAGGGAGGACGGCAAAAGGTAATTCTGTCTAACTCCCTTGTATACAGAGAATTGATCTGATGAGCTTTCTGAATTACATATTACCTTTTTGTAGAAATCTTCACTGATATTATTTTATGGGATTCAAACCCTCTATTCAGAATTGAAATCACGGACCTTTGTCCTTCAAATGACTATAGATAGTGCATTACTCTTAAGAACTATCCAGATCCTGGTGCTTGGCAGTTGTAGGAAAAATATATAAAATCTATCAAAGTGGTCTATATACCATTGACCTTCCATTCAGCTCTTATAACAAAGAATTATTCATATCATATTTGACTAATACAAAAGAAAGATGAAACAGACCCCCAATAGCTGGGTCTCTAAACACAGTTTATTTTACTTTATCATCTACCAATATTCTAAATAAATTGTTAAAAGACTATGTCATACCTCAACCCCACCCATCCATTTTGGTTCATGAGGAAATTCGGCACATAAAACATCTTTCGACTGGTCAGTTCCCAGGACGTGATAGTATAGTTTCTGGTGCAAATTGGTTGATGTTTCAGTACCTGGGGGAAAGAGCATATTTGATTACATGTTATGCAAGTTATCGTTCAAAAGCATCAGTGATAAGAATTTGCAACTCCTACAGAGTAAAAGCTGTTTAACTTGAAAGGTAACAAATGTATATAATTCATAATAATTACCAGAAATACCAGCCCTACTTGCCAAAAGTTTTTCTGTGGTCTACAAGAATAATTACATCATTGTATAATTATATCACTACCTAAATATAATATCTTCACATTACCTGTTTTACTTAAAGGTAAGTTGCCCTATTTCTTTTACTTATTAATTTACTTGTTAGGAAAGTGAAACATCATTTTGGTTGTAACTTAAAACCTCCGTGGTTTCAAGAATGTGTTAGCAAATAAGGTCAGTCAGAATGAAAAACCACAGGAGCCAAGGAATCTAAAGCACTGGAAGAGAAGACAGCCCAGGGAGGAAGGGAGGCAGCAGGCTCTCCAGGTTACTCCTAAAGTTCAGAAACTTGTCTTGAACTAGATATAGCAGAGGCCCCCAAAAGTGGCCTCTAGTTTCATTGGAAGACAATTTTTCCACAGCCTGTGTGTATGTGTGTGTGGGGGGGAGGGCGAGCATGTAACCTAGTTCCCTTACATGTGCAATTTACAGAAGGATTCATGCTCCTATGAGAATCTAATGTCTGATGATCTGAGGTGGAGCTAAGGCAGTGATGCTAGCACTGTGGAGTGGCTGCAAATACATATGAAGCTTTGCTCACTCACCTGCCACTCACCTTCAGCTATGCGGACCAGTTCCTACTAGGCCAAGGACCAGTACCAGTCCATGGCCTGGGGTTTGGGAACCCCTGAGATACAGGACACAGATGCCTAAGGTTAAGCTCAAATCCAATAAAAAATTTATTGCCTGCCACTCACCATCACTTTTGCCATCATTTTTGGGGTAGGAATTGTAGAACATGCCTCTGCCATCGTGCGTCCAAGCCATACAACTGAATTTTACCATTTCCAAGGTGTCTGGAAGTTCTTCAGCACTGTCCACCTTCATAAATTTAATCGTCACCCAGTCTGATCCACTGGAACTCAAGCCATATGCAAAATATTCACCATCTTCACTGAATGCAAAACCTGAAAGTTATTTATACATCATATTAGTGATATTTTCTTTTAGATCATTGTTCTGTTTCAATTTTTCGAAGTTGGCGTCTCTCTATATGTGTTGGTAATAAATGTTTCAGAATTCTTAACATAGTTAAAAACTTCAGTATTTCATTAATACATAAGCAACAGATAAAACTTCTCAAAGCTGGATGTTCAGATGCACAGAAGTTAATTTTTTTGAGAATGTCCACTATGTATGTGTTGTGATTTGTGACAACTTAATTCGTACCTCAAAGGAATCACCAATGTCCCAATTGAAGCATTCCAGAAATACTGACCTCGTAAAGCCACAGTGCCATCATCTGAAAGCTTATTAGGATCAAGAAACACTCTGCCATCAGTATCCAAAGAATCTTGCACATATAATACCCGTTGGTTCTGAAGTCCAGAATTATAAAAGTGAAAATACCTAGAAGACACATATGATGTTCTTAATTTTAAGTACAGCCAAATCTAGATACCAACATTATCCCAGTAAATAATTTCAAAAGCAAACACACCATAGATATAACTACCGTGTTTCCCCGAAAGTAAGACCTACCCCAAAAATAAGCTCTAGCTTGATTTTTGGGGGTGGGCCTAATATAAGCCCTACCCCCAAAATAAGCCCTAGTTTGGGGGCAAGGCGCATGCCTAAAAATCAAGTTGGGCGGGGGTGGAGGGGTGGGGCTGTCCCACTCACCCCGCATCCACTTATCGTTGCAACCTGCCTCTCCTTGCCGGCCCAATTCTTCTGTGGCCTCCCTCAGCCTGCATTTCGCAGTCAGAGGTCTTTTCAGAAGGCCTCTGCAGCCAACAACTGAGCTATGAATTGAATCCATAGCTCGGTTCTCGGCTGCAGAGGCCTTCCGGAAAGGCCTCTGATTGTGACATGCTAACCGGGGGGATGCTGCAGAAGAAGTGGGCCAGCTGAGCAGGGATGTCAGTGCCGGAGGTGAGTGGAAAAGACCCCCCCCCAAAAAAATAAGACCTGGTGCCGCTTTTGGAGGCAAAAAAAAAAAAAAAAAAAAGACCAGGTCTCATTTTTGGGGAACATGATATTACTATATTGAAACTCAGTGAACATATGTCACATCAACCACAATCCTCAGCATTACAGCAACAATTCTGACTATGAATCAAATCAATTGCTTGCTGACCTATGCATAGTCTTGACATACCTTTTCCCTTTCTTGAAATGACAACTATACTTGGGATAGTCATACAGTTCAGTCATTCGCTCTTTAAATAACCCTCTGACACTGCATTGTTCAAGGAAGGGCACCGTTATTTTATTTTGGGCTTCTACAAATGCCTAAGGAAAAAATAACACAATATATTTAATTAGACAAGCATATTCATTGATTTGAATAGCGAAAGAAATTTTATGTGCCGATTGTGTATAATTTCACTTCAAAACTAGAATAGAATGCAACTCACCCATTATTTGAGGAAGATTGTATTTAAGGTTATCAAAAAGCAAACATTCTCCACTAGGCATAAAACCTAATAGTATCCAAATTGTATTGTAAACTTAATATTTTTTAAAAAAAATATCCAAACTAAATTGGTCACCTAGTTTTCTGGACATAGGAACAACCTACCCAGTTTTCTCATTATCTATCATGCTTTTTTTCAGCATAAAAATAAGGTGGCACTGTTTTTTGCTGTAAGATGAATAGACCTTTGCAAAAACTAGCCCATCATTTTTCACTGACAACTCTGTATTTTGTTGCTTCTTCAAGTGCGACATCATACAACTTTCTTAAATACCAAGGGACTCAATGAAACGACTCCAAGCATATTTTTTTTTGAATGAGGTTGTATTTTTACATTTATATATTTACTTTATATTTTCTGGGTGTGCTGATCAACACACCCAGAATGAGCAAATTAGCGTTAAGTGGTATTATTAACTTAATAGGTTGAAGCCAGCCCTGACTCAGAAAACTCTGACACCAAAGAGCCTGCTTTGGGAGTGCCAGACAGGTTTAGCCTGAGGAAGTTGTGAGCATTTAAGCACTTGAGTATGATATGACTAGCAGCCATCGGTAGCAGCTGCACCTGCACTCAGAGGATTGAGAACAGGAGCTGGGTATCCACCCAGGTGTCAGTGTGCTATGTGCTGCAATCAGCAGAACAATGATGCAAGAGCATTCCTAGTTTTCAGTGGGTTGACTCTAAAGGGGGTCCTCACTTAACAATCACTCATTCAACAACATTTCGAACTTACAATGCTGCTGAACAAGTGACAGCTACTTGTACTCCTCATAGCAGTAAGGACTATAACCTGACTATACCACCACCTGCTGTATTTGATTCTGGCCACTTGAAAGGAATTGCATGCAAACTCTCCAGGTATTGAGGGCTTTTTCTGTATCACGTGTGCACTTGTACACACCCACTGCCTACCACTGCTTGTATTTGTTTAATCTTATGTAAAGCTTCTTGCATAATCTTATGTAAAGCTTCTTTCAAACTACTTTTCTCTCTGCATACATTCTGTCTAACACATAATACAAATATGAGTTCACATAGTTTTACTATACTTTTTTACTGAACTTTAACAGCTGCAACCTACTTGACCTATGTTAAGCATATTTGTGTAAGAAGATAAATTTAATTCACTTTAATTGCAACGTAGAGTGCTTTTAATACAAATATTAATTACTGGTTTTGTGAAAAGATGTGTACATATAAAGCTTTGTGCATCATCTCACCCAGGTGTACTTTATAGAGAAAAAAAAAAACAGAAGATGATGACAGCAAAACCATGTATTAATTTTTGGACAGCCTAATTCATTTCAAAGTAAGTTTTGTTGCATCCAATGGAGTTTCCAGCAGAGTCCTATGAATATTTACTGAGAAGACTCACTGAGTTTAAAAGGGCCTAGTAACAAATGAATTTCTGCTGGATGCTAGTTTAAAGGTGAAACTAGACATGTATATGGGAAAAGAAACACTGCTTGGTGCTTCTTTAATGAAAAGTAGCCAACTGGGGAAGAAAAGGCAAGTGTAAAATTGAAATCTTCCTTTTGTTATTTCAGCAAATACTAGAAAGGAAGAGAAAAGGAACTACAACCAGTAACTAGGCAATTTAGTGACTTCCACATATTTTGGATTCTATTTCTACCATTCCTTCCACTAATCATATTGGCTGGATTTTGTAAGAAACTCTCAAACGATGTATTATTTAGCTTGTACTTTATCGGTCTTCAGTAGCATGCACCTTCAATTCCTGAGAGGGGAGGTCCTTCATACAATAAACTGGAGATTTAATCAAGGAGAGAAGCAACCTGGAATTAAGGAGAAACTTCCTAACTGTGAGAACAAGTAACCAGTGGAACAGCTTGCCTTCAAAAGTTGTGGGTGCTTTATCACTGGAGGTTTTTAAGAAGAGACTGACAGCCATTTGTCTGAAATGGTATAGGGCAGGGGTAGGCAACCTTGGCTCTTTTATGACTCGTGGACTTCAACTCCCAGAATTCCTGAGCCAGCCATGCTGGCTCAGGAATTCTGGGAGTTGGAAGTCTGCAAATCATAAAAGGGCCAAGGTTGCCCACCCCTAGTATAGGGTCTCCTGCTTGAGCAGGTGATTGGACTAGAATACCTCCAAGGTCCCTGAATGGAATTGAATTGAATTTGGAGCCCAAAGCCTTTGACTATGCTACTGATTTTCTTATTCCATAAGCCCAAGGCAATATAGAATTGCTGTACAACTCTAATGAAAGTATAGAATTTCTTAGTCCAACAGTTATGGGAACCAAGTATTGGCTTATCATTTAACTACCATGGCAGCAATTCTTCAATTATTTTTTTCTAGTTTTTTATACCTGAAATTAAAACGACTAAACTACTGGTCCGTTTATATTCATAACTGTGTATAGTGATTTGCAATGACTTTCCATAATTATTTCTCTTAGTCCTGCCTAGACAAGGGATGAACCTCAAATATGTTCTCATGTATCTTTTGAAATGGCTTTTGATATAGAAAACACACATTGCTTTGGTTTATGTAGAACTTCCAGATGTCCAAAGTTATTGTTCATGCTTACTTTTGTTGGTTCACTGTCAGGATCTTCAAGCCAATTATAAGGGTCATGTATCTTGCAGCCATGATAGTCATCTACCTTTAAAAAAACAAACAGAGATAGGTAAAAAAAAAACAGTTCTCTAATATTACAATTTCTTATATAGAATTTAAAAAAGGTATTTTTCTGAAAAGCAATTAATGCAGGTGGAGAAGGTAAATCATTTTACCTGATTGCAGAGCAATAGCTTCTTCCAAAGACTTGATTAATCAATTAATTAGAACTTGAGGTCCAATATTAAGGATCGCATGTAGCCATTTGTGACTCTATCACAGAAATCTGTGGATATAATGCTATTTTTCTCAACTGCACAGTGATAGGAAGAAATGACATACAGGATGGATGTCCTCCAAAAATATAGGTCATTGTATTTTATTACCAAAGCTATGACTTTTGCAATTCCTACATTCAATAAGATGGCTACATGCAGGGACTTCTTTCTCCACCTGCCTAACAGCCACTATGTTCTCCATATGACATATTGACTTGGGATGTGCTAACATGCATGTTATCAAAAGAAAGAATCATTTATTACTTTAATTGCATGATTCTATAGTTTAAGGTTCTTAATCCTATTGATTTCTGTGGCCAGGAATATAACTAATTTTTCATAGGATCAACATCAGTTTACACACATAGAAACCAAAAAGCTAGCGATGTTCTTATAGTAAGTTGCCTAAATTGTAATAGGAATTCCATTTATATAACTTGTTCTATGTAAAATTTCAAGAAAGACTTTTCAATAAAAAGCTACAACATCATTACAAGAAAGTACCAGCAGACTCTGATACTAGTGTATAGTGGATATAATTTCTTTTAGTAATTTATTATTACTAATAATAAATAATAAAGATATGTAAGGTATTTTTTATAACAGATCAGTAGCATGGAGAGGAAATACATGTTTCCTATTCACACTCCCTTTTTAATCAAGGTAGGTAAGAATGCTGAAGCTGGCAAGTCACTGAGACCAGATAGACCTTGTGTATTCTATAACCAAGTTCAGAATTTAAAAAATCCATCACCAAATAAATAAGAAGTAAAGGTAGGATTTAAACCCTTGCTTGGATATAATACAACTTAATTCCTAGACCCTGAAATAGCTGATCTCTGTTGTTGTCTGCAATAAAAGCAACTTATCTAAACCTTATTTTCACTATTTGATACTAGTTTCTGAGTGCAAGATCTGAATCCCTAGAGAAAAATTTATATCCATGCCTTGGGAACAGTATTCCAACAGCATGTTCACATGTCTTTCCCATTCAGAGAAAGCACTGCTTCCATGTTTAATTGTACATAGAGTATATGACATTTAGATTGCAATACTATCTATTCGATTAATCTAATTAAAACTACATTGTATTTTGAGATGGATATATTGTACTGAAAATGTATATTATTTTCAATAGTGTAAAAATAGGTATGAAATTACAACTCCTCAAATGAAATGAGAAAACATAAATTGAAAAAAAAAAGAAGTGTGGTGCAGGAAGTGAAAGAAGCTGTAGATGTAAGATATATATAGACAGAAATAACAAAAATGTAATCAAAGAGAGCAAGGAAAGGTTGAAATTAAAATAGGAAAAGAAAATGAGGAACAATTTCTATAGAAATTAGAAGCTGTCTTGGAAGTGGATGAAGAGGGCTATACAGGGAGACTCTAACAGATTAAATTGAATTAAAAATAAAACTGATGAAATGGTTTAGGATGAAACTTAAATGTGGGAAAACTGGGGGAAGTATTTTAGAGATTTGGGTGAAAATAGCAGTGATATGTTGTGGAATTGAAATTACATTGGATTGAAACTATTCTCAATGTAAGCATCCCAGAAAAAAATGAAAAGGAAGTCATAAATGCTATGAAAATGTTGAAATATGGCAGTTTTGTTCAACTATGGATATATTAAAATATAGATGTGGTTCTAGGAAATGATGATGTGACTTGTTTAAAATACGTCTGAAGACTTCAACTGTGCCTTACTGTACAGGGAAACGATGACCGCATTCTTTCAAATGGAAAAGTAGCAAGAGAGAGTGCAAAAACTACGTGTTAAATATGTCTGGAAGATTATTGACAGAATTTTAATCAGAAGTGAATGAAAAATGACAACAAACAAAATTTGTGAAGTGCTGCTGCAGCTTTATGCCAGTCAGAGAGTGTATGGACCAGATTTTTGCTCTTCAGCAAGTCACTAAGAACCACACAGATGTAAGAAAGTAGTTTATTATACATTGTTGATTTAGAAAAAGCGTATAATAAATTCAGTCATTTTGAACTGTATATTTTATGCAAATCCCGAGTTGGTTGCTGAAAGTGGCAAGAACATTATATAATGGAAGCAAAGCATGCATGAGAAAAAATAGATTCCTTAACTAATGATTCAATATTGAGCTGGGAGAAAATAAAGGATGTGTGATTTTTCTCTTTATTGTTTGGTCTACTTATGGATAAATGAATAAGGAATGCTTCCAATGATGTTGGATGTATGTTGCTTGGAGATATAAATTTACTTTTATTTTATGGTACACTGCTGTATGAAAACCCAAATCATTTGCACCAAGAGCTAGATAGGCAGTATGATGCAACAAGGATTATGGACTGGAAACTAATACACTAATGCAGATAGTTGTATTTCACAGGGAAAATGGCAAAAGACTAAAGCAAGATTTACCTGTATATTGGCTGGATAAATTTTAAATGGTGCCAATAGCAATATTGAGTTGTATGTAGTTTGCTACAAGGAATGTTTGTCAAAAAAAGTAAATCTGGGTATGGAAAAATGCATGCTTGTTTCTTATATGGAAGTGAGAAGTGTTTGGCTGGGGGAAATAAAAATAAGTAAAATCTCTTGGAGTGGGCAGCCATAATAAAAATAAACGAATAAATAAAGACAAACAGGTGACCAAGAACCTGATGGTCACTCTGACTGAGCTCCAGAGATTCTGGGTGGACATGGGGCAGAGTTCCAGAAGGACAACCATCACTGTAGTCTTCCACCAATCTGGGCTTTATGGCAGAGTGGCTAGACGAAAGCCTCTTCTCACGGCAAAACACGTGAAAGCCCGCTTGGACTTTGCAAAAAAAGCACCTGAAGGATTCTCAGACTGTGAAGAACAAGATTCTGTGGTTTGATGAAACCAAGATTGAACTGTCTGACCTCAATTCTAAACGTTATCTCTGGAGGAAACCAGGCACTGCTCATCACCTGGTGGTGGCAGCATCATGCTTTGGGGGTATTTTTCAGCACCAGGGACTGGGAGACTGGTCAGGGTTGATGGAAAGCTGAATGGAGCAAAGTACAGGGATATCATGAATGAAAACCTGTTCCACAGCAATCAGGAACTCAGATTGGCTGAAGGTTCACTTTTCAACATGACAACGATCCTAAGCAAAATAGCCAAGGCAATACAGGAGCGGTTTAGGGACAACTCTGTGAATGTCATAGAGTGGCGCAGCCAGAGTCCTTACTTGAACCCTATTGAACATCTATGGAGGGATCTGAAAATGGCTGTCCACCAATAGTTGCCATCCAACCTGATTGATCTTGAGAGGATTTGCAAGGAAGAATGGCAGAAAATCTCCCAATCCAGGTGTACAAAGCTTGTCGCACCATGCTGCCAAAGGTGCTTCAACAAAGTATTATTATTATTATTATTATTATTATTAATAATAATAATAATAATAATAATGTTGGAAGGGACCTTGGAGGTCATTGAGTCCAACGCCCTGCTCAGACAGATGGCTGTCCAGTTTCTTCTTAAAAACTTCCAGTGTTGGAGCATTCACCGCTTCTGAAGGCAGGTTGTTCCATTGGTTAATTGTTCTAACTGTCAGGAAGTTTCTCCTTAGTTCTAGGTTGCTTCTCTCCTTAATTAGTTTCCATCCATTGCTTCTTATCCTGCCCTGAGGAGCTTTGGAGAATAGCCTGACTCCCTTTTCTTTGTGGCAGCCCCTGAGATATTGGAACACTGCTATCATGTCCCCCCTCGTCCTTCTCTTCGTTAAACTAGACATACCCAATTCCAGCAACCGTTCCTCATATGTTTTAGCCTCCAGTCCCCTAATCATCTTTGTTGCTCTTCTGTGTACTCTTTCTAGAGTCTCAGCATCTTTTTTACATCGTGGTGACCAAAACTGGATGCAGTATTCCAAGTGTGGCCTTACCAAGGCATTGTAAAGTGGTATTAATACTTCACGTGATCTTGATTCTATCCCTCTGTTAATGCAGCTCAGCACTGAGTTGGCTTTTTTGGCAGCTGCAGCACACTGCTGGCTCATATTTAAATGATTGTCCACTAGGAGGTCCCTTTCACAGTTACTACTATTGAGCAAGGTATCCCCTATACTATACCTGTACATTTGGTTTTTCTTGCCTAAATGTAGAACCTTACTTTTTTCACCATTGAATTTCATTTTGTTAGATAGCGCCCAGTGTTCAAGTCTGCCCAGGTCCTCCTGTATCTTAAGCCTGTCTTCTGGAGTGTTGGCTATTCCTGCCAGCTTGGTGTCATCCGCAAATTTGATGAGTTCCCCATCTATCCCCTCATCCAAATCGTTGATAAAGTTGTTGAAGAGCACTGGGCCTAGAACAGAGCCCTGGGGCACCCCACTACACACTTCCCTCCATGTAGATGCGGTTCCATTGAGGACCACACGCTGAGTATGGCTGGTTAGCCAGCTACGAATCCATCTGGTGGTGATGCTGTCTAACCCACTTTTTTCTATCTTATCAAGTAGTAGGTTGTGATCTACTTTATCAAATGCCTTACTAAAGTCCAAGTAAATTATATCCACAGCATTCCTCTGATCCACTAATTTTGTCGTTTGGTCAAAGAATGCAATAAGGTTTGTCTGGCATGATCTGTTTTCGGCAAACCCATGTTGGCTTTTAATAGTGATTTTGTTTGCCTGTAGGTGTTCGCTGATTCATTGTTTGATTATCTTTTCCAGAATCTTCCCAGGTATTGATAGGTCTGTAATTTCCTGGATCCATTTTTTTTCCTTTTTTGAAGATGGGAACTACATCAGCTCTTTTCCAGTCCTCTGGTAGTTCCCCAGTGCTCCAAGATCTTTGAAAAGTATAGTTCAGTGAATATTTATGCCAATGTGATATTTCAGTTTTTTTTCTTTTTAATAAATTTACAGACATTTCTAAAATTCTCTTTTCACTTTGTCATTATGAGATACTGAGTGTAGATTAATGAGAAAAAAATGAATTTCAACAACTGTAGAATCAGGCTGCAGCATAACAAAATTGACAAGAGTGAAAGAGGTCTGAATACTTTCCGAATGCATTGTATATTGAGGTGGCCTGGTCATATTCAGCGAATAAATACAAAATTGAGAAACAAATATATGAAGAAAGAGTGAATGGATGAAGAAGAAACCAGAGAAAATCATGTTTGGATGCTGTTGATGAGATTCTGAAAAAGAGATTGGTGAGAAGAATAATGTATGAAGCAGTGCACAAGCACAGAGTAAGCAAGGATTGCTTGCAACCATTGAAAGACCTGAAGTGGTATCATGAAAGAAGATGATGTAGTTTTAGCTATGCCTCTTTGTTTTTCTCTCCCCCGCCCGACTTTATTTTATATCTTTATTTTTTTTGAAGAGATTACAATTTTAACAATTTTTCTGTGTTTCCCCATAACATTGTTTCCTTTTTAAAAAATGGTACAATGAATACATATGCACTCAATCAATAGATACCATAAATGCCGGCGTATAAGGCGACTTCCGCGAGTGCTGAAATCGGCGCCAAAGACGGAGGTCGTCTTATACGCCGAGTCGTCTTATACGCCGGAAATACTGGTAGTTTCCGGCGTATAAGACGATGTTCTAGGAATTAAGACGATGTTCTAGGAATGCGGCCCGGCTATAAAGACGGGGGTCGTCTTATACGCCGGGTCGCCTTGTACGCCGGCATATACGGTACTCTGAAATCCAGTTTAATATGGTAGAAAGCTGGCTGGCAGGTTAGCTGGCTTGCATTTACAGTTAGACTACGTAAGTCATTTACATCCTTCTGAATGCCATCCTTCATAGTAATCCCAAAAGAAGAAAAACAGGGTTAAGCACATATTCAGCAATGGAATTCAGGTCTCTTTATCAAGATGATCTCTCAGTGAAAGTAATTGTTTGACCAGAGAATAAACTTAATTATAAAGACTTGGAATTCATTTCCATGACATCAGTAGAACTACTGATGTCATGTTTCAGATTGTTATCCTTTCTCTGCTTATCATCTCTTTATTGAAGATAACTTGCTGGTCTCCTGGCAATGGGTACACAAGATTGCAGTCTTCCTACTCAATTCAGAGCAATTTTATTCAGAAAGGAAGCATATATATTTCAATGGAAAATACACTTACATTAGTCAGCACTGAATTGCAGACACATAGTATATCTGTACACAGACACAAACTCACATGCATACAGAGACTTAGGAAGAAAGGCACTACCAGAGATCCAGTGTTGTTTATTAATTGATTTGTGAGGTTAGTACTAACATATTAACAAAAAAGGCAACCAGGATTTCTGCTCTCACCTTGAGAACCTATGATCACTATAGGTGGTCCTTGACTTATGACTGCAATTAAGCCCAACATTACGGTTGTAAGTCATGCTGGTCATTAAGCAGGTCATCACGTGACCAACCTCTTTTTACAACATTCTTTGCAGCAAACATTAAGTGAATCATCATGGTCACTTAGCATATCTGAAATCATTAAATGAACCCAGTGGCCACAATGGGCGGTGGGGGGGGTTTGCCAGATATTAGAAGCAAAGGCTAGGCCAACTTCTTGTTTAAACAGGCTTCTTCAAATTGTGATCTCAGCCCACATGTAGCACAATCATCTCCCTCTTCAAAAATACAACTGGCACCAAAGAAGCTATTAGAATTTTATCCCAGAAAAGAAGCAAAGCAAATTAGATAACTTAGAAAAGGGAGATCCTAATGAGGATAGATTCAAGAAACTAATGACTTTCCTTATGGTGTCGAACTCGCATATCTCTAAAATCATTGGGGTATCAACAGCTATTTCAGATGATTTGTAAAGGCCTGGTTATAGGCCTGATATTACATAGATCTGAATATTGTATGGCTTTGAATGAATGAATGAATGAATGAATGAATGAATGAATGAATGAATGGGTCGACATAGAATGAATGAATGAGAAGGTCAACTAAGAACAATAGCTGAAGTTTTGCCAATCATTAGTTAATAAAATGAAGATATAAAATTGATTTTTAAAGTATGAATAGAGTTACTTCAGTGTCAGATGGTATAAAAAGCAGAAGAAAAAAAAATGCTAGCTTCACAACATTCCAGAAAGAGGAAGCTCCAAAGATATTTCAATCACTTTATCAGAATAGAGTTTATTTGATGCCTGGGATATGTTACTCATGCAGAATTTCTTTTGTTACATTACAAATGTTAGGGATCTGCTCAGGAACACAGAGATGCTCAGGTGCAAAAAGCTGCCTATTTCCCCCATTCTCAAATTTAATTTTTCGGACTTCCGGTGGATTTTGCGCGCGCGATGGCGGCTACTTTGTAGCCGTCCTCCTGGGTAAGTGTAAGAACTGCTATGAACAGCAGACATCAGCTGTTCAGCGGTTCAAAATCCCCCTCCCGGGCAAAGGGGGGGGCAGAGAGTGTCTGAATAGTGGTAGAGCCTCTTTTGCACCCCCCAATTTTTTTGGGGGGGTGAAAGGAGTGCTCCCACAGAGTTCAGACTTGTCTCCGCTTCCCAGCTGTTTTTGTCCTCAGGGACAAAACGAGCCGCTGCAAACACCTCCGTGCTTAAAGAGAACTGGTGAGTTTTTTTTTAAAACGGACAGAGCTGAGTAGAGGATTTAGTTTTTGCTTTCTTTGACTTATTTGGATTTTAAGTTTTTAAGACTTGTTTCTATTTTTACTCTCTCTTTTTATTTCTCCTTCTTTGCTGAAAGGGAAAGTAAAATGGCGATCGGCAAATCTCTCGGTGTTTTTTTTTTTTTTTTGGAAGTTAGAATGCTGACCGGCAGGCTTTTTGGTGCTTTTTTTTTTTTTTTTCCTTTTCCTTTTCCTTTTTTATTTTCTTATGATTGGAATGGACTGTTAGAATTATTATTTTTGTTTAATCTTTGTGTTTGTTTTTGGTATCTCTAAGTATTTTTTTTTAAAAAAAAATGGAACGGACCTTTTCTATTTAATTATTTTTTTCTTCTCCCCCTTTTTTTTTCTTTCTCTCTTTTCTGTTTTTCTGAACTCCTTTCCTTTTATTGCAATGACCCCTTTTTGAAGGATTTCCCCCCCTCTTTCTTTTTGAATTCATGGAGTTAACTCCTTTTTTTTGCTTAATTTTTGCAATTTTTAAGGAGGAGTTCCTTTTCTCTTCTTTTTTTTCCCCCCTTTTTTCTTTTTATTATAATGACCTTCTTTGGAGGGAGTTATGATTTTTGAAGGAATTTTTATAATTTTTTAAGAAGGACTAAAGGGTTTTTTTTTTAAGATGGCTCCAAAGCGTCCAGGGATTTCTACAGCTTCTAAATTAACAGTCTCACCCTCTTCTGGGGGTCAGCTAACAACTATGAAGGATTTGCAAGACATGATGGGAGATGTCATAATTCAAATTAGGGCAGAAATGAAAAAGATTTTAGAGGAAAACAATAAGATCTTGAGACAAGACTTTGTTTTGGCTTTAAAAGGAGTTGCTTCTGTTCTTGAAAAGATGACCTCCCATGTGGAAGAGGTAGATGAAAAAGTGGAGATAATGGAGGGGAAAATTGAAAGTATGGAAAAAGAGATGGAAAATGAAATTCTTATGCTTCAATATGGACAAATGGAATATTCCTTAAGAATCAGGGGCCTGGAAGAGTCTTTGCAAGGAAATTTGAAAGAGATGGTTGCAAAGGACTTTGCATTGATTTTGAATAAAGAAAAAGAGGGAATACTTAGTGAAATTGAAAAATTATTCAGGGTTAATTCTGTGGTGGCAGCACAGAAGAATCTGCCAAGAGATGTGGTAATTTACTTTGGTAAAAAATCTCTACGCAATGAAATTGTGCAAGCCTATTATAAGAAGAGATTTCAAATTGCTTCACAAGATGTTATAATTTTTAAGGAGATCCCATCTAAAATTTTAAGAAGAAGAAAGGAGTTTGCTTTTCTAGCAAATGAACTTAAAAAGAGAAAAATACTATTCAGATGGGATGTCCCGACTGGAATGGTGGTGAACCACCTGGGGACATGTTATAGACTTAATACTGTTTCTCAAGCAAAAGATTTTTATACCTCGGTCCTGGGGGTATGTGTATCGCCATCTATTAAGTTTAAAGCTTTGGAAGAAAAGAATGTATAATTACAGCTTGAAGAGCCTATATTTATGAAAATTGGGGAACCCTTGTTTGAGAGGCCCCAACAAGTCCAGGTTGAGGAACAGAAGACAACTTGTGCAGCATACAATTGCAAAGAAAAGCAGCAACAGAAGAAGGTCTCTGAATCTCGGGGAGAAGTTAGACCTACAAAGTCTCTGGAGCAATCTTCAAGGGTGGAATTGCTGCCTGAAATGGAAATTGGGAAATTTCAGCTTGAGGGGCACCAACAAGAGAGGAACGGGCAGAGGATAACTTGTACAACTTATAATTGTGAAGATCAACACAAGGAGGAATTCATTGAGGAAGTTTTACAGGTATCGGTCCCTGAGACTTGTGCAACATATAAATGTAAAGAAAAAGTAACATATAAATGTAAAGAGAAAGACCAACAGAAGAAGGAGTTTGAGGAAGTTTCACAGGTACTGATTCCTGAGCTTGTGGGTCAACCAGGACTTACAAACTCTTTGGAGCGATCTTCAAGGTCAGAATTCCACGCATTTTTTTCGATGCTTGCGGGCAAGAGAAACCGATATGGATTGTGCTTATAGTAGATGTAACTGGCTATTAGACAGAAGATTATGGATATTGAATGAAAATTTTAGATAAGAAGTTTGTGTTTATAGTGGGTGCAACTGGTTATCGAACAGAAAATTATGGACATTGAATGAGAACTTTAGACAAGAAGTTTACTATTGAGATTGTGGGAGAAGTAAAACTTACATCGTTTTTGGAAAATGTCTTATGTAATGTCTAAACATGTGTTTTGGGATAATAATATATTTCAGCTTTAAGTTTTAAACCTTTAATGATAATATTGTTTAAACCTTTGTTTTGAAGGGATTATAATTTGTTTATTTCAGTGAGGGGATTCTAATAAATTTGTGTTTTGAAGGGAGTATAATTTGTTTAAGTTCCAAGTAAAGCTTAAATTTGGTTTTTAAATATTATTATTAATATTTTTAAGAGAAAATAATTTGTTTAATTAAATGTCTAGATTTGTTTAGGAAAGAAAGTAATGCTTAAATCTGTGTTTTTGGAGGAAGTTTATATAGAATGATGATTGTATTTAGATTTGTTTAGGATTCAAAAGTGTTTCAAGTTTTTAAATATTATTAATATCTTTAAGAGAAAATAATTTGTTTAACTAAATGTGTCTAGATTTGTTTAGGATTTTTAAGGTTTTTTTTGGATAGGTGAGAAGATTATGAAGATTGAAGGAAATATGTATTTACTTTAAGTTTTCTAAGAGTATTTAGTTTTGATGGTATAACAAAGGTTTATATATTTATTTTTTTTGTATTAGGATAAAGAAAGAGGGAGAAATTAGATTTTACATTATAGGTATAGATATTCAAAGAAAGTAATGTTTAAATTTGCGTTTTTGGAGGGAGTTTATATAGAATGATGAGTGTATTTAAATTTGTTTAGGTTTTAAAAGTGTTTTAAGTTTTTTTCTCAATTAAGCCTGTACTCAGCTCTGGGAAGTCCAGGGGAGGGTTTGGGAGGTTGGGGAGGAGGGGGGTGAGGTAGGGTTGGGGGGGGTATGGGAAGGGGATTTGTTTTTGTAAAATTTAAAAATTTTCAATAAAAAAAAAAAAAATTAATTTTTCAGCTTCCAATTAAGAATTCACCCATGAAACTTACACAGAGGTAATTTAATTTTTCAGCTTCCAATTAAGAATTCACCCATGAAACTTACACAGAGGTCCCAATAGGGATCAACCTTGAATACATCTGTTGTGAGGAGGAAACAAAAGATAGTGTAGATTTGTCTTTCTGCTGGAAAACAATGCCAGCCATCTTCACATTCACTTAGTATGTCATGATGTAGAAAGAACTAACATGTTGCAGAAAAAGTACCTGAGGAAAAGCCTCAAGCAAATCAACCCACTTGCTAGTAACAAGCCCATGGTTATAGTTGCCATCTAATTTGGCACACAAATATTTCTCTACTTGAGCAACAGGTTTTGTGTTAATTTTAGGCTTGGATTTGGTGAAAATATGCCAACACTAAACTCCCCCCCCCATATAAGCAGCCTCCAAGTTACCATAAACGAGTAACCGGATCAAAGTAAGCGCTAGTTGCTTTTAGTAATCAGTGTGGCCAGAGAATATAGGGACCCCACTATCCAAATATCCCTCACCCCTAAAACTCAGAAACCCTTAGAGGATTGCACAACAGGTCTAGGTGTTTGTTGAAGTGCACAACTGGTCTAGGTGTTGGTCAAATGTAATTGTTCTTTTAAGATCTCAAGTATCCAAATGCAGAGGGGGCAGACGGTTTTGAACCACAGATAGTCCCCAACTTACAACAGTTCACATAGTGACCACTTGAAGTTACATTGGCACTGACAAAAGTGACTGATGAACCATATTTCACACTCATGACCACCTGCAGCATCCCCTATGGTCATGTGATTTACATTCGGATGCTTGACAACTGACTCACATTTGTGACACTTGCAGTGTCCCAGGATGTGATCCTGGAACAAGTAATCTTCTGACAAGCAGGTCAATGGGGAAACCAGATTCATTTGACAACTGTGTTAGTAATTCAACAACTGCACTGGTTCACCTAACAAATATTAAGCGATTCACTGAATCAAAGTCGTAAAATGGGGCAAAACTCACTCACTTAACAAATTTCTCAGCAACATAAATTTGGGGCTCGATTGTGGTCGTAAATTGAGGACTACCTGTACAATAGTCCCTCCGGTAATGTGCCTTTCTAAAGATAGAGAGAGCCGCGCGAAGGCGCTAAGAACAGGAAGCCGGGAGCCGGAGAGAGGCTCGGATGGGAGAAAACCGGGCAAAAGAAGGGCAGCGGCGGGGCAGAGACGCCGGTACTCACGGAGGTCTCGTCGCGAAACACCTCGGGATACTGGAAAGCCTGCATGCTGTTGAGGGAAAGCAGGAGAAGCCGACAAGCGCCTCGGCGGTGTGGATGGCAAAGGGGCGGGAAGAAGGAAGAGGTGGACCCAGGCAGATCAGGGCAGAGGAACGCGCCGCGCTTCTGCAGCCGGAGACAGGCGTGCAAGCTCTCCACAGCCGCTAGGCCCTCCCATCCCCAACGAGGAGTTTCCACCTCCGGCAAATGGCACGAGAAGCGAGGCGAGGAGACTCAGGCCGCCGCATGGCTCCCCCTACAGCAAGCCACCAGCCAGGCTTAGCTCTGTCTCCGCCTCGGCCGGGGAAGGATTTGCCCAGCCAAGGGCGAAGGAGAGCCCCACAAACGGCCCAAAGGCGAAGGAAGCTATTTGGACCGGTTGCACCGGATGGGTGGTTTGCATCGAGGCTGGGTTCGCACCATCCCTGATACACCCAGTACTTTACTACATGTTAGCTGGGGGTGTTACACAAACCGGCCCCTGTGGTTTAAGCTTTGGTGTGACTAGTGAAGCCAGAAAATTAGGTTAGCAAAATAAACTGTCATTAACTATGAAGTCAGGCTCGGTTTGCCCCCTTTCCTACACTTGCAGTGGAATGCTGCAGCAACCCCAGGTTGTTTTTTTGTGGTGGTGTTGTTTTTCCGCCACTTCAGTTACAAGGACAGGCAGGGTCGATCATTTTTTGGATTAACCGAATGATGATTTAGTGTTTGGATCAAGAATTGACCGACTCAGCTTCATGGACTGACAGAAGGACTGGGCCAAAGTTACCCAACTGGCTTTCATGCCCAAGACAGAACTGGAATTCATAATCTCCTAGTTTCTAGTCAGGTGCCAAGAATAGACTAAAACGCTGTTGTGCTCTGTCAACTCCAATATTCCTTTTTAAACAGGAGGTTGGCATGGTTCAGGATTTCATAATTGTATAAAATGTCATTTTTTACTATGTAGTATGCAGTGGTAGGATTCAGCTGGTTCACACCACTTCAGCAGAACCAGTAGCTAACTTTTTGTTGCCCAGGCCCAGAATAGACTTCTGGAAGTGGCATCCACACAGAGAACTGGTTGTTCACATATTTGAATCCCACCACTGGTAATATGATATACAATAGTGTATATTGATTTTATAGCTTTGGGGCAATTTTAACTCTTTTGTTTTTTTATTGTTAAATTGTGGTCAGGTGGCATTTAGAGGGCACATTGTAAATAATTTTGGGGGTTGTTTGACCTTACTTTTCATAGGGGGAAAATAGATGTTCCAGCACATTCAGCCTTCAGCTATGCTGTGTAAACCAGTGGTTCTCAACCTTTTTAATGCCGCGACCCCAACTGGTCATAAGTCGAGGACTACCCAACTGGTCGTAAGTCAAGGACTACCCAACCAGTCATAAGTCGAGGACTTTCCCTGCCCGGGAGCGCGCGCATGTGTGGTGCCGCCCCCTGCGCTGGCTGAGGCGTAGCTGGTAAAGGGCAGTGACGCCGCAGGGCGACCACCGGCTGGGCCACCAGCTGGCCCAGCCCAAGGGAGGTAAGGCACCCGCTGGGCCCCACGCACACCAGCAACCCTCCCTGCGCCCGCCAGCCTCCCACCTCCCACCCCTGGCCCTCTTTTACTTACATTTTTAGTAGTTGCTCAGAAGGGAGGGGTGGAAGCTTCCAGACAGCTTGCCTTCGCTGCAGACAACTTTGCAGAATGGGACTTTTGGCGGGCTCAGCAGGGCAGAGACAGCCTGGACAATTCTTATTGGCTTTTGAAAGCCAATAGAATTAGACTCTATTCAAGAGAGTCTATTCTATTGGTTTTCAAAAGCCAATAGAATAAAAGGGAGTAGTAGCACAGCTAAGGAAAAGGAGAAAAAAATGGCGGACTGCGTTGTTTGGTGACCCCCGTGAAATGGTCGTTCGATCCCAAATGGGGTCGCGACCCACAGGTTGAAAACCGCTGGTGTAAACTCTACTGTGTTGTGAGGTCCTTTGGCCAGCAGCAATCAGTTATTGGTAGATTCCCACTTCAGTGATTTCCCTGCTTCTTGAATAGATGATTCCTGTCAGAGAGACAAGTCTCTAGGTAAACTTCCACTGTGAGGTGTCACAAGTTTCACTTCTTTTTTCCTTCCCATTTAACATCAATGTATAGATAAAGTATTCTAGCTTTAATTCTGGACAGTTTCCTCAGGCAGAATCAGTTCATAAGCTAGGGGTTCTTCTAGAGCAGTGTTTCTCAACTTTAGCAAATTTAAGATTTCAGCTCCCAGAATTGCTTAGCCAGCATGAAAGTTGAAGTCCACAAATCTTAAAGTTGAGAAACACTGTTTTACCCCCTCCTTGCCGAGTCTTTGCAGGTGTGGCTAAGGAGATCCCCTGCCCAGGTCCATCTTGTGTCAGAAACTACCTTTCCTGGATTTGGGATGCCCTGCCCAATGTCACTCACACCTGGATTAGTGTGATGCTATCTCTCATTTGAATTAGAACTATGCCCTGTGCTCCTGAAAACCACTCATAAATATCGCCTAGCCCAGAACGCTGGGGTTTGTGCAGGTATGGCTACCAGTCAGCTTACCCATGCAATACCACTGCTGAAAGAGTTGTGCTTGTTGACAGCTGGGTTCCAAGTTTAATTCTAGAGACTGGTTGTCTCTCAAAGCCTCTGGTGGCTTAGGAGGTAGGCATCTTCAGGACTGCCTTCTTCATGTGATTTTGGTCTATCAGTTAAGATCAAGAAGAAGAAGACTCACAGTGTTTTTTTCTTTTACGGATCTGCAGGGCCCACTCCCCTCCCTCCTTCCCTGAGAATAGATTGCCCCTCACACATATGAATTTTTTGTATGGAAGATCTGACTGATGCCTGGAGTATTTTGCATAGGGTGGTATATCTAATATGACTGCTGTTATCAATCCAAGTGTGGTGTGCTGTGTCCAGAATGATTGCAGCAGCCTATTAATAAATTAATTAAACCTCCAAAGGTTTACGACAGGGAATATTGATGTGATGCCATCAGGGGTTTTTTTTCAACATCAACTTGAATGAATCACAGCATGGCAGTGGAAAATATGGAAGTAAACTCCAGAACATTATCAGATTACCTCCCTCTGCTCTATCTGGGCAAAGTGATGCGAAATTTTTCTTTGTAGAATTCTGGGTGTAACAACAACTGCTTATGTAATTTATTTTTCTTTTGCCAACCTATTAATTTGATTTGATGACGCCCAAGAGAGCTTATGCCATAAATAAACTTACATTCATTATGCTACAGAAATCTGTGTAGTTTTCCATAACTGTATAGGGCTATTTCTGCATGTACGAATCCATTTTATTTTGGCCTGCCTGTAACATATTTTTCCTTTTTAAATAAAGCTGACAATAAATATAACAATAGTGAAATGGCACTTTTGGTAGGGAAGTGGGGTGGATGGGAATGGAAAACCTTTTGTGTACGCACAAAGCAAGGTCTGTTTTATTTCTGTAACATATGGAAGAAGAGGTTTCATTTCCTTCAGTTATTATAGCTTTTTTTTAACCTTTCCTAGGTGTACAATAGACCAAAATTAATCCGAGTTAAATGCAGATGTAAACAGCATGTGGAATAATACCCATACTGGATTTCTTCATAGCAGAAAAACAATAGTATTGCATTACTTGTGTTGGTAATAAAAGTAATTATAATGACAGCAGTTTCCTGGGAGGCATTGTTGAGCCTTGGGTCAATATAAGCAAATTGTTATTTACTTCCTTTTCTGTACCCAGCAAAAGATTATACCAATCTTAAATTTGGAAGGAGGGGAAAGGAAACAACCACTTTTATCTTTTAACCACAGTTTAGTTATTTCAATTGGATCAGGGTCAGCGCAAGGTATTTGCTGCCTCAGATGAAGGATAAGATTATCCTTTCCTGAAATCCCACCCACAAAAGCCAGCCGAGATTGGCAGTTGAATCTAATTTTAAATTGGTCATGGGCCACTATCTTCAACCTCATTGGAGAATTGTGGGTGAGCTGCCTAAGTTGATTGTTTCACCGTGGCTAATGGTAGGACCGGCTCTGGATTAGATAGTGTATGGTTGGTGTATAGTCAACTTCCGCCTAAGGCTGATGCATTAGCATTGCTTTTCTCAATCTATCAGACTTTCCCCTGCCAAACTGGACTGGAACTTCTAAACAGGCACCCACTGGAATACAAACATTTTCTTTGTTGTAAAAAAAGTTGGTAAGCCATAACAAAAGAACGGGCCCCTTTTTCTTGCCCAGTCTATTTAGAAGTTTAGAAGTAACTCTCACTTTTTCTCTGTTACTTGTTTAGTAATAGCCAGATCTAGTATTAGGCTGCTTTGTTTTTAACCATACTAGCTCTTATATCACACTCTTATTTTTTTAAAAAAATAAACCTTGCAAAGATATTTTGCAGCAATTTGGTTGTGCAGCCATCCAACTTTAAAGGAAAAGGATAATTTGAAGCATATAGATGTGCTCACACAAGGCTTTTTATTTAAAAAGTTATATCTTTTCTTGGGCTTATACTGTTGCTGCTAGAAGATACCAGGAAGAAGAAAGTTGGGTTGCATCTTAGAAGATGCCAAAAGGCATAATGTGCACATGCAATTCAAATCACTTTTTCCTCTTCATATTGGGGCACAATGCATACCATAGTAATTCTACTATCATGCTGCTTGTAACTTTTTAAATTAAATATATATGGGGACTAGGAGGAAAAGGAGGAAAAATGTTCGTATCCTGTAAAAATATGATCATGCAATTAATGTTTCATTACAGTAGTTTTAAAAAAGAGCTGTCATTGTCATAACAACCCAAAGTGGCAATCCATAATATTGTTTTGATTTGTAGCTTAGCATCTTGTGTAAATCTCAGAACTGTAAATGGTAACCATTACCTTATGACTTATGCATGATCTCAGTCAACAAAATTAATTGAACCAAGATAAAAGAAACCATGGCTTAGCATGATGTATGAAGGTAATATTCCTTTAATCTGATTTTTTGGAGAGGGGGGATATGGCACCAGATAGAAATGTACTTTTAACCATTTTCTCATTTCTTCATTTTATGCTGCTTTATTATTTTAAGATTGAAACCTGTGCTTCTCAAATTATCACTAGGTGGCAGCAAAATCACATTCATGTTTCATTTCACCAAAGGCAATCAAAGCATTTTTATTGCATGGGGTTTTCTCATCTATTTTTTATTTTTATTATTATTTGTATACTGACTTTAGGATCATACAGAAGTGCCTGTATTACCTACTACAATTGATTTTTTATTAGGATTTAAAACGATCAGAGCACTTTTAATAAAGCACAATATTGTATGTTTTGGTACCCACTATGCAAAAAGCTATTTTTTGCTTTTCATAATCACAGGGTTATGAAAGAAGAGTAGAACATCTATTTCCAGGACTGAAGTCCTATTCAGGGAAACTCAAGGACAGCCAGAGACACCTGACAGCAACTTGATCCAGTGGATAATTTATTGGTATATCTGTCAGATTCTTATAATATGTCTTCCACCAGGTTAACAGTGCTTCCATTGATTCCTATTATTTTTTAACTGATGAATGTGTTTATTTTTACATTGCATTTATATCCTGTCTTTTTTCTTTGGGAATTCAAAATGACATACCTGGGGTCCCTTACCTTCTTTTATTTCCTTGTAAATATTCTTGTAAAGATAGGGTGGCCTTGTAAGGATAGGGTGGCCCAAAGTCACCCAATGAGTTCTGTGATTGCATAGGGACCTGATTACTTACTTACTTGTTTGTTTGTTTGTTTAATTTATATCTCGCCTATCCCACTCTGTAAAGGAACTCTGGGCCGTTTAAAATTAAAATTATAAACGTAAAAATATTAAAGACATTAGGTACAGAGATAGTGTAACATTTGGTTAGTATATTACACTGGCTCTCTGATGTGTTTGGTCTAACATTGTACTGGGTTGTAAGCAAGCCAATATATCTGACTGACATCAGACTGAAGATGGGTGGATTAGGCTTTAAACAATTCCTTTCTCCCCATTATTCCTTTGCTATTTAAAAAAAAAAATACAGAAAGCTGAAATTGCCAAAAAGATCAACAGTGTGATGCATCCTGTTTCTCCATTCCTCTTTTCATTTCCTTATTTTGGCAATAAATATTAAGTATTCATACAAAGGTTGCTTTCTGATTGTGACTGTGATTCTCTCAGTAGTCAAGGGAACTTTAGTGCTTGTGTAAATGCTGGATTGCAGGGTTCTAGATCAAGATCAGAATATCTTGATGATTGCTTTGTCTTATTTTACCTGTTTTGTCTCTTGAAAAGTTTTCAAAATTTGATTTAAGCAGGCTAACAGTGAACTGTCAAAAAGTCAAGTTTAGCTAAAGATAAATTACAGTCTGATCTTGTCAGACATAAGCTACATAAAGAAAGGAAATTTTGTATAAGCATGCAGCTTTGGGTGGTATTGTAGCAGATGCAAATACTATATTATAGGACAACAAGTATGAACATGTTTTCAACTACAGCCTGGGTTTCTGGTTATTACTCATTCTTAACATCACTGATAACAATGAATTACACTGAGAAGTGCTATATAAATGGAAGCTATTCCCAACTCTGGTTGCAATATGTGTCATTAGCCAGTTTTAATTTGAATCACTTTACATTTTTGTGGACTGTGTGACATGACCGTTGTAGAGGCCCTTTTGTTCATTTTAACTGATGATAAAGCTTTGCCAGTTCAAAAAAAAAAAGTGTGGGATGCAAAGTCTGGACAACCACTAGACTGCAGCAAAGACTTGCAGGTGACTTCTATTTCTTTGTTGCCAGTCATTTATATTTGTGTAGTCTGCATCTGGTAGCCCTAGTAAGAATATCTAGTGAGAGCATGTATCTTGAACTCATTTTAATTTAAAGTGGCCCTGGCTATTGCCATGAGATTTACTTCAAAGTAAACAAGAGTATTTTTATCTTTTACATTTGATAAACATCTCTTTAGTGTTTTTCCATTTCAGAAAAAAAAATCCCATATGGACAATCTTCCTCTCTCTTAATTTTAGTAATCTGACATCCTGACAGGATTTTTTTTTTTTTACCACATTCAGGCTCCTTTTCTGCTTTCATAGAGCTATCTGGTTTATTCTTCTATGATAAACATGGCTAAAGTTACACATAATGCCAGGATGCATATTGTTTTAACCTTAGATAGTTGAATAAGTCCTAATGTGTTGGTTCATATATTGATAAAACACAGCAAGCTAAGTCAAGGGAAAAACATGGTCAAGTTGATTGAGTAGTGCTCTAACAAAGTAATCAGCAGAGGAATTAGGAGTTATGACTGTGTAATGAACCTAATAGTTATGTCGGTCACCCTGTGGGAGGAGTGAGTAAACGGAAGCCACAGAAACTTCCTCCATTTTGATTGGTGGCTTCAGTTTTCTTTTGGTTCTTGTCCCAGCATGCATTGCTTCCTAATGAGGTGTCACTTGCATCTATCTCTGCCACCAGAGTTGATGTGTGATCAACAACCACTCTGAAAATGCAGCCAGGATCAAGAAGAGTACATGTCAAATTCCTGTTCCTTCAACAAAAACAAAAACAAAAAAACGTAATTTTTACTGTGCAGAATTGACTGCTAGAAATCTGGCAGCTCTGGAAACAGACAAGGAAAACGAAATCTTTGGATCAGGCATTTGAAAAACCTTGAAACTCTCAAAGCAGTTGTGCAAGCCTTCAAAACCTATAATGGTTTGAACTGCTCAGCACAGGCCTAATATTAGCAGCAGTGAGATTCACATGAGAAAAGGTCTGGCAGAAATCCAGAGATAAATGAAGAAGCAATTAGATTTTGACATTTCTTCCTGTTGCTTCAGTCTTGAGTGCTTCATCTAGATCATTTTATACCTCCTTGCATGCCTTGAAAGATTTGGGAGAAAATGGGACATTTTTTTTCCCGTCAAGAGTTCACAACCTGTTATTACAAAAACTAAGGAAAAAAATCTGTTGAAATCAAGAGCATTTGACTCTGACCACAGACTTCTTATCTTTTAGCAAACAGTGGGAACATTCTAATTGACACTGCTTGTCAATTTAACCCACTAATCTACAAATCTTCCGCCACATAGTAACCATGCAGACATAATAGCAGACCATATCCTATGTGGCTCTCCCCAGTTTTTTGGACATTTGTTCTATATTACAGGTAGTCCTTGACTTAATTGGCCACAACTGAGCCCAGAATTTATGTTGCTAAGTGAGAAATTTGTTAAGTGAATTTTGCCCCATTTTACAACTTTTCTTGCCACATTTGTTAAGCAAATCACTGAGCTATTAAATTAGTAACCTGGTTGTTAAGTGAATCCGGTTTCCCCACTGACTTTGCTTGTCAGAAGATCACAAAAGGTGATCACATGACCCCAGGACATTGCAGTCATAAATATGAACCCAATTGCCAAGCGTCTGAATAAACTATGCGACCATGAGGATGCTGCAATAGTCATATGTGTGAAAAATGGTCACAAGTCACTTTTTTCACTGCTGTTGTAATTTTGAATGGTCACTAAATGAAAGGTTGTAAGTTGATGACTACCTGTATTTTCTGCTCGTTGTTGACTCTGAGTCTGTTGAAGTTCTCCACCACATCCAGCTTTTTCTTCACATTATCCAAGAGAGTTATCCAAGGGAATCTTCCATATCTTCAGCAGGGCTGGAGGAGAAATTTATTTTATCATAGATACTCTTAAACCAGAGTCATGCCTTGTTTTTTTAAAAGGGGACACAGTAGGAATTTTGAGAGCAGTTATAAATACTCAGAAATGATTGTTCTTCTTAAAATGGCTGCCCACTGATCACAAGAAAGACTAAGTAATTCACTTTCTGTTCTTTCCTTTTGCATAGCAGGTTGCTCTGTACTGCTCTGGTTCATTAGCCTCTCATTCTGGGCAAATAAACTAATAAAGCACTAGGCTGCAGCCACCCACTCTTCATTTTCTTGCAGCCACCCACTCTTCATTTTCTAATAAGGTCACCAAGATGCATGTGGGCTCAGAAGCTTTCCAGTAAATAAAGAGGTCTCACTTGAAGATGTCTCAGCTTCCCATTTGTAACTATTTCAGCTTTAAAATAAATTAAAAAGTCAGGTGAGGCAGGCAGCCTGAAAGGCACCTGATCATCTATCTCTTAAACCTTTGCCCTTTATGACTGCAAAGGCTAAAAAAAGACACAACCCTTGATTTATATGACCCAAATATCCACTAGGGAAAATGGTGGTAGCCAAACACATGTGAAGTGCTGTTTTATAATGCTTGCAATGGATGGTAATTTGCAAGTCTATCTCCCAAGGGTATCAAAAATGCCAGCATGTAGCAGTGTGCCACAGTCAGAACAGAACAGAGTACCAAATAGGGTAAGATGCAACCTATGAGAGTTTTAAAAAAAATTAAAGTTTAAAGGAATAAGATGTTTTTCCTTTTCCAGACTTCAGGAAACTTTCAAAGATGGATTGCTCATTACACTCACCCTGATTCCCATCCTATACTTGAATTATGCTGCTGCTTCCAGCATCAGTCACAATCCTTATTTTCAACAATCAAAGCAGAATACACTGCAGCTATGAGGGTATTTTCCTTCTGGTTCAAAATGGGGCTGAAGGGAACATTACTACCATAGTTTATACCTCTTTCATCACATATTCACTAATTGCTTGAATTTAAATCTGGACCCCCTCCACCCAGCTCATGGCATTCAGGGGCCTTCCAGTAATAACACCAAATGAAGATAGTATTAACATTCCAAACATTAAACCGGAAACCTTTACATGTTATTAAAATATAAAAATTCTATTTAAATAAAAATGTCTCGTATTCTGCTAAAGAAGAGCATACATAATGTAAAGCTAATAGGAATGTTTTGTTTTGATGATGTTTTAAAATGGCCCGATGAAGACATTTCATGAAGCAATCTACTTTCACCCTAAGTTTCCGATTGCTATAGTTCACATTGCACCTGAAGTTTTTTTCCACCCAGTATGTACATTAACCAGAAGAGATTTCTGCATCTGCTCAGAACTAGAATAAGCCAGAGAAGCTTCAGGGAGGCAAATCATGTCATCATTGTGTCTCCTTAGAGCAAAACACCTCATCAAAGTGAAGCTGAAAAGCTTTGCACGTGCCTACATTATAAAATAGAGATGAATACATCCATTATGATTTTCTGCTCTTTATTTTCCAATATCCTCTATTAAATATTCAGTATGCATCAGTTTCATCACTTTTAAAAGTTCACCCAAACCCCTTCATACTGACATGAATGTTTTCCCCAAAATATGTGTTTTGTATACCACCTTGACTAAGGCAGGTTTCTCCTAATGTAATATCTTTGTGCATGTTATGTGTGTGTGTGTCTGTGTGTATTTTTGCTAATATAAAGTAAAGATAAAGGTTTCCTCTGTCCAGTTGTGTCTGACTCTAGGGGGCGATGCTCATCTCTGTTTCTTAGCCAAGGGAACCAGCGTTGTCTGAAGACACTTCCATGGCCAGCACGAATATATGCCAAAGGTGCATGGAATGCTTTTACCTTCCCACCAAAGTAGTATCTATTTATCTACTTGCCTTTGCATGTTTTTGAACTGCTAGGTGGGCAGGAGCTGGGGCAAGTAAATGGGAGCTCATTCTGTCACACAGCTTTCAGTTCTTGAACCCAGGCTGTCAGCTTTCCATCTGACAAGCTCAACGCCTTTAGCTGCCATGTTTTTATTGCATTTTTTTTGTTTGTGGAAGTTCAATAAACATCCAGAGAAGTACAGGTTTTGAAAGACAACTGTCATTTCAGTTTACATATTGGTTTAAAAGTACAGAATTAGGCCTTCAAACAATTCTCTCTCTCTCATTCAAAAAAACATTTACAGTGTACGAATAGTCCTCGACTTACACCCACATCTAAGTCCAAAATTTCCATTTCTAAGCAAGGCAGTTGTTAAGTCAGTTGTTCCCCAGTTTACAACCTTTTTTTAATCATGGTTGTTAAGTGAATTGCTACAATTATTAAGTGAATCATGCGGTCATTAAGCAAATCCGGCTTCTCCCATTGACTTTGCTTGTCAGAAAGTCTCAAGACCCCAGGAATCTCCAACCATTGTAAATACATGCCGATTGCCAAGCATTAAAAGTTTGATCATGGGACTGTGGGATGCCGCAATGTTTATAAATGTAAGAACTGGTCATAACTCATAACTTTTTTCAGTGCTGTTGTAACTTTGAATGATCTTTAATAGACAGTTCTAAGTTAAGGACTATCTGGATATACTTTATAATTCTTCAGTAGGAAATAATATGTTTAAAAACATGCCAAGAATTTGAGGGGTGGAACAGATAGGGGGAGAGTTACGACAACCAAACCCACCACTAATTGTGGCTTCCAACCACAAATGTATTACGTAAAAAGACAATGCACATTTATCATATTACGATATATGTGTGGTTTTCTTACCCATAAGTGATATTCATGGAGGAAAATTACCTTGTGTGATAGGGAACTGGAGACTACATTGGGTATAATTTGTTGACCAGAACATAGCAAATTTGCCTTTCTTGTTAAATATGTGGTTAGAATTCTCATAAATCAGTTTGCTGTAACTTAGACATCAATTTAACTGTCTAAAACTTTTTTTATTGAATGGGATCACTGGATGGGCTGTGCAAAAGCTTTTCTTCTAGAGCATGCCAAATATTTTCTCGGATTTGTGTTGTTTTTTCCCTCTGGTTCTATTTTCACAATCTATGCATGTGTTTCAAAATACTCATTAGCACATTGGAAGGCACTTTTCCCCCTTGCTTTCTCGAAGTTCGTGAAGACCTGTCTTTTCCCCCAGGCACTGGGTCAGGCAAGAAAGTGAGCCCTGCAGTTGTAGTTTTGGGATTGGGCTGTTATGACATTTGGTGGAATGGCAAAGTTTTAAAAATTTTTTGTACTTTATATGTTTATATGTTCATACAGTAGCTGCCCAGAGTTGTTTTATGTTAATATGAGCAGCCATACTAATCTTACAAATAAACAAATAAGAAAATATTTATCACATGAAGCAACAGGACTGGGCAAACTGATATCCCCTAGATCAGGGGTCCCCAACCCCCGGGTTGTGGCCCATTCGGAACTAGGCCGCATGAGTGGCTGGCCGGCACATGCATGAGTGGGACAGCCAGCATGTGCATGCAGTTACCCTCTTCCCCTCCCACCGCTGGGCCACCAAGTTGTAAAGGTTGGGGACTGCTGCCCTAGATGTTTTGGTGCTCAGTTCTGATGAGTGCTCAAATAGCACAGTACAGATGAAGAGATGGTGAGAGTTGTTTTCTAAAATATCTGGAAGGTCTCCGATTACCTAATGGTGTAACAGGGAAGCCATTCAACAATCAAGAATTAGCCAGGGGGAGATCGCTAATGCAGCATATTTGCATTACAGATTCGCATTGTATTTGCTCTGTTGAAATGATATTGGCAATTTTGATAGCTCCTACTTGTCTTCTATACTTACACAAGAGTATTTCTTGGGACTTATACTGTATAAGAAAAAAATGCAATGGGATGACAGGTATATCCTAAATAGTGTTGGTTACCTTTTGTTTCATATTTGGGATTAACTGAAGAAAAATCTTAATATAATAGTAATATAGCACATCCGTTCCAGTTTGGACTCCTTGACTAAATAAACCCTGTGAGTCAGCAGAAAGGAACTTTTGTCTTTTTCTTTTTCCAAGGAAATCCTCTTGTCGAAAAATGGACTATAAAGTTCTCTATTTTTATTTTTAAAAAACCCCACTTCCCATTGTGCATCAGTGGAACAGTTTCATCCTATTGTGGAGCAAGGTGCCGATTCCCAATCTTTCATCCAAATGATCAGTTAGGAGAGGAGGAAGCTGTCTTTTCATTCCATGTAAACTATTTGTATGGCTGCTCTGTCCTCTAAGCGCAGATGGTTTCCTCATTGTGTCCTTTGTTGGATACCTTTGGGAACACTTAAAACAAACAACTCCCTTTCTCTTCCCATAGGACTGCCCAAGGAATATTAATGGTTAGCTACCTGTGATAAGCCCTACAGTCTCATTTTACCTGACTTGAAAGGGTCATCAGTATCATCAGGCCCAATTAACCTGTCTTACTCTCACAAAAAGAAGAGTTACTGGGAGTCTATACCTTATCACATAGCTCAGAAGGCAGTTCCGACACAGGAGGTTGATCAAAGTGCCCCCAAACAAACAGAAGACACATTTGTATTTAACATATTGGGACTCCTTTCACAGAATTTTAGTCAGCATATGAAGGTCCATGCAAAAATCAAGAATTCACTTCTCTTGTTCACACTTCTGAAAATGGGGGTGGGGGAAGGGAGAAATGATATTAAAGATATAACTTCTTTTTTAAAAAGGAAATGTGTCTGAATTATCTATTTCAATGCAGATAAATTAGTATAAACAGTGACTCTGACTTTGCAATGTAATGAAATAGCTATTTTTTTAATGAATCAATGTGCTCCTTTTTCAGCAAGATAAGATTAACATGCAAGGGCCATATTCACCGTAAATACAGAGTTGCATTTATAGCCATATTCAACTCAGATTAAATTAACAACTTCCTGATCCAATGTATACAATTTTGTTTTCTTGCTTAAATCTTCATACATTACCTGAAGCAGGCTCTGCATGCAGGTTTAACAATACACTGAAACATGTTAAGATTCTTTAAAAAAAAAATCTTTCTACAATACTTCCTTAACTGTACTTTCCTATACTTGCAGTGTCATAAAATGATTCACATAAGTTGTCAAAGCGTAACTACTGGTGCCCAAGACATAACTATCGTTGCTCATAGTTTTCCCACAAGCCACAGAAAGTCATGCTAAACTCCAACTATTTTTGAAATACGGGAGCACAAAGCAGAGTTTTTATCTTTTCTGCTTAAGATCCAGGCAACAACTCTGCTAAAACTAGTAATTGCAGGTTAGATAACTAGCAAAGCAACTCACCCCAACAGACAATTCCAAGAGCCATCCATTTTTTTTTAATGCCTGGTGACTGCATGTTCATACATAACAGCTATTTTTGCAAAATAGTATTGTGCACAAGGGCAAAATACTGTTGTCAGAATGCTAACAATAAAATATCAGATATATATTAGTGAAAACTATGCAGTCATGCCTGAAGTGGAAACTGCATATATTGCTACCATGATGGGGCAGAGGGAACCCATAGCAAGCATAATAGAGGAACTGCAGAGAATGAGATCAAATATTTTAAAAGGCTTCTGAAAAGTTTACATTACCACCTTATAACCATAGTTCAGTTCCATGCAGAGGAGAATCTTTAGCTTTACTGCCTAGAAAACTTTCGCTGCCTTTTGAAAATGTTATCTAATGCACATAATGTATGTTAATAAATCATTATCTTCCTACTTCATCATGTACTTTTTCTCATCCAATGACAATTATATAGCTACCCACTTTCTCTCATTGGCTTTAATCCAGAAATTAGTTGAATTATAGTGCTTGGAATGAGGCCAATGAAAATGAATCCAGCTCAGATCTTTCAGTAGCAGTCCTTAGTATTTTACACACAAAGGGGGCGGGGGTTGAAGCAGACCACAGCAACAATTGTGTAAGGTAGTTTAATCTTAATATTTCTTTAATGCACCATCTTCCAGATAGCTTCAGAATAACACAGCCAGTTATGTTAATTGGATACTGGAAGAGATTGTGTATCAGAATGTTACAGATCTCATAGGGCTTTAACCATAATTGGAACCTCACAACATCCAATTCTACTAAAGAATAGGTTAGAAATCATACTGGAAAAATGTCCCTATGTCAGGAATAACCAATGGTGCACTTCTAAATTTGCATCCCCAGCTAAGGGGAGTTACAAGAAAAACAACTGCGGGGGGGGGGGGAATGTTGTTTTTGTAGGCTGCAGTTTACGCCAATTCTTTAATGTATCTGAAGGAATGCAGTGTTCCTAGTTTGATGCAGCTCTCTTTTACTGTCTGGATGGGCATTTGATTGACGGCAGGATTGATGTAAAGAGAAACCTGACTTGGCATTAGGAAAAAGAATTTTCAAGAAAACTCTCCTAATTTGTTTTCCACTGTTGAGGCTTATCCAGCCTCATAACAAGCAGAAATTTAGCACACAATACTTTTTCAGTATTCAGTATTCCTTGCTGGAATTCTTCTTACGATCGAAGTACCCCCATTTCTATTTCTGCTAAAGCAAAGCCCTACTTTTTAAACTGGTATCTTTCATAGTCCCCCCCCCGTCCCCCACCCAAAAAAATAATTCTGAAAGTACATCTCAGGCTTGTGCCTACCAACAAGATACACCCCTTAACACTCCTGCATCTAGACCTTAATACTGATGAATTTCCACTTAGAAATATAATAACAAATGTAAAGATACATTTTGCAAATCTGTGTCTTGGTGGAGGAAGTTGTTTTGGATCGACAGTTCATGTAACATGAGTAGAGCTAAAGGTCAACCTTGTGGCCTTTTCTATGCCTATCAGACCCATCTCTTAAAATAACAGTCATTTCCAGGTTCCTTCATCTCTTTAGGCTGGTCTCCCCATCCTGTCTTGTGCTCCATTCTGTCTCTGGTGCATATCCTTCATCAACTTTCTTTCTCCTATTCTTTGCTTTTCCTGCCATCACCAGAAAGACTCCAGTATCTCTTTCCCCACCCGCTCTGGGGATACAGACAAACGAATCACACTCAAAGGCCAGCCCTATTTTCAGAGGAAATCTGTCAATTAAATGATTTTTGAAAAATCATGTTTCAGTAATTACCAGAGTGACCCCATCTATATTTACCTGAAAGTACCTAGAGAAATGTGTTCAGCCATGCTGGTACTAGTAATTATTTGATTTGATTCGGGTATGTTCAGGATAGAGAAGATGCTTATGTCACAGATCAATACAAAGCAACATCAATACAAAGCAATACAATAAAAACTTATCATTTGAGTTTTACACCCCTCCAAATTATGTTCAACAATTTCCCATTAAAAATACATAGAAAAATGCACACATTAGGGAAAATTAAAGGAAATTATTTGTAGAGCATATCTTCATTAGTGAAACTTGAACAGAACATGTGCATTAAGAGAAATGCATATAAAGCAAATCAAAACAGAAAGCCTGCAGACCAATTTAAAAATGAGGCAGAATGTGCTTGTGCTTACAAAAAATTCAGAATAGTAGAAAACAAAGCAAGGAGATTGACTATTCATCCATCATAGAGATTGAATATTTCACAAAATCACAGATATCTGTCATAATCTGCTTTTAGTTTCCTACAAAATAATAAACATCATTATCTTATAAACCAACTGATTCCAATTCTCATACTCATTCTTCACTTCATGAACTTCCTGAATAATCTATTTATGACCTACTTCCTTCTAATTTGGAAATATATTGTGTAACAAAGACTATTATACTTGCCTGCCAAGCCAGATATTAAAATAGAATATTACTACGTTCAGTTTTGGTGCACTTCTGACCTTTCAAATATTTATGTTTCCAACTGCACGAACTGATTTTTTTCATTGTAATGTAAAAGCTTCTTCTTTGGCTGGATATGATTTTTTTTAATGAAATTGATGTGACATATAATTACTTTACCATTCCAATATAGTCCTTCATTGTGGCATCTAAAATGCAATGAACTCATTTGATAATAGGGATAGGAAAGAAATACATAAAAAGGCCACAGGAAATACAGTATTTTTTAAATCTACATATAAAAAAAATCTTGACCTTCAAAAAGTACAAGGCAATGAACAATATTCATCTTTTTCTCCCCCCCCCTTGTCTTATCCTCACAACTATCCTATGTAATAACAGAATAACAGAGTTGGAAGGGACCTTGGAGATCATCTAGTCCAACCCCCTGCTCAGGCAGGAAACCCTACACCATTTCAGATAAATGGTTGTCCAATCTCTTCTTTAAAACTTTTTGTGTTGGAGCATTCACAACTTCTGGAGGCAAGTTGTTCCACTGATTAATTGTTCTAACTGTCAGGAAGTTTCTCCTTAGTTCTAGGTTGCTTCTCTCCTTGATTAGTTTCCATCCATTGCTTCTTGTCCTGCCTTCAGGTGCTTTGGAGAATAGCTTGACCCCCTCTTCTTTGTGGCAACCCCTGAGATATTGAAACACTGTTATCATGTTACCTCTAGTCCTTCTTTTCATTAAATTAATCATATCCAATTCCAGCAATCATTCTTTATATGTTTTAGCCTCCAGTCTCCTAATCAACTTTGTTGCTCTTCTCTGCACCCTTTATAGAGTCTCAACATCTTTTTTATATCATGGCAACCAAAATTGGATGCTCTTACCAAGGCATTATAAAGTGGTATGATCTTGGTTTTATCTCTCTGTTAATGCAGCCTAGAACTGTGTTGGCTTTTTTGGCAACTACAGCACACTGCTGGCTCATATTTAAATGATTGTCCACTAGGACTCCAAGATGCCTCTCACAGTTACTATTATTGAGCCAGGTACCACTATACTATACCTGTGCATTTGGTTGTTCTTGCCTAGATTTAGTAAGACAGAATCTCAAGGCTAAAGTCAGCCAGTGAGTTCATGGACAAATGAGGGACTGAAGTCTCTTCAAAAATACTGTTTATCCAGTCATGATTTGTAATATCTCATGTAAGCCCATATTCTTCTAATGATAATCCTTCCAGTAAGAAAGCAATAATAGGATAGATGAGGATACTCAATTATATAGATCTGCCACATCTTACAGAATCAGGAGAGACAATAAGAGAAACATAGCTCCTAAGTAACCAGGCCCTGAGCTATGCATGGCTTTTCAGCAGTCAACCAGCACCTTCAATTGTACGTGCAAGCTGGAACAATGCAGTTTTTGAAGCAGAGACATCACAAAATGGGAGTATACCTTTCTCTCTTTATGCTATTCATTCCAGACCACCTGGACCAAGTGGTTTTCAAGGAGGTAATGGTAAAGGAGTCTCAGTGGATTTTACTCCACTGGATGTTGCTGACCATAAGAGAGTTTCAAGGAGAACCCCATATAAAACTAGCCACCATAAGTGTGACATAATCTAACATAGTCCAGACTAAAGATGACTAAGACATGAGTGATTAAGAGACGACCCTCCTGATCCACGAAGGAGCCTCATTGATATGCCAGATGAATCTGTGTATGGACCTTTCTGCCTATGGCTGCCATTTGCTCCTTCAGCAAGAGCTATGAATCTAGAACTTCCAAATTACTCACCAGACCTGCCTAGGAAGTACAGCCCCATTGAGAACTAAAGATGGTAAATCCAAGGAAACAGAATATCTTTGAATCTGCAGCCATTTAGTCCTACTAGGATTAAACCTAACCCTATTCTTTCCCTATACATACTGTAATATCCTACAGGAACTGGGATGGAACCTCAACATCATCATGTGATTGACCGGGGGTCCAGATGTATCACTGGGGAATATCTGCATTTTAATAATATGCACCAACAAATATCTCATCCTACAGTTTCAAAGAGACATTAGGCGTCAGTGAAGAAAGTGTTGTACCTTAAGAAACCTTGTATAGCAGGAGCTGTGGACTCAATCTCTCCCTCATTACCAGCACTAACTAGAATCTATTCCCCCAAAGGGGAGAATGATTGTAACACAGTGACCCTATTCTAACCCTTAAGACAGTCCAGCAAGACATTATGATCCGTGGCACTGAATACTGCTGAGAGATCAAATTGGATTAGGAAAATTGCACTTTCCCATCCCAGTCTTTCCAGATATGTGACCCAGGCTATCTCAGTACTCAGTTTACTAGAACCAAATTCTTTTCCCCACAAAACCCTGTTATTATTCTTGGTTTCCCCCACCTTCTCAAGCATAATTTTTCAGCTTTGTAATTTACAGAAGAACTTTAGTTGCTGGCGTTGTTAGAATTAACCCATCGACAAAACACCCAGATATCTACTAGCAGATCCAGATCTACCTTTTGGTTTCTTCTACTTAGATTGCTATAGACACATAAACCACTTTCACTGACTTCAGTGTGGCTTACGAAGAAGAAAGGAAGTCTGGATAACATGCTGACTACAGTACCAAGCATTTAATTAGCAGATGCTTGCATGATTTCTATCAAGCAAGGAGCGTAAGAGGTCTGGCTTAGATGTTATATGCCTGATGTTGAGTGAAAACAGCTCCCTTCTGCATCTAAAGGCTGCATCTGAGAAAGGCTAGCTGACTCCGCAGGCTATCCTTGCCAAACAAAATTTATGATTCTGTTTAAAGACACTCAGATTAATTCCAAATACTGCAGAGAATTTGCGCCAAGAAATTCCTAAGTGTACATGGGTCGAGGTATGTGCATTTTTAAGAAACAAGTACTGGAACAGTCCTGTTTGGCTATTTTTGCCAAAACATATGGTCAGGTCCATGAGTCCAGCGTTGTTCTGGATCCAACACATTGGATTGCCTTGTAAATGATGGCAAGTCTAAATTAAAATAAAATGAAATGAAAATAGCTCAGTGTTTCTTTTTAACTATGAAAGATACAGCTATGCAGTCTTCACGCAGCAAGACTTGAATGAGAAAGTGCTTTCATTGCCAGTGATATGTATAGTGATGACAGTCTTAGAGAAGGCCATAAGTGAGTTTGAAGTGCATGCACTTTGTTTCCCCTAGTAATGCTGTCAGATACTTAACTTAATTCTTAGACAGTTGTTGCCACTCTGACTTGCCCCAGTTCAGCTTCCCATCTTTCTAATCAAATCTTTAAACATCTTTCGGTCTTTAATGTCACAGACTATAGAGTTGGAATGCCACATATAGTTAAACATACCTTTGGAAGCTATATGTAACAGACTGCTCTGGATTTTTCCTGGGAAGGATTTAGCACCACTACTATAATGAAAGACTTTGCTGTAATTATTCAATATAAACATTTTAAGCTTTTCACAGCTCCATTAAGCCCCCAGTATCCCTGTGAACAATGGGAGTGATAGATTACTTATAGCTCAGGCCCGGAGTTTGCTCACATTTGTATCTGTATACAAGAGAAAGATGGTCAGGAGAGCAACTGGTAGGCACCATTTAGTGTTAAATTGCAGAGGCCTCCATGCCATTGTTTAGATTTCCTTCTGCTTTTAAGAAAGGGAGGACATAACTTATCAAGCTGTCCACTGTACTAAGTGCTACTGGGTCCAAAAGCAAATATGTGACAAGCCCTGTTAGACAATTATTTGCAGAGGTGAAGGAAAAAAAACGTGTTTGTTATTTTGATGATGCCAAAGTCAAGTGGTCACATGTTTCACAAGTTTCATTGCTGCCATGTAATCTGATTAAGGTTCTTTATGCACCAGGCCCCAAGGAAGTGAAGCAGAAAGAATGCTGTGACATTTCTCAACAGGAAGCATTTATCTTTGCTTCATCTACACTTAATTGATTGCAAACTACTCGGGACACTATCAGTGCTAGATGAACAGCTCTTTAGCAAAGCATTACATTTGATGCAAAGTGTCTCTAAGGTACATTCATTTTTGCTCGCTGCAGATACTCTCAAAATAGCTCTTAGATCGGCACATATAGAATCCAGGATATATAAACCCTTTAAGACTGATACTTCCGAAATGAGTAAGAATCAGTGCTTGGAACTCTCATTATTACATAGACAGGGACATAGAATTAAGCCTACGTTCATATATATCTGCTTCATATTCTATTATTTTAAACAGTGTTTCCTGAGAAGAGAGTCCATATGCTTTCTTCTTCACCATGAAATTTGCATTACTACCATGGAAAATGGTAGCACAGTCAACATTTGCCTTAGACCATTTCTTTGTAAGTAGGTATGATATAGTGGTTAAGGCACCAGGCTAGAAACCAGGACACTGTGAATTCTAGTCCTGCCTTAGGCACGTAGCCAGCTGGATGACCTTGAACCAGTCACTCTCCCTCAGTCCTGGGAAGGGGGAAAGGGCAAATTACTTCTGAAGACATTGCCAAGAAAGCTGCAGGGACTAGTCTAGGCAATTGCCAGGAGCCAATGCTGACTTGAAGGCACGATAAAATAAAATTAAAAAATCGTTAAAAGTATTTGATTAACTTATCTGCATATTTTTTCCCATTCTTTTTTTCCCTCAGTGCCTCATTTTTTTTGTTACAATTTACATTTTATAACTATACTTCCTGTTATTAATTTATACAGGATAACAGTTGCTCAGCAATGTCACTTTTGGGTTTTTCAACTCTTTTCTCAGAATAATAAGAATAATATTATGACCACTCATTCAACAACCATTCAAACTTGTGGAGATGCTGAACGAGGGGTGTTTATTATCAGTCCTTGCAATTCCGGCTATCACAAAGTTTCCATGGTCACTTGGTGCTCAACTCAAAATTATGATGTTACAGTGAGCCGTGGTCATGTAATCACAATCTTTGACATTCCTTGCTGGTTTTTCACAAGCAAGGTCAATGGAAAAGCTGGCAGGAAGTCAGATGTCCCAGTCATGTGGTCCTCACTTAATAACCTGCACAGTTCTTGCTTAATGACAGCAACCAGGACTGCCAGAATTGCCATTGCTAAGCAATATAGTCACATGAATCACACTTTGCGACTGCATTGTTGAGTGATGGCAATTTCAGTCCCAATTGCCATTGTAACTCAAGGACTACCTGTATCAAAATCATTGCTTACTTAGAGCTTTTTGGTCAGAGAAGCACAGATTGCGTACTATCTTTGAACTGCAAACTACTGGTTTTCAGTTACAAATTCAATAGGTGTTCATAGAAGAGGCATACCACCACCCAGTGCTCCTAGTAAATTTTCTCTCCTGCTTATATGCATAAGATGTCAGGATTTGCAGTCATGTACAGCAGGGTTACATACAGAGAAAAACATTGAAAATCACTGGCTTCCCTTAAGCAAGATCTTTGGTCTAGTGCAAGGGTCGGCAACCTTGGCTCTTTTATAACTCATGAACTTCAACTCCCAGAATTCCTGAGCCATCTGTGCTCAGGGATTCTGGGAGTTGAAGTCCGTGAGTCATAAAAGAGCCAAGGTTGCCTGCCCCTGGTCTAGTGGTTAACGCCACAGGCTGGAAACTGGGAGCCTGTGAGTTCTTGAAAGGGATTGAAAGCTGGCTGGGTGACTTCGGACCAGTTACTCTCTTTTAGCCCACCCAACCCACAGAGTTATTGTGGAGTAAATAGGAGGCGGGAGTATTAGGTATGTTTACTTCCTTGAGTTATTTTTATATATATATAAATAAAGACAGGAAATAAATAAAATGTCGATATGCAATATTTTTGTGTATATCTGAGGGGTTATTGACAACTGAACAAAGTTGATCAGGAGACAGTTTATCGGGCATGCTCACCTATTGTGAATATTCTTGATTTTTGAACACTTGCCATCAGGATAACGATTACTGACTAGTAGGAAAGTAGTAACATAACATTCAAACTGATTATGAACACAATTTCTGTTTCCCTGCTTTGTGATAGTTATGACAAATGAATGATACAAAATATAAATAACAGAACATTAAAATGCTACTGTATCAGGCCTAAGTCCAGAGATGAGACAGTGAGTGCCAACCAAATCCAATTCTTTATTTGCTTACACCTAAATAGCAGTGGTGGGATTCAAATATGTGAACAACTGGTTCTCTGTGTGGATGCCACTTCCAGAAGTCCATTCTGGGCCTGGGCAACAAAAAATTAGCTACCGGTTCTGCTGAAGTGGTGCGAACTGGCTGAATCCCACCACTGCCTAATAGACACAATCTTGCCAAACTAAAGCTATCATTTTCCAAACTATTAGATATATCCTGAGAGATTCTTGGGTGTGACTACACTGAACCACTTTCCCTCTCCTTTACCCAGCTTGGGATTGGGCAGCCTCTTGATCTGGGTTTCTTTCTGGGAAAACTCTGAGTTGGCCTAATTCTCTCCCTCTGCTGCTGCAGATGCACATGGCCTCACACAGAATAAACATATCTTCCTAAAGTCGAAGGAGACTGGAAGCCAGGATAATATCCAGGATGTTCCAGAGTGGAGCTTTGGCTGAAAGGTGTAGCTTGCTTACTTTAAATACTTCCTTATAATGTTGTTCTGCCCACTTGGGTAGATGAGAATTCAAGGATCAGATCCAGTTCCACGCCTTGCCGTGCCTTATGGTATTGTAAAATAACACAGTACAAATGAATTATTCAGCTAAGAATGTAGTCCCATAATATTGAAATTGGATAATTTTTCCCCCATAAAATAAAGCTGAATGAAGAATGCATTTTCAGAGATCTATTGGAAAAAAATGTGAATAAACTGCAGTACAGAGAAAGTTGAGGAGGATCATTTTTTCTCAGTCCACAGATCAACTATACTATCATATATTCTTAAATCTCTCTAAGGTTGTTGTTGTTCTTTTAATTATCACTGACAGAGTCAACAAAACTGCTTCACCAACAGGTTTTTTTAAAAAAAACAACAACAAGTGGAATAGAAAGTGCCTTGCCTACCAGCATAAGGAAATGCTTAATTAAACACTCGCTTAATTAAAACTCATCTTAATTAGTTTAACTAGACACTGGTTTAATGAAAGGAAAGTCTTTCCAAAGCAGTTGTTGTGCTCAGGTGTCAATACAGTGTTCTCTGTGTGGTTATTAACATTCCATTGAAATGAATGTGAGCAACTTCCTACAACAGAATCTAAAGACAGAATTATGCCCATAGGTCAGTTCCATGTGTGAAAATGTTTCGTCCAAAATAATTAAAGCACATAGTTTGTTTGTTTGTTTATATTGCATAATGTTTATGTGAAAAAGTTCGAACTTCCATGCCATAAACAATATACTTCTCATTAGTCAGTGCCTGAGGCAAATAAAGGTAGTCATAATTTGTGAATGTTCTGCATGCCATCTTCCCAGATGCATATGTTGGTGACTGTGTGATAGTACAGACAGCATTTAGCTTTGGTCCAGAAATGCAACCTACTGTAGAACTTACTAGAGAAATGTTTTTGTGTCTCATATATGTGGCCTTCAATGTTTTCAGACCATTTTGTCCTTTCCCTAGCATTGTATAGTTTGAGGGATAGGTAAGAGAGAAAATGGGTGCCAGACCAGTAAATGAAAGAGAAACAGAAAAAGGGAGTGCCGGAAGAATCTCGTTTGGCCTGTGGTCTTATATTTCACTTTGTAGCTTTCAACAGATTATTCTAAAGACCAAAACCAGGGAGGGCGGGGGAAGAAAGAAAAAGTTGTAGTTCTGTCTTCTATCTTAGATCGCTCTTTCCAAAGAAAAGTTATCCAATAGAAGCTACAAAATAAAATAAAATAAATGATTTATTGATTATATGCATCAAATATTTTTACTCCTTGTGACCACATGTTTTTTCATAAATAATAATAATATTTATTAGACTACTACTACTACTACTATTACTGCTATTACTAATAATAATAATCCCCAGATGATACTGGAGGAGGGCCAGGCTGGTTTGTGGGTTCTCCAGAACTCTGAATTATTATTATGGTTGGTTGCAAAGTCATCCAGATTTTTAGATTGTATTTGTCATTTTTATCCCCCTCTCAAGTACTTTCTAAGGATCTGGGATAGGGAGATAGTGTTGTGTGATGGCATTAAAGGTATTGTCATAGGATGTAAGCTATTCCAGATAAAGCTGCCTTTTACAATTGTCAAGTATTTTTGTCAAGGCCGATGGTGTTCAAGTGGTGGTCCACTTGTTTTGGGATTGCACTCAAGGAGACTATTACTATTGGTATTATCTTTGTGTTTTTTTTTTATTTTGCCGCAGTCGCTCTACTTCTCTTTGCAGGTATTTGTATTTTGTGATTTTCTCTTGTTCCTTCTGTTCTCTTCTGCTATCTCCAGGTAAGGCAACATCCACTATCCAGACTACTACTTTCTTTCTTTCTTTCTTTCTTTCTTTCTTTCTTTCTTTCTTTCTTTCTTTCTTTCTTTCTTTCTTTCTTTCTCTCTCTCTCTCTCTCTCTCTCTCTCTTTCTTCTTCTCTTCCTCCTCTTCCTCATCATAATTTAGACTTCAGTTCAATTCACAGTCTGGGACTGGTAAAAACTTTAACAGTTCAAGTCCTAACCAAGGACCTATGAGCTGTTAAGGTAATGTCTGAGTATATAGGCAGTAAGATTTTTTTTTGTTGAAAAGTCAGAATATTCAGGTCTGATAAGTTCTAAATTTCCATGTATCTAGGCAGCCCTTTGGGTATTACTCCAAGGGCTTCTATTGCTATTGGTACAACCATTGATTTCTTCTTCCAGAATCGCTCAGCTTCAATTTGCAGATCAAGGTATTTTGTTATTTTTTTCTAGTTGTTTCTCTTCAATTCATGCATTACCTGGTATTGCAATATCAATGAACCAGACTTTTTTTCTTTTCCACAGTAGTGATGTCAGGCATGTTGTGGGCCAGATGTCTGTCTGTTTGGATTCGAAACTCCCACAAGATCTTGACCTGTTCATTTTCAAGAACTTTGTTCCCAGTAATTTTTGCTGCATTTGAATCCAAATTTCTGGCAAAGCTTCCAATGTATTATTTTGGCAACTTGATCATGATATTCTAGGTAATCAGTTTGTGATATTGTTGTTTTGTTGTTGTTGTTGTTATTATTATTATTATTATTATTATTATTATTATTATTATTCACAGTCAGCCAGATGTGGAGACTGGGTTTTGGATTTTTGTCTACCTATCGAGTCCTTATCAAGGACCTTGGACAGGCAGATCTGGATATTTGATGATGTTACAGATATCATTGCAGAATGGAAACTCCACTAACCGGTTGGTGGACTGGAGAGAAAGGGAGGGGAAAGCATTTTATGCATGCGCGCGCACACACACAAACAGGGCAGTGCTAGTGCCCACGTGACACTCACTAGCACTGCCCCATTTTGCTGCATGGGCGCTAGTGCCCCCGTTTTTGCTGTGCGGCAGCCCGTTTTTGCCACATGGCACCCCATTTTTGTAGCAGAGGTATGAGTGGGGGTGCACTGGCCAGCCTATCTTGCAGCCCAGTGGCCAGGAGGCCACAGCCCTATAGTGGGCCATGGCCTGTAGGTTGGGGGCACCTGCTGTAAAATAAATCAGTTTTCCCCCCTCCACCTCTTTCAAGAATCAATTTACCTTTTCCACCACTTCATCAGCACCCAAAACCATTCTGAAAACCTTGAAAGGGAATATGATGTAACTGAGCAAGGGTCGAAAGAAGAGGCACTGAAGATCTGAAGAATTCTCAGAGTCTCAGCTTTCCTTGATACTTTCATATACTAAAGGAAAATAAGGTAGTTTCGGAAAAGAATAGAAAGGTGCAAATGTGTCTCCGTCCTCATTTAAATTTTGCTAGGCTGTAATCAGTGGTGGGATTCAAATATGCGAACAACCGATTCTCTGTGTGGATACCACTTCTGGAAGTCCATTCTGGGCCTGGGCAACAAAAAATTAGCTACCGAAGTGGCTGAATCCCACCACTGGCTGCAATGAGCAGGACAATAAAAATATGTCAGAGTATTCAGGTGTTGAAGTTGTTTAGCCTCAACAAAGGATATTTTTTTCATCTCCTGTTTAAATTACCCTAGAAAGTTATTAATGGGATTTCTCTCCCTCTCTCTTAAATTCTCTTAAAATAAAATTCTCTTAAAGATAAGTGCACAAAGACATTGAAGAATACTATTAATGATATGATGTCAAGAACTTAGAACCTAGGATTTGAGATTAAGTGTTAATTGTAGGATTGCACACACCCCTTCTCCTTCATCTTCTCTCTTCATCTTTCTGAATTCTCACCTCTCTTCTAAATAACTTGATGCAGGTTATACTTTGACTTCTGTTTAGAAACCCAATTAAAGTTGAGCTTTGAAGAATCTTCTCATCTCAATCCACTTCACAGATCCAGTGAAAGTTGAACAGAGCCTATGTGATTCAGGTTTATCTATTTTGCAGTATCCATGGGGGGAGGAGGTCAAGGAAGGTAAATGATAAACAATACTGCACTATTATAACTCAAACCCTACCCTGTGGTGCAAGCTCTGTCTCTTCTATACGTGCATTGTGACATCCTGTGCTGTTACAAAAGGACAGGGCTTGCGCTGTGATGACACAACCTGCTTCTGTCATTTCGATGAAAGCTTTTAATCCTACAGATACATCTAGCAGCATTTATTTCAGAAAACTAAATGTATGTTAGTACTTCATTAGGAGATTGCTGGGAAACTAACAGGCCTAAGGCTTAAACCAGGAAGATAAAAAAATCCTGGAAAAAAAAAAAAGACAGTAGCTAGCCACTTCCGTATTGTTGCCGAGAAAACTATATGTTTATGACCATGCTGTCATTAAGAGTTGAGCTTGTCTGAAAGTGGACTTTATCTTTGCCTGTTTTGCACATAAAAAGCTACATTACTCATCTGGTATGCTTTGTTGTTCTGGTCAGAGGATCTAGTGAATATAAATGATCTGAGCTGGGGATTTCCAACTTTACACTGATACACAATACAGTTCTTATTTTACTTTAGTCCATCTTTGTCCATACCAAATCTAGTGGATGAATAAGACTGGTATATCCATTCATAAGAGAGAAGAGAAAGGTGCAATGGTACCTCTGATCTGATGATGCAGTTTAATTGTACTGAACTGGATCGTGGATGTGTGTTTCATCGCCTATCTATCCTCCCTCCCCCTTGTGACTTTTTCCCCTTTAACCATCTACCTAGATTATGCCTCTCAGCAACCTGGCCTCGGTTTGGTAGTTTTTGTATATTCTTCTGACCTCAAAAATCTCACTGAAGAAGAATGCAAACTCAAAAGCGTTACCAGTTTTGAGTCAAACTTTCACATCTCTGCCATTTGAGTGGGTTTGAAATTAGGCCAGACCGTTAGACCCAAGTCTTGTCTTAATCCTTTGACAAATAGCTTCAGTTGTTTTTTTTGGACAGATGTTACAGGAACCCACAATACCCTTTTCTTTCAGAAGGGAAGAACTAGCTGGTAGCTCTTCATCAATATAATCACCAGCTATATGAAGGATGCTTCAATTGCATTTTATTATTTCTCAACCTGCACACTGAACATTACTCTTAGAAATTCTGTGTATCATAGAGTCCATAGTAACAACAGATAACAGCAGAGTAAACATCTCTGTTGGCTACTTCATGAACATGCTTAAGTATGCAAGATTAGAACAAGTAATGGTGTTTATTTCAAATAAGAACTCACTCAGAAAGTTTCAGGAGGTCTTGCAAAGTAATTTCATATAAGCCTTTTGCAACCTAAAGCAAAATTATGGTCTGCTTTTCTGAACCCAATTGGTGTTCTTTGTTAAATGTATGTTTGCAGTCAAAAACTGCATTTGTCAGCACTAGCTGGAACTATCCCAAACAGAAACAATTAGAATATCTGTGGGATTCAGAACTAATACTGTCAAGACATATATTGAGAATCACTGTGCTACATTTAAAAAAAAAAGGGGGGGGAATTGTGCATCTGAGCTGCAGGTTGAGTATTTCTGACAGGGTTAAGCAATGCAGCCATATTACGTAGGATACCAAACTATCAGATTGGTAATATCAGAAAAAAAGATTGTAAAATGATCCAAAAGACAAATGCAGTTCGGGGTTAGGGTTAGGGTTAGAAATAAATGTATAGTGATCCATATTGATACAAAACCATCATTATTATCATCCAAATGTCTCCTTTATCTTAATTGGATTTTTGCTGGCAATAACTATCCAAGAAAAGGATCTTGAAGTCTAGGTGAAAAGACTGAAAGCAATGTAAACCAAGTGTGCAAAAATCCAATTGACATAAAGGAGAAGCTTGGAAGATTCTAAACAAGATACAAAGAGCAACAGTGAAGCCAATGTAGACAATAAATAGAATATGGAAGACAGTGAGTTCTAGTCCCACCTTAGGCATGAAAGCTGATTGGATGACTTTGTCATTATCCTTTGTCCAACTCATCTCAAAGGCTGTTATAGAGTAGAAATAGGAGGAGGAAGGAGCATTAGGTATTCAACATTTTGAGTAATTTATAAAAAACAATAAAGGAGGGACAAATTCTTTTAAAAAAATTATGCCAAATTACATTACTATAACCAGCCATTATACTTCTACATATCTGATGATTCCCAATCATACTAGATCCAGAACAGCCATGGTTTTAAACTTCTTCCAGAAGATTTGTTTTTATTTATTTAAATAATTTATATAGTTTAACCATATTACATCATGAGTCTGGGAAGAATAGAGAAATGAAAATCATCATGACAATATAATCAGGTCACTAAACAAATGGTTGTAACTCAAGGACTACCTGTACCCAGGCCCTAAGCCACATAGGGCTGTATAGGTAAGAACCAGTACCTTGAATTGCATTCAGAAACAAATTGAGGACCAGTGCAGTTCCTAGTGCATATAGTTGTTCATCCATCGATTTCGATGAAGACCTTGACATCTTGTGGGTTATGGGCCATCAACAATGTGTCCGTAGGTGGCTAATAAGACTGATGTTAGCATGGAATGTTCTGTCACATACTGAACAAAGAAATGTAGACACTGTTACTTCAGCATTTGCAGCTCTGGCTTTGCGGAGTGCTCGCTTTTCTTGTGCCAAGATTGTCCTTCTGTGTTCATATGTCTGGCAACCCTGGTACACCAAGATGTGCCATGTCGGTCGATCATGTGCCAGAAGTTCCCAAGAGATGGTGTTAATATCCAGGGACTTAAGAGAGGCTTTCAACGTGTCTTTGTATCGCTTCTTTTGTCCCCCGTGCGATCGCTTTCCTTGAGACAGCTCACCATAGAAGAGCTGTTTAGGGATGAGATGATCTGGCATCCTTACAACATGGCCTGCCCAGCGCATCTGGGCTTTCATCAACAGAGTGTAAACTGATGATAGGCTGCTCTGGAGAGGGCATCTGTGTCTGGTATCTTATCCTGCCACCGGATCCTCAGAATTCTATGAAGGCAAGTCATGTGGAAGTAGTTCAGTTGCCTAACATGCCTCCTGTACACTGTCCAGGTCTCACTAGCATACAATAGGGTAGTTGCACTGCTGCCTGGTAAACTTTAAGCTTGGTAGCAAGACTGATTCCACGATGGTCCCACACGTTAGTCCGCAATCTGCCAAATGCAGAACTTGCCTTGGCAATTCTACAGTTGACCTCGATGTCAATTGTCACTGCACGGGAGAGGGTACTACCAAGATATGTAAATTGGTTCACTGCTTGCAGCTTTTGTCCCTTTACTGTGATGGTAAGCTCTTGATATTGGGCTTTTGGAACTGGCTGGTATATCACTTCAGTTTTCTTCATGTTGATGAAGAGGCCAAAGTTGTCACAAGCAGCTGCAAATTTGTCCATGCTGGCTTGCATTTCCTGCTCCGATCCTGCATTAAGGGCACAGTCATCAGCAAAGAGGAGATCTCGTAGCACAGTCTCCTTTACCATGTGCATAACTGTCCTAGTGCATAGCTGTTACACGTATAACAAGATTGTCTTATAAACCTGGTGGCCGTCTGCATTTTATGCCATTTGAAGCTTCTGGATAGTCATATGTACTGTAAAGCCAATTACAGTACAGTAATTCTTATAGAATATGTTAAATAAGTGAGTAATTATCTTCATTGTCCCCTGTTCTAAGGAGGGCCACAGTCAGCAGACCAGCTTATTTGGCACAACATCTACCTGTTTTTTCAGCAAGGAACCACCAATCCAGAAGGACCTCTAAATACCTAAGAATGATCTTATAGAGTTAGAAAAGGTACAAAAAGGACATTAAAATTACTGTGTGAGTGGAGCAGCTCTCTTCTGAAGAAAGACTACATCGCCACAGCCAGCTCACAGTAGCCAACTTGCCACGGGACAATTCGCTACAGCCAACTTGCCAAGAGACATGATATCGAAAAAATGATGGAGTAGAACCATTAAAGAAAGGATGCAAAAGGAGGGACAAAATGAAATGAGAATGACAAAAATTAAAAATATTTTTAAACTATTTAAATAATTAAACCCAATTGTAGAATTGTCCCTCAGCGAGTTGTTCTGCAACAAGTTGGCCGTGATGAGTTGTCCAATGGTGAGTTGGCCACAGCAAGCTGGCCATGGCACATTGTCCCATTCCGACATCAATCAGAAGATATGAGATCACACATGGCATAAAGTCAACAAAGGGAAGTTTTTCTCAACAGTGTTAAACCTGAAGTCATCAACTCAAGCTAAATACAGAAAGATTCCAGACTAAGAGAAGGAAATACTTTCCCCATAGTTGTCATGGTTCTGAAAGATGAAACTCTTCAAAGAACTTTGAGGCATTGTTTACCTTAAAGAATCTTTAATCGAACAGCATAGCTTTGGTACGTACATAGTTGAAGCCAAAATCTGACTTCCCCTCCCTTCAGCACATAGATCAAAGCACAATTCCCTCCTACAACTAACAGTCATAAATCACATTCTCCAATTAGTTTGAAGTGCTGGCTTCCCCCCCAGTTTCCTCTCCCGCCATTCTTTATCAGCTCTTGTTACTATATTGTATGTCTAACTAATTTCCATCGCATTCCTCCCCCTCCCCCCAGCATCATCTAACTCTAAGAGTAAAACAACAGAAAGAAAAAGGCTGCATCTCCATCATTGTCAAAGCAAGAACAAGGCTTTGTTAGCAGCATTGACATAGTTCATAATTAAACTGGAAATTTGCTCAAGGAAATTGGACAAATTCAGGGAAGATTAGACTGTTAATGGCTACTAATATTGATACCTATTTTACCACTTTCTGAATCATGACTAATTCATATACTGACTATTGAAAAGGAAGCATAAAAAGAAGCCATTGGATTCCACTTGTGGGCATTCCCACCAGGATGCTGGACTAAATGGGCATATTGGGAATAACAAGGGTGTTCTTATGTTCCTACATGTAGGACATGCCTGATCTAAAGTGAAAGAAAAACAATCTCCTGGCATCACACCTGAAGTTAAATCCTTGGGCCACCTTGCCTCTCTGAAGTCTATACTGGAGCTATGCAAATATTTTGAAACAAGAATTTTAGAATGTATGGCAGCATGTATGAAACACCTTTCTTCAAACCATTAAGGCAGCAGTGTCTTTTTCCAGTCTTTCCAGACTGCTCCATGATCTACTCCAAGTGGTCTTCATATCTGTATGCTCTCAAACCACTTACTTAGTTCTTCTTTCCTTCAAACATGATTTTTGAAGGTGTTGCAAAACCCTAATCTGGGCACTGAACCCAATTATTCACAAGATAATCTTTGTGTATGAGCAGTTGCTTAGACTGTCAAGATGCCTCTGTGGAGCAGATAGCCTGATGGCCTCGAGCCTTAACTCATAAAAAGCTGCTAACAAGTAGCATTTCTGATGTTCTCAATATTTCTCATTCAATCATTATTGCTCCACTCAGGAATTCATCTTCATATGGGTTCCAAAAACATGGAAACTTCCTTTAATATCATCAATCATCTTCATCATCATCAATCATCATCATTTTGACTGGTATGGAAATTGTTGCTGAATCTGCAGAGGGACTAATTTCCCTCCCATTTAGCAGTATTCACCTTGGCCAATTCATCAAAAACATCTTTCTTTTTGTCCTAGCTGCCTTTACAGAGACTCATATTTTTTTTCTGCATTGTTTACAACTTTAATCATGTAATTATTTCCAGAAAAGGCATGTAAGACAAAATTCTATTTATGAACTCATGAAGGATTAAGACATTTCTTTAAAATACTTTCAAACAGCATTTTTCAAATGCTGGGAATTCTTGAACATAGTGTTATAACTTTTTCAAATGCATGTTTCTGAAGTTTTACTTTTTTTAAAACAAAAACCTCATATTGTGTTTATTGTTCCATTTTTAACATGTTAATTGCGGTTGTTCAGCTCTCCTTTTAAGCCTCCATGCAATCACTATTCTGTGTTAAGCAATGTAGTGTTGAATATGATTTTGTTCTGCCTTTAGCAGAATACAGCTGGAAAAATAATGAATTCATCTGAAAGGAAAACATTTTTATCCCCAAATAATGCATGTTGGAAATAAGGAACAAAAAGAAAAAGAAAGAAAGAAAGAAAGAAAGAAAGAAAGAAAGAAAGAAAGAAAGAAAGGAAGGAAGGATGGAAGGAAAGAAGGAAGGAGAGACGGGGAGAGGGAGGGAGGGAGGGACAAACATTGCAGTGGATGGTGTCACTCAGAATTTTTGATCACAATTGCAACTCATGTAAGACCTCTGCACAATTTCAAAAACATAAATGGTGGTCCTGGAGAACTACCATTTCAAGGGTCTTTAGATGCCCTTAGCTCAGGGGTAGGAACCTTGGGTCTTTTATGACTTGTGGCCTTCAACTCCAGAATTTCTGAGTCAGAACGGCTGGTTCAGGAATTCTGGGTATTGAAGTCCACAAGTCATAAAAGAGCCAAGGTTCCCTACCCCTGCCTTAACTGGTAGCCTTCAACAAAACTGTTAGCTCTTCTTCAATGCATGCCTGCAAGAAGGCAGTTGTTAAGGAAGCGGAGTCAAGGAAGGGTGGCCCATATACCCAGAGTGATTTGGCAGTTCCCAAAAGAACACTTGGTATTCTTGCTACATGGCCACAGTTCTTCCCCTACCCCTTATATTAGACCAGTGGTGGCGAACCTGTGGCACGGGTACCAGAGGCGGCACTCAGAGCCCTCTCTGTGGGCACGCATGCTGTCGCCCCAATCCTAGGCCTTCAGCTGGGGTTTTATAAAACCTTTTCGCTTTAGGCCTCCGCTGCCGTGTGCAAAAAAAAAAAAAAGTTCAATCAATCAGTCAATTTCAATTTTTCACGGGGAAAAAAAATCTTGCAAAGTTGGAATTGATTGATTGAACTTTTTAGTCCCACCAAGTCTGCCGTTACCACTGCAGCCACACCCACCCAATGGGCCACCTCTCCCAATGGGCCACACCCAGCCAATGGGCCACACCACCTGGCACCCGACGATGCATAAGTGGGTTTTGGGTTGCAGTTTGGGCACTCGGTCTCTCAAAGGTCCGCCATCGCTGTATTAGACCCTCAAAACCATTAGAATCAATTTAGATGTGGTTATCAGCTGCTCAGGAGGAAGAGAAGCAGCAGCACACAAGGAAGAATTTGCCTTCTTGGCTATCTTCTACCACCAGATTTTTCTCCCTCCTGGCTTTGAGTGGGAGGCAATGTCACATGGAATTCCCCTTTACCCTCTACTTATAGCTGGCCTTTGAGAGAAGCCTAAGAAATAAACGGGATCTGAGTTTCCTTAGCTTCCTAATTCTTCTTCTTATATGTTGTTAGTATTGTTTATGAAACGTACAATATAGGGCACCTGATCCCAATGACTCTATGCAATTGTGTTGCAACTTTAGACTATACACCTGAGGACCAGGATGACTCCATAAACCTCCCTTTCAGTCAACATTTCAATTAATCAATTAACAAACCAATTGTGTTTTGCCGCAATATAACTTGGTATGGAATCAGTTGAAGGATTTGTCAGAATCAGAGAGAATCCTAAGAATCTGAATTTTGGAGCCTGGCTCTGTTAAGGTTCTCTTTACAAAGATTTAAGGCTCCTTTGAGTTTAATGTAGGTTTCAGCCTAAGTTCTTAGTGATGGAAAAATGAAGAGATGCTTTCTTTGATGTTCTTGCTCTTCTCAATCTAGATGGCAGATATTAAATACGACTTGGCATGCTAACCCACCATTGCCACTGAAAATCCAAAATAATTGGCTTATTAAGTGAGGTGAGATTTGCCCAATTCCTGATTTAGAAAACAAACATTTAGAGGATTTCCCAGGATCTCCCATAATACCCACTGCAGTAATACAGATATTAGTAATATCTCCATGAAAAGTCTGAATTCCTTCTAAAACATCTGAGAGCTTCCTGTCAAAACTTGAAATAGTGATTCTTCATAATCTTTGGAGATGGAAAACAAACCCAAATAAAATAATTCTTTATGCTTTTGAATAGGCTTAAAACAATACATATATTTAAATTGATAAGAAAGCAAAGAAAATTCCAATCCTTTCCACCTATGTGGAAGTCCCAACATACATCATTTGATTTTGGTCTCTTCGCTTCATTGACCAGCCCACTGCAGTGCCCAATACAAACTCAAACAAAACAACATTGTAGCCCTGATGTGTGAAATGAAGCTATATGCACCCTTCCTTGGCAATCAATCAATAGAGCCACTTTGGTGTAGTGATTAACTTGTTGGACTAGAAACTGGACTTTGAATTGTAGACCTCCTTTAGGCATAGAAGCTGGCTGAATGACCTCGGATTCTGTGTCAGCCCAAATGAGCACACAGAATTTTTTTGTTTGCACCAAAATAACGGAGGCAAGAGTACTATGTATACTATCTTGAGTATGTACAAAATAAAGACAAGATATAAATCAATATAAACAAATGAACGAACGAACGAACGAACAAACAAACAAACAAATAATGCCACTGAATTCCACTGCTGTACAAGGAATCTTTCTCTTAAGACATTGCTTGGAAAGATGACAAATGAACATATTGAATTATTACTGTTATTTATAAATATTTGTATCAAACTGAGGGTAAAGTTGGCAAAAGATGCAAAGGAGTTAATAAAGTTTAATATTGGTCCCTGGATCGTTGCAGAATTGTGCCATCATTCAGATAAAAGAACTAGATAGAAAATGCTAGAAAGGTGGTATATGTACTTAACTATATCTACAGTCTGTTATTTGTACTTATAAATACATCAAGCCTGTCCTGAAAGATTTAACCACATCTGTCAACCTAGTCATCTGAGTATTGAATTTTTTTTCACAGAAACCTTGAATTGCATCATGATGTGGTGTTGAAAGGGTTTTGGCCTACATCCAATTTTGTATTTTCTTTAAAAAATAGTCTTGTGTCTGGATCCAGGCACAAATCTCTAACCGTCCTGGCACAACAATCTCAATAATTGAAGAAGACAAACTTGGAAGCATTCATTGGAATATTGCTGATGCATTTCCAATTCCAGATGTAGTTCATATCTGCCTCTACTTATTAGTTCTTGCATCATTCTATTCCCACTAAGGTCAATAATTCAGTTAAGACTCAGTCTAAATCTGCAGCTTCATTGCTCTTACATGTTCATATCTCCTTATTGACTCCTCATGAAATTTGGGTATGTTAAGATTTGCATCCAGTTTATCAGGGACTCTGGATGTACTGTAATTACAGCTTATGGCTGGGCTTGGCTGGTTCAGTGTTTCTTTGAAATGCTCTGCCCAGTGTACATTTTATTCTTCTTTATCAAACAATACCTTCCCATTTTTGTCCGTAATAGGAGTAGTTGTATTACTTCTTGACTTCTGAGGGAAGCATGGTGAACTGAAGACATCTGTGTCAAAGCAGAGCAAAGACCAAGGAATGGTGAGTGTACAACTGGTGAGTATACCACTTCCTTGGAACCTCTTCAGATGACAAGAAATTGCCTACATATGCTCTAGATGGCTCCTTCTCATGAGAAATGCAGGACAGTGAGTGACCTCAGTTGCAAATGCAATCGAGATATGATAAATATGCAAAAATATATGGCTGTTATAAAGAACAGACAACAGAACAGATCAGATATTGTTGACCTCTGATGGAAAACTGATTAAGAAACTATATAACTTTCTGTAAAATTTGAAAACGGAGGATGAACAAGTGAAAGATACAATGATACAATGGGCAAAAAACTTTGGATATAATATAGAATTAGAGAAATGGCAAAATCTTTGGGAAAGAAATTATAAATTGACAATGGAAACTTCTTATAAAGAAAACGTATATAAAATGTTTTATAGATGGCACTTACCACCTGCTAGATTAGCAAAAATGTTCAAAAATATGTCTAGTAAATGTTGAAAATGTAACAAAAAATCTGGCACATATTACCATTTGTGATGGACCTGTGTTAAAGCAAAAAGGTTTTGGACAAAAATACACACTTGGTTAGAAAAGATGTTAGGAAAACATGTAGATTTTAAACCTGAACTTTTCTTATTAGATATAATACCAGAAAAATCTGATAAGCAAAGTGTGTATTTAACATTGCATGTACTAACAGCAGTGAGGATTGTATTTGCTTAGCATTGGAAGAATGAAGAAACACCACTAGATGAAGAGTTAATCAAGAAGATATTGGACTGTGCTGAAATGGACAGACTTACGTTGAGGATTAAAGAGAAAGAAGATACAGAATATTTTCCAACATGGAATTTATTTTATCAATGGTTGGAAAAAAGGTGTAAAGACTAAGAATGTAACTTGTATTATTAAGCAAACAAATTAACCCAGACAACATGATGTTTATTAAGCACTAATCAAATGTAGTAATAGAAAATTAATGAAAAAAAAAAGAGAAAAGAAATGCAGGACAGTGGTTTTCCATGGGTTTGAGTGCTGGGAGGTAAAGGGATTAGCCACCTTGCTTGCAACGGTGATGTAGCCTTTTAAAGGATACTAAGTTTGCAAGTCTCATTTCCTAATCAGTTTTGAAAACTGTCTGCTAACCATCTTAAAGCTATCAGAGACCTTCAAAATGATAAAAAGTCTTTGGGTGAATTTATCTTTAACAAAAGAAAAAATAATTATAAACTGAAAAACTTAAAGGATTTGAAATAAATAGCAAAAAGCTGAATAGGATTTTGATCTAAGAAAGTGATAAATGAATTAGGAGTCCAGATAGTTTTGGAATATTGATTTTTACTATAAGTTTTACTATAAGATGGAATTAACTATAAATAATAAGTAGCTTCTTGTGGGAAACAGACTTATTTTGCTTATCCTGCCTATTCTAAGTCATAACTAACATAAGTCACCTTATGTTTTTAGAAACTGGAACCAAAGATTCTGAGCGGACAAAAACTGCAAGCCTGTATTAATACTGGAACTGACAAAATGACAACATTATAACATCAGAAACATTAAAGGAGATCTTTGAAGCCAGAAATGAGTAACTACAATATCAAAACTATCAGTAATGCCTTTATGGATAGACTGTGTCCAAAATATGTTAATGAAGGAATGATAGATAGGGAATAAAATTTATCTGACAAGACAAAGAAAGTAATAAAAATGGAACAGGCCAAGAAAATGATTTGAAGAATGATGGTTTACTGGATATCCAAAAGAAACTGGTGGAAGTTTTAAAAATGAAAAGGGAAATACAAATGATAAACCAGAAGATTACCTGGAAAATGTTTCTTATTGGATTTATATAAGAGGCTAGTTAAAGCCTTCAAGAAATTTGTGTTACGGAATAAAAAGCAAAAAAATCAAATCCCATAACAAATATTTGATTCAATTAAAGATAAAGTAAAAAGAAGGAATATAAAGGCAGTTTATTTGGTCAAAATTAAAATATTTTTTTCTGCAAAGTTCAGGCAACCTTTTATGGAATTTCTTCTGGCACCAGGATTGAAAAGTTGATATTTTATATTTATTTTTTTTTAGTCAAGGGATGATATGAGATGAACAGATATTTGTTTGTAACCTTATGGAGGGTAATGCATTGCTAAATTAAATTAAATTACATTTAAACATGCTTGGGATAGAAGAAAAATATAAATAAATAAAATTAATAAAGTATAAAAATAATAATTAAAAATAATAAATAAACAAACAAAAAAGAAAACAAACAAACAAAATACAAACTCACAGAGCAGAGTATATGGATCACTAAGACTTTTTCTGCCATCAGTTTTCTAAGTTTCTAAATGTGGTATTCAAAAGGCAAGTGGACTTTCTTGTTTTTGTCCTTTAAAACATTTTGCTTTGCATCCAAGAACTGAAGAAGTTTTTTGGATGAGGAATGAAACATTTTCAAGGAAACAAATCAATAAAGTCCAGTTGCCTTTTGAAAAGCACCTTTGGGACAACTATGACCTGGATGACTGAGAATTTCCATAAATACTCTTGAGTTTCTAAATTTGTTTATACTTGTGATGAAGATTGAAAGTTACTTCTTTATATATTTCATTTCATTTCTTTTTCTTTATTGTATTCATTTTTTCTTTTTTCTATACTTTTTTCCTTTTTTCTATTCTCTTCCCTTTTTCTAAGTCTAGTTTGTACTAGTTTTTATTATTGTAATCAAATTCTGAATAAAAATATAATTTAAAAAAACAATTACTTATACTACTTCTTGTTCATCTTAATTCCTGAATAATATGATATATTGCCTTAGTAGAATTTTTGCTTTCTGCCTTCAACCATTTTTGACTCTACAGCAGTGGTTCCCAACCTTTTCTATACCCTGTACCCCTAGAACGCTTCTGATATATTCTCACACCCCTTACAAAAGTTCGAAATAATGGCAATGAATTATGCATATACACTATAATTTTGAAAACCCAATTTTTTTGCACCCCCTGCTTGGGAAGCCCTGCTTTACAGTCTAAGACTGCATCTGCATCTGGACTGAGGTCCCAGTGGGATCTGCCCAGCTACCAGAAAGCCTTAAAGTTCTAGAATATATATTTTTTGTATTTGTTTTGGTTAAGGTATTCTGTGCTTTTTATATTATTTTATATCCAAATTGACTAAAATAAACAAAATAATTATAGCCTCTGTTTTCTTCTTTAATGACTTTGGTTGATCCCTTTGTCACATAGCTATCTTATTTATCAATCAGTGCCCATGTTCTGTCAAGTACTCAACATTTTTTTCTGTATTCTCCCCTTCATCCAATGGTTTCTTCTGTACATGCAGACACTGCTTGACCTACATTTGCTGTTCTTCAAACTGAATTTCATGGGTGTAATTGCTGAAACTGCTTTTTAAATTTAAGTTTGTAGTGTTCAAGAAATGCAAGATTTCTTAGCTTCTCAACATGTTGCAGGTCGTTTTCACTTCCTGTTTAGTTAGAGTCTGGATGATGCCAGGGATAAAACTGCTCTGCAGTATAGCCTGACATCTAGTTTGCCATTGTTTGCTAATGTAGAACTAGTCAATTTCATTATTAGTGACTCCAGCAAGTGACTCCCATTTTTTTTGTGTGGATATTTATGTGTGCAAAATAGGTGCTTCCAATATGTAAGCACATACTATAAAATAGCAACAAGTGCTTTCCATTTTCACTCATTTTTGCTGCTGATTTGTCTAGGCAAAACATGTGTTCCAATCTCTCTTCTGTTATTACCTATCATACTTTCATATCACTAATAATAATAATATCATGATTTTTCCAGCATTGATTTCCTGTGTTCTAATTGCTGTAGAACTTGTCTTTTCAGCTTCTCTTGTAACCTCACTTGAGGCATAGGCTTGGTGTGATAATATATTTGTTCATTATATCTGATCAAAATTCTTATCATTTTCTTGCTCATCATCAGACCAATACTATTTGATTGATTGATTGATTATGTGCCATCAAGTTGTTCTTTTACTTCTGGCAAACATATAGACAGATTTTCTGCAAGGCAATCTATTCCTAACCTGTTCTTTTATTTCCCTCAAGAGTGCACTCATTGCTTCTATAACTGAATCCATCCACTTTGCTGCTGGTCATCCTGATCTTCTCTTTCCTTTTTATTTTCCCAGCATTAGAGACTTTTCCAGAGAGATGGTTGCATGATGTGGGTCTGAAGTAGGATAATTTGAGCCTGGTCAGTTGTGTCTTGAATAAGAATTCTGGATTGATTTGTTTAATGATCTATCAGTTTGTGTTCTTGGCTGTCCACAATATACTCAGGAATCTTCTCCAAAGATTCAAAGGCAACACTATTCTTCCTAACCTGTTTCACTTTCATAGAAGGTCACAGGGAGTATCATGGCTTGCACAATTCTGAACTTTCAGGTACAGACACATCACAGCATTTGAACATCTTTTCCAAGGCCTCCCATTTCTGTTTATGGCACAGAAATCTATTTTTCAAGTCCTTATTTCAGGATTTTCTTCTCCACTCCCACAAGATTCAGTTTTAAACCATTTTAATAACATTTTCACTCTTTGATCAAATATAGTTTTATCAGTTGTCATGATAACTGTGCCAGAAATCCATTATCCAGACAATTCAGACCATGGCTCCAGAGCCAACTATTCCCCACTGAGTGAGTGGGGATATCCTGACCAGATTATGAAATTTCACTCCTTTTTTATATACAGTACATTGCTTGTGTATTCTGCATGTAAAAAGGAATGGGATTTCAATTGTGATTGTAGTTATGAGCTCGACTTTTAAAAAATCTCCCCTGCAAATACCCTCTTTCCCATTAGTATCATTTATTTTGTTCCTTTAAATAAGCAATAGCTGCAGTTGCGCAATGATTTGGCTAAGATCCAGATTGCAAAGTGGAGTGGATAAGGTATTAATTTATTTGGCCTTGTGGTTTCAGCAAACTTGTTTCTCTAACAAACTCCAGTTTTCCATGTGGTGTTTTGCAGGTGGCCATTTATAGGCTCAGGCTGATCAGTTAGTGGCTCAATTTTCCTCAAGCAGATTCTCCATAAATCCTGATGCTGTCACGTCTCTTGTTCTTCACATTCATAACAATCGTCAGGGAAGAGTTCATCACAGTGAAAGAAAGGTTGTTGTGTTTTGTGCTTTTTTTTTTTTTACATTTTACATAATTCTTTCCATACTAGCTAGGAAATCCGAGAGCTGTAATCCCAAAATTCTGTAGTGAGTGAGGATTGCTGAAGATTGCTCTGAAACTAAATTCCAGGCCCCAACTGATGTTGTTTCATCACATTTACACTAGTTGGCACTCTATCCAAACTTTACTAAGAAACTGAATATCTGCACAATTTGGTTTAATTTTCTAAAAGTATTGTGGGGTGCACCTTTTGTGTTTCTAAGCTACGAACCTTTAATGTCAGAAGGTTGTACAGATACTAACCTATCTGGCTTAGAAAAAAAAATATTGCAACATTTGCTTTCAATTTAGCAAATTGAGGCAAAATTAACTACGTGTAAAATAAGCCTCTTTTGAGTTGAGTTGAATTCCTGATGACTTACATTCTTCATGTCTGAATATTTTTCATAGTAGTGTTTTGCAACTTCTTAGGTGTAGCTTTCTCCTAGAATTGTGCTGTAATGTTCTAATATAAAAATGATCAGGGCTCAGAAAAGTTTCTTACAGCAATTCCTTTCTATGAAACGGTAACTAAAATCCACCTATGCATAAATAAGTTTATTGCAGACAAGAAATGAAGACAAACAGGAAAATATCAAATGTTCTAATAAAGTATAATTTGAACTGAGCTAACATAGCTATGCCTACAATAAGCTCTATGTAGGACAATCTGCTGGTACTAAAACTACTTTTCATGGCTTTAGTTGATCTCAGAACCTGAATGGGTTGGCCTTGGTTAGTATTTGTTGTGGACCAATTTCAGAATGCCAAGGCTGATGGAAAGATATGAAATAAAACTGCATAGGTGAAAATCACCGGGAATCAAATGTGACTCACAGGTGTCTTTTTAAAGAACTGGCATTTTTGTAAGCTGTCAAATACAGGCTCTGTTTGCACAACAGCCTAAGTTATATATGTGGTTAGCAATTTGAAATTGCTATATTCACAGAATGCCAAAACAAATTAACCACATTATGGCTTAATATAATGGCCTATATTGAACAACTTTCTAAGGCATAATGCGGTTTCTTTGGTTTTGGCTTAGCTGCAATGTTTTGTAAAACATGGCTTATAGATTACTGTGTTGTGTCAATGCAACCCTAGATTCTCTTTTGATGAAAGCTTGGTTTTGTTTCTGATTATTCCCTATATCAGGGATCTTCAAACTTGGCCCCTTTTATGACTTGTGGACTTCAACTCCCAGAATTCCTCAGCCAGCATGCCTGCCTGAGGAATTCTGGGAGTTGAAGTCCACAAATCATAAAAGGGCCAAGTTTGAAGACCCCTGTCCTATATCCTTGAATGTCTCTGGTAAATCAGTTACATAAAGTATTCCTTTAATTGTTATTATTACTGCTTTGGACAGACATTCTAATAAATAAATTCTAATGAAGCACATTGGGATGCATTTGGAAAAGGCAGGTGTTTGAAGCATTGTACTCATGTAAACCACATATTAAAAAGGTTTGTCCACCTGCTTCCTTTTCTTTTTTTAGCTCTGGAGAATGTAGCTCAGTTTCAAAGTCAGGATACACAGGACTGAGTAAAAGAGATGTGTGCAATCCAGTTTTTGTATACCATACAAAACAGCTTTTTCACACAAAAGAATTATTTCTGATTGAGGTAGGCATCTAGTTTCCCATATATCGATAACATGCCTTAAAGAGCTGGCCATTGATACAATCCATATTGTGTCCTGATTAAATATTACATTTTTCAATATATTCCTGAGTAGTTCCAGGAGGCCATGATCTCAAGATACCATGTAACAATTCTCCAGACTTTTACTTGAAAGCTAAATAGAGATGGAATCAGTATTTGACTGGGAAGTCAAAGTAATAACAAACTTCTGTATTATTTCCAAGAAAAATAGATGGGTTTATTCTTAAAGTCACCTGGAGTTGAGGCCATTCTGAAATAGATTTCACTGTTAAGGAATATGCCCTAAGTAAACTGTGCTCTGCACCAGATAGACCATTAAACTGTAGAATCAAGGTATCAGGAAGAGTTTTGATTAAGATCAGAATGAATGAAGGTGAAATACATGTCCCAGGATAATGTTGCGGGATCCAATCAAGATCAGAATGGCCAATATGTGGCCTTCAGATATTATTTGAATATTTATCATTGGACATGTTATTGGGGCTATTGGGAATTACTCTTCAAGAGCTTCTGGGGGTCACATATTGCCCATCTCTACTTTAGGCAAACCAATAAGTTAGGTTTCCAGTTAGGAATAAGGCCTGCTGAAGAAATTGTTCTGATTTCAATCTGTACTTTAGCATCTGCAATAGACAGTGGTTACCAATAGTACCACATATTGGAGATATAGAAAGAACCCATTGAATGCTTGAGCCCTACGTCGCAAAGCCTGTGGGCATGGTCTCCTCACGCCCAGGCATCTTGAAATAATGGCTGCTCCATATAGGAAAGACAGGTGTTGCCCAAGTTGAATTGTAGCAAAGAAGAGTAAGTCATAAAGTCAAGCCCATGTCAGCACAAGTCGGAAAGCATCACTTTTGAGGTACAGCAAGAAAAACAATTGCAGGCTGATTTCACACTGAGAATAAGTGAGAATATTGTATTTATAAGTGAAAGAATATCTATTCAAGCCCAGTTTCCACTCATAATTAGGTGTGCAGAAGAACCCAAAAATTCAAAACATTTGAATATATATAATTCACCTATGCCAGGGGTCTTCAAACTCGGCCCTTTTATGGCTTGTGGACTTCAACTCCCAGAATTTCTCAGCCAGCTAAGGAATTCTGGGATTTGAAGTCCACAAGTCATAAAAGGGCCAAGTTTGAAGACCCCTGACCTATGCTATCAGAGACAAATGATCACTTAAGCAAACTAGCTACGCTTTTTTCAGCATGTAAAAGGAAGCGATGTATGTAAATAGTTTATCATTCTTCAGGACCAATATTGATCAATGTGCTGTGATATTGGCCTAGGGCAGGGGTAGGCAACCATGGCTCTTTTATGACTCGTGGACTTCAACTCCCAGAATTACTGAGCCAGCCATGCTGGCTCAGGAATTCTGGGAGTTGAAGTCCACGAATCATAAAAGAGCCAAGGTTGCCTACCCCTGGCCTAGGGTTACATCCCACCCCCCCCTAGAGTCTAATAGTAGTTCAGTCTAGGACAGAAGACTCCAGAACCATGACCTGAGCTGAATGTGTAATAGTAACAGCTTTTGCAATGTTTGCTCCTACTCCCAAAATAAAATATTAAATATTAAAACATACAGTATATATTTGCCCAATGAATACAGTTAGCCTTTTAATTCTGTCAGACTCCAAGAAAGCTATATACCTTGTTTCTTATTTCTTTTATTTAACCTTCTTTCCCCACTAGCTGGAAGGCTTAATTGTGACCATAGAGAGGTAAGCTAGGCATTGAGGCTGGGATATTAGTTACAAGAATTCTGATATGGGTATATGTAATTAATGTTTTTGTGTCTCTATTGAGCCTCGATGTGATTTTGTTTGGTTTTTCATGATTTAATGGAATGATTTGTTTTTATTTTGTTTGCCGCCCAGTTCATTGGAAAGATGGACGGCCATGTAATTTGGAGGGGTGAATGGATAAGTAAATAAATAAATATTGGTATTGCTAAAGGAATTTGATCACAGGTGAGCTCACATGTTCATACCACTTGATATCAATTAATACACTCATCAGTCACTAGCTATGAGTAGCATGTAACCACCAAAGATCTAACATGCTGAGCAGACGTTTTACATTATTTCACTACTCTATTAAACTTAATTCATGCATTCCAGGCCCTCAGATAACGTGTGGAGGGGCTGAGTAAAGGATATGGTAATCCTACTAGTAAGAGCAGAAAAGGAAGCCCGGCTGAGACTTAAACATTCAAGTCTGTTTACTGTTGATTTGTTGCCTTGATGGGGGTTTAAAACTCTCATTGTCTAATTAAGCTAATTGGGATAGAGTGGGGCTGGAGAAGATTAAAATGAATGATAAACAATGCATATTTTATTTGATATTATTTGAACTGGTTTCACTTATCTGGAGAGATCTTTCTCTTGTTTTTATGCTCCTTAATTTGTCCATGAAGTTCTGTATATAATCATTAGTTGAGCAACCAATAATCTTCCTCCATCCCCTCCTCCTCCTTTTACGACCAACTTTAATCTTTAGATTCAGTGAAAAACATGCTTCCCCTATCATAACTAATTTAACAAAAAAAAAAAAAATCCCTTTCAAGTTTAGATGGCTCAGATACAATGGCTTTCCTGCAACTTCATGCTGGAGAAAGGAATTTATGTTACAGGAAAAAGAAGGAGAGAAAGAAAGAGATTTATGATAGCATTGTATTTCCATTTGAATATGGAGAGTTAATAACATGCATATGTTTTTTTATTATTATTTTAAGATTTAAGCTATGCCATCGGCAAAAGGAAACCTGGAAATGGTGGGACTGGCAAGACTCAATGAATAGCTTAATCTGGATTTCATTCATAAACAGCAGCTCACACACAGGGAAGGAGCTGGCGTGTTTCACCAAATCGGAACTGGAATAAGTGCCAGGATTTCCTGATTTGTTTACATTGCTCAAAACCTTTTCTTTCCCCCTGGAGTAGGACAAAATTAGACTTCCTTTTCCACTTTTGGCCCTATCAAAACTATTCTTGCTTGACATTCAGCTCTTTTCCCTTTATTCTCTTTTGTTTCATTCTCAGCTGGCTTCTTCTGTCCTGGGAAAAGAGTGAGAGAGAGAGAGAAAGATAATGAAAGATGCTAATCTGTGACAATAATTACAAGGTGACTGACTTTGCTGATTCTTTTCTTTAATGAGACTAACCCAGTGCCCAAGGCTTTTTCCAGAAACCTTTCGATGCACCCTTTCAAGATAACATGATTGATAGTGCACCTCATATAATGAATGAAACATGGGGAGAACCCTCACATATTTGGTGGAGGTGTGTATGTGTGTGTGTGGGGTGCCACTTCATTTACATCTTGCTGATGAAGCCAGACACAGAATTAACAGAAAAATCAGATGGGAGAGTTAGTAGGACAAAAGCACTTTCCCTGAAACTTGGAGCCATTTTGTCTCGCCGTTTTGATCTCTTGTTTTCTGGCCTTGACTGTAACCACAGCATGTTGTCAAGGAACATATTTGCTAATCAGCAGTGTTTATTTGCACAGAATAGCCTTTTGACCAATTCTTTCTAAAAGAAACCACCATGACCTGAATTGAGGCCCCTCCTTCTGTAATAGCTAAAGAAAGAAAAATACAGACTATGGCTACCGTTTGTATCCAAAAGTAGCTGAGGAATGTTTCACTGAAACACTGCCTTTTGATTGTGGCATGCAGAAAAACCACAGTAGTATTTCCTTATTTATCCTGAGGAATGTTTCACTGAAACACTGCCTTTTGATTGTGGCATGCAGAAAAACCACAGTAGTATTTCCTTATTTATCCCATGCTAGGTGTTGTCTTACCACATCCACACCTAAGGCTTGCTTAAGGATCAAGCACATGTATGCACACATACGATAAGGGATCATCACCAAGGTACATAGCACTCAAGGCTAGTCAAATAATCTGAGCATCAGATGCTGGACTTCATACAAACTCCTCCCTTTCCCCAGGAATTGAAAAAAAAAAATGAACTCAGCAAGAAATAGAATAGTGATTCCTCCCAGATTGCTAAAATCAGCTGCTTGAAGCAGTTACTTAATTCCAGCCATGTCTGCTGTCCATTTATCAGGCATTCAGTGTTTAGGCTTCATTTCAGCCAATGTTTCCTTAAATCATGTCTGGGTGACCTGTGGCCCTGAGGTCACATGTTATCCCAGCAATCCCTCTGATAATTATTGGCTGATTGATTTCCTGCCATTGTAGGGTAGGAATCACATGAAAACTGTGGTACGAATTATTTTAAAAAGTACTTTGTAGGTTGAAGTAGGTTGAAATCATGGGGGAGGTATAAATGAGGAACCATGGGCTCATCTACCTAAATATGATCACAACCCCTTTGCTCCCAATCCTCTACCAACTCCTCTTCCTCAGCCTCTCCCAGTTCTTATGTTTTGCCCATAGTCATTCAAAGCAGCCTACCAAACTATAGAGTTTGCTGCATTCCGGTTAAAACAACTCAGTGTAGTTATTTATTTTAAATGCTTGTATGTCATTTCAATGATTTCCTTCCCCCCGACCTAAGCATTTACAAAAGTGAAATACAATAATCATATCAATAAGTATCATGATAACATTGCCATGACAACAACATTAGTATCACTTGAATATATTTTAGGGCAGGGGTAGGCAACCTTGACTCTTTTATGACTCGTGGACTTCAACTCCCAGAATTCTTGAGCCAGCATGGCTCAGCTTGGAAACCTCTCCCTTTCGCCTCAGCGTGGCTGGCTCAGGAATTCTGGGAGTTGAAGTCCACGAGTCATAAAAGAGCCAAGGTTGCCTATCCTTGTCCTAGGTGCATACTTTATATTCTCCATAGACATTCCCAAACACCTGCAGAAACAGTCAAGTATTCTAAACAGTAACAATGAGAATGACAAACTTATTTCTGGGGAGAGCGGATTCCAGCGAAGGGGAGCTCCAGCAGAAGACACTCACTTCCTTCTACCCTGCTACCACCTCTTGTGAAGGGTTGGGAATCTTCACACAGTTTTATCTACCAGGATACCTGGGATTGGCAAATTCTTCCTGGAGTCAATGATCTTGCAGATATCAGGCTTTATAAGCTACTCTTCGTAAATTGAATTGTACATGGAAACAGACTGGTAGCCAAAGAGGATCCAGGAGTTCTGGCTATAATATAAAAATTTTGGGAATTCCTGTTAGTACGGAACAGTTGCAGTCTGCATTAACTGAACTAGACCTTTTAGAGACAGCCCATATAGATCATGTTACAACAGCCCATCGGAAAAGTGACAAGGGCATAAGTGACTGTTGCCAGTACGCTTGTTCCAGGAAAGTCATAACTGGTACAAAGCTGAAGATGGGCAGAGACAAACAACCCCAAAATGAAAGAAGAAGAGTCTGGTGAAAATTGAAAGCCACTGTATTCCAGAAGCCTCTTTTGTGTATTCTGGAAATCTCTGGATTACACTCGTGAAATTCCTTAGAAAAGAGTTAAAATCCCACAGGGCAGATTTCTACCAATTTCTAGAGCAAAGGAGAAGTGAGATGCATCAAGCTTTCAGACAAGTACCTTCCCCAACATAGACACATCTGCACATAACAAACAGATGTACTGGAAAATTATTTCAGATGTGAAATAATCAGGATGTCCATCCAAAGGTTTCTGATCACCCAAAAACAACACTCAAATAAAATTGTAGCCCCTATTTTCAAAAAGCACCCCAGATAATAAAACTGATTTTTCAACAGTATTGTCCCATGTGAATAAACTGAATTCCTCATCTGGAGACTGTTTCCTGATCAGTATTGTGGTTCATTGTGCCTGGATTAGCACACTAATGCAAGTCTTGTTGGGTGTTCAGAACTTCATCAGCTTCCCAGGTAGCAGGTAAAAATGAAAGTACTGCTTTATCCAAAGTTGAACACCTTTATTGGAGGTCTGTGAATAGAAGGAGCATGCAGTGGTCAGCAGATGTTTAGAAATCTTAGGCCAGGATCAAAGGAAAAACAGCTCACAAGACAGAAATCAGGACTGGTATGTAGCATAGGCAAAATGTGGTCAATTCAAGTATTAGGAAAAAGAATTTACTATTGCTGAATTTCAGCAACGCTGGTGTATCTATGAGAAGTATTTAAAATACCCTACATGTTTTTTCCTGCTCCTCCTCTAGGCTAGTTTGTTCTAACTGAAATAATTTCAGAAAGTTCAGTTTGTCTTCCTAATTTATCTAAGTTGCATCAAATTTTTTTACTTCTGACTGTCAGCTCATTAGATCTTTGCTCTTGTGGACCCAGAGGTATTCTAATTCTGGATCAGACTGAGGCCAGCCCAGCTGTTCCTAGATCAGATAATGAAAACTTTTTCTGGTTCTTTTGCTTGGGATTCATCACAATTCTGTAAGTGCTGGAAGCTTCCTGTTAATCTCCTGCTCTTCTTGGAAAGAACAATGTTCCATCTGTGTAGGAGACAGGATACAATTCTAAGGGACACCATTAGTCAATATCCAAAAGGCTGAAATTAAGTTCCCCATCATCACTTTCTGACATTAATCGCCAAGGAAGGGCTGAACTCATTTTACAGATTCATTCAGTGGTGGGATTCAGCCAGTTCGCACCAGTTCGGCAGAACCGGTAGCTAATTTTTTGTTGCTCATCCAGTTGTTCATATATTTGAATCCCACCACTGGATTCATTCCTGAATCAATTTGGCACAATACTGGAAAAGGGAAATCTTGCTGATAATACAAGGTTGGGAGACTAAAACCCGGAGGATAAAGAAGCAATGGAAAAAATTGACTGCATATATTCACAGCAAAAGCCTAACTGAATTCAAGCAGGAATTGTTCCTGTGTACACAGCATATTATATGCAGTAAGGCAAGCTAAGATATCTAGAATATGATTTTTAAAAATTAAAAAAGAAAGTTAAAAATAATTAGACAATGATCCAACTAGAAATGAGATATAATTGCAGATGTCCAAAGCATAGTGCAAAAATATTTAAGCAGAGTTGGATAAAAGGGAAGAAGGGCCACTATAATAATAATAATAGTAGTAGTAGTAGTAGTAGTAGTAGTAGTAGTAGTAGTAGTAGTAGTAGTAGTAAAGTTGGAAGGGACCTTGGAGGTCATCTAGTCCAATCCCCTGCTCGGGCAGGAAACCCTACACCATTTCGGACAAATGGCTGTCCAGTCTCTTCTAAAAAACTTCCAGTGTTGGAGCATTTACTGCTTCTGGAGGCAAGCTGTTCCACTGATTAATTGTTCTCACTGTCAGGAAGTTTCTCCTTAGTTCTAGGTTGTTTCTCTCCTTGCTTAATTTCCACCCGTTGCTTCTTGTCCTGCCTTCAGATGCTTTGGAAAATAACTTGATTCCCTCTTCTTTATGGCAGCCCCTGAGATATTGGAATACTGCTATCATGTCCCCCTTGTCCTTCTCTTCGTTAAACTAGACATACCCAATTCTAGCAACCGTTCCTTATATGTTTTAGCCTCCAGTCCCCTAATCATCTTTGTTGCTCTTCTCTATGCTCTTTCTAGAGTCTCAGCATATTTTTTACATTGTGGTGACCAAAACTGGATGCAGTATTCCAAGTGTGGCCAAATGTTCTTGTTCTTTCTCTCTCTATCTCTCTATTTAGCCCTATTTTTTTTATAATTCTCACATTCTTCTGCTTTAGTATAGAGTATATTTTTTGTATGTATATGCATATGTATTTCTTTCCTTTGTTCTTGCTCTTTTTGTTTGTTTGTTTTTACCTAATTAATAACAAAAACAAACTCATTCTTTGCAAAGAGACCAACAGGATCAATAAGGATGCCAGGAGATCCGGCAGAACTAACAAGCATATCCTTCCTCTGACTTAGACATTTCTGATGTCTAATGGATGATGCAAGTCAGCGAAGAGAGTCTTCCAAAGTTAGGAGGCCCGAGGCCAGATTGCAAGGGTCTACTCATCCACTTTTCATCAGAGCCCTTGGGGCTGGCATGCCAACTCAATTCTATCATCCACTTGGTTGACTTCACTAATTTTAAAAATTCAGCTAAAGGTCCAAATGTAAAACATATTTGCCAGTAATTTTGGAAAACATTTCTATCAATGGATTTTAAGCTTCACACAGTGGGGGAAAAAAACCATGAGCACATGAAATAAATACTTATTCCTGTCCAGAGTTAGAAAGTACCATGACTGTAGCAGATCACATATATTAACCATCTCTGCCTTAAATTACTGTTCTCTCTGAACTGAATTGCCTTGGTGGGGTGCCTGTTTAAAGTACTCACCTGCTGGAATGATTGGCAGAAATAGGCATCCCGCATGGTGAAATAGCTTGCCTCTGAATGCCAAAGTTGCGCTTTCTGTTATGGCTTTGCAAACTATTGCTAAGGTTTCATTTTTCCAAAAGACTGTTGGAGATGGGACATTAGTGTAAGATACCATGGTTTGTTGTCATAAATGCAGGATTAGTTTTATCAAGCTATGTATTGTGATTAATGTAGGATTCTGATATGTGGTCATTAGTTATAGTTTATTTTTATATGTTAAATTATAGACCATATATCTGTTTTTATTTTGTATTTGCTTTGTGTGTAAACTGAGCAATGTGGTGGCCTAGTGGTGAACGTGCTTGCCTCTCACTCAGATGGTTGAAAGTTCAATCCTAGGTATCAGCAGATGTTTCTCTCCTAGGACTCAAAAAAGAAAAAAAATCTGCTGTGAGCTCTGCATGGTGTCAGGAAGGGCATCCGGCAAGTAAATGCTCAGCTCCATCCCGTCACCCCAACTCTACCCTGAATTAAGGGATTACAGGGTTGTAAAAAGGGAGCTTATTTGCTTTGTCTAAACCCTTTCAGAATCAGCTGTAAAAATGTTTACATTAATAAATACATACATTTCATATAGCTATGCTGATCTTATGGACAGCTCATAAAACAACATTAACTATAATAGTAAGAGCAGCTCCAAAATCCATAAAACAGTGAATTATATATTGTTTGCTGAAATGTACAATAAATAATTGTCCTGTGCAGTTAAAGAGAAGTATTAGGAACTGTCGTTGTGAAAAAGACTGTTACAAAAATGTCTTTTTCTGACACACAACTTTTTAATTTTTGAAATGTCTTAAGGTGTTGCTGATAGTTAAGTGATCTACTGAAATCAGTCTGGTAACTTAGGAAGTAAACTCAAAAGAAGAATTACTCTCCCTACTTCTCTATTTTTGCCTAAACAAATTGGCATTTCTGGTGATAAGGCTGTGATTCTTCTAGAGCTGCACACACACACACACAAAATACCAGATGTGTCTAGTAACTGAGGGGAAGATGCGCAGATCTGGAAAAAAAGAGAGCTAAAAATCGTATAAAGATCTTGTTTTAATAAAGCTCCTTGTTTGGCTTGAGAATAATAGCTCTTTATGGAATTTTGATCTATTGTTATCTGATTGGACGCAGAGCTGCTGGAAATGTTTTCAGATGACATATAAAAACCTACTTTCTAAGCAGTTAAGGGGATGTAAGCTCTCAGGGCACCTTTGAAAGAGTGGGGCTGATAATATTTGCAGTGAGTTTGGCTCGCCCCAGTGCTGACAATCACATTCTTGCTTGCTTGCTTCACTCTTGTCTCTTAAGGTTCCAGCTCATTTAGGGCTTTGCAGGAAATAACTTACACCCTTAAATCACACCTGGAAAAAGAGCTGGGAGCTAGAGAATAGATGCAGGGAGTGGCTCAAATTTGCCCCTGGTGGGAGAGTCCACAGAAAGAGGTTCAAGGAGATTCTGCTTCATTTACTACTAATAGCAGTTTTAAGTAGTAAATAATAAATAGCTGTTAGTAAATAGCAGCTCTGGGGGAAAAACAGTTCTCTTCCTCAGAACAATGCCATAGGGGAGAAAGGAAGTTCTTTTCCTTCCTGCTTTGATCACAATCCCCCATAGTTACTATTTAGCAACAACAATAACAACAAAAGACGTGAAGCATAATCATATATTGTTTGCATTGTTAGTTGGCACAAAGTTAAGTGTTACCTTTAAGCCTACCCAAAATTGGTTCAATTGTGGGGATGCCATGATTAGAAACATTCTACCTCATGACAAAGGGATACAGATAATCTGCTGATGGTTGAAAAAGGAAGAAAATGCTGTAAAATGAAAATAAAAATAATAGGTTTTGGGACAGTCAGAAGCACCTGTATGTCTGTGTAGTGAAAGAGCTGGCTGCCCAGGTATGGACATTTAAAGTCTCTCTCTCTCTCTCTCTCTCTCTCTCTCTCTCTCTGCAAGAGGCACTTTGGTGTGAGATGGGTGGCTATACAAATATGACAAATTAATTAATTAATTAATTAATAAGACATAGTGCTTTTTTTCTCATAGAACGCCCAGAACGGAGTTCCAGCACCTTTTTTGGATGGAACTTGTAGGGTAGGCAAAGCAGGTTGTATGACGTGTGTGAGTGTGTGAGCACTGATAAGACACATAGCAGCAAAACTATTGATTTCTATTAGGACAAAATAAAGCCAGCAGAATTTCTGTTCCAGACACAATTTTTGATGCTTTTTTTTTTTTGTAAAGGAGTGCCACAAATATTTTTAGTGGCAATGAATAGATGTTGACAATGGCAGTAGGGCTATTTAAATTGTTTAAGTAAAGTTAGATGGCAGATAGAGTTAAGCGTTTATAATTATAGAGTGTAATTTTCATGGTGAATTTGATGCAGTGGTTAAGGCTTCAGGTTAGAAACTGGGAGACCATGAGTTCTAATCCCACATCAGGTACAAAGCCAACTGACTGATTTTGGACCAGACATTCTCACTCAGCCCTAGGAACAAGAAGGCAAATCACTTCTGAAAATCTTGCCAAGAAAAATGTTGGGAGCCAAGAGTCAACACTAAAAGGCACAAAAATTAAAAAATAAAGATATGTATTGATTTTTAATTTTTGTGTGTAATTTTAAACTGTACTTTAGTTTATATTGTGATTGGACCATGCTCTGGTGGGGAAGGAAGAATTCATAAAATAATGCTTTTGTATATTTCTAGTTAAGTTATTATTTTCCCCCCTAAGAACCTATGGAACAATATTTTGAAGAATCTAGTTTAAATTGAATCAGATCTGAAATATGCCCCCGCACCTATCTGGAAAGGAACCATTGATTCTGGGCAAGTGCCTAAATCAGGGTTGACCATTTTTTTCCCATGAAGGCCACCATTACAACATCACTCCACACCTTTTCTGCCTTGACAAATTTAAGAATCCAGAGAAAACATGAAGAGAGGAGAGCAGGATGCCTCAAAAAGGAAGCAGAAGGATAGACATAGATTAGGATTCTCTGCCCTCATTCTGAACACGGACAAAGCAGATGGAGATGTAAACCAATGATATCCCTCCCCCCCCCATGTTTGCAAGGTCAAACTAGGCATTTGTATACAAATGAAGTGTTCTGCAAATATGTCTGTGCTTTAAGAAGGGAGACAGGCTGCTTTTTGTTTTTGCTGCTTTGATAAATATTTATAAGCAGCCACATTAGAGTATATAGTAATACTTGATCTTTTATTTTTTTTAAGTTGCGCATTTGGTAAACTTCTTTTACTTTCTCCATTTAACCTATAAAACAGCAAGGATTCATTTGAAAGCCTGCTGTAAGAATTGCTGGAAGAATTTGGAGAAACCCAGAGGAAAGGGATCCAACACTTTCAAGAGACTTGTTTGATTCTAGTGCATTTAGAACTTTAAATCATTGCTCTAGCTTTGATGTTACATGCCATCTAGAGACAGGGATGCATCTTTATCATCAGATGCACAGTTCAATATGAGCCTTTCCTGGCTTTGATGTTTTTATTGAGTTTGTATCATTCTTACTCCTCTTGCTTTTTGTCTTCAGATGGCTTTTACTTGCTTAGTGATACAATTAGTTGAAAGTGACCCTGTCTCCTCTTAACTGACTTCATGCCTGTTTATATTGATGGGAAGACAGCCATGGCAAAACAAGACAACAAAAAGAGGAAGAGCACTTCCATATTTGGTGCTCCAGCTGTTATTTACAGCACTGTATCCAGGGTCATTCCTCTGCTTGGCTGGCAACCGCCCAAGCCCATTGTCAGCTTGGTGCACATGTGTCCTGTCACGTGTCTCCTCTGTACCCCTTAGAAGTAAACATGTAGGAATGCAAACTTTAAAATTAAAAAAGAAAAAGAAAAAAAGAAGAAGAGAGTCACTTCCATAGAAGACAAAAGAAACTAGGTGGGCCAATAAGCGAAAGCTGCTTAAATTACAGGATATACAGTCAGCTCTATTACAGGGCATTTATACTGTAAATGTCAACAAAAATACATCCTGTGTTCTGGTTAGAGCTTCTGAAACTTTCTCATTCTGTCGCATTCTTTGTCTTCAGCTGCCAAAGGAACCGTGATTCCCTTGTCTTTGAAGAATGATAGGGGTCATGATTTTCTGATGGGGGACGCTGCTTCTAGATCAAGCCAGCAGCCAGCATGTAATTTGAATGTTACCTCCCAGACCCAACAGAGCCATGGCAAGGAGCTGTGAGAATTGTAGTTCGGCACTTCTGTAGGTTACCAGATTGTCCACTCCTGCTTTAAATGCTCTTAACCCTTTTTACAGTTACAATTCTCATGTTTTCTATACTGAGACTTATCCAGGTCTACTCAGTTCTATATTCTTCAGAAACTCAGGTGATCACACAACACTGCAACAAAGTGGGAACATTACCTGTGTCCTGTTGCTGCCGTCTTGTGATCATCCAGATTTTGCAGGCCAAAGATGATAGTATAGACCAGGGGTAGGCAACCTTGGCTCTTTTATGACTCGTGGACTTCAACTCCCACAATTCCTGAGCAAGCCATGCCATGCTGGCTCAGGAGTTCTGGGAGTTGAAGTCCACGAGTCATAACAGAGCCAAGGTTGCCTACCCCTGGTATAGATGTATGGAGTCTACTAGAATAGAATAACAGAGTTGGAAGGGACCTTGTAGGTCATCTAGTCCAACCCCCAGCCCAAGCAGGAGTCCCTACACCATTTCTGACAGATGGGAGTCCAGTCTCTTCTTGAAAGCCCCCAGTGATGAAGCACCAACAACATCTGAAGGCAGTCTGTTCCATTGGTTGTTTGTTCTCACTGTCAGGAAGTTTCTCCTTATTTCCAGGTTGAATCTCTCCTTCATCAGTTTCCATCCGTTAATCCTTGTCTGGACTTCAGGTGCTTTGGAAAATAGGTTGATCCCCTCCTCTCTATGACAGCCCCTCAAGTAATTGGAACACTGCTATCATGTCTCCCCTGGTCCTTCTCTTCACTAGACTAGCCATGCCCAGTTCCTGTAACTGTTCTTCATATGTTTAATCTCCAGACCCTAATCATCCTTGTTGCTCTTTCTTTGCATCCTCTCAGAGTCTCAACATTTTTTTTTTATAGTGTGGAGACCAAAATTGATGGCAGTATTCTAGGTGTGGTCTTACTAAGACTTAATAGAGTGGTATTAGTACCTCACGTGATCTTGATTGAATTCCTTTGTTAATGCACCTTAGGATTAAATTGACTTTTTTGGCTGCTGCTGCACACTGTTGCCTCATATTTAATTGATTGTCCACTAAGACTCCAAATCCTTCTCACAGTTGCTTCTGTTAAGCCTGGTTTCACCCAATCTATATGTGTACTTTTGGTTTTTCTTGCCTAAGATTTCACTTTTCTCTATGTTGAATTTCATTTTGCTAGATAGAGCCCAGAGTTCAAGTCTATTGGGATCCCTCTGGATCTTGAGCCTATCATGTAGAGTGTTGGCTATTTCTGCCAGCTTAATGTCATCTGCAAATTTGATAAGTTCCCCTTCTACTCCCTCATCTAGGTCATTTATGAAGATGTTGAAGAATACTGGGCCTAGGACAGAACCTTGTAGCCATAGTACATCCATGTACTATGTACATAGTACATCCATGTAGCCATAGTACCATTAAGGCTACTCTTTGAGTGCAGTTTGTTAGCTAGTTAAAAATCCATCTGATGGCGATGCTGTCTGTCCCACTTTTTTTAAGCTTTCCAAGAAGTAGGTTGTGGTCTACTTTGTCGAATGCCTTGCTGAACTCCAAGTATACCATGTCCACAGCACTCCACTGGTCCACCAATTTAGTCACCTGATCAAAGAATGAAATAAGATTGGTTTGGCATGATCGGTTTTTAACAAACCTGTGCTGGCTTCTATGTATAACTTTGTTTGTTTCTAGATCTGTTTTTTGATTATTTTTTCCAGTATCTTCCCAGGTATTGATGTTAGGCTGATTGGTCTGTCGTTTCCTGGGTCTGTTTTTCCCCCCTTTTTTGAAGATGGGAACCACATCAGCTCTTTTCCAATCCTCTGGTAGCTCTCCAGTGCTCCAGAATTTTTGAAAGATAATGGTTCTGAGATGACATCTGCCAGCTCCTACCATTTGAAGAAACATGGGTAGAGAGATGATTAGAAAATCCTTTCTCACAAAAGGAAGATTAGTGGGAGAAGCTTCAAAGTACCACATCTAAAAGCAAGAAAAAATGGCATTTGCTTTCCAGCAATTAAATATGTATAATCAGTTCCTCAGAAAAATAATCAAGAAATGTTTATGTCAGAGAATATAGAAGACAAGGGCATGAATGCCAAGGATTGTTGGAAGAATTGGGGTGTTGATGAAGCAATCTAACTAATGAGTTGTTACAACTGCAGCATCACAGCATTGGCATTTGTGTAATTTTTTCCTAAGAAAAAGGTAACCTTGACAGATGCATCTTGCATATCAATACAGAAATCATGAAACCAGTGGTGGGATTCGCAGCACTTCGGCAGAACCAGTAGCTAATTTTTTGTTGCCCAGGCCCAGAATGGACTTCCGGAAGCAGCATCCACACAGAGAAACGGTTGTTCACATATTTGAATCCCACCACTGCATGAAATATCTATGAACCTTTGTGCTCCAAAATAGCACTATTCACAAGTAAGAGGATTACTTCAAGAAAACTTCAAGGTTTACCGAAGCACAATTTGAACAAGTGCTTAGGAGAAACTCTTAGAAAGCACCTTTTTAGGCTCAATGGTTAAAAATGCTAACTGACCAATGAAATTGCAAAAAGAAAGTATGAAGTATAGAGTAAGGGGAGAAATAGAAAAACAGAGGGACAGGGGATAGAGGCAGTGGTGGGATTCAGTCAGTTCGCATCACTTCAGCAAAATCGGTAGCTAATTTTTTGTTGCCCAGGCCCAGAATGGACTTCCGGAAGTGGCATCCACACAGAGAACCGGTTGTTCACATATTTGAATCCCATCACTGGATGGAGGGGAATATCTTGGAACACAGCATGGCTGGTTGCTGGAGCTCTGAGAACTCCCAACAAGTAAGCCACACATACAGACGTATTGTACAAACTTGTCTAAAAATTAAGGATATGTTTGATTGCTGCGGAGTTTAAAAAATTAGTATAGCAGTTTGGGTAGGATTATTTGTGTATGCTGCCGCTACTAGAACACTGATGCAATGAGAATTCCAGGTTTTGTTACCTACTGAGCCCTGTCACATTAATCCTGGCTGGATTGACAAGTCATTGCAAGATATTATCAATAGGAGGTGAACCTAAAAGCCCGATTCCCAGAAACTCCTGGGAGGCTGAAAGTGTGATAGGTACTTAATGGTAAGCTGGGTTTCCAACAGAAGACACCAGTGAGTACTGATATCCAGCCTGATGCAATGCATTTGATTGTGGGGAGAGGGAATATAGGTGGTCCTTGACTTACAACAGTTTGCTTAGTGACTGTTCAGAGTTACAGCGGAATTGAAAAAAGTACCTTATGACCAATGTTCACGCTTATGACGGTTACAGCATCCCCATGATCAGGTGATTTACATTCGGATGCTGACAACTGACTCAGATTTATGACAGTTGCAGTGTCCCGGGGGATCATGTGATTCCCTTTTGCAACCTTCTGACAAGCAAAGGTCAAAGGGGAAGCCAGATTCACTTTAACAACCATGTTACTAATTTAACAACTGCAGCGATTCACTTAGCAAATGTGGTAAGAAAAGTTGTAAAATGGAGCAAAACTCATTTAACAAATTTCTCACTTAGCAACATAAATTTTGGGCTCAGTTGTGGTCGTAGGTTAAGGACTACCTGTATAAGGAAGCTGACTTTGTAGAAGAGCCAGGACCCAAAGTTTATCATTCTCTGCCATGAATTGCTGTTGTTTTGTACTCAGTCAGCCATTTGCAACGGCAAAGCTGTCTTTGTGTGTAGATCTTGCTATTTAAAATCTACTGATCAGCTGGTCAGGATCAGGGTCAAAGCACATAGGAAAGGAAGATTTAACTCTTCCCCTTTTCTAGCAATGGTGTCCAATGAATTGGGGGCTAAAAAGATCATTTTTTTTTAGTTCTGGCAGTATGATTGAAGCCTTTGTTGGTGCACGCAACTTTGGCACATGTTTAAAAGGGGAGGGATTTTAGTTATGCTACTGTGAGTGCCATCTTACCTTTTTGTATATCTCTGCAGATCCTGCTTGCTACTGGAAAATGATCAGTAAAAAACATCCAGAAGCAATATTCTTTTTATATATTTTACCCCTGCTACTGATATAGAAATAGAAAAGAGATTTTGTAAGTGTTTGGACTGAGTCTAGTAATTTAACATTGCAACACCTCCCCCCCTTTGAGAAAGGCTGTTTGGTGGCATAAAATATTTAAAATAAAACAGGAAAGACAGTGCCATTTTGTGCCCCTTCATTTCTTTTCCAGGGGATTATTTTGAAATGAATAATTAGCTTTAGGTCTGGATTAAAAGAAGCCGGGGGTGTGAGAAAACCAATACATTGTGGTCAAATGCACAATGGCTCTGAGGAAGCTGCAGCTGTTTCCTATGAGTAAGTATCAACTTTCCACCTAAACTCCTTTTGGACCTTAATATGGGAACCCATCATGAGTCTTGTAAAAATTTCACATACACTTCTATAATGCGGTGGCAATACATCCTGTAAATATGTTTCATGCCTTGGGCAAGCTGTTTTCAAGGCACACACTTTTAGCTTTGAAGAAAGACGAACCAATTCTTAATTTGGAGAACAGTCACGCTGGCTTTAAAGCACTGAGCTGTAGTGAATCATTTGTTACTTTTATGGGGATTAAGGATGGTCTTGCAGGCAGGAGCGATTGCGTAATCTTTCTGTGAGAGGATGAAAGGAAAGAGTGACCAAAACAGGGAAGAGGAGTTCTTTAAACACACAGAATTGCCCTGCCTAAAAAAAAAAAAAGAACTTGAGAAATAATTGAAAGTTGTTCAAAATCAAGGAAAAATATCTAGAGAACATTCTATTCTAATCCACCAGCACTCTGAAACTAGTCCACTCAGAAGACTGCTGAAATTTAGATCTGTTTTCACTCATGCACCATTCCAAAAGTTCTGGAATGACTGCACCAGGAGCATGTTCTTGGTCAGCTGCCCCAGATTTGGCTGTTAATACTTTCAACTGAACAAAACATGTTTGAAAAATCTCATTGAAACTTTCTTCTGTGACCACAAGGTGTAGATGTGTTCAGATGATTCTTAAGATGAATGCCTCATGCTGTATGGCACTCCAGAATCTATTACAGGTTATTTATTTATTAATTAAAATATTACCTCACTTTTATTACTGAATAAGTAACTTAAGGTGGTAAATGTACCTAATACTCCTTTCTCCTATTTTCCCTAGGACAGGGGTAGGCAACCTCCGCTCTTTTATAACTCATGGACTTCAACTCCCATTCAGTCCATGAGTCATAAAAGAGCCGAGGTTACCTACCCCTGCCCTAGGAGAACAACCCTATGTGGTAGGTTGGGTTGAGAGACACTTACTGGCCCAAAGTCATCCTGTTCATTTTCATGTCTATGGTGAGACTAGAACTCATGTTCTCCTGGTTTGTAGCTTGGTGCCTTAACCCGTAGACCAAACTGTCTCTCAGTTATTGGTAGTTACCACAGTATTCAGTATCTCTCAATACTGGGTCTTTTGGGGATAGCTATTCAGCAACATCTGAGGTTCATGGGTCTCACCATCATGATCTATACCAGTGATTCCTATTTTTTCCCTTTATTACCCAAGTCCTTTTTACCCAATGTAAGTAAAATACTTGAAGTCAATTTATATGTCCTATTGTAATGGGATAATGGGTTCATGCATCATTACCAAAGAAAACCATTTTTACCTAATTTTGGGTAATTTACCCAGGTTTAGGAAGCACTGATCTATTCAGAGAGGCACCCTTTCTTGTCATGCATCTGACACAGCTATTAAAGTCTGATGTTTTGAATCTTTGTATCTATTACAAGAGCTAGCAAACTCTTTTCCCCTTAGAGGGATTTTTCTTAAATTAGAAGCACTAATAAAAATAGAGGCAGACTTTGTTTTATTTGCTGGATAGATTTACATCTCACCTTGTATCTCCAGAACCACAAGGTAGTACACACAGAAATCCTTCTTCCATTTTTTCCCCCACAAGAGCCACCTTGTGAGAAAAATTGAGCTGAGAGAGAAATTGAGCAACATTATCCAAAGAAGTTGAACAGGGGTTTCTTCAGTCTTGGTCTAGAACTTTCACAACTACACTATGCTATTCAGATGCAACATGCATGTACCAGCATATGTAAAGCTCTTCTGTGCTCTTGCATAGGTCTGGTTCACCTTATATTTCAGAGACTGTCAGAGCAAGGATTGTTCTCTGGGCCATATCTCCCATTCTGCTTCTATTAATTGCATCTGAAATTTGCTGTCTCTCAAGGGTGTCGTTTCATTTTACTCATAATGCTATGCCTCTTGCTAATACCTGTAAAAGCAAATTTGTCTTCTTTATTCCCCATAGATACCAACAAAATGTTTGACCACTGTATTCTGCAGCGATTTTACTAGTTACTAGTGCTCATATGGTTGTCAACTCAAGCTCACTGTGGTTTTTTATAATTTTTCTTTTGTTCTTAGTCTTCACTTTTAAGTGTGTCTGTAATGATGATGGTGGTAACCAACAGGACAGGAATCAAAGACATTATGTTACTAATGTTTCTATAATAGGATAAAGGGTAGACAAATGAGACTGTTAGATAAGTTCTCACATTTCCCCACCCCTGCACACATATACATTTCTAAACATTGTGGGTGAATTCATGTCTGTTTGTTATTAGAAGTTAGTTTCTTCCCTCCATATATGGCTGTTCCTTACATTCTCTGGATGCCCCCATGGCTCTGATTTCTTTGTCTGAAATGTGGTTAAGCTATTGCAGGTCTGTCTGAGTTGATTTACTGGACTGGCTCCTACAGTACTTTCTTTTGACTCATAAAATCCATAAACTGCTCTTTTAGGAACATAGTGTTTCCCATATCTATAGAAAGGGGAAATGAAACTCATGTTTACACTCAGAAATCCCTCTTAATCTTCCTAGACATCTTACTTGCTCATGCATATTGAAATCCAAGCTCTTTTTTTCATGATTAGGAAAGTAACCAGACATCATTCTGCTTTATTTATTAGGAAAGAAAAAGAACATAGAAAATCTCAATAAGGAAAACAATGAATATTTGTTACGAGGAAATTGGTCCCTTACATCAGGCAGAGTGAGATAACCATGATCATTTTAGCAAGCAGGTTCCGGGCAATAGTGAGGACAGCTACTGAGCAATTCCTCCTAAACTGTCTCTTCTTTGGAGGACAATTGCCTGTCTAATCTTCTCCCTAGATGACTGAGGAATTGAAGACTCTGTTCAGTCCATTTCTGTATTTGGAATAAGCATCTCTGTAGATATTTCCCTCTCAGAAAATTTGAGCCACTTCTGGTTTTTGACAACTTAATGAAGACTTTAACTAAACATCAAATAATAAAACAGGAAGGGGAGGGATATGGATATTTACAATAAATAATTAGCAATGATATAAGATTAGAATCTCCTCACTGAGGCTCCAATCAAACAGAGTTCCTGACCACCACCCAGCAGCACCATCTTACTCAGCCTTTGCCCAGAGAGGAAAAAAACAACCTTGTGCTGGCCCTAAAGGCATGATTCAATGAGATGGGGAATTTTGAAGAATATTCTTGTAGCGGTATAATTCTGTGCTGTCTTTAAGAAACAAAACACCAACAGTTGTAGAATGTAGAGGGGAAGGGAAGAGAAGGGAAGTAAATCTTCTCTGTGTGAGCTGCATTGGTTTACTGATGTGTTTCTGGGTTCAATTCAACCCTGATGAATTGAACCCCGGGGGTTACCTTACCCTACATAGCTTGGGAACAGGATACCTGAGGATCACCTTTTTCTAAGGATCTCTACCTGTCCAGTCAGATCAAGAAAAATAGGCATGCTGCAAGACTGTTGGCTGTTGGGAACCAGAAGAGGAGCCTTTTCTGCAATGGCCCCCTGCTCCATGGCACATCCTGCCTTTGGAGATTAGACTGGCCCAAACTCTGTTAGCCTTTTGTAAGATTTTTAAAACCTGGCTATGTTTCCGAGCCTGAAGGCACAGAATGTGTCAAGGACCCTATTTCTTGGCTAGAGTGTTGTGGGACTAATTGCACAAATGTCCATGGGCATCTATCCATGGGCATCTCCCACAAGGGCCTGAGATAACTGTTTCAGACACAGGATACATTCATCAGCCTTTTGGACAGACTCTGATAAGAACACCTGCAGTAGCCTTGTATCTGGAGAGTGTCTGTTATTTGATACATTGTAACCACCACTATATACGTCTTTTGATTATGCTGTGTGATGTAAAAACCTTAGTAACAATAAAAGAGGGTGCTGGAGTCAGCTCTGGGCTCTCATCCCGAGATACCTGTCTGCGTGTCTCATTTTCCATGGGAGACCACCACATCTGGTGACCCCGACGTGATCCACTGAAGGATACGTCCCTGCCAACCCTTTACTTATCGCCTGGAATAGGCTTGGTGCACCCGACGAAGTTGCTGGCAACTGACTCCTCTTCGTAAGTATGGGGGGTGGAATGTCTCACGCTCAAAAGCAGCATGTTGAAGAGCTGAGGCTACTTGGCAGGAAAAAATATCTTACTGATCAGGAACAGAAATTAACCCGTCACCTTTCTAAATCTGAGGCTGTTAAATTGCTTGCTTACGTTTGGGCTAACTGCTCATCCTATCCGGAGTCTGGATCTTTAAAAATAGATACATGGAGGAAAATTGGTATTATTCTCCACCAGTCTCCGAGAACCCCCCCAGAGATTTTATGCCTTTGGAAAATTGCCTATACTTTGATTCAAACCTATGCTGAATTGCCTCATCAGCCTGTATTAGATCCTCCACCGTATAAAAATCCGTCTGTTATGTTGGCCACTCCCTTACCCCCTGGAGCTGGTTTTAACCCTTCTGTCCCTGCAAATTTTATGGATTCTGATAAACAGCAAACACCCTCTCCTGTTCCTGCCACGTTGCCTCCTCTCTCCTCTCTCTCTCTCTCTCCTGGAATCATGCGTGGTGCTTTTCAAAAGGCTTTAAATAATGGTGATTTAAGCGTTTCTGAACTATCCGAGACAGAGTTGTTCCCTGTTAATTACCAACAGACTGCTAAAGGGTTAATAGTGGGTTGGGAGGCACTTCCCCTGGCTATGATCAGAGAATTGAAAAAGGCTACAAAAGATTATGGCATAACCAGTCCCTATACTAGAGGACTAATACATTCAATTGCTAGTGCATATAGAATGTTGCCTCAAGATTGGAAAGATCTGTTCCGCATGCTTCTTAACGGAACACAATACATAGTCTTTGAATCTGAATATAAAAGAGAGGCACAAAAGAGAGCTAATCACCCAGGTTCACAATACACAGCAGAACAACTCTTTGGAGAAAGCAATTTTACTACCCTTAATGCTCAAGCTCAAACTTTTACTCCCTTTGCATTTCCTATCATTAATGCTTGTGTTCTTTCTGCCATGGCTCGTGTTGATGAGTCTGGAACCCCGATTCAATCTTTTTCTGCCATTCACCAAACTGCAACTGAATCCTATGCAGACTTTGTGAATTGCCTGCAAGTTGCCATTGAGCATCAAATTTCAAACAGAGATGCAGCAAATGAAATCCTCATAAAATTGGCTTATGAATATGCAAATGCAGACTGCCAGTCCATTCTTAAACCAATTGTTTCAAGTCCCACGGCCACTCTGGCAGACTTTCTTAAAGCCTGTCGCATTGTGGGAACCAATGCTTTTCAAATGGACACTCTTGCAGCTGCAATCCAAAAGGGGAATCAACCCCAAGGCACTTGCTTCAATTACACTCTTCAGATGTATGGCAACTTTCTTTTGCTGACTGGGCAGGATCTGTTTCCTGTCATATTCCCTCTGACCCTTGCTTCCAACTCCTTAATAATGTTTCAATTTCTCTGCATTCTCCCAGTTCCTCCTCTCCCATTCCTAACGCTGTCTCACCCTGTATGTTGATGGTAGCAAGACTTATGGTTCATGTGTATGGAAGGAGAGTGAACAATGGCACACAAAAATTACTCCTCCTCAAACTTCTGCTCAGCATGCTGAACTTGCTGCTACAATATTGGCCTTACAAACTTTTTCTTCTGAACCTTTTAATCTTATTTTAGATAGTCTTTATGTATATAAAGTTCTCACCTCTTTATCTGATTCATATGTGTCACCCTCACTGGATGACTCTCTCTTCAGTCTACTTCTCACACTCCAATCCCTTCTTCATTCCCGCTCTACTTGTTTTTTTCCTGCTCATATTAGAAGTCACCAACCTTTCCCTGGTATTATCTCCGAAGGCAATGCCAAGGCGGATGCTGCCGCTTCGGCTGCCTCCACTCACCAGGATGTTTCTGTCCTTGTTTTATCTCCCATAACCCCATGGGACAGCCATTCATATTTTCATCAAAATAAGAAGGCTTTAATGAAACAATTTTCTTTAACAGCTACAGAGGCTGCGGCTATCATACAACAATGTCACACCTGCAGCCTCCAAGCACACTCTGTTCCTCAAGGGGTCAACCCAAGAGGGACGCAGAGCTGTCAACTTTGGCAAATGGATGTTACACAATATTTGCCATTTGCCCCTTGGAAATACTGGCATGTTTCCATTGACACCTATTCAGGTTTTATTATGGCCACCCCTCAAAGGGGTGAGTCTGCTAAACATGTTATTAATCATTGTATTCGTACTTTTTCTACCCTGGGCAATCCAAAAGAAATTAAGACTGATAACTCTCCTGCTTATACCAGCACCTCCTTTGCGCAGTTTTGCTCTCGCTGGTCTATTATTCATAAATTTGGCATTCCATATAACTCCACTGGTCAAGCGATCGTGGAACGAGCCAATCAGACCATAAAAAGGGCTCTAGACATGCATGCAAAAAAGAAAGGGGAAAATACCCCCGGCTTGCCTGGGATACAAAAAACTCTTAATCTTGTACTTTTTACCTTAAACTTTTTGAATGTTTCTGGCACCCCTGGCTCAACTGCCGCAAGCAGGCATTTTTCTGCTTCTCCCACAGATTCTTCACGCCCCCCAGGTATACTATCGACGTTTGCCTGATCCCACCTGGAAAGGGCCTGCCTCCCTCATTACTTGGGGTCGAGGCTATGCTGCAATAGACGACCATGGCGAGATCATTTGGACTCCAGCTCGTTGTGTTCGTCCTTATATGGCTCAACGTACACCACCTCAGCCAGGCATATGAGGATCAGGGACGGTGGGCTTTTAATGCTTTTGTACGGGATGCCAGGCGCACTGCTCTTACACTTAACGTCACGAACTGTTGGATCTGCATGCAAATTCCTGGTGACAGTCGTGGTGGCCTTATTTTCCATGCCATCCCGTTCAATGAAACAGGATGGAAGCAGCTGTGGGACATAACTACAGAGACATTGAATATGACATATGCTGTGGGCGCTCGTATAATGGAACCTGCCAGATTTTGTTTTTATAGCACAGGACTATTACGTACTGCCATTTATTTGGGAACTTATAGTAATTGTCAACAAGTTATTATATGGAATTCAGCAAAGAAATGTAAATCCATCAAAAGCAACCTTACTAAGGTAAATGAAACTTATCAAAGCAATCAATGGACAAACATCAGTACCTACATGGCTTGCCTTGACATGGAATCCATAATAACATTTGCTAATGAGTCTCACCAGGGTTATTATGAGTTACCCGATATGTGGCTACTATGTGGCCGTAGAGCCTATCGCCAGGTGCCTAAGGATTGGAAAGGCACCTGTACACTGGGCCTTTTGACTCCTGCTATATATGCCTTGCCTCATCTCCCTGATGGACGCCTGCGGAACAAACGTGATACTGGTTCCTCAGATCCACCCCTAACATTGGGTGGTAGTTTAGAGACTCAAATCAGCAGAGGGATTCTACCCAATCTAGGAGTTGCCATGAACTATAGAGACCTTCATTTGCTTAACAATTGGACTGTTCATATGTTTAATGAAACAATTAACAGCATTAAAATGATTAATCAAGAAATGGGGGAAATAAGGGAAGTAGTTTTGCAAACTCGGTATGCTTTAGATATTATTTTAGCAGCAAAAGGCGGTGTATGTGCCTTAATTCATTCTCATTGTTGTATATATATACATGATTTTCAACCTAATATTTCTGCTACAGCTAGAAAAATGGAATCTATGCTCCAGAATAATCCCTTACGCAGCGATGGATCAGGCACCGTGGATATTTGGGGTGCCTTTGGTCCTGGCTACCGGATGGATCCTGGCTACGATCTTTGATTTCTATTATAGTAACCATTTTGATATTATTTGTATTGCTATGTTGTTGCATTCAATGTATTCCCTCCCTCCTGCAACTGTGCAAAAATGTTACGCCCTCCACTAGGAAGGACGCCTTAATCAGTGAATCAAGATCCCTTCTGGAACTGGAAGTGAGTAACATTAAAGAAAAAACAGAAAAGGAGGAGATGTGGGACTAATTGCACAAATGTCCATGGGCATCTATCCATGGGCATCTCCCACAAGCGCCTGAGATAACTGTTTCAGACACAGGATACATTCATCAGCCTTTTGGACAGACTCTGATAAGAACACCTGCAGTAGCCTTGTATCTGGAGAGTGTCTGTTATTTGATACATTGTAACCACCCCTATATACGTCTTTTGATTATGCTGTGTGATGTAAAAACCTTAGTAACAATAAAAGAGGGTGCTGGAGTCAGCTCTGGGCTCTCATCCCGAGATACCTGTCTGCGTGTCTCATTTTCCATGGGAGACCACCACAGAGTGTTAATTGACCAAGTATCTTGGCCCTATGTATATTTAATTTGAATATTTTTTTAGTGTTTTTATTTGTTTTTCTGTTGCTTTTGCTTTTAAATGTTTTTAGTATTTTAACTGTGTTATTTTTTTAATTGTAAGCAGGGTCATTGACTGAAATGGGCAGCCATAGTAAGTAAGTAAGTAAGTAAATAAATATAAATAAATAAATAAATAAATAAATAAATGCATGACAGCAATTCTATCATCCATCCAATAGCAAATCTGGGAAAATGTTTAAAGGTATAAATGTGACTATTATGGAGTGGATATGGCATTTTTCAAGTTCTTCTTCCTTCATGGTTGTAATTTTAAATTCATTTTTGGGAGGAGAGGGAGAAATACATATGTTCTGAAGTTGAGATCTGAAGAAATCCACTATGCCAGTGAAATATTTCATCAGCTCATCTGCTCTTTGTGTCTCTCTGGAATCTTGCACAAAAAAGATTCTAGGATACTTTGAAGGCAGCCTCAGATCTTTGTGATTCTATGGTATCAATGTGTTTGGGACTGAACTGATTTAATTCTGTTCAGTTGCCATGTAATTTGAAACCTTGAGGAGCTAGCTCTTTGCTCTTTGTTTTTTTTTAAACATGCCAAGGCTTTATTTTTACACTGAAGGGAGTTTTTGACTCAACTCTCCTTTTTGATTTTTCATGACCCTCAGGTCCTGAAAAGGAAATGCTGACTTGATGACTTTGCAACTCTTAGTAGCTTAGCCAAAACTGAGAAGAGTTACTCTCTTCTCTTCAGCAGACTGTGGGGACTTTTCATGTTGTTGTGGGGAGTGTGTCTCTCTGTGTGTTGTTGCTATAAATCAAGCAAGAATTTTTTTTCGAAGTCTGTGATTCTGTAAAAAATAAAGGTAACCAAGAGGTGATTCTGACCAAAATGAAGGTCAGAACCACCTTCAGATGGCTTCTGAGGATTTCAGGAATGAAAATGGTGGCAGTGTGGAAGTATGTTTAATCTACTGTGAATATCTAAAAGGAAAGGAAGAAAGAAGAGTGAAAGCTCCAAATGAACATTGGAAATGTCTGGGCTCTAAGTGTCTCCCTCACTCTCTTTTCAATTTTTTAGATATGTATATATGAATTATACCTGGAGTTAAAAACATTCATATGTAGTTCTTTTTGCATTCACAAAAATTAAAGCATCAGTTTCCCATTTTTAAAAGTTCCTTCTAACTAGTGAGACAGAACAATCATGTTTGACTCAGGATCTACTAACATGCTCTGCCTTTAAAGGTACCTTTAAAGTACCCAGAAGCATCAATTGATGCTCAGCTGCTTACAGAAATTGAGTGTTGGGAACATATTATAGATTTATGGACCACACATAAGCTTTATATTAACTTCTGAGTGCAATTTCAAGTACTGGTATTAGCCTATAAGGCCCATTCATAAGACCACATTTCACCACTAGTGTCTTCCTGAAGAAGCAATTGGTTGTCCTTCATTTTCATTTAGTTGGGGACAGCCTGGACATGGTGTATTTTGATAATGGGACCATCACTCTGGAATGACCTCTTGTTGGAGATCTGGTTGTCTCTGACATTTTCTACCATCCAAAACAAGCTGAAGACAGAGCTTTTCCACAGTGTTTTTGGAGCCAGATGCCATATATTTTCTTTGGGTTTTTATATTTGTTGTATTTTTATACAGTACCTTAGTAGCCATCAAGAGACTTGTGATTTTGGTGGCATAAACATTTATAATAAACTCTTTAAGGTGTGACATCTACATGATGACAGCATCATGCAAATGTCATCTTTCACATCCTCTCCCCAGTTCCTGCAAACCCTCATGCCTATAATATAAAATTAACATGCTACCTCTGTAAGAAAGACTGAGAAATAAATGTAGAATTTTGTTCTTATAGAATGGAATGAGTAACATTGAGAGGACATCAGGAACAAGGGCCATGTTTCATATTTATCAGCCAGGAAACCTTTTTGTCAGAGGTCTTTAGGGCAACACAAAACGGGTTTGAATGGGACATTCAGCTGGGTGCAAGTTGAACTGATTTGGATCCATTTGTCATTCTCGCTATTCCTTCCTTCCATATCTTTGTTACTGAGCAAAAGAGGCCTAGCTGGGTTGAAACTTTGACCACCATGGCTGTATTAACAATGCTATGATGTGGTGTCTACCAAACCATAAAATTCAGTTGATGATTATTCCTAATCTGATGAAAGGAATGCCAGTCACATATTATGCTCTTAAGGTTTTTGAAGGAAAAGTAGAGTATAAATGTGTAAACATCCAAGTAGATTCCAGAGCCTTATTGTTTCCTGAGATTGTGTGATGTTGGCAGATATTTTTCATAAGAAACCTGTAAAATATTAACATAAAGCATTAGTTTCATGGAAAAAACCCAGCATTCGTGGCAATATAATTCCACAAGACATGTCATAAATTCTTGTTTAAAAACAAATGGCCTTGTAATAATGCATATACCAGCTTTTCTTAAAGACAACCTTAGATACTGATAGCTCAAAGCTAGATAACCCACAGAAGGGTCATTTTTTCTATTTACACAGCGTTTTGTTTGTAACAGTGTTCTCCTGAGTAGTAGGGGAGAGAGGAAGTTGATGAACCTTATACATTAGATGTGAAAAAATTTGCTCCATTCTCTAACAAGGAAATATTATGACATTTTATGTAAGTATAATGAATTTTGCAAAAATTGAATTCATTATGACAGAACAATTGTTGTTATCTAAATATGCATCAGTCTCGGTGGCTAAAAAGACCAAAGTTGTAGAGTGTTGCTTAGAGCAGGGCTGTAGAATATGTTACCTCCATTTGACCAAACCAAATACTCATACAGCAGTTGCCAGGTTTTTGACGACTTTTTTTCATACAGTCAGCAAACCCAGGAAGCTTTTGACTCTGGCTACCAGATGTGGCTGCCAAATCCTGATGGTCACTGAAGGCAGCAAAGAGAATATCGAAAACCCTAATTTTTTGCCGCCAGCCAGTCGTCATCTTAATATTGATGGACAAGTCTAGAGGCTCTATAGCTTTGGCAACTTTAAGATTTGTGGACTTCAACTTCCAGAATGCCAAACCAGAATGCCAAGCTAGCATCTGAATTGAAGCCCACACATCTTAATGTTGTCAAAGTTGATAAACACTGCTCCAGAGTCTCTGTAGAGCAGAGGAACATCAGCCCTTGTAGAGGTCTGCAGGAAGGCTAATCTTACAATACAGCTTTGACTATTCTTTCTAATACTGAAGCTTGCAGCAAAAAATAAAAATAAATGCCATAGTACCCAAATGAAAGGGGTAAGAAAACTGAAAATGGCAATTCCTTGTTCACTTGAGGCAACTTCTTTGATGTTCATCCAAATAGGAGTCCTGGCTATAAAATGGGACTTCATCTTCCATTAGAATCTGCTGCAGGAAGAATAGATGAGTCTGGAGAGACACTCTTGGAGAAACTGGGCCACAGGTGAAGTTAGCTCTGCAAATAAAATATAATGGGTCATGGCTGCTAAAGAGTAAATAGCACTTTACTTATATGACTGAATGTTTATGAACTCTGCTGGTGATCGCCAAACAAGCCTTCTTGTTTGAAGCTGACTTCATGCAGTTCAACATGGTCACCTCAGGGCAGAAATAATTAATACTTAAATACAGAAATACTTCTTTAGCACCAGCTCCACTTGGTAAATCTATTCTAAGTGTATTCTTGCTACTCAAAGATTTCCCCAAAACTCGATAGATCAGCCCATATTCCTTCCTTGATGTCAATTTCACAGATGCTTGTTCATAAATCCATTTCGTTTTTCTTCCCCATATAACAAGGACTATTTCAGTGTGCAACAGCAAATATATTCCTATACAGTGCATATCCTTTCTTCTCAAAATGTGCATATTTTAAGTGCATGCTTGTTATGTGCAATTTGGTTGGCATGTTTTATGAACTCTCCCCACCAAAATCAAAGAATGACAAGCCCTGTTGCATTAGATTCCACCCTCATTAATCCTGGGGGTGCAGCCCATTGCTGGTCATGCAGGTAAAATGACCCACCATACACATTTCTAGACTACAAACAATTAGGCAACTTGGGGTAATATATGAAATGAAATCACAATCCAGATGCAGGATCTGATCTACTTAAAGAGAAGAGGCATAGGGGAAATGTATCCCCATGGGCATTTACAGTACATTCCCCAATTACTGGATACAACATTTAAGATATGAATTAGTCAGATTCCGTGGACAATGTTTTAGGAAAGTACTCATGAGGCTTTCTCTCCTTATGATAAGCAAAGGTTGCCTGGAATTCTCTGGGAAATGACACTGTTTGTTTACAGATGGGGATCCATGCTTTCTCAAGGAGATGGCCCCTATGCTAGATGGCATCAGGATGAGTCAAGGTATGGTGACTGAGATTGCGACGGCTGACTGGCGCTGTTCTCAGGCAGGCAGGCAGACAGACACTCAACAAAACCACAGCGCACAGGTTGAGTTGCCTTTTCCTTCTTCATCAAGCTCAAGCTATGCCAGGGGTGCGTGGGCTATGCCCACAAAACAAATAAACCAATTGAAATACATGAGAGCTGTTTGCTTTAGCAGATGCCTCCTAAGAGCCTCTTCCAGAAGGCAGGCGGTGGTGAGTGAAAACAGATGAAAAGGAAGGGAATCCTGTGGAAATCAGGCCTCCAGAGGGACAGGTCAGGGCATTCTGATCTTATAGTAAGTGATGTAATTCTTTTACTGTAACTTTCCAAAACTACTCCAGCCCACTCTTGCAGTTATCTCTTGACGTACACACTAAAGTCATCACCAAACAACAGGATTGTTTCAGTATGTTTCAGAACATCTTAGGAAGTCAGGATGTGTATGCAAAGGGAAAGGGCAGACTGGCAGGATAAATGATGAATTGTCTAACCCAGGAATGGGCATCTGATGCATCTCCAATGCTTGTCACTCCCAGCAGCCTCAGTCATCCTGGCTCAGTAACGGATGCCGAGGGTTGCAGTTCAACAATGCCTTCCTTTGATATGGCTACCTTACATTAGCAATTGTAATGTCTTATCTTCTTTTTCATTCGTATAAGCAGAAATTAAAAAAACAACAGGTTATCGTAAAAGAGATGGCTGCTGGAACGCAACTTGATGTGAATTTGACCTAGTTTTCTGAGAGGTGGTTTTGCCATTGTTTTCCATACTAATTACAATATCCTTAAACACTTGGAAATCTTGCTAATATGCTTTAGGATTCCTTATGTTTTAAGAATTGGTGGCAGACTTGTATTTTATAAATATAGCTTGGTTGGAATAAGAATTTGTACTTATTCTGTAAAGTCATCTTTTAAGAGCTAAGATCAGTCAGTTTTTAAATTAAATAAAAATAAACCTATTGCGGGATCTCAGTGCAATAGTAAATAAAAGATAGAGCTTTCTTTAAAGGGATGAGTAGTGTGTTATTGTTGTTGCTATTACTCATGATATAATTTTTTAAAATCAATGGGTTCAAAGTATGGGTTTGTTTTGACATTTGAAGGGAAAAAATAGAATGATGTCCTCACTGTGGTAAATTTTTATTTTGAAAAAAAGGCAAAATGGACAGGTTTTTCAAGTCATTTTCTAATTCCCCAAAGAACCTGAAAATTGATTTATAAAACACTGTTAAAATTTGGAGTTGGAGATCTTTAAATAACAGAAATCTGAAGAATTTCAGAAAATACTCAGTTCAACAAGAGTGAGGTACAGTATTGTTGGTACATTGTACATATTTTACAGCAAAAGCTTTTCAGAAGTCTGACACTTCAGAGGAATAGCATGGAAACAAATATTTTACAATGACTTTTAGGCCAGACATGCATGCAGAGTAACATTGTATCCTTATCATTCTTTTTGTTTCATTTATGTTCTACTATACACAACCACTCCTGCTTAAAGATTCGTGTTTGCCATGAAATTATCTGGGTAGTTGTCTGAAAACCTAAAGGATCTACAATATACATGAGAAAGCTTCACAACCCCTGTGGTTCCAAGTGGGCAGTAGAATACTACATGTGTCTCCATGTTGTTGAATCTCTTCAACATCTGATCATTGGATCACCATTTAATTAAGTCAATCATCGGCTTCTTTTCTTCCTCCTTCCTTTACACAACAGTTCACAGAATACTATGCATATCAGCAATTCAGATGCATCCTGTAGTTGTCAAAAGCCGAGGCAAAATAACAAAAATCAATTAGCTACATATCAACACCTGTATGTTGTCAATGTCGGTCAAGAGAATCTTAGGAAAATGGACTAAAGCAACTCAAGTTGAGAAGCTTGTTCTAAAGTTACGGCACCATCACTGTTAATGGAACAGGACAACTGACCATGGGCAACTCACTGTGGGCAATTCGCCATGGCCAACTTGCTGCAGGATAATTCAACAATTCAATTTAGTTATTTAAAATATTTTTAAAATATTTTAATATTTATCATTCACATTTCATTTTGTCCCTCCTTTGTTATCCTTTCTTTAATGATTCTATTCCACCATTTCTTTGATATTAGTGTAACTCTTGTCCTGCGGTGACTTATCCAGCAATGAGTTGGCCATGGCAAGTTGGTCTTGGCGAGTTGGCTGCCCCAAGGCAGCCACAGCGAGTTGTCCTGGAAAGGGCCCGATTTCTATGCTTCTTTACAGAAAACTGCATGAATACTGAACATCAGTGAGATCTCAGTTTATTTATTTAAAACATTTATATAGCCACCCATCTTCCAACAAACCCTGGGCGGCTCTCAATCAAAAGTTAAAATAACATATAGAACCATATTAAACTATAAGACTAAACTATTTAAACATTAAAAACAACAAGGACCTGTTGCCAAGTCAGATTTCTAATATGCAATTATCCAATTTTATTACAGTGTTTGGGGGGAAAGCCAGCTCTTCAAAGCTTTACGGAAGGCTGGGAGGGTAGAGGCTGTTGAACTTCAAGGGGCTGAATGTTCCCTAGGGCAGAGGCTCCCATGGAAAAGGCATGCTTCCTAGTTCCCATTAGATGGCAATATTTAAGGGAAAGGACTAGGAACATGCCCATTTAGTTGAACTAAGGATGAACCAATTTAATTATGTTAGCCTTGGATTTTAACAGATTTAATCCTTTTTAGGTGGATATATGTGTTTCTTTGGTATGCATTATTTCAAAATGTCAAGGACCAATCCTGCTGCTCCTTCCATTGAATTGGCTAGTTTGTATAGAAATTATGATTTCTATCATACTTATTTCCTTCTGAAAAAAAACATGATTGCGTGACTAGGATATTGTTCTCCTATAAAATAACTAGTTTATAACTTGAATTTATTTGAACTGTTAATATGCAGAGATAATTTCATAAAAATAATTTCTGCACTAACTTTGAAAAATCTCAAAACTATAACAGAAATAATTTGAAATATCTTTGAGATAATTGTGACAGAGCTGATCTTTGAAAACATTCCCTTACCATGATACCACCTACTGAGATATTCTCAGGTTTTAGCATTCCAGTAATGCTTTATAAAAATTTTATTTTTTTTTGTTTTGATAACCAGTATTTTCAAAGAGCTATGAAATGTGATTTGTGTTCTTTCTATACCTTGTTTGCTACTGAAGTCCACTTCTGGGGCTTGAATTAAGCCACATACAATACTTAGTTATTATGCCTCAATTTGTTTTAACGTTGATTATGGAAAGCATGTTATGTTCCACTTTCAGTATTATTAGCCTATGAAACAGAACAGGACAGAATAAAACAGAAAACTTTCTAAGCAGATATGAGAGTGATATAGCTGCTGCCATTTTCAGGAGTCAGAGCATATCCCTCTAATGAAGAAAGAAATGGAACAGGAGAATGAAAAGTACTTTTCTTAACTATAAGCAAGAACGAAATCCCTATAACTATTTTAAAAATTTCTTATCAGAAAGTCAGACTGAACTATGTCTGGATTTTTAACTGCATTTTATCTTCTTTGGTGTTGTCAGATTGAGGAGCTTATATAGATTAACTTTCTCAGAATTTCAGCAGAGATGTACAAGAGCCCAGATAGAAGCAAAATATTAACAACAACAAGGAATGTTTGCTCTGAAATTATCATACTAATAAAACCTAGTGACTCATATAATATAAATGGATTTGAAATGACTCAAAAATATATAATGATGTGAACAACTAAACACTAATCAGTAACGATCCAATATCATAACAGCATAAGTCTTAACAACATAAGTCTTAAAGACAGGTAGCGTCTAAATCTGATGAAAATAAATAAACATTAGTTCCCATGACTTTCCTATGTTAGGAGTTGTAATACACAAGTGACCTGCAACAATATTGTCTTTAATTTCCGTGAAATGGATCTCAGACAAATTTAAATAACAATTCAGTGTATGAATTAAGGCAAATATATGGTGTCCCAGGATAATATTGCAAGATCCAATCTGGGTCAGATACCAGGACCAGAGGTTTACCTCTGTAAACCAGTAAACCTCTGGTCTTGGTGACCAATCCAGACTGGATCTTGCAATTCAATGTATGTTCAGAAAGTCATCATCATCCTTCTATTCTTTTGGAAATTCAGGGCAGCATCCATGTTGGAGGGGGCCTGATTACACCATCTCTCTGACACGGAAAACCAGATCTTGAAGTGACTATATAGAAGGGTCTCCAGATTTTGCTGAAAATCCAAGCAAAGGAGGACAATGGGTAATGAATTCAATTGTTCAACTATTATTGCCAACCAGGAATTTATCCTGATATTCAGATCAAACCTTTCTCATTTAGCTTAAGCCCATTAGCTCTAATCTTATCAATTTTTTTTTTATTATTATTATTTTGCTGCTGCTGTCTTTGAGTCAGCATTATCTCATGGCAGCTGCTTGGACAAATCTCTGCAGTTTTCTTGGCAAAATTTTGGAAGTGGTTTGCCATTGCCTGCTTCCTAGGGCCGAGAGAGAGAGTGACCCACTAGCTTTGTGCCTAAGGCAGGACTAGAACTCGTGGGCTTCTGGTTTCTAGTTTGATTTCTACAACAAGCTGATTTCAAACAAATGATAATTTGTCCCTCAGTTTTATTCCATGTTGAACTTACCCTCCCCACAAGACTTGTTTTATATGGTGGTGACCATTTTATATGGTGACCATTTTTCACATCTTCTTCTAAAAACATTCCTAGTTTGAAGTTGATAGAAAAAACGGTGCTATCATTTTGGCCAGAACTTTGAGCAGAATCCAGTGAAAACCACATGTTAAATTCCCCATGATTCCAATGAATATGTTAAGAAATGACAATAAAATTTGTCTCCAGCAGTGGTTTAAAATGCTTTAATGTCAGTAGATTGTACCAGTACTTTCTATAATGCATGTCTGTTATCAAATGAGATGTTGGATCTATACTGTACCAAACCATACCATACCATACCACACTACACTACACATATACCATATACTATAATACACACACACACACACACACACACACACACACACACACACACAGAGTTCATGTTTGTTTTGTATTACCATAAAGATGGCACATGATATAAATTGAACAGGAAATGAACTTGCAGAACTTCTTTGTGGAAAATAAATTCTCTGGGGGGGAGAAAGAGTCACATTAAACTGTCTGGACTTTCTTAGAGGGAAAACAAAGAAGGACATTTCCCATTTTATCTTACTGAAGATCTCAGGAAAAGTTTATCTGTGGTCATGTGACTCATTGTCATCCCTGTGTGTGCTTGTCTCGTGTTCAGAATATGGTGGCTGACTCATATATTAGGTGTCTGAAAGCGAAACATACTTTCTTACTAGACAGGCATTTCTTTTTCTAGCCTTTTATGGCTATATTTATGTTTATCATCAAACTTGCTTTGATCGTACTTTGCTGACTTTTCTCAGGAGTATTGTTTTTCTTTGTAAAAGAAAAGAATCTGTTCTTGGAAAGAATCCTCCAATCCTACCTTCCAAGCAAATCATGTGTTAGTCCATTATTGTCAACACTGGCATCTTTTTCTGATTTCAGATCAGAAGATGGTCATCCATATATACTGGGAACTGAGAGATCAGAAGATGTGACATTGATTTGGCTTCTACTACCCTTTGGAGGTCTGGATCTATCCCCCAAACAAAGCAAGATGCTGGCTTTCATCTTTAAAGTCTTTGAAGTTTAGGGATAGGCAATAAAGAATAACCTTCAATCCATACAGACTTCCAGGATACTAAAATCAGCTTTGGGCTGTATGTCTGCCAGTAAGCATGACGACCAGCATTTCTAAAGCACCTTTCAAACTCACACTGACTGAAAGATAACTAGCCCCAAACCATCTAGAGCTTTAAAACCCAAGCTTTTGCCAAGCATGAGAGACAAGACTTTTTTTCATTGGGGGCACTTCAATTACAGGTTCCCTGCATGTAATCCCTAGAATGCAAATGTGTAAGTGGGTCTATAAAGTTCTCTTGTAGGAAGGGCTGACTAAGTTGTGTTCATGAGCTGAGTTCAACTACATTATGAGAATCTGCATGAAATGTCCTGGCCTAGAATTTTTTATCCCTGTTTTAGAATTGCTTGGGGGGAAAAAAACTTTTAAAGGCTGTTGGGCAAGCTGCTTTCATTAAAGATATGCCCTAAATATAACTTAAACATATTCAAATGCCATATACAATTAGAACTGCTCTAGAAGTATCAGTATCAGCTCTGGTATCAGATCCTTGTTCAGGTTATCTCAATCTGATCTGGAATAGTCATGTGAAGTCTTTCTCATCATTAGAAATGTGATGGGTGGCAAAGAGGAAGATCCTTACTATCTTGTAACTTCCAGGCAAAAATAGTTTTTTAAACACTTGCTATATAGAATAGCATTGTCTGAACCTCTCTGTTTGAAAAGACTGTGGCTTTTTAAATTGGTAACTTTATGTTGGTTCTTGCTTTTTAATCTGCTAGTTTGTTCATTAATTGCTATTCTAGTCACCTTGGCAACATTATCTCAAAAGTGTGGAGCAGAAATATTTCTATTAGCCTGTCAAAAAATTCCAGAGTCCCAGAAGACGTATTTTTATAGAATTTTGAAGTGATAGACATGTACTAAATAACTGTCAGGCCTGCCTCAGTTTGACTTCTAAGTAAGGACAATCCTTAACTCCATTTATCTAAAAAGATATCATCATCATCATTTTAGCCATTGTCTATTCACTGCATGATGAAGACCTCTTCCGCATGTTTCCAACCAATACGGTCCTGAGCTTTCTTTTGCCAATTGGGCCCGCAATCCTTGCTGATGTCATCAATCCATCTTGTTTTAGGTCTCTTTTGTGGATGCTTTTTATCAACTGGAATCCATTCTATGACTGCCTTGGTCCAACTGGCATCAGTTCTTCTTGCTATGTGACCAGTCTATTTCCAAAAGGTATAGTTTACTAGAAGTGAAGTGAATTACAGCAATGCATAGCCAGAACTGAAAACCGCGTGTCAAAATCCCCAAGTCTAACTTTCCCCCTCCCTTAGTTGCCTCCCATCACTGGGCCCTCATGTCCAATCAAATTCAAACAAGATGTTTTTAGAATGGTCACTTCAGGCATAAGTTTGGTTTGCAGCTGAGTTCTGTTCCCAGCCGGCTGTCCTTGAAGCCCATCTTGGAGAGATATAGTTAAGTTTTATTTTCCCTCGAAGCACTCCCCTCCCATCCAGCCTCCCCTAGAATTCATGGCAACTGGTACTGAATGGTGGCGAAGTGCAAGCATGACGTGGCAGCTGATTATAACTCTTAGTAAGTGCTAGCTTAAAAGAATCATATCCAAGTCAGACATTTATTTGGAGGATGATTGCTTCATCACTCTTCTCTTGTACAAGACAAAAGTCCTAGTAGATGTCAGACAAAGAGTTTCTAAGGCAAAGCTAATCTCACAGATTTGATTACTACAAGGTTCCTCTCCTTTTCTGAAGAGAAAATGTGCAAATCAAAATCTATATAGCCTTCCCAATGAGTCACAAGCCTTTTTCACTTACAACATTGTACTTGGGGTGAAAGTGAGGGTTGCAAGTGCACTCCATAACTTGAGAAAAGTGACAGCTGCTTCCTTAAGTGTGTGAACCAGAGTTGGGAAATTTAGTGGTTATACCAGTTCCTCTTGAACAAATCTGAGATACTTATTAGCAGGGTCAGAGTGGAAGGAAGAGGCAAATGAAGATTCCAAATATGGCTGAAGAGTATTGCATTCATGACAAAAAAAAGAGGTCACATGAATAACAGACTTCTATTATTTATTGACTTCAGTGAGGATGAAAGGATGACTCACTTATGTATAACTGAGGGGGGTAGAGCCTACACACGAAGAGACTTTACCACTCCTTTTTCATATGAGATCCCTGCTTGAAAATCACCAGAGTTACCACATCAGAGAAAAGTCCTTCAAAATGAGGGTTGTCTGTGAGAATGTTTACAGCTTCTTCCTGTGCGGCTAGTTTTAGACAGCTGGTTCTTTATAGGAATGAAGTTGCTCTTGTGTCATCACAATGTCGCCAATTCGGTTCTTCACTTTTGGTGCTTTCAGGAGAAGATGACTTTAGTCTTCCATGAAGCAATTTGGCAAGCTTGACAAAGCATGGATATTCCTCTCAGTGATGCCCCATTTCTTTTTATTGATTCAAGTGTTTCCAGTTGAAGGGAGAGAGAGAGGATTCAGCTGCGATTCAGTTAAGGCCTGGCTGCTGCTGTACATGTGAGAATATAAATAACATTCTAAACCATTTCAACTCCAACTAGCTAAACTTGGAAAAGCAAAGGGAATAACAATCTATGTTAGCTTATTTGTTTAAGTATGGAACTCATAATAGGATCTATGGGTGGCTGGTAGAAATCTCTCTCATGAAGCTTTAGAGGCTGTGGGCAGCTAGCACTAAAGCATCAGGCTAGACTCTAGAGGGACAATGTTCAGGCTCAATGTAAAGTACTTTTCTATGTTTCAGAAAGTGTAGGAGATGACCAGGCTGAGCCTGAGAGAGGGGTCAAGCGTGTCATTAGTCTCGAGTCCGTTCGTACCCACAAGAAATCTAAGTCCTGCCCAACTTGAATTCCATTGACTCTTATTTACCACCAATTTGCTTTGACTGTTAGTAGTTCAAATTCTCATAGAGAGCATTATCATATAATAAACCTATATTCATTTGAAGTACCTGGACTCATGGTTTTCTGCACTTGACAAGGAGGGGAACTGATTTGTTTCTGCACTAGGTCTGCTGGACTGAATGATATGAAGAGGGGCAGGGTTTTAAAGGAAAGTAGCTAAACCACATAGAGATGGCTTTCAGGGGGAAAAGGTATGTGTGGTCACGACTTCTACTTTGCTTGTCCCTACATAACACAAAAAGATAACACAAAAAGGTGTGAAGCTACCCTCTATGCCAAGTCACACATGGGACACATTTTCCCACAGCTCTCTACCTTTTCCTGTATGGAGTTTGTTCTGGATTTGCTTATTATTCACATTCCCAAGATGAAAAGGGTATGGGAAACCCAAAACAGAACCTGGTTACTCCAGATGAGGCAATTACAAATGTAGTCAATCTTCTCACAGAAGATGGTAATAACTGGCCTTTCTTGTTCTAGAATGTAGAATATGAACAGATTGTTTTAGACTAGAGGAAGGTGGATTCTGATTCAGTGTTAGGTGGAAGAAACTTCCTAACAGCAAGAACAGTTCAGCAATGGAATCAATTATTCAGATAAATAGTAGATTCCCCTTTGTGGGATGTGTTCAGTTGGAGGCCAGACAGCCATCTGTCTGGGATATTCTATTCTGGATTCCCCATTGAACCGAAAGTTGTACTCAATGACCTCAGCATTTTCTTTCAGCTTTGGGATTCTATGATTGTGTGTGTCAGAGGAAGGGAAAGAGATTTGCTCAAGTCAGTGGAAATGTCCACAAGGACTGAAAGCAGAAATCCACACCTGGTCACACAAGGTCTGTATTGTTGCTGCTGCTATCATAACTTTTATGTCTTTCTTTTCTTTAACTTGAACAAAACTGCAACCCAAACAGCTCTCAGACACTTAACTCTGTATATTTGTCTGTTGTCAACAATATAGAATGTTGGCTACAAGTGGTTTCCTGCCTTTATCCACCTCTAATATCGTGGATGATTCAGGGATTAAATCTTGAGTTTGTAGACCACACCTATAGCTCCTATGACTGTAGAAGGCAACAGGTTGCATAAAGCTCTGTTCTTTTGTGGTTCTTTTGGTGTATTCTTTTATTTCTAAATGGAGTTCTATACTAAATAGAAGCAAAAATTGCAGTCAAGTAAAGAAAACACACACACAGTTAATGGATTTCAGTTACTAAAACAACCTGGATTCATATGAAAGATTACAGAAGCTGATGTTTTATAGACCTACTAGAACTCTGTTGGTCCCACTGTGTCATCTACCATTTGCTAAGTAATTGTATTTTTTTAAAAAGTACCTTAATCCCGGAAACATTCCTGGAATCTCAAATCACTTTGCAATCTGGCAGTGGTATACCAAACTGGAAAACAAAAAATAACACAACACACACCCAAAAATCCCCACCAAAATGAGCACTTAGGGTCTTCAAACTTCTATTTTGGGAAACATAGAGATTTCATCCAGTTATCCTGCTCTTTGTCTCCACTGAGCCCTCTCTTTCCAAGCCTGCAGAAGCGTAGGTGATATGGAGACAATGGTGGCCATATTTATTCTCCACTGACACAATTTCTGAACCCAGAAAGTTAAATTGTGGCAGGATTCATTAGCTCATTTTGTTAGACAAAGCCCTTGATATGAAATGCTTGCTATGAATATTTTAAATTTTCAATGTACTAACCTTAGTGGATTTATTTTCTTATTTTTTTTTCTTGCTTTGGTACAAAGGCAGATACCATCTGCTATTTTGTTTCCTTTGTTTCCTTATCTGTCTATGTCCTCCCCCAAGAATTATGTTTTCTGAAAAAAGGGCAAGGAGTTAATCAGATTATTTATAAATATTGATAATCACTCTAAATGTGCTTTCATTTAAATATGATTAAATTCAAATATACCAAAGGGATTTCAGTATTAGTCTAATTAGCAGTGCAGAACTATTGCTTCAATGGTTGTGATGAGATGCATTTTTATTATTGGCTTGGCGCATCTTTAAGGTGGCCCAAGTGGGAAGTGAAAGCAAAGTATGTGAACAGATAATTCCTACAGTAGCAGTACAGTAGAAGCAAAATGTTGGAAGAATCCAGTGTTTCAAGCTCAAAGAGAAAACTAGAAAATGAACATGCTGACATCACTACACAAAAAACACTTGTACCCATCTCTTCATGAAATTTGAAAAGCCTGGTTCAAAAACATTGATATTACCACAATAATGATAATGTATTACAGACTCACAGTGTCATGCCAGCAGTTGCCATCCTAAGAACTTACGAAGACCCCAGACTGAAAATACGCAGTAATTACCAAAAGTCATATAGATTAATCAGATGTTTTAACTGGACTAATGTGACCTCATTTTATAATGGTTTTAGGTTGCAGCAATAGAAACAAGTTCCCAAATCATGTGATTCCTCTATTTTATTTTGCTTTCATCAGAAAATACCTTGAAGACTGCTTCCACTTCAGGGGACCACATTTTAAGAAGGAGCTAGAGAAACTGGAACAGGTTAAGAGAAGAAAACAAGAATGAATAGGAATGTCTAGAAGACAGACTGAAGGAAACTTGTATGCTTAGTCTTGAGACAAGATGACTGCGAGGGATATGATAGTGCTATTCAAGTATCTGAAGAGATACCACAGAGAAGATCAATATCTTTTCTTTCTCATTCCAGACTGCAGGATGTGGATTTAAGCGGTAGGAAGACATTCTAATTGAATGTTAGAAAACAGTAAGAGCAGACAAACAATGGAAACAATTATTTAGAGAAGTGGCAGGTTTCCCCTTATTAGATGTATTCAGTTGGAGACTGTTATGGGTACTTTAATCTAAAACCTGGCACCGAGCCTGTGATTGGATTTGATAGCCTAAATGGCCCATTCCAGCTCTATGATTTAAGACAAAGTGAAAGCAAGAAAAAAACTGGATATCTGATTTGTGTTTTCAATAGTGGCTGCCTCTTTTTGACATCATAATACTTATTCCAACTTTGCACAATTTTAATGAAAATCAGGTAGGATTAACTTGTTAACGCAACCCAGAGTTGCTGGGAATTGGACAGCATATACATTTAATCCATCATGATTGTTATCATTATCTCAAAATATATTTGTGCATTGAGAATCTAAAATGAAAATACACACATCAGAACTCCTGTTGCATTCCTTGAATTTCAAAATAGCACTACCAGCTTATTTAGTTCTTTTTGCTTTTTAAATTAATAACACACACACAAACACACGCAACGAGCAAAACATAAAACATATACAGACCAAATTCATGCTACCAGCTTATCAGTGCTGGATTTCAATGTGCACAATTAATTTCATTTCCAATGTAAGCAATATTCCATTATCTAGGGTCTGAACTTTGATTTCAGGATGGAACTACTGGAAAAAATAGAGACACAATTTTATATTTCCAATATATACACTAAAGCATACTTACATTTAAATATTAGTTAAGCTTTAATAAAATATTGTTAGCCAACATCAATCATAGCATCTATATATACTGAAAGTTACTTTCTCATTGCTAAATGTCTATTTCTCATTGATAGAGCTGCAGTATAAAACTCAATGGACATTCCTGAACTATAGTATTGAAACATTTTTATTATAAACTAGCCTCTGTTTCTGGAATAAAAATGTTCATGTTTTTTAGTTTAATCCTAATTATAGAGTTGTTGTTGCTGTTGTTGCTGCTGTTGTTATTATTATTATCAAAAATCAAGTTGTATTTCCATGACTCTTGTAAGAGAACTCCAGTGAGCATGGTCCCAAAGTCCCTTTCTAATCCTAGAAATAAGGACTCTGATCATTTCCAGATGAGTTGTTTTTATCATTCCCAGACTGATCTCATGCCCCCATCTATTTTTGGAAGTTTAGTTTATTTATTAAATTGCGCAATCCTCCTTTGTCAGTCGCCATGATTGGCTCTTTCCAAAGATAGAATCCTAATTGCAGCATAATCCAAAAGAGGTGGACAAGATATTATTCAGGTGCCTTCTTGCATGACTCAAGTAACAGTGCAGTTCCAGACATGCTTACTCAAATAAGTTAAACTTACAAAGCTCAGTGTTTCTTATACCTACAAGATGATCTGTAGCCAGGATATGCTTTTGGATATATTTTTTTTCCAAAATTTTATTTATAATACAATTAAAAAACATTGGATGTAACGTGACATTCCAGTATATACATTCTTATCAAGTTGTTCCACATTTTACAATCGATTCTTCATCTATAATTAAACATCTAAGTTTTTTATACAGTACTTATTCTAAAATATTTCTATCTTAACGCTAACCTTTAATCCCAACCGTTCTCCTCGAATCCCTCCAGCGATAAAATTTATCCCAGGTTTTGAAATAAATTGATCCACATTTGTTCATTTCCGCACATGCTAATATTTTATATAGTACCTCTTCCTCTGTGGGGATTTCTTTGCTCTTCCATTTTTGCGCAAACGCAAGCCTAGCTGCAGTCAAGATGTGTAACAGCAAATAGATTATTCCCTTATTGTATTTCTCTGTAGTTATTCTCAACAAGAAGAGTTCAGGTTTTAACTCTAAGTCCAATATTAATATATCTTTCAGCCAACTTCGTATCCTATTCCAATACTCATGGGCCTTTGGGCATTCCCACTACATATGGTAATATGATCCAATTGCTATTTTACATTTCCAGCATAAAGGTGAGATATTTGAGCCCATTTTAGCTAGCCTTGCGGGTGGGAAGTGCCATCTATAGAACATCTTGTAAAGATTTTCCTTGTACGAGGTAGCTAGAGTGAGTTTCCTATTTCTTTCCCACAGTTCTTGCCAAATCTGCAGGTCGATACTGAAACCAAAATCTCTACTCCAAATTAGCATAGTCTCCTTGACCTGTTCTTTATACATTGCCTGGTCTAAGAGAAAGTGATATATTTTTTTAATCATTTTATCCTCGGGACCTAATAATATTTTATCTAGTTCTGTCAGTTCTATTTTTATACCCCACTCTTTTTTGTCTTTCCTATATCTTGCTTGTAGTTGGAGATATGGCCACCATTCTAATTCTATCCCTGCATCTTGAAGATTTTTCCTCAATTTTAATTCTCCTTTCTCATCTAATATGTTTTTATAGGTTATTACTTTCCCCAACTGAATGAACCTTGGGAGTATATATATTTCTAGTGTCGAGATCCAATTGGGAACTTGCCTATAATTCTGTCGCCAGATTTTGGTCCAAACATCTATTAACGCCCGTCTGATGTACTTCTTCCGGAAGTACTGATGAACTTTATGTTTCTCGTCCCATAACATGGCATGCCATGCTTTCGGATATTTTCGGTGACAACTCCTACAATCCTTTTCACAGGGGCTGAGTCTAATAGCAGTGCTGGAAGTTGAAAACTTCTGGAGGGCCCAACCTTACCTAGACTTGGGACGTAGGATTGGAAGTTTAATATTTCCATTTGAAGTTGCATAAAAACTCTCATTGAACTGAGAGTTAACTTAATGAATCCTGCCCATGGGCTACAAAAATGAGTGGAACATATACAAATTGTTGATTTTAATGTATCCTAAAAAGGTGTTCAGAAAGATGAATGCACGTGCATATTTTTCCATATATATAAATCTACTATTGTGACCTCATAGGATCAGAGACAGTTCTATCTATGCAAGAGATCATTTACATGCATATTTAATTTTTGTTGGTAAATTTAAATTTAACATTACATATATATGTTGCTTAGCTGCCTCTTGTTTGAGAATAAGCATCATTTGCAGAAGATTACTAAGCAGTTTTTGCCATCAAGAAAAATGTTGCTTAGCTGCCTCTTATTTGAGAATAAGCATCATTTGCAGAAGATTACTGAGTAGTTTTTGCCATTAAGAAAAATTCTTTGTGAGGCTATAAACTGGGGGAGAGTATAATAGCCTTAAATCAGAATTAAAGTGTCAAACAAATGCAGAACACCCCTTAACTTTGGACTTGCTAAAAAAATACTTCATATTTTTTCAATATATTTTACAATGACAACCAGCTAGATGTATTGGTTAAAAACAACAGGTCAGAAACTGTGAGTTCTGTCTTAGGCCCAAAGCCATCTAAGTGACCATGGGCTGGTCATTCTCCCTCAATTCTATGAAGGCAAAGACAAGTCACTTCCAAAAAATCTTGCCAAGAAAATTGCAAAGACTTGTCCAGGAACTTGCCAGGAGTTCACACTGACTTGAAGGCTACTTATTTATTTATCTATCTGTTTGTCTGCTTATTTAAACAGGACTTTCCTTTGCGCTTCTCTATTCTAACTCTGCTTCTACATCCTTTCTAGAAACTTCCCTGAACTATTAGTGGTAATAGGATCAAAGGAAGAAAGTGTGCAATTTTATTAATGTACATACCTGATAGAAAAATATTTTCCCATGTGAATGCACTACCCATCTTCAGAGCCTCCAAGCTAACAGAGCCTACTTCTCCCCCCTACTTGCCCCCTTTCCTTGGGAGTGATATTTAACTTTCCCTATTTAACTTTAGACTGCTTGAGTCCCATGTATAAGATGGATGGAAATGAAGCTGGCTTAAGAAGTCATTTGGAGTTTATCCTTCCTGCACTTTGGCCAGAACATCTGTTTGGACTGTAGTTAGGTCAGCCCCAATTGGTGATTTCTCCTGCTTCCTTTCCCTCCCATTTGTGCAAGGCAAGCAAGTTCTGACAGAACATCCAGTGGATGTTTGCAGCCATGTGGATTCTACTGAAAGACCATTTTTATCTATTTCCTTCTCCTGCCTCTGGTAATTTTCCATCCAGTGTGCCCTCTAGTGGATGGGTACAAAAAGAAAAAAAAAGCCACCCGCTAAGGCAGTGGTAGTCAACCTTGGCTCTTTTATGACTCGTGGACTTCAACTTACAGAATTCCTGAGCCAGCCATGCTGAGGGGACAGGGAGAGGTTTCCATGCTGAGCCCTGCTGGCTCAGGAATTCTGGGAGTTGAAATCCACGAGTCATAAAAGAGCCAAGGTTGCCTACCCCTGCTCTAAGTTTTTAAACCAGTCTTCTTGCACCTGACCTCAGAAGGGGAAAGACAGAATTCTTGTCAATTCTGACAAGAAGATAGAATTCTTGTCACTTGCATGCAGTTAACAAATGGCAAAAAATGGCAGAAAAGCCTACAATTTCATCTTGTATCACAGTACTGAACTCCTAACTTCTAACTCTCTAAGATCCAGCCATTTAGCAGTCCACAGTGAACTTGTTTAAAAGATAAAAGGCCAGGGTTTTATTGGTCCAGCAGCTCAGCTGACTCTTTCTCAGGCTTTGACTCTTTTCTACCCTGTCTTGTGATTAATCGTTAGGGATGTACACATACTATGAGCAGAAAAGTGAGTAGACCAGGAGCAGGCACAGAAAATAGCTGAAATATTCATCTTTTCACTGGTTCAATACAGACACACGCACACACACAAAAACGCACACACGCACACATACACAAATATACATTAGTGGTTGCCATTTTCTCTCCAGCCTACTCTGAAACAATGGGGGAGGTATGTCATTGTGAGAAAAGAACAGAAATTATGCAGAATCTTCTGCTATTTCAAGTAAAAGTTATCTCCCCCAGATAAGTATCCGAAAGTGAATAGGTTAATTAAAAAAAACACACACAGAGAACTGAATCAATTGTTTGAAATTAAACTTACAAAGTTCCCTTTCACCTCATTTTTTTTATTTGTTGCTAAAATATGTACACATATTTAGAAAGACTGTGTAATGGGAAACTGGGCATCCTTTTCATATTCCTATTCATCTCTTCAATTAAGTGAAGGGTGTGCAATTAATTAATGAAAGTAAACTCACTCATTGAACTGAACAGAAGGAAAAGGCCAGGTGGGGATTAGATCCCTAACTCTTCATTGTATTCTCTTGTTCTTCCTTGGAGCTTCCTGTCTTGAAGCTAGGAAAGCATTCCACCCATCAGATAAAATGGACTCTAGTTCATTAAACCTTGTAACAAGTAAGCCTGTTTCTCTTTACGGTACCATAAGAATCTTTGCTCCTTGTGTCCCACTGACTAATACAGCTACCTCTCTGGAATTCTTTCCCAACTTTCTATGACCAATCTTCCAGGTTAGGTATTTTGGCCTTCACTCAAACCCCCAAAGCTTTTGCCAGATATCTGAAGTCAACTGAACTGGGAAAGTACACAGCACATGGCTGTTTCCCGTTTATGGGGCCTCAGCGTCAGTGCATACTTTGACAGTCTGACTGGCTTCCTGAGAGCCTTTTGGTTTAAAGTTGAAACTTCAAGGCATGGCACAAAGGGAAAGCACTTATCTAAAGTTGTTGGAACTGAATGAGCATTTCTTTAATTAGAACATCCAAGGCCTAGTTTAATGGGCTTATTCTTATCTTACAAATACTTTTTCTGAGCTTGCTAGGGTAGCTCTTCTTGTTTCCCAAGTGGCAGAAGTTCCTGACTTTGTTAATCTACAAAACTGATCAAGAGACGAGGATGTCTCTTTCCAAAAGAGAAAGCACATTCCCTAGGAGCATACATAACTCCCTGAAGTGTATATATACATGGAAATGGGATGAGAAGAGAGGGTATGTTGATATTTGGCATGGGTTATTCCTGCCCCTAGGAAGTAAAGATATATATATCTTAGCTTAGACTGTACAATATTTTCTACAATATTATAGATAAAATGGAATGTATACTTACGTACATGCATTTTAAATAGAAGTATACAGATTTTCAACATACATGTATAGCACTTTGATTCATGCATGCACATCAGTTATAATAAAGAAGAAAAGGTAACATACTACAATTGCCTATAAATGTACAGGGCAACTGTGACAAAGCGTAGATTGCTTGAATTATATTGAAGTAAATACTAAAATGGATACTTCTAAATATGGACGATAGGGCAGAAAGTTAAGAAAATTTGAAAGAGAGGTATGACAATAGAGGGCATTAATAAAATAAAGAGGCAGGGGGAAAGAAAAAGACAAAAAGTATACCTGTTACTTCTGTTTCAATTCTTTTTCCTTTTTAGGCACTTTGATTCTAACTGTGATACTGACGATAGACAGCGATGTCTATTGTCTAACACAGATGATGGATTTGAGACAATAAAGGATACTCCATTAGTAAATGGTGATGTACTAGGATGAGAAATAGAAAATGTTTATGAAATAAAATAAGAATATATTTAAGTAAGTAATAGGTGTATTTTAGATATTATACTTTTTATGTAGTAAAATAAAGAAAATTTGGGTTACCTGAAATTTAAATACTATGGATATTAAAGGTTAAATTGGAATACTGTAATTAAAAATTAGGTAAAATTTAAATACAGGACATGGATATGTATAAGCAAAAATATATTGATAAATGTTTTAACTGAGCTTGTTATAATTAGAAATTTACTAGCTTAAATATGATATAGCAAATGTTAAGGGAAATAGAGAAGGAATTTTTTGATGATGTATCCTGAGATATGTACTAAAGATTTTTTTTTTTATTAAAGAGTTTTATAAATTTTACAGAAAATAAAAGACAATACAAAAACAAAAAACAACATATACAAATAAAAACAAACATTACCCAACAAAACCCCCCTTAAATATGTACTAAAGATTTTGTTATAGTACTATTGACTACCCAATCACCATGCTGTTTTCCAAATACTCAAATGTAAAACTGGAAAACCAATAAAAACTTGTTATAAAAAAAAGGTGATGATCACAAATACTGATTATATTCTTTCTTTGGGATAGGATCAAGTCTTGCTTGCTTTCCCCCAATAGAAAAGTAGCTTTTAGAAACTTTCTCCCTAGCAGTTGTCCTGTATACTGCTGATGACCTTTATTGAGTTCCTCTGAAGTTCTTCCAACTTCTGTCCTTTCCAGATTTGGGTGGTTTTGTGCTTATTTTGGATTGGGCTAAAAAATGTTCTGTTATTTTTGAAGTTGGAGGGACGTATTTGACACTCTTTCTTTCTCTTAATTTTTATTTTTTAAGGGGAATATATTCCTGAAGTGGTTATAGACAGCATTCCTAAAGGAGAAATCATTTCTGTGTCACTTTACTATAATTCAGCATGTTTGTTTTACCCAGTGCCAATGGATTTCCCTATCCCCTCAGCATTTTAGGCTTCCCTCCCCCCCAAAAAATGGATTACTTTTTTATTTGCAGACCCTACTGGGAAGGAAAATTACCTAATTTTTTTTACAGAAGACACAAAGATAAAAGGGAATTAAAACATACACTAATCATCAAAGGATTTCTTTCCTTTCTCTCTCTTGCCATATGGTTTTCAACAGCAAAACGACAAGAATTAATTTTCAGATTGGCTTAAAAGTAAAATATGCAAGCTAGAGAGAATTAGAGCTGCCAAATTTCTCCAGTTGTTAAAGTTCAGGTTAAAAGTTAAAGCACTGTTGACGATTAATTAAACTGAGATGTTTAATTGTTCTTCTGATTGTTCAAGATGTTGTAATTTACCTCATGATAATCCTGGAAAATGATTATACATTGCAAGATAATAAATAATCTGAACTCAACAATGGAATGGAATCTGAATTGATTCAGTTCATAATATTAACTCTGGGTGAGATGGCCTTTCTCTTGATAATAATAATAATATGCATTATTTTGTGAATTTCAATATATGATAAACCAAATTTGCTTTTTTTTTCGAGATTGTCCTTTTTGTTTTGCTGAATAAGGTTCTCTCACCAGGATCTGTCTTAATGGCACCATTGATTGTAGAATGAAAAATGTAAGAATTAGACCAGAAATCCCCATTACAGGCAATCGTCACTTACTCACCATTCGTTCAGTGACTGTTCAAACGAACAACACTGAACAATGAGACTTACAACCAGTCCTTGAAGTTTTGGCTCCTCTTGGTATAGTTTGTACAGACACTGAAGCCTTAGTTATTGTGTATGTGTGTCTGTGCATATGCGTGCAAGTGTGCCTTTGTGTCAGTCTTAACTCCTGGAGGCTCCCTCGATTAGTCCGTGCAGTTTTTCTTGTCAAGATTTGCCTTCTTCCTGGGGATGAAATAGAGTGATTAGTCCAAGATCTTTCTTGCCTACAGTGGAACTAGAAATCATGGTCTGCTGGTTTCCAGCCTAGTCTCTTAACCATTATACCAAACTGGCTCTCAAAAACCTTCTATTTTTTTTTCTACAGTGTAGAAATGATGTTTTGGTGCTGCATGAAGATCATTTTAGTTCTGCGGTCAAGGTTGGGCATCAGGAGGGACTGGAAATATGCTAGAAATCAATTCAGAAACACTGAAACAATGCTATTTTTAATTATCTTCAAAAACCATAAAGTGAGAAATTCTATAGAAATAATATGAAAATAATTTACATAGGTTGAAATTATATAAGTGCACATATATAGTAACAACCAACTTCTGAAGTTCACATTTACTAGAAAGCTCAAGCAGCAATGATGGCCAGTTCTGTCAGTTGATCTTCTGGGGAACTGGGGAAATCAAAAATAGAGAATGACAGACTCAGTCCTTGCATGGAGAATTTGTAAAAAAAAAAAAAAAAAAAAAAACAGGGTTAGGAGACATGGAAGGGAATGGTCCAGAATCACCCTTGGTTCTTGGCATTCTACTGGATGTAAGAAGATGGGGTACAGTGTAGCATGCTGCATCTGTGCTGTACAGCAGCCCCAGGGAAGTGTTTGTAGTTGTTAATTATTATAATTAGGTGGTAACATGTGGCATATAATTTTGATCTATGATTACAAGGGAAATAGTGTAATGTCAGAACTACTGTATAGAAGTACACAAGTTCTTCAGTGTAATTGCCTTTGTTTTCCTCTTATAGCATCTGCTTTTTAAACTATCTCCAGAAGGCAAAGTGGCTAGACATGCTTTATTTTACAGGACGTACCTTACTTCAAAGAAACGTCATTTATGGTAGGGCTTTGCTGCATTTTTCTTTAAATGTGCAATAAATGTGGTAAAGGAGAGAATTTCTCCCAAATGATACCTCTTTGCTGGAACATATATAACACAAACAGAGCTCAATTCTGTGGAGCAGCAAAAAAACAAAACAAAAAAACAAAACAAGTAAACAAAAACATCTGGATTTTCTCTTTCCTTCTCTTTTCAAAAGGTTTATTCAGTCAACCATTTCTAAAGAATTAGCCCTCCCTATCCTGCCTAATTTACACCAGGTAAGCTTCATCTTTTCTGAGCTACTCCTGCTCAACAGACTTACTACATTTCCCCATTAGCAACTTAGACAATCTTCTAGAGTTAGACAGTTTCCTCTATGCCAAAATAAGAGCAATAAGGACAGGCTTTCTATCATTTCATCAGTGCCTAGATAATATAGTGGGCATACTGTAAATCACTAGTGGAGAAACTGCCTATGAAGATACCATAATATCCATCAGTTTGTGCCCATCACCTATCATACTGTATGTCCAACTGAGCTTTCATACAGTATCATGGCACTCCAACCCAAATACTTTTCTATGCATTTAGTTCATAATTTTGAAGACCATCAGATTTCAGTTGTTTATTTACATATATTTATATACTCCATGGCTCTGCTCCAGAGACTCTGAATTGTTTATAAAAATAGGTAATACAGAGAAAGTCATGATCAGAGATCAAATGGTGTACATGGACTCGCAGTCACTTATAAATGAAAGGTGGAGTGGTCAAGCTTGAGAATTTATGATGACTTCAGCCAGATATGGAACTCCCTGGTCATGGCTGTTTAAGCGAGGTTGACTGTTTCCCAGTCCTCTTTGGTTGTATTTTATATTAATTTCAATAAGAGATTGCAGTGGTAACATTTTCCATTAAGTCAATTTTCTATTAACTTTTATGTACTTCGTGCTGCTAAATTAGTCTCTGCTGTGTCTTCAGACTCTGTTAGATTACTCAATGTGCATAAAAAGTATTAGTCACTGCTTTCATCCATGCCTCCATTATCTGTGTTTTATTCCCCATTTTATAGAATTAACTGGCAGTTATGTTTGTTTTAAGAATGCTGACTAAACTGTTCCTCACTAGCCAACAAATAATTATTCCAAGGTTATCCTTATAAATAAAAAAGTTTTATTTCCAAAATTGCTGAATGTTTTCCTCTTTGATATCAGGAATTATACTTTCATTCAGACAAGATAAATGTTTCATGTTCTAATATAATGTTTATCATAGAGGGCATTGTCAAATGTTTCTGAGTAGTAAATAATTCTCCTCTTCCTCTTTCCTTAATTATCATATTTTACAATCATGTGAATTTTAGATTTTCATAGTAGTTTATTACATATAAAGCCATTAAGAAAGGAAATTAAAACATACAGAAATAGCTATATTTTGTGATTTCATACATAAAACCAGAAGTGGATCTTCCTTTGTACACAGACTGTTAATTAAAGTTAAGAGTTCACATTTATGAATGCTTTTCTTCATTCAGAAGAAAAAACAGCCCAGAAAGAAACAACTGTGCTACAGTGTTTCTCTTTATATGTTAGATTCAGTTTATAGGAACAAGTTAATTGTACTTAAAACCTGCTAAAATCACTGTGAAAAGTAAGTCATGAGGCTATAAATGGAACTTAAACTCACCTAAGTAAACCCAGTAAGTTTAGGTATTTTTTTTTTTTTTTTGTAAGTAGGGAAGCAGAGATATTCCCATCCCATCCACTTGAAGAGGTTAAGTTTTTCCTATAACTATATTATCTTCAATAAAAACTAATTTTGCTTGCAAGGATAGGAGCTGCCTTAAACAGGGACAGACTTGGACCATTAAGGCTAGCATTGTCTGTCTTTCAATCCCAACTTGAACTAAAGTCTTGCCCTCTCTTCTGTTTTGAATAGAAAAAGATATCAGAGAATAAATTGCCTGTGATCTGCGTGCTTTACAGTCCAAGCTGTATTGGAACATCAAATTTCTGGCAATTGTCACCTGCCTCAGGAAATAGAAGTGGAGAAAGAAATAGATCAATCTGTTCAAGCCTTGACTTGTTAAATCTGGAGGCATGAAATTCTTGCCATTTTAAGGGAGAATACTGCCTAATCAATCATAGCTGTTTTCCAGAAAACTATCCAGGTGTTTATAATATTCCACAAAATACAGATACCCAAAATGGAATCAATGGGATTTGAGAGAGAGAGAAAAAAGACTAGGTTGATGTACTATAACATGGGTGTCAAACTGCCTCGTCACGTGACATGTTGAGACATATCACAACTTTTTTTGCATTGCTGGAGCTGGTGTGGGCGCTGCCTCCGCATGATGCAACCGGCTAGCGGGCCAGCAGTTTGACACCCCTGTACTATAAGATCAATAAAGGTAAACATTTAATGTGATGCCCTCAAGATAGTTTGAACTCTAACTCCCTTCATCCCTGACCATCTTTATACTAGCAAAGACTGGCGGGAGTTGTAGCACAAACTTTCAGAAAAGGAGAAAACATGAAAATGCCTGATTATGAGCTTTTGAGGGGGGGCAACTAGAAGCCCAAAGAGATCTGGGGTAGTCTATAATATTTACATTTACCTGAAATAGGGGGCTGCATCCTACTTTGCATCATCTGCAAATCTAGTTAAGTATTCTTTCCATTTATTAATTAAAACATTGGACAGTACAGAGCCAGGACAGAATCTTGTGGCATTCAAGTTGATATCACATTCTTTTGATGAGGAATCATTGCTGGGCACTCTACTATTTCCAAGCCACTTTATTGGAATGCTTTTTGCTAATTTGAATGTAATGAATACCTTGTCAATTACATCTACTGTACACTATAATATTACTTGAGTTTTTAGAAAAGAAAGTATTATCAAATAGTTCTGTTTGTGTTAATAGCTGTTGGTCAAAGTATGCAATCATTTCCAAGATTTCACTTAAGACTGTTGAATAATTTTGCTCACTATTCTTACTTAACAGTGTAAGTTGCATTGATATTGCAGCCTTCTTAATCACCCTGGGTTTTTTTGGGGGGGGGAATAAATTGGCTGGAAGGACTTGAAAAACATTTATAAAATGTAAGCTCGGGAAAACTGAATCAGAGTTTATGAATGATAATCAGCTTTAATTGAAGACCACAGCTTTTGTTTCCAATTAGAACTGACTCACTTTGTTTATTTGTTCCTGTTCATCAAGGAAGTGACTTTGTTCCTCATGAAAAAAACTCTGTGGCTGCTCAATCATGAACCATGACTGAGAAATCTTCTGAAAATTCTCACTCACGTAAATGTAAGATGGTGGGCGTAAGTTGTATATACTTCTTTTCTTTTTTGGATTGCTTATGGCCTAACATGAGAATAACCAAGTAAACAGTAGGAGAAATCTTAAATATAGCTTTAACTGGAAGAAAACAGCTTCTGCAGTTTAACTTAACGATTTTGGACAATAAGTTTTTTTTTTCTGTTGATACACAGCATCACAAGTAATTGTTATACCACATGATCAAATGATTTAGGATGATACAAGAATATTACAATGGCTGACAAGTGATTCCCCCCCCCTCATTTTTATTCACTCTTCACCAAACCTCATAATACTAACCCACTTATTCCATCCCCCCCCAAAAAAATTGACATGCAGCTTGGAGATGTCCATAAATTCCATATCTTTGTGGAAAAAATAGAATAAAACACAGACTTGTGAAAGGAACTGTCCTGAACTGTTGCATTTGTTATGTCATGCACTGAACACTTTCTCAACTATATCTTTAGTCTAGTTGATGGTCCTTTTTATCACAGATTGTAGGACAATTCCTTCATGAAAATACAGTTGAAAAATAGAACAATCTATACAAATCTGCATTTTATTTGTGAATATGCCCATAAGGTAATGATGAATGCAAACGGAAATAATTTTCTCTTGGAAATACCCAGAAATTACCCAAACAATTTCCCAAAATTTGCTGCTTCCTTAAAAGCAAAAAGGAAAAAAAAAGAAAAGAAAGAAAAAGAAACAATTCTATAACTCAATTCCTTGAGCAGAAGGAGCTTATTCCTAGTAGAAATTGACGCCAAAAACTGCGTCTAGAACACATAAAAAAGTCTCAGTGAATGGATTAATGCTCATCTTATTTATACTTTCCTACTCCTATTTAACTCACATCAGGTGCCTACAATACAAATGAACCATTATTTAAAGATACATCAGAACAGTAGAATTTAATTTTTTAAAAATATAAAAATCGTGAAGGAAATGTAATTGGGCTGAATGTGACCATAAGCAATTGCACCAGATATAAATTACTTACACACTCATATGTAGTCCTCCATAGATATATGATTATCCCAAAAGACACATCTCTTTATTCTCTAAATTAAGAGGTTTAACTGGCATGACAAAGTAGCAAAATGGTGTACTGGAATATTTGCAAGAAATACCATTTGCAAAAGCAGAGATCACAAAATGAAGTAATAGGAAATGAAGGAACTAAAATGCTTTGGAATAATTGCCGATAAGAAAGAAAAAAAAATCTCAATAGTTGATGTGGCAATACCTGAAGACAGCAGAAGAAAAGAGAAAGAATTGGAGAAAAATCACAAAATATAAAGACCTGCGATTAGAAATAGAATGACTATAGCAAAAGAAAGCAAAGAGAGAACCAGTAGCAATAGGTGCCTCAGATCCAATCCCCAAAAATCTGGAGCACCACTTGAACACCATGAGCACTGACTGAATCACCACAGTCAATTGCAAAAGACAGTTTTACTTAGAACAATTTCTATCCAACGTCATCCAACAACATTCATGCAATCCCAGGTCCTTGGCAATGACTTGATAGGGGATCAAAAAGCCACATTCAAATCTAAACATTTGGTTGATTTTGTGACCAACCATAATAAATTGACTGATGGTGATTTTGTCAATGCCAGAGCATTACTTGAACACCACCAGCATTGACAAAATCACCATCAGTGAATTGGAAAAGGCAGGTTTACTTTACTGCTTAACAGTTTACATCCTTCAATGATACCTTGAACACCATCAAGCAATATCGGCCTGTCCCAGAACCCCAGGATTTAATAGGTGGATATAAATGCCAAATCCAGTCTAAACCTATGGCTGACTGTGTGACCACCATCATCACCACCACCACCAACAGGTTGCTAGGCAATTTTTGGATATGTGCTTACCACTTTTTAGAATAGCTCTAAACCTGTGTTTCAGACTAGCCTGATAGGTCACAGCTTGGAGATCCTCTATACTTTGACCTGTTTGTTGGATGACTTGCAGGATGTGGAACCTGCTGCTCACCTACATTTATTCATCTCTGTCTTCTACCCCACAACTCATGAAGGAGAGCAATTTATGTTTATTTTTCCCATCATTAAGTAATTTTGGTGGGAGGGGAAATAGGGTCAAGGGACTGTACCAACCATTTTCCTTAACTTGTCCTAGTTAACTAGTGCCATGTATTACTATAACAGAAGAGGGCTCAGCCATTTGGGGACCAAATGTTATACCTGTACATTTTTCTGCTGGTATATTACCTTTCAGTATGGCCATTTGGTTGCATCCATAGAACAGTTCAGGAAAGGAAAAAAGAAGGATGTATATACGGGCAATTAAAATACACAGAGGATACATTAGCCCAAGTAAAGAAAACTGAGAAGAGTTTATTTACTTTCTAAAAAGTAACAAATGGAAAGCGAAAAATCTGGTTTTTTGGTTAATATTAAGAAAATAAACTTCCAGGTGATGATTAGGAAGCTATATACTGAGAGATAGTTTTATTTTCTTTCATTTTGGTCAGAGCTGAGCATAAAATAAGGATCAAAGTCCACTGGAGAAGCAGTGGAGAGTAATCCAAGAAAAAGGAGCCATGATGAACATAATGGTTTTCCTTGGCATTTGTTAATTTACAATCTTTGTGGAGTCAGCAGAAAAGTCTCCTGGCATAATTTGTAGAGGGCTGTTGGCTGAGCTGTAATAGGTCTCAGTAATTAAGTTTAAGATTAGTCCTAAGATTAGAACTTTTGGTTTTGTTCCCCTAGCTTTGTGTTCCCTCACAATCAGGATCACCATCTGGTGGGAAAAACAATTCACAATTGTTGTCCTTAAAGCATTGTGGTGCAGACTTGGACAAATATGAAGAATGCTTACTATGGAGGCCTGAACCATTTTTTAGTTGCCCAAATGGAAGTGCTGTTTGCTAAAAAATTGTCATCCACATTCTTTCTGAATACTTCTGAAAACTGACTGATAGAAGAGAGAAAAATTGCCTGGTAAAATAGGAAGAGCTCACATAGTACATTGAGATAATTCATTTCCACTTCATCTCAGGCACACATCTCACTAAATTGTCACCTGGACTATTTTTGGAAATAGGTTTACTGGCTTTCCATCACCTGAACTAGAAAGAGAAACTGAAGAACTCTTACCAGTTTCACCCCAATTCCCAAATATCCCTAAACATCAAGTGCTACAAGATTAGATTGTATTCATTTTGGTCAGAGCTGAGCCTAAAATACTGCAAGAGAAAGGCAATCCTACAAACAAGGTCATGGTTGAACATCCAGGATTATCCCATGGAAGTATGATGCAAGCAAAATGGTGTATCTCCTCATCCCCAGCTTAATAAAGACAATGTGTTTATTTTATATAAAAATATTTAATTGTTCAATTAGTTACACCAAATTTTCTGTTGCAACAACAACTAAAACAAAACAAAAACCCACAGGCTTTGGTATCATAGAGAGATATGGGATAGGATATGGGATAGGATAGTGACAAATCTTTCTCAATTTAAATTGATTGGAAGTCATTTTTTTTTCAGACAGGTGAAAGACATACTTTTTTTTTTTAAAAAAAGGCCCATTAGCCTTCCAGAAGACTGATATACCAATATATACAAAAAAAAAAAAAAATCATTGGACTTTGAAAAGTAGGGCAAGTTATGAAGTATGATGATCATGAAGTATAAGGATTTTATAACAGTAAAGACCAAAGTACTTAAAACAATGCTCTTTTTAGTAGTATTGTATAGTGAAAATTGAACATAGAGAAAGATTGGTATCTTGGATTTATGGATCTAGTGATGGTTACTGAAAGCACCAAGACTGCCAAATAAAGACTGTTCAGTTGAAGCAAAGATAAGCAAATTACAAGTATGATTTCACTATGTGATATAAAAAAATGGATTGGAAAAAAATAATTATGCTTTGGCATTTTTGAGGGAAGTAGAATGGGAGACGATGGATACGATGGATGGACGGATGAATGTGATCAAAGAAAGTATATGACTGTTCTTGGAAGAGTTACAAATTACTGCTAAGGACAGCTCATGATGTGAATATTTGTCCTGGAGCTGAGCCTGACTGAATAGCACTTCACAAGATAACTAACTAAAACAAGACATCCAGTCTGACCCAATTTTCTTATTGATTACAGAAGCTTTGTCTTTCTCGTGTGTGTGTGTGTGTGTGTGTAGTTATATATAACTGAGAATGAGGTTTTAAAGTTATGAAAAATAATGAGCAAAGGTATTAAAATGTTGACTTTGAGTCTCAAAAGGCTCTAGTAAAAAAAAATGCTGGAAGCCGAAAGTGGTCACACATCTGTCAGCCTCAGTGTAATGTTTTAAAATATAGAATTGTGGTCTTAGGGTTTTTTAAAAAAGTGATAAAATAACTCCATATTACAGGATGCATTTCAGATGTTTGTTTACTTCCTTTCTTAAAGAAGCATATGTATAGTGGTTGAGACAAATGGATCTGGTTTCTGACATTCCCTGTCATATAATTAGCTTTGCTTGGTTCTTTTCATAAGATGTAGGGATGTGAGCATCGCTGTTTTTTCCTTGTTTTGTTGGGCAGCCTCAAAGAACTACTGTTGTAGGAGTTCCCATCTTGTTACAAATGTTCCTATTCAAATAGGAAAGAAGGGGATTTCAGAGGTACAGAATGACCCATAATATCAACAATATTTAGCTATTGACATTTTCTAATAATATAGAAATCTAAGAAAAAACTAGAGAATGGGATTTGTTTTTTACTTGAAGCAGTACACCTTTAAAACTAATCTGCCTGAGATCAGATTATTTCTTCTCTTTCTCTTTCTGACACCTTCCCCTCTGTTCAGACATCTAAGCTAATGTCTTGCAGAAGGCTTCTGAATAAGGTTGAGGATCATATACAGCCTTATTAGATGCAGGTCTACTGTTGATTGTGGCAGAGATGTTCTGTTACATTTTTGTGGGTGCCCGTAGTATTAAAGTAAACAAAAGATATGGATGAAGTTACACTATTATATGGACACGGAATCAGTAGAGAAGATCCTTTGCATCAGAGATGTTGCTGCTGTAATTCATGCTAGAGTGTAAAACAGAAGGAGTTGTTTCACATTTGGCATATGCTTTGGTCTCTGAGAATCTAATGCACAAAGATTTACTCTGCCCTGTGAGAGAAGCATTGTGATACAATATTTCCATATGCTGGCAAGACTGATGGGCCAAATAATTAGACTGCTTGTTAGAAGTAAATGCAATGGCAATGTTATTTATGTGTCTGTTTATAGAAAGAAATGCAAGGGGTAAAGCAACCCCACAGTATTCTTGCTCACATGGCTGACTTACTAATGTGCATGTTAGTAAATGATGCAGTTTTGAAATGTTCCAGTGTTGTTCAATCAAGGTACAGTTCAGGACAGATATTATATTTCTGAATTTCATGTCTTGATTGGTTTAACAGATCAGCCAAAAATGTAATTTTGTACTTTAGAACAGCCATCCCCACTCATTGTCTTCCATGGACTGGGGCGGGGTGGGTGGGTATGGTTTTGCAATGTTTCCAGGGGTTGTGGACCCCTGCTTTAGAACACTTTCCTTCAGATACATTAGATGTTCTGTTTCTTCGGAGTTATAATCTAATTGTAGATCTGGTGATTCTCCTCAATAGAGCTAATAGTTTGTTTCATTTCCCATTGTCAGAAAGCATAATTCAGCAAGATACAGGTTTATGGGGAGCATAGCATGTAGCACCCACAGGAATCTCCTACAATTATGTTCTGCCCAATTTATTTTTTTTGAATTGAGAACGACTGCTATCACTTTCTACAACGTTATTAACTTTTGCATGGAACATCCCTGGAGATTAAAATGCAAATATTTGAATTTTCCCCACAATGTGGTTATTCCAGATTTTAGCTGTCCTTTTACAAATCAATTTTGGAAGTTTTTTTTAATTTAACATGCTACAAATAACAAAATAGATTGTCACCAATTATTAGGTTATCAAATCACAAAGTTAAGTTTGCAATACAATCTTTGTATCAGATTCTAACTGAAGGCTCTTGGGGACTAGCATGGCCTTCCAAAAGAAATTGAAATGTTATCTTTATTACAAACTCCAGTTATATTGACTAATCTGAAAGTTCACCAGCTCTAAGAAAGTCAGAGTTGCTTCAAACACTCAGAATGCAGTACAAATGGTTGCCAATTAACTCATTGTCAAAAAGAACCAACTTGAACATGCAAAAGCTTTTCTTTGCAGCTGAGACAAAATAGTTACCAGCTGTTGATGCTCCAATGATTATTTCTTACTAAGTATGATTCTCGTAGAAAACCCAGTTCTAACCCTAATTCTAACAGTTTCATTATTTCTTAAAGTACGTTAAATAAAAATAAGATATTCAAATGCATGATACACAGATCAGAATAGTGCAGGCAACATTATTTCTTCTGTAGAAACAAAAGTTAGGAAGTGTATTGATGCTTTTGAAGTTTGGTGTTGGAGGAGACTCATTTATTTATTTATTTATGAGACTTATATACCGCTTTAAGTGCAAGCACTCTCTAAGCCAGCGGTTCTCAACCTATGGGTCGCGACCCCATTTGGGGTCGATCGACCGTTTCTCGGGGGTCGCCAAACAAGGCGATCCGCCATTTTTCCCCCTCAGGGGGCGGCGCCGTCACACAAACGTTGAGAACCACTGCTCTAAGCGGTGTACACCAGTAAGCAATGTATATATATATATATATATATATATATATATATATATATATATACTATATAGATTATATATATATAATATTTGTTTTCTGAAGGTTTTCGCGGGTGTTTGTATTGTAGGTCTTGGTTGTTCGCGGTTTTCCCCAATGTAAAATTGGAAGTGTCTTGGCGACGTTTTCGACGAAGTCCCATTCGGTCATCTTAGGCTGGTGTTTCAGATAGTGCTTCGAGCAGCAATGCTTACTCTTCGTTGTGCGTCTTAGCTGTTTCTTCCTTTTAACTGCTAGTGGGGGTATGAACTGATTGGGTGGGAGCTTGGCTGTGTTCTGATTGGGTGGAGGTGTGTTCTGATGGTTAGGGGCTTGGCTGTGCTCTGATTGGCTGGGGGGTCGGCTGTGCTCTGATTGGCTGGGGGAGTGTTCTGTTTGGTTGTGCTCAGGTTAGTCTGAGTTGCAGAGGGGTTTAAGATTTTGGGCTGCCTTGCTATTTTTTGGCTTCGCGTTCGTGGTCATGCCTCATCTTCATGGAGGGTGTCAGTTTGCTTCATGTATGGATTGGAGGGGTTTAAAGTGGCTAATGATGCAGCTGTGGTCTGGCTTCTGGTTTGTGGTCGTGCCTCGTCATCGGTGTGGCTTTGGGTTTGTTTTTTGCGTGGATGTGTGGTGGTGACCTCCTGTGTGGTTTTTGTGAGTGTGGGTCTGGTATCATTTTTTGTGTTAGGGAGTCGTTTGTCAATAAGGGCGGGTTTCCAAATGGCTGGTAGGCGGGAGGTATCTCGATGGCTTCTCTGATTATTCTGTTATTAAAATGTTCACTTTGGGCAATGGTTCTGGTATTTTTAAAGTCAATTTCATGTCCTGTGGCTTTAAGGTGTTGGACCAGGGAAGATGTTGGTTCCTCTTTTTTGACTGAGTTCTTATGTTCTTCAATGCGTGCACTGATTCTTCTGTTGGTTTGTCCGATGTATGTGGTGGGACAAGTGGTGCATGGGATTTCGTATACTCCTTGATTTTCTAATTCAATTTTATCTTTGGGGTTTCTAAGGATGGTGGATATTTTTCTGTTTGTGCAGAATGCTGTTTTGATGTTTGTTTATGGAGGATCTTACTGATTCTGTCTGTGGTGCCTTTTATGATGGAGGAGGGCTTTGCCAGTTTTCTTGTTCTTCGTCTTGGATTTAGTGGGGGTTTCTTTTTGGATTAGGTTTTGTAATCTTATTTCTTTGGAATCCATTTGAATGTTAGTAAATTGTAGAGTGGGGTAGTTCTGGTTTTTAGGTGGTTGTTTCGTCGCTAAGCGTTTTGTTCTCGAGATGAGTGTCTTGGCTACGGAGTTGATCTGTGCTGGGTGGTGGTGTGAGAGAGCGTGCAGATAGCGGTTTGTGTGTTTTTTCTTCTGGTAGATGGTGTGTCCTAGGGAGCCATTGGATTTCTTGTAGACTAAGACATCCAGGAAGGGAAGTTGTTTGTTAGCTTCTGTTTCCATGGTGAACTGTATTTTGGGGTGTAGGCTGTTGAGGTGTGTGAGGAAGTTGTCCAGTTTTTCTTTCCCATGTGGCCAGATTATGAAGGTGTCGTCTACGTATCTGAGCCAGAGTTTGGGTTTGTGATCCGATTTTTTCTAGAGCTTGGGTTTCAAAGTGTTCCATGTAGAGGTTGGCAATGACAGGTGAGAGGGGTGATCCCATGGGTGCTCCTTCTGTTTGTTTGTATTTTTGTCCATTATAGATGAAGTATGTGTTGGATAGGCATTGGTTGGTCAGATCTAAGATGTGTTTGGGGGGGTTATATTTGTTTTGGATAGCTGTCAAGGCTTCTTTGATAGGCACTTGGGTGAAGAGGGATATGACATCAAAGCTCACTAGTAGGTCGCTGGGCTGTAAGTTTTGTTTCTTTATGATCTCTATAAACTGGAATGAGTTTTTTACGTGTGAGGTGATTGATTCTGCATAGGGCTGTAGTTGTTTGGCGAGAAATTTGGCTAGGTTTTGTAGAGGTGAGCCTATGGAGCTGACTATAGGTCTGAGCGGGGTTCCTTCCTTGTGTATCTTGGGGAGACCATAGAGTTTGGGGCATCTGGATGATTTCTCTCTGGGAATGATTCTTTCCTGGATCTCTTCGCTAATGGGGGAGGCTTTTATTTTGGATCTGGTGGTTTTTTCCAGGTAGGTGGTGGGATCTGTATTTAGGGGTTTGTATGTGGAGTCTTGGAGTAGGTTGGTTAATTTGGTTTGGTAGTCAGATGTTTCATAACCACCGTGGGCGTTGCCCTTGTCTGCTGGTAGGAAATTTAAGTCATGAAATTGACTTTAAAAATACCAGAACCATTGCCAAAAGTGAACAGTTTAATAACAGAATAATCAGAAGAACCATCGAGATGAAAAACGCCCACACAGCATGAACAAGCGAGATGATACCTCCCGCCTACCAGCCATTTTGGAAACCCGCCCTTATTGACAAACGACTCACCTAATACAAAAATGATACCAGACCCACACTCACAAAAACCACACAGGATGTCACCACCACACATCCACGCAAAAAGCAAACCCAAAACCACACGATGATGAGGCACGACCACAAACCAGAAGCCAGACCAGAGCTGCATCATTAGCCACTTTAAAGCCCTCCAATCCATACATGAAGAAAACTGACACCCTCCATGAAAATGAGGCACGACCACAAACACGAAGCCAAAAAATAGCAAGGCAGCCCAAAATCTTAAACCCCTCTGCAACTCAGACTAACCTGAGCCCAACCAAACAGAACACTCCCCCAGCCAATCAGAGCACAGCCGACCCCCCAGCCAATCAGAGCACAGCCAACCCCCCAGCCAATCAGAGCACAGCCACGCCCCTAACCAATCAGAACACACCTCCACCCAATCAGAACACAGCCAAGCTCCCACCCAATCAGTTCATACCCCCACTGGCAGTTAAAAGGAAGAAACAGCTAAGACCACACATTGCTGCTTCGAAGCACGAAGCTGAAAACACCAGCCTGAAGATGACGAATGGGGACTTCGTCGAACGTCGCCAAGACCTTCCAATTTTACGCGGGAGAAAACCCGAACAACCAAAGACCTACATATATATACATATCATACATACAAATACCCGCTAAAACCTCAGAAAACAAATATTATATATATATATATATATATATATATATATATATATATATACATTGCCCCCAACAATCTGGGTCCTCATTTTACCTACCCCGGAAGGATGGAAGGCTGAGTCAACCTTGAGCCGGTGAGATTTGAACCACTGACCTGCTGAACACAGTCAGCTAAAGTGGCCTGCAGTACTGCACTCTAAGTGCTGCGCCACCTCGCCACTCATAAGAATACTATGGACTATCATCAAAATAAACAAATGGACTATCAAACAAATCAACCTAGAGTTCTCACTCAAGGCACAAATGACTATCCTCAAATTATGTTACTGGATAGTTTGGACAGATTATGCAAAGACCTACTGTATGAAGAAGGCTCTAATGTGGGAAAGGTGAAAGGAAAGAGAAGAGCAGTAAGGTGGATAGACTCAACAATGAATGCATTGTTAGAAGACCTGGCCAGGTTAGGGGCAGATAGACACAGAGATGACCTTGGTTGTATGCCATCAAGTCAACAACAACTTGATAGCACATAATTAATCAAACCATTAATCAATCCAATCAATAATTGCAACAGATATATTCCAAAATATAAGCAAGTTTTAGTGAATATTGTAAAAACTCATTGTGTTCAACTTAAATTGAGAAGATCCTGATATAAGCCTTCCTTCAGCCATGTATGTTCCCTAGTTGTCTTTCTGTCAGTCACTTTTTCTAAGCAAGTTGACCTGGGTTGCTATTGTGGAGCAATAATTAGAGAAGGGATTGGTGTGTATACAACCCTGGAAGAAAAATGGCATATAAATCTCATATATAAGAAATAAATGAAATCGATCATTGACAAGGAACATGCATATATGGCATGCAGAAGATCCCATGTTCAGCTGAGCTGGTAACTAGAGTTGCCTCAAGCAGACAGAAGCATTTAATTATTTGCAAAAGTGAGCAGCATATATCTAATAATGAAATTTAATGCTATAGCAGTTATAGCATAATAGTGGAACCTAGTGAATTATAGGGCTGAAAAGGGGATTAGATTCATTCATGGAGCATAAGACTCTGGTACAGTTCTAGCACCAGCATTAGCATATTCTCTAAGTATTATTTGCTTTGGAAAAAACAGCTGGAGAAAGTATCCTACTTGTTGTCTTCTAATACACAAATGCTTGGGATTATAGAAAACAAGATGTCAGATCCAGGAGGGACTCTTTTTATAGCATTTTTTGTCACCATCCAGAAAGTTCTTTTAATCATTAACTGTATATACGGTCAAGTGCTAGGCTTGGAAGTGATCCATGAGTGGATGGAGGGAATCTGGTAAAGTAAGACAATGAAGATGGAAGGCTCAGGGATGATCTGAAGAAGGCTCATGGAAGTCCCTTTTAAAAAAAATGACAAAATTTAACATTGTGACCATGGAAGATGATGAGACAATGCACGAAGTGCATTGAAGAAGGATCAAGTCACAGTTCCTTGGTTAAGTCTGCTGGAGTGAAACAAATAAGGACTGCAGCTTCATCCTTCATAAAGGATGCTGGGAAGTAGAAAGGCACTTGAATAAGACCTGAAAGAGGCCAGGCTCACACATTACTACTTTGCAGCACTCTTGTTTCAAAAGAATACAAGGCACATCTCCAGAAATAGACCAGGTCCCAAGTTGCAGGTGCAAAGGAAGAATTACAGGAAGCTGAAGAGAGATTTCCTCCTGCACTAGAAGAGCTTTCTCCCACTTTACTCCATGTTCTTTATTCTTGTCTGCCAGCTATTTTGGTTGGCACTCTTTAAAAAAAAAACACCTCTCTGCCTACAGCCTGGCCCTTGGGCAACTTGAAAACAGCATCCTCTCTACATCCCACTTAATCTCAGGTTAAGGTGAAATATTGGTGGTTCTTTTTCCCCATTAGGTGGAAGAGGGAATGAAGGTCCCTTCCAACTTTATTATTATTATTACTACTACTATTATTCAGAAAATCCATAAATTGCTTTCCTTAATTTGTCCCCTTAATTCAAATGGTAATGAAATTACTGCTCCCCCAAATGAGCTTCAGACTCAACAAAAGTTCAGTTTCTATCGGCATTCTTTTCTGCTTACTCAAGGACTGGAAGATAGGATGGTAATGCAACCATGCCGAGTTGCTGGGAATCAGGTAATGTATGAATTATTACTATTAATATCATGAGGAACATCCCAGAAAGCTTCGTACTGCCATCTTGGATGCTGCTGAATAGGACATTTCGGGGAGAGGATGGATTCATGCCAGCTCACTGCAAAACCCATCTGAGTTATCTCTTCCATTATTCAAACATCAGTCTGAAATGTACAGAATGAAAACAAATGCAGAGGAAAACAATTTCTGCCCATGTGCCAAATGGGTGGAAGGAAGAGATAAAGCCTTTTCTTTAAAATAATAACCAAATGGTTCTGTGGCACAGATGCCTGGGGAATCTTCTGCATTTAATGCTGTCCCTTTCTTTATTGTGAGGAAGGAAGTAAAAAAAAGCAAAATCCTGAGATTTTCTAATCAGTTTATGCAGTGTCGGAAACTCTCCAGTATAATCAAAAAGGAGAGAATGCAGTTGTAGAAATGTATGTTTCTCATATGCAACTCACACATACACAAAATGTCTGGGATACATTTGTGCATATCAAAATTGGGAGTTCATGCATCCAAGACTAAGTGTTGTCCTCCATGAAAAAAAAAGATACATTACGTTTTGATGAAAAGTCTCCCAAATGTTCCTTAAGGGTTTTTTTTTTTGGGGGGGGGGGACTGTCATTGGACCTCAGATTAAAATTTCATTCTATTGTGCAGAGGAGAAAAAAGAGTAAACATAAACAAGTTGTGTGCTTTTCTATTTAGGAATTTAGGAGTTCTTATTTGTGGCTAACCTGATTGATAAACTGTTTGACTTAGTTGACTGAGGGTGCAAATATGTTTGCATTGTAGAAAGATGTTTACAAATTGTGTTTCCTAAAATATTTTTTAAAGGAAGAAGGTAGAAAAAAAATCTTGTATTAATGCATATATATATATATATATATATATATATATATATATATATATATACACACACACACACACACACACATACATACATACACATGGTTCTTAAGCTTGTGGGACATATTTAACCAATTAACTGGATAAATAAAAAATGTCATCCATTCCTATCTAGAAAAAAGATGCCATCAGTAGAGTATTGGGTTTGGAAACAGGACACCTAAACATATCATTCCTCCATCAGGAAGGATTTTTGGATGCCCTTGAGGGACAGACTAATTTACAAGCTAATATACCTGACAGGATAGTTGTGAAGATAAAGTGGAAGGAGGGCATTTTATTACATGCTGTGTTTGAGGTTTTTAAAATAGAAAGAGAAAGGAAATACATTGTTCATCTGTGGGAAAGTTCTGGCAAAATAATTTTCAAGTGTATTTACAAGATATTTTTCATGATGAATTCTGACTGTGAGCCAACTTTTAAGTGTGGGAGATTGAATTGCATCAGTCTGCCACCAGAAGGATAGCAGATCCACTACAAACATCATGAAGAAAAAGCAAAGGTTTCTCTGATAGAATTAGTGAGTTGTGCATAAGATTCTGAATTCATTTCATATTTGAAACATTATAGAGGGTCTTTAACTTTCCCCAAAATTAAAAAAAAAGCTATCCTTCTCTGAGCCAGCAAAGAACCTCTACTGGCTGTTTGCTGTTCTTACTGCAAATCTCTATTGTGCTTTGATGCCTCATCTACCGAAGTCATTTATCCCATTTTACACAGTTTGAGGATGGCTTTGGGCAGTACCACTATAAAGAGAGGCTCTCTCTTGATGCAGCTAACAGCTAAAATGACCCAAACCTGTTTCACTCACAGCTTGAAGACAAGAGACCCTGTTGCTGGTGAGAAATTACTCTGCCATAGTTAAGTGAGAAAATAGCCCCAAAGTGTTGCTTTCAGAATTGTAACTTGTTTGCGTTATACTGTGGGAAGTCAGAGACCCCAAGAGAAGGAAATATTAAAAGGGCAGAAAAATATATTTTTCCTCAAAAGGATTTTTAAAAGCAGAAACCAACCCAGCCCCCAAGTCTCTCTCTTTGCCCCAAGCAGGAGCCAGCCCTATACAAATGCAAATGTAAAACCATCAGAAAGCTGGAGCCAGAAGACAAAGACCTAAAATCAGCATATCCCACATGAGATGGGACATAATAGGACTAACCCATTACCATCAAGTATACCAGAGAGTCACACCTAGACTCAGGTCAGAATACGTGACACAGGAAATAGCCTCAAAGTTCATGCCACAGGAACAGGAAATTATTCCAAACAAAAGGCTAGAGAGGGTATAAAAACACTGCCCATGTGCTCAGGCCCTTACTTTTCTCTGGTCTAGCCTGCAAGAACCATCTTTCTGCCTCTTCAATAAACTGTAACCATCTTCCCAAAGCAGTCGCCATGTTGCTTATTTATTCCCGGCTTGGATGAACCAGGATGAAGACTTTATTTCCAACAATACATTTGTATTTTCTTCTGTTCCTGGCTCCCATAATATCCAAAGCTGGCATGACTTAGCTCTTTTCTTTAAATAATCATATATCTCATGCTATTTTGACTTATTGTCTTATTTATTCCAATCTTCTCATGTTCCTCTTGCCCACAGGCTTTCAGTGCTATTAATAACTTCAGAAATATTTTTTATTTTAAAAATAGTTCTTATATCCCTCAGTCTCCCTATATAGCTTCATGCTATCTTCTGCCTTCAGACAACCATGCCTGGTTCTCTTCTGGTTTCAAAGGACAGCATGGTAGAGCAAAAAAATGACAAATGTAATGATGATGCTTAACCTGATTTAGGAGAGAGGTTAGAAAAAGAAGTCACTACCTATTTTTCAAACAGCATCTTTAGACAATATTCCTGTCAACAGTAACTGCAGGGGTCTGTGAGCAGAAAGGTGCCATTGTGTTTATGTTTTTCTGATAGCTATTTTCTCTACATGCACAAAATATCCTTTTAATATGAAAAAGAAAGAAAAATCTACCCAAATCCATTTGGTTCAGGAAAAGTTGCAGCTAATCCACTAATAATAATTATGCAAATGTACTCTTGCCAAAAACCCCTCCTGCAAAACTACTGACAGCTAAGGATCAGGGAGCACTTCCTGAACACTTCCTGACAACAGACGTTATTCTCTAGAGCAGGAATGTCAAACTGCTGGCCCACGGGCCAGATGCATCATGACAAAACTGCGCCCACCCCATTGCTGGCAATGGGAAAAAAGTCGCAATACATCATGACACGTCACATGACATCGCGAGTTTGACACCCCTGCTCTAGAGTGAGATCAACCTCATCCAAAACTGGCTAGATTTTAATTGCTGAATCTAATTTCCTATTGACCAATAGCACCTCCAACTTTCCTGGGTTAGATTTGAACTTGTTCTCTTTCATTCAGTTTATTATTGAACTTAGGCAAGGTTGCATGGGTTTGGATAACTAAGAACAAAAGAGCTGAGTGTGACTTCATCGTATAGATGACCTCTTGTCCAAAATCCTAGGCAACTTCCATCAGCAATTTCAATATGATGTTGAATAGAATGGGGAACAAAATGGAGCCCTATAAGACACATATCTAATGGCCCACATGTCAAACTAGAATCCTCCAAGCATCATCTTCTAGTTAAGTCCGGAGGAGAAGGATCAAAACCACTGTAAACCACTGTTAAATGATATCAAAAGCCACCAAGAGTCTAGAAGCATCACCAAGATTTTGAGACAGGAATATAGATCCAGAAATAGATTTCATGTAGCAGAATAAATACATTCACTCTCTCCAAAAGAAAGTTATGAAACTCCTGGCCTTGCCCATGCATTTGATATGGTCCTTTCCTATTTTGTACCTTTGCCTGAATCCATCCCCCTCCAAACTAGACCAATAAAGATAGCTCATTCCTACTGTACTGGCTTCTTCTCTATGCAATTGTTTGCCCCACATCATGTTGGTACAGAACAAACCCTTTATATAACAAGCAAGCCAATTTACACAAAATCTGGATACGCTTCCACATTCTTTTGGGCTGATGTAAAAATCCCAGTGTTACAAATAAACATGTTTTTTTGGGGGGGGGATCTGTCCTTTTATCAATATCTGACTGCAACATATGGAGGAGTTTCTGTTAAATGCCATTGATTTCCATTTGCCAGCTTGCAACATGCCATGAAAAGTACCCCCATTGAGATGACAGAAGAGACAAGACGTATAGCAGAAATGATGTGGCCTGTTGCAATAAATTACAGGTTTCCTTCTTCAAGTACAGTATTAAAGGCAGCATTGATGCAATCAGCTGCTGCTGGTTAGAGAACAAAACCCTGCATTTGTTGGTTCATCAGGCCAGCTGGACGGAACTGGCTTGATTTTTCTGTGATGCATCATTGTTGGGAAAAACAAAAGGCTTGAATGGGTGAAACTGTAATGTTCATTCTTGCGCGCATTTAATAAACTTTGTTTCTACTCACGGAATTCTGGAGCTACAAAATCCATAGAACTGTTTTAACCTTATTATATAACTATTACCAGACCAGGGTAATTAGTCCCCTTAGCAGGTGAATAAAGATGCCTTACCCCCAATCCTTCAGGTGGTAGGAAATTCTACTGGCATAACAGCTTCTGTTCCCCTGGTAATGTATATCCTGTTACAAGTAGGGTGCTAGTAAATGCTCTTAGTTGTAGTCTACAGAGCACATTACAATAGGCATTGGTTGATTTTATTTCCCACCCCTCCCTCCAAACTCCACCACCCAGAGAAAGCCAGCCACTAATTCTGCTCCTTAACATGAGACAGGGATAGGAGAAGTGAGTTTTAACAGGTGGCTAGACCAACAGGTTTAACCATTTGATAATCTTCATCTGCTCTGTACAAGCATTTTACATGAGTACATTCAAAGGGAGTTGATACAAGATGACAGTTTGATAGCTTTTGAACATGGTTTAGGAGTTATTCCACCAAATTGCTGTTTGGGAATAACTCTTATAGCCACATGTTGGGGTGGGGTGGGGAATGTAGTTTTAATACTATTCTTCTAGTACTAAATTAGTACTAAACTAGTAGAACTAAACCCATGCTCAAAAGGAGCCTTAACAGCAGCTAAAAGGGAGAGTTACATCATGAAGCCACATGATAAGAGAAAGAGAAATTACTCCCACCTAGGTTATATCTTGAAATTTAGATAGGTATGAGTTATTTCCTTCTGAAGAATATAATGGAAAAATTACATTAGTAAGTGCATCTTTCCTGGATCATGAAGCTGAAAACTGGATGAGCCAAACAAAACAGTGAAATGCATCTAATATCAGTCACCTGTTGAAGTCATGCTTCTCGGATTATGTTTATCTTAAAACCAACCTGCCTCATAGATGCAGATATGCTGTTTTAACTAGTTGTGTTTCAGAGTTCTCCTTGAATAGTGATTATACTTTGACCAACCACTTCTTTTTCTGCATTTTCACTATTTCTGTGCTCTACCTGTTGTATATTTTAACACTACTTAAGGTTGCTTAAGTAGTGTTGCAAGTGTATGTAAAACAAGAAGTGTACACCTAAATCTGGATTACCCTCCAAGGCAGAGGTCCCCAACCTTTTGGGCACCAGGGACTGGTTACGTGAAGACAGGTTTTTCTGCAGACCAGAGGAGGTGCGGTTTTGTGTGCTGCCTGCATCCTGTGGATGGGACTTTCCTTGTTTGTGTGGACCGGTTGCTGGCATGCCACAGCCCAGAACTGGTCCATGGAGCATGGGTTGGGGACCCCTGCTCAGTCTAAACAAAATTGAATGATCATAGAACCATAAAAAGATGTGTGCAGGGAGAAAGAGTTAAAGGAAATATGGGTTCTGTTGAGTTTCTAACTTGAAAAGAGCTATTAAGCAAAAACATGAATACATTCTTTAAAAAGGAACTCTAACATCCCATCAAGATAAAGAACCATACTGTTTTAAGATTATAGTGCTGCAGAGGAAAAAAATGATATATCAATAATACCTGTGTGGGAAAAGAACACAAGCCAACATGTGTGCTCAGAGAACAAATTTCTACTCTTCCAAACTCTAATTCATTTTAAAAATATATGACAGATGGAGAAGAAGGATATTTTTATCTACTAGACTAAAGAATGATTCTGGAAGCACATTTGAAGTAGTTTTGTTTTGAACATTTAAACGTAACAATGCCTTTCACTCTTTCCCTCATCCCTGTTACGTTCCACTATGGAGCCTAAGAGCAATGTTTATTTGATCAAGACTTATTTGATCATGACAAGCAAATTAGACCCTTACTATGTTAAATACTTTGATTGCCATTAGTGGAGAGACAAAAAGGGCCTTCTGGGGCTATGCTGTGAGAAATCATAACCCCACAAAATCTAAAACCATTTAGAGTTTTTTTAAGATAGTCATTTTATTGGTAAGAGAGGCAGCATGTACATTTAATAAATAAATACATTTCCTCATGAAATTAAAGATGAAATGGAAAACTGGATGCCCCTCAGCTCCTGCCATTGCTGTACAAGGGTTTGGATCTGGCTGATTTCACCAATGTAAGACTGCTTTGTCAAACTATTTAAAATGTAGGAGAAAGCAAACTTAATGTTAATGTTCTATAATGCTATTTTATAGGTTAGCTTTGTTCTCTGCTTTGTTTTACATTCTGACTTTGATGCTCAGTTTTTAAAAAATAACAAAAGAATAAAAATAAAGCTTACGATAGCTGAGTTTCAATATTTGAAGGGCTGCCACAAAGAAGAGGGAGTCAACCTCTTTTCCAAAGCACCCAAGGACAAGACAAGAAACAGTGGATAGAAACTAATTAAGGAGAGATTCAATGTAAACATAAGATAAATTTCCTGATAGTGAGAACAATCAACCAGTGGAACAGCTTGCCTTCAGAAGTTGTGGGTGCTCCATCACTGGAGGCTTTTAAGAAGAGACTGAACAGCCACCTGTCTGAAATGGTATAGGTCAGGGGTAGGCAACCTTGGCTCTTTTATGACTCGTGGACTTCAACTGGCTCAGGAATTCTGGGAGTTGAAGTCCAGGAGTCATAAAAGAGCCAAGGTTGCCTACCCCTGGTATAGGGTCTCCTGCTTGAACAGGGGCTTGGACTAGAAGACCTCCAAAGTCCCTTCCAACTCTGATATTCTATGTTTATTTGATGAACTTGTAAAGGAAGCAATCTTAAATAAAAATTGCCAAAAGCAGATTGTTTGCATATTCATTTTCTCCCAACATAAGTTAGCTCCATGAGGGTCCAATAACTGAATTAAGAGAACATGGTGATTAGATGAAAACTCACTGCATACACCTTTCTCAGCATCTACAGTGCCTACCTGGTGTTGGCATGGAGAAGCAAGAATTTCCAGTTAGTATTGATGATGGCAGCTGAATGGCCTCCTCTTCATTGGAGCAAAACACTGAAATACTAGAAGAACAATTAACTTGATAATGTGTGTAACAGGGATGGGTAACATGTGGCACTCCAGATGTTACTGCCATGTTAGCTACAGCTGATGGGAAATGCAATACAATGACTGAAGTCTCATACACCTCCCTGCCCTACAGTAAGTTTGCATTTCTACAATTAAAACCAGGAATTAGTTTAAGATGCTCTGCCATTTGTTTTATCTTGCTTGTCCCACTATACCAAATGTTGCAAAGTGTGAGGTTTTATGCAAATTGGGATTGTAAAGCTTTTGAAAAGAGGCCCCAAAGTGATGGTGGTATTTAGCAATGCTAACAGGAGGGCTTCCAGATGCTGTACTTTTTCACATCATGACACAATTTTGTACTGAGAGCTCCCTGGTTGTTAAACCCATTTCTCTTCTGGGTTGTTTCCATTTTCACAACAGATCTAAAAGATGCTAAATCTTCAGCTTATTTTGGTAGCATTGCTGATTTCAACTCTTTTGAAACTGGTTAAATCTAATTTTTCTCCTTTGTTTTATGTTCTCTATTCTATGCTTTGTCTTCACCATAAAATATCACTGAAATAAATAGAAAAATGAATGAAGTTCTGGATGAGGTGTAAATTAGTGCCAGGCCGAAAAAAAAGTCTCTCACAGCAGATAAATGTTTTTTTTTTTAAATTCTTTCAGTGGAGACAAGTGATCATCAATGGAGTTTTACACTTAACTGCAAGGGGGCCAAAGTATCCTGAATTTTTATTGTACACCCTTTGCTCCAACAATAATCAATCTCCCTGGCTTCTCTCATTCAATGAAGTCCCAGAAAGTTGTTAGAACAGAACTCTGTCTCTGTCTCTGTCTCTGTCTCTGTCTCTGTCTCTGTCTCTCTCTCTCTCTCTCTCTCTCTCTCTCTCTCTCTGTGTGTGTGTGTGTGTGTGTGTGTGTGTGTGTGTGTGTGTGTGTATCCAGTAGCAGCTAACAGTAGCAGCTAAATGGTAAATTCATCCTTGAAAAATGTTAGGAGCGTTTATCATTTCCTGGGATAATTTGAAAAAATGTTTCACTCATGTTTTTAATCTATAAATTTGGTGGAAAGGCCATTTGTGCTTGACTGTCTTTTAAAAACTCTCCTGTGGCCTTCCCCAACTTGGTACCATTGTTAGCATATGTTGTAACCAGGTTGGGGAAGAAATACTACACTTTGGCAAATGACTCTGGCAGTCTCCTGCTAGCACAAAATCTCCTCAAACATTACCCGCTTGTTCCTAATAGAGTGTGCGCGCACACGCACCCATCTCATAAATATGCATTGCAGGCTTTTGACTTTTGTTTCAAACATCAGCAGAGTTCAGTTGTCTAAAGATAATGGCAAGTCTGCAAATGTGTGGACATCAAGCACCTCCAACCACCAGCTTTTATGAAGCCCTCCACAGAACATCTCCTCGGTGTGTCTCCCTTGCTGGCACTAATCTTTCACTTGTTTTCTTCTTTTGGCCCAGAAGAAGTGAGCAAGGCAAGTATGGTATGATGATCCTTTTTGTTATTGTTGCTGCCTTCCAGTCATTGTTGAATCCTGGTGATTGTCTGGACTAGTCCCTGGAGTTTTCTTAGCAATGTTTTTCACCCTTGCACCCTTCCTAGAACTGAGAGAGGGGGGGGGGGAGAGAGAGAGAGACTGACCCAAGGTCATTCAGCTAAATTCATACCTAAGACAGGATAATAATAATAATAATAATAATAATAACAACAACAACAACAACAACAACTTTATTGTCACTTTGAATGTGCCCCAAATGGCATACATCAAAATGAACTCATGGTCTCCCAATTTCTAGCCTGATGCTTTGTCTACTACACCAAACTGGATCTTTTTTTCCAGTCTTCATTATATCTAGAGAAGGCAGATGAATTGAGATAAGACAGCAAGGGAAAAAACCCAAGGTGACAAGCCTTTGCAACTTGATTATTGGACCTGTAGAATCTGGGCAGATGTCTGACAATGCTTGCTTCTGTTGCCAGTCTAAACCAAAGGCCAAACCTCTACAATATTATTTTTCATACCCTTAAAAAGTACTTTCCCAACCCTAGCCTGCTTATACAGTGTCAGAATACTAGCTGTGGACAAATGACAGCAGTCTTGTTCTGTGTTTTGCTTCTGAACTGAATGACTAAAACAGCTTTATGTTCACTCCAGGGAAAGTGAGTAATTTCTGCTGCAAACTTCCATCTCCAACCTGTATGGAGTCTGAAGTGATTAATGTTTTCCAAATCGTTTTGTTGTTGTTAGGCTGAGAGCAGTCATCAGCTAGTTTGGAGGGTTCATGTTGTTTTCTTCATAGGAATTTAGAACTAAATCCTTTAATCTGTGTCTGGGTTTCTCAAGTTGAAAGAAAGAAAGAAAGAAAGAAAGAAAGAAAGAAAGAAAGGAAGGAAGGAAGGAAGGAAGGAAGGAAGGAAGGAAGGAAGGAAGGAAGGAAGGAAGGAAGGAGGAAATGTGCAATAAAGCCTTGGTCAGAAGACCACTGGAAAGCATTTAAACAAATATCTAGGGTTATTTTGTTTTCCTCAAAGCATATAGCTTATTCACTTAATCATTGACTTAATCACTGGCAATTGGCAAAGATGCATTAAACCATTTTATATGAGAAACTGAAACATTTTCTGCCTGAAAATTATTTTTGACTGCCAGTGCTTTTCTATATAGTGCGGCATTGCATAGACCTGCAGTTCTGACTAATCAGTTGAGAGCTATTATAAAAAAAACAAACTGTGCCTCTTCAATACAAGCTAATACATCATACATCATATAGTCTGAGCTTAAGGGAGCCCTCTGTGGGCCTCATCTAAGGCAGCACAAGTTAGTGGTCTGTGGCAGTAACTTGCAGATATGAATTGAGCAGCTGGGATCTGGGGCACCTTTTAAAAAATCTGTAGTACCTCAGAGCCATCTTAGGTGACAGCTTGATATATAATTATAATGGTAGTTGATAAGTAGAATGTTTTCCTGAGGAATAAATGAGGCAGGAGACCAGCGAGGTACCTGTAATGGGTCCTCACTGAAACTTTAGCAGGTGCCAAAGAATACCTTGTCTTGATATTCTGTCTTTGGATTTATTTAAATAATGGGTGACTTCGGGCCAGTCATGCTTTATCATCCCAACCCATCTCATAAGAAGTTGTGAGGGAAATAGGATGAGGTAAGAGTATTATGTATGCTTGCCACCTTGAGTTACCTATAAAATAATAAAGGCAGGATTAAAAAACAAACAAATATTAAACAAATAAACAAGCAAGCAAGCTAACCCGATGGTCTTTCAAGCAGTTGTTGCTGTCACAGTAGAAGCTTAAGATACAGTTAGACTGCTGTTACAATCAGTGGTTATTGATTTATTTAGTGTATGGTGATGTTACATTAGCTTGGAGACTACAATGCTAATACATAGTAGTAGTTTGGCTGCCTAAGACTGTTAGCTGATTTGGTTCACATGTGCGTGCTCTCCAAGGTGCACCACAGGGGGGGAGGCATCCGCATGAAATGGCAACTCATCTTCCCACTGAAGTGCCACTTATTTATCTACTCACATATAACATGTGAGTAGATAAATAAGTGGCACTTCAGTGGAAAGCATATAACATGCTTTCAAACTGCTAAGTGGGCAGAAGCTAGGGCAAGTCACGCAAGCTCACCCCCCCCGCCACACAGTGCTAGTACTCAAACCACTGGACAAAGACCACCCCCAACGACATTAAGCCACTGAGCCACTGTGCCTCTAAATGCAGTTGTTATTTAGGCTTATACTCATGAAAAGTGCATGAAGTCTCTGCTGAGGAATGAAGAAGTGTGCCACATCACAGTGAACAAGCATATCGGTGTAGAATATCCCACATGAATGAAGTGCAGGATACAGCTATATTCAAAGAGAGAGAATAAATAAAAATGGCACAAAAGTGAGTGAAAGCTTTGGGTTTTCTATCATTCTCTTGCATTACTTGCTCTAAAGCTATTGTTTTTCTATGGACATTAATTTTTTTCCCCCTCACAATCCAACTTCAGGATGAAAGGAACTGAGAAGTATGTGTGTGTTTCTGTTGTGTTCTTCATTCTACCCAAACAATCTTCTCCACTGCACTCTGCAATCTTCCTAGCTTCTTATGCTTCAGAAAACTACAGAGAAAATTATTTAGGGACTCCTACTATGGGGATTTTTCAGTTGAGGAAGAGTAGTAGGAAGATTGCAACTGAAAATAATTACAGCCCCTCCCTCTCTTCACAACAGTAAAGTAGCTTCAAAAATATCACCCAACGTAATCTTGAAAGAATACTGTAGATGCATTTTCCCTGGAGAAATCGAAGGATCATTTTCAATACAGAACTTCAAGATTCTCAAACAGGGCTTTTTTTCTAGTCTTACCCAAAGAAGTCAGAGATTGCTCCAGGATTTAGATACACAATGCAAGACTCTGTCACTGACCTTTGGATTCTTTCCATATTTCTCAGTAAGCTGATAAGAACAGAGGGTGAAGTGCTAAAACAACAGATTTAGACCCAAATGATCTTTTTGTGCTAGTAAACACACACACACACACACACACACACACACACACAGAAGTTGAAAAAGATAAGAGAGGGCAAGATCTAGAGGGAGAATCTTGGGCTCACATGAGGGAGATGTTTCTCCACAAGTACATTAGAATGCTTTCTTTAATTCCATCTGGTAAAAAGCCTACAGTGGATTTGAATCTTAATTTTTCCCCAAAGGGAAACACATTGGGAATCATTCTCAAGCATGTGGAAAACACAGCATGCCTGGGTTGCAATTATTGTCCCTTCTGTGGAAAAATATGAATAGGGGCCTGCAGGAATGAAGTATCCTGTCCATGCATCTTTCTGGATAAAACCTGTGTGTATGCCATCACGGGTATTGATCTAAAAGCTCTTATGTAGAGGAAGCTAGTCTATCAAAACGTTGTCCTGCATAAGGATGACTTCTATGAAGGAAACCAATAAGGTGTGCATAAGTGATGGGAACAGATTGTATATAGTGTAGTAGAATTGTTGTGAAGTTCTCTTAAATGATGATGGTTTTTGTTTGTTTGTTTCTCTCTAGAATTCTGTTGCTGTTCCAAGATTCTCTATCTATACGTTGCTCTCACCTGTGCTGTGTTGTCACCTATGAAGGCAACTCAAGTGTTTATTTTGCCATGGTAACTTGGTTGGGGCAGCTGGATCAGATGACATTGCACAGATACCATCTCCTTGTAGGAGAAATGACATATGTTCGTTGACCTTCACTGAATGAATTTGCAAGAAACAGCATGGATGTCTTGCAAACAAACAAGCACACTTTTCTTTTTTCTTTTCATCTCTCTTTGGATTTTGTTTTGTAGGTAGTTCGGGATCTGGTTTACTTTAAAAGAGTGAAAGAGACAGAATCCCCCGAGGTAATTAACTGAGTACTGGGAGGTCTTGGTGACACAATTGTACTGGCATCAAATCAATAAAAACAGAAGAGAGAGAGAGAGAGAGAGAGAGAGATGTAATTAAAACATTATGCTAAGAAGGAACAAAAGCCATAATTAAAAGAGGCAAACTATTGTTTTGTGACACTAATTGTGCTTTAATTCTTCAATAGCAGAATGGCATAAAAACTGAATGAATTCCCCACATCTCTGCTGTAGAATTAGGTTCTTTGCAGTTAGTGTGATAACAGTATTTGGGTTCTAGAGCAGATGATGTCTTATGTGTTTATTTATCGGTGGATAAAATAACTTATTTATAAAATAGCATGACAAAAAAAGAAAATGTGGTGAGCATAATGTTAATCTGTCAGATGCACCTGCTTGTTTGTTTGTTCATTTATTTATTTGAAAACTTATATGGTTGTTATCTTAATCAAATATGTATGTAAAAAAACAAAATAAAACATATGGCATACATCTGGATTCTGCAGCCACACTATTGTAGATCCTTGCACTGATTTTGACAGATGTTTTAGGTGAACAATTCCTATCTTCTGTTTCTGTGTCATGTTTTACCATACACAAAGGAGAATTTTGGCAGCCTAGGAAAAGTCCAGAATCATAAACTAGCTCATATAACTTAAATAAGATATTTATTAGTGATTTAAAAAAAAAAGTCAGAAGCATGGAGAAACTATCAGTTACTATAGCTTTATTCAAAGCTACAAAGTTTCTGGAGGTTTTGGATAGATTTAACCATGCCAAGTTTGCAAAATAAAACAAAACAAAAATAAAGTTCTGTTTTTGTTTTGTATTGTTTTTATTTCATTGATTTATTATTCATAGAAAGTGGGCAGGCCTGGTTATTTCATTGTTGGAGTGGCATGGCAGCTTTGTGATGCTGGCATATGAAGAAACTGCTTTTATTTTTGTAGAAGTTACCCAGAGTAGCATGGGTTCACACTATGGTGCTATAAATATAGATAATAATACTGGAATACAAATTGGTAATTTATTTTGTCATCTCTCTCTCTCACACACACACATACACACATCATTGTCACTGGCGATGGGAATCTGAGAAAGAGGCCATAACTGAAGTCCCACACTATATTTATTTATTTGATTCAATTTAACTCATTTCACAAACTGTCATACTACAAGTACAAAAGGGGTGAAGCTCTGTCATAACACCATGTCCACCATCTTGCAGATTTTGACACATGCATATCTTGGACATCTCTGTCAACTTTATAGTCTAGTACTTGATGACCAACTTCAGCTTCACATTTCACTTGAACTGAAGTCCACCAGTTGTGCAAAATATTTCTAATTTTAATTAATTTCCAATTCTTGGTATTTTTTTAGTTTCTTTCTAGAAATCATCTTCCATATCACTGGCATCAAAATATTTACAACATGCTTCCTCCAGCTGAGCCATAGAAGAACACAACCAATGCCTCATACCCCTTATGTTTTTAGTTCATACTGTGCTTATTTGTATGGTGATTTATAACAAAATTTAGCCATAGCTGTCATAGATGAGCTACTCCATATAAAAGCTAAGCAAAATGCTGGCATGACATTATGGCAGCTGTACTTCTAAAAGATGTGGGGGACCACAGGAAGCAGGATATGGCTACAGGTCCACCTCAGGAAACTGACCTTCCTTCAAGCTTCTCAAGACTATAGGGATCTTAACAGAAAACCAGATTCAGATACAACTAAGCCAGAAATACTTTGGTTCGTTGGGTGAACCAAGACAACAGTGTGGGAGTGCACATGTGCCAAACTGATTTGGCAGACTGCAAAGACCCAGTGTGGAAGTTTCCCCAAACCGAAAGAATACTTATCTAGGTATTTACTTCGAATGCCACCACCTATAAATTTTTATTGTGTGTCAAAATCAATACCTAGTTCAGAAATATAATTTAGAGTGAAAAGAGTTTCATTAAGTTGTTCTTATTGTTAAATAACGAGACTCAGACATTGCAGATTGCAAATCACTGAGAGATTTTTTACCTGCCTTCTGTCCACTCCTGAACAAATGCCTCTTCCGATCGTAAAAAGAATGGAACTAAATGGCAGTTCTGCTAAAAGGTACATTTCAGTTCAGATGCTGAACTGTTAACCTTAACTTGATAAAACTTATCAGCAGAAACTTTGTCAAGTTAGATCCATCTCAATATCCCAAAAGTGCTTTTTCCGAAAGGCAATTGGATTTTCTTGGGGTTTTTTTCTTTGAAAACATTTCACTTCTCATTCAAGAAGCTTCTTCAGTTCTAACTGACTGGTGGGGAACAGAAAGATTTATATTCCTTAGCAGTCATCTGGTCATTAGCACTCTGAAAGTTAGTTGTTCGCTCTCTGAGAATTGTTGGGGCCACTGGAGGGTTTAACGGTATCCTCAGAGTCACCTGAATCAGAGTGTAAATGGGTATGGAGCCTTCCTGGAACTGCTGAAAGTCCTGCATTATAAACAGGAGATAGGTGGTGTTGTATCCCTCCCCCTCTGGTGAGAGAGGACTGTTCAGTCTTAACAAAGATGGCTTCCCTCAGAGTACTAACAACCAGATGACTGCAAAGAACATAAATCAGCATTTCCCACCAGTCACTTAGAAATGAAGAAGCTTCTTGGATGAGAAGCAAAATGTTTTTAAAGAAACAAACTCAAGAAAGTCCAGTTGCTTTTTGGAAAAAGCATCTTTGGGACAACCATGACCTGAATGATTGAGAATATCCATAGACATAGGACATTTTCTCCTCAAAATTCTCCAATGCTCCAGCCTCTGTGGCTCTCAGCATTATTTCTCCTATTTTCCAACACCCCACCACCAGCACCACCACCACCACCATTGGAGCAGATTTGCAAGGCATAGAGGGAAAGAACAAATTGACAAGGGATTCATCTTTCAGTAGGTTTCTTCTGGTGGAGCTGAAGCCTTCTGTGAATCAAAGTAACACCCCCTCCCTCCCCTTGGTCCTGTGTGAAGGCAGGTCCCAGATAAGAAGGCAAGCTCTGCCAGTGGATTTAGGAGCCTGGTGTTCAGAGGGATCCAGCTCTTGTCTGCATGTGAGGAGAAGCCATGTAAGTAGCAAAGGAAAACACCCCCAAAAATAATGTCAGGGAAGAGAGAATTAACACCAGCCATTATAAAAATGGGGAAAGGGAACTGCAAATGTATCAGTCGTATAGGAAGCACCACCTCCCTGTTCTTCTTCTTTTTTTCTGGGTTAGTTGCAGAATCTAGAGAAGACTTCAGAAACTTATTTGTACATGAACTATCACTACTGAGGCTTTTGCTGCAAACAACAAAGAAGACATTTTGTCTTTGTTTTCATATAACAGAAGACTGTAAACAAACACATTGTCTTAAGAACACAGACATTTGTTAATAATGCAGAGAGATTCAATTAACAGTAAAAGTCACATAGTAAATAAATGGCAGAACCAACCCCAGAACCCAAATCTCTTGTTCTTTTATCCAGACCTCATTGATTCCCACAGTTTCAACAAAGACTTCAATTAGGACTAACAACAAAGAGGAAAAATGTCCTTCCAGTATTGATGGGGGTGGTGGAGAGAATCTCCCTGCAGCGGACTCTGTCCTTTAACATTAAGAACATTAATTAATAACATTAGTCCTAGCACTTTATCTTCTGAATCTGTGACAAAGCAGTAAATTGTTCCAGCGGGTTAGTCAAACACTGCTAGGGAAAAAAAACATTAATGTATTACATGGGATATTATCCTTTTTCATAATTGCAAAAAGGCTAAATGTACATGTATATGGATGGGTAGCACTGCGTCAGTTAGCTTCTCCTTATCCCCAACCCTACTCTCATCCTATAAAAGTTTATTCAGATAGCTAGAACTGAGATAGACAATCTTGTGTTTCCTGAATATTCTGTATTATAATTCATATAAACTCCTCACACAATTAATGCTCAGGAATTAGTAGAGCTATAGTGTGAAACCTTGTGTAGATAGCCAGTACATAGCCATTTCTCTGTAGAAAGCTTCAGCTGGGATTGTAAAAGACTAGGAACCCTGTCTATAAACCACTGTAATGCTTGACTATAAAAATAAACATCAGAAACATAGCTCTTTTCTAATGCTGCTCTACCTTACACTTCTATTTTCATCTTGTACAAAGGACTTGTGAAAAAATATTTTTGGAACAACAATCTTACACATTCAAGACCCAACTTTTGCATTTGGGATATTCCTATTTTGCTTGGCATTTCTATTAAAATGCTATTAAAATTTATTTTGCATTCTCAATAAATTCTCAATTTATTCTAAATTTTAATCCATTAAAATTTGGTGATGCATTTTAAAAAGCTCAAAACACTGCTCCAGGAGAGACACGTTCCAGAGGCTGTGGAAGATTTCACACAATGCTTCTCCACAATGCTTTCCTGTTGTGATGGCTTGGCTTAGGCCTCTCAGTTGGGGGCATCAGGGCTAGTGCTAAAAAGAGTTGCCTAGCATTTCCTTAATGGAAAAATCAGTCCTGCCTCATGAAGAGGCTGAGCTTGAAATGAAAAAAATAAGTGCCCAAAGTGAAAAGAAATATTAAAAAGCTACATGGGCAGCCATTTCTGAAAGGGTTAGCTCAAGACATGTTACAGCTTCTCGTAAAGAATTCAATCATGTCCCCACTGTCTGGGACACACAGTTACAAATTCTTTGGATAGATGATTGATGCCTATAAAGCAGAGGTCCACAACCTTTGGACTTGGAGGCCTGACTGGGGGGGGGGAGAGGGGAACCAAGGTGCATGACCGGTGTGCTGGTAAATGCATAACTCAACTTGAGCGAGTGGTGGGCCCACTGCTTATGCAAGTTGAGCTGCGCGCTCACACATGCGTGCTGGCTGCTATTCACGCTGCCCGATTCAGAATAGGCCATGGCCTGGAAGTGGTCTGGGATGCTGGGAGTTGATGACCCCTGCTATAAAGGACAGCATCTTCCAGTGCATTTAAAGGCAATAGACAAATTTAAAAGCCATAAACCACCTTGCTTGACCACCTAGCATTTCCCCTCTAATACCTTCTTATCATGCTGGCATATACCTGTTTGTATGAAAAGTCAACATTTTATACACATTCCCAATGATTGCTGGATTAGGTGCTGATTATCTACAGTTGCTTAGTTTTAGCAGGAAATGCTACAGCTTTCAATGACTCAGTGCATCCTTTGGACAAGATGAATTTGGATACACTCCAGAAGAATTCTCTTCCTCCTGTGAAAAAACACTCCATGAAAGATCTGTAAATATTTAAATGCCGGTTAACCCTCCCCTCAAAAAATGTTAATTCAAATCACAGGTGGGCAATTTATTTTGAGCTAGGGGTTGCTCTTGGACTCTAAGTGGTTCATTGGGTCAATTTTAAAATTGTAAGGGGCAGACAAATTAAGTTTACACTTAATTATTTAAATATAATTAACATTATTCTTTCCAGTTATGTATTTAAGAAGTTTCACCTAAGGTCACATTAATACCTTCAGTTTGGTAACAAGTTGAGATCACTATAGACCAATCTTCTGGGGGTTGCATGTGGAGTTAAGGAGTATAGCTCTGGTGTAAGTCATCTTTTATTCATAATCATTCTAACAAGACTGAACATATACCCAGTGCATATGTATAGTTGATCCAATGTTAATTTAACTTTAAAAGAAATGTTTATTCTTACATAGAAGGTCATGGGCTAACATACTCTATCAAGAACTAAACATGAGTCCTTTTAGGTATCCTATAGATTTGAATAAGTTCAACTTTTCCATTGGAGAGTTGTGATGGTAAGAATGGCCAAAGGAAAAAGAAAAAAAGGTTTAACATTTAGAAATATACCAGCTTGTCCATATGGTGTTGGTAATATAATTCATTATGGCAGTTATGTTCATTTGGTCAAAACCCCACCTTTTTAAAAATATGTAACAGCCATTGCTGTAGTTTTTTAAATTGTCCTGAAGATTCTCCTGGAAGTACAATAATCTCACTTCACCCTAAGCAGAAAACATCCTTCTCATAACTCATTCCTCCTATTGATATGCTAAATATGCAATAATTTCCCAAATCCCAAGTACAAAATATTAAAAAATTCAAAATTTGGAAATACATCCCTCTACTTCCTGGCTTTGGTTTATGAATATGCTAATATTTCTTTGGGATAATCCCAACTACACAATTTATGCTCAAGGAAATGTCACTAAATAACAACTGTATTAAGATAGGATGTCACTACACTCACATGTCAGAATTCCAAGAGCTTGACTTGGTACTCCAATATCTAATCAGAATGGCCATAAATCTAAATTTAGCAATTAATGTATTTGTGCCACATGTTGACAGGTATCATCTTCTACTGTTACTAGAGAAGGCCTAAGTAGTTAGTTGTCTGGCAACAAGTATCATAAACATATATACATAAGCAATCACTGCAGCAAAACATTTTTTAACTTGTCTTCAAGTAAACAAAACTAAGAAATAAAAATCCACATAATATGTTTTAAGCTTCCAGATGAATCAGTTCTGGTTGATCTTCTAGTCAATGGATTGGGATTTTGAGCATTATACTCCTAATCATCTGCAAAGCACCAGGTAACTATCCTTCCTCTTGTGATCTCATGTTCAGAAGAAGATGACATCTTGATTCATTTAAATAACATGCCAACATCTGAGCCAGGGACCTGTAGAGAATCTTGGCTGCATAAATCAGGTCACTTACTAGATGACAACAAAAAAGACACAAGCTCCATTTTCTGTCTTCAAACCAACATCTTTGATTATTCATATAATTTACTGCAGCTAGGATTGTGTTTGCACAAAATTGAAAAGCACTGAAAGCCCCCCCCCCCAGATGGAGAGGTGATTGGGAAAATATTGGAATGTGCGGAAATGAATAGATTAACAATCACAATTAAAGACAAAGTCAGAGTATTATGAAATTTGGGGAATTTTTTATGATTGGGTGAAAAGAGAATATGGTTAAAACAGTGGTTCTCAACCTGTGGGTCGGGACCCCGTTTGGGGTCAAACGACCATTTCACGGGGGTCACCAAACCACGCTGTCCGCCATTTTTTTCCCTTTTCCCTAGCTGTCCTACTCCCTCTTATTGGTGGCCACACCCACTTGGGGGTCACCACAACATGGGGAACTGTATTATGGGGTCATGGCATTTGAAAGGTTGAGAACCACTGGGTTAAAAGATTGTCAACACCAGTTTAGATGGAAGAAAAAGGAGGAGATAAGGAGAGAGACCCAGGCGACACAGTATTGAATAACTGGAGGTCGTATAAATATTTATAGAAGTACATACCGAGAAGGATGGATAAATAGAAGTATTAACGTAATAGAAAATCAATCTTATTACCGTAAATGCCGGCGTATAAGGCGACTTCCGCGAGGGCTGAAATCGGCGCCAAAGACGGGGGTCGTCTTATATGCCGAGTCATCTTATATGCCGGAAATACTGGTAGTTTCCGGCGTATAAGACGACGTTCTAGGAATGCGGCCCAGCTATAAAGACGGGGGTCGTCTTATACGCCGGGTCGCCTTGTACGCCGGCATTTACGGTACATTTAATACAGATAGGAAAATTTAGAGGGAGGAGTTGCTCGGACACTACCCCTGAATTGTATCTAAAGAGGAATGAGAGGGAAGAAAGGAGAGGAGAGAGAGAAGAGAGTAAAGGAGGGGGGAAGGAAGGAGGAAGGTTGGAGGAGAAGAGGAGGAGAAATGGGAGGGGAGTGGTGAAGGGAAGAGGAGAGGAGAGGAAGAAGAGGGAAGTAGGGAAGAAAGAGAAGAAAGGGAGAAAGAAGGTAGAGAAGAGGGAAGAGAGAGAAGGAGTGTGGATACAGTGAAAGGGGAAATGGGCGAGCAACACCAAAATTTATCTGCATGTATTTATTTTATTTTATTAAGAGTATCTGATAGATAAGAATGTAAAAAGAATGTATGTTAATACTTAATTAAATATTACGGTATATTTGTTGATGTGTATGGGGGAGAGTTGGAAAAATAACAATAAAAAATGAGTGAAAAAAAACCCAATTTCCTTTTCTGATGTGAGCCAAAGACTTCATATGCATCTTTCCTTCACCATGTTCATCTACTGTACATATCTGAGAAACAAAGTAAAGTTCAATTTTTAATATAAAATTTTGTATCAAAACAATGATTTTAAAAAACTTTGGCTTTTTTTCCCTTTGACAGTATATTATTTTTCTCTCTCTGGCATATATAGTAATTTTAATAGTTTTTATTCAGGATCCCCTCTTTCTTGCAGATGTTAGATGGTTACACTTTTCATCTGCTGTTGTTTGGAGTTTGTTTTGAACTTTTAATGCAAGCAATGTCTGAACTGGGGAGGCAAACACTTCACTAGAGAAACTTCAAAAGGATTCAGACAACAACCCCATGCTTGATAAAGAAGCCAAGCAAAATATTTTTTTAAAAAAAACCCTAAATCTTAGAAAAGTAAAAGCCAAAAATTAAAAAATTAAATAATAATAGCATCTGTCACTGTCAAAGAGAAAAGTTGATATCTAGATAAGAGTAGGTGATTTGACTGAGAAGATCACGGGTGGGATCAGCCATATTTATCTACTAAAAGAATGATACTGCATGCTTCTTCTCTTCAAGTCTCTTCTGGAGAATTAAGAGAATCTGGAACAGTTTCTGGTGGTGTAGTAAAAGATACAGGGAATGAGGACAGCAAGGGACCAACTTCATATGACAGAAGTATGAATGTAGTCCAATATTACAGAATTAGTTTGTTGTATAATGGAGTTTTATGGGTACAAACATTGGGGAAAACAAAATTATCTGTACAATATTTCTGGGAACTTACACCAGTTTCCCAACTGATTCTCACAAGCATACTAGAACTTTAACTATTAAATGGAAGACTTTCAAATAAATCCATGAAAAAGGGAAGCACTGACATTTTAAAAAATGATGAAACTACATCATCTGGGAATTTCTAGGATAGCTGAATGACAATTGATTGCTTACCAAACGGCATTACAAGAAATGCAGTTCGTTAGATTAGTCAACTATGTTCATCAGGAATTTTCAGAAATTGTTCAGATTGATAATATGTGCAAAGCAAAACCTGGATTACTTCACTCCACTGCTCCACTCCCATCAACCCACATTTTTTTTTTAGAACATGGAGCTGACAGCATCAAGTGAATTGATGACTTGACATTGCGTGTTGTGAAATACAGTATCAGTTAACATGATCAGAAAAGGAGAAAGTACTATAAACTCAGCTCCTAATGACAATTCTTGAATTACTTGTCAAGCAACCTTTTCTACTCAATCAATACAAAATGATGGACTTTTAAGGGGCAAGATGTGTAGCTGTATAAAATCTAAGTTTGTCCATTAATATCCTACACAAACATAATTTTTTTTTAAATATTACTTTCATTTATTCAGGCTTTGAAGTTACACTTCATAAATTAATCTTTACCTGAATTGTCATTTAGAATTTTATCTTTATTTATATCAGAATATTATACTTTCTGATTGAATCTTTTATTTTTATATATTTTCAAAATTTTGATGATTACATATATGGTGTCACTTGCAAATTCTTAAAGCTGAAATGGCACAAAAGCATTCATAATTAATTATCACCCATAAGCTATCACAGTTTCCTAAGTAATTAGGAAATTGTGATTATTTATTACAGATAAATAATGATATTACCGGTATGAAGAAGAGCCTGGCGTCATATCAGTGGTGAATATAGAGCAATCTGTAGAACTTAAGAATTCTCTTATCCTGTGAAGAGATCTTCTGGAGTTTCTGGGTATTAAAACTTTTGTGTGAGACTATAAAATAATCACTATTTAAATTTATTCTAAAATATTTGCATTTGTTTATTTATACAGTTTATACGCTGGTTGCTGCCTAATGACTCTAGGAAGCTTACAGTGAAGATACTTACATTGTATTGCAGGACTGTGATCTCTGTAGTGGTGGGGAATAGACTGGAAACATTCATCCTGTCTTAGAAATAGGAAGTCTCACACAGTGAAAGCCACATTAATAGGGATAAATAGTATTATGGTCAGATTCTTTTTAAGACAGTAGCAAAAGCAAAGGCCAATATGTTCTGTGCATATTTGGGTGATTATTGACCCTAAATATGCCAGTCTCTAATTTTTCTGGCTCACTTTTATTCCTCCTCCCATCTCCACTGCAAATCCTATCTTGTTTGAGTTGGACTAAAAAACCTCCAAGGTCCCTTCCAGATCTATTCTGACTGAATTTCTATCAATGTGGTTTTTAAAAATCACTAAACATTGAAACGCTCACAGCACAGCTTTCAGGAAGTATATCTTTTATCATGAATTAGCTAATTTAAACAACTTAGAATTTAATGTTCAACTCAATCTCCTAATTTGGAAGTAGAATTAGCTATTCTGATGCCTTGGCACTAATATTAAATAGTCATATTTCATTTGGAATTCAGACAAAAGTTGGGCTACAATACCTGAGAGATAATACTATCTGTTGGTAACCATTGTTTTTGTACCTGCTGTACCATAGCTTCTGGTTCTCAATTGTTATGAATTGCCAGTGATTGTGAATCAAGTTCCAAATAGGTCTACTTCCCTCTCTTCCTCTAGTTTCCAGCACTTCTAGTTCAGAAATAAGAATAATTAATTAACCATTGTTAGGAAAAAAAAACACTCCACATCTCAAGGACTATTAGACATGAATTTATGTTACCGAATATACTGAAAAACCATTACATCTAATGGGTAAACTACTTGCAACTACTTGGATGGAAGGCAATAAGACAAAAGTCTTATCTTAACGTTTTCGTAGACATCGCTCAGGATCTTTAAAAAAAGCCAAAAATATGTTATTTGATTATGCTTATGAACAGTTCCCAAAGTTATTTCTTAATTCTTGAAAATTAAATTTTATCAGTTGTTGTTTCAGTGTTTGACTTCATTGTAGAACTTTGGTTAGCTCATTGCTCTGTGTTTTACTTAGAAGGATTCTACAGAAACCAGCTCCTAATGTCATAATATTTTGCTGAATCTCTCAAGATGCTTCACAAGCAAACTTAAGCAACATCTGTTGGGTGTGGCTTTATGTCACAGTATCACTACACCCTTAACAGAAGGATTCAAAATAGTCAGCAGTACATTCTACTATTCTTCTAAATTATGAGTAATTTCTGAGCACCAAATATATAATGATGCAGTAACTATAATCTAATTAAGTTGTATTAGACCACTTTAAAAAAAAAAAAGACCCAACAACCACAAACTGCAATCATCAATCATCTAGCTGAACATAAGGAAAATAGTTTTAACTCAGAAAGCTTTTACTTTCCCATAAGATTTCTTTTAATTTGGGGGGCAGATTTCAATTGAAAATGAAGGTATCTGATCGTTAGAATCTAAAATAGGAAAGTGCTCAACTAGCTAAGAGAGGAAAGAGATGCCAGAGTTGAGTACAATCTAGGTAATGAATTTTCATAGGTTATATCAAAGTTACATTTTAATGACGTTTGAGACTTCCTGAAGAGAAAACTAGACACATGATACTTGATTCGTAATTATTATAGAGAAAAATTTGAAGATTTGGCCTTTTCTCATCTTTGTTCTTCTCTATCCATGTTATCTCTAGAGTCCAGAAAGATTTTAGGCAGTAGATAAATTGGGTAGATAACAAACCACTGCCATTTCTTTTCACTTTATTTTCTAGGTGCATCAAAACAAGATGACATTGGTGTATCAAATTCTGGTGTCTCATATTTGAAATTCATATTGAAGAACGTGGAGCCATGGATATTCACTGACTACTATTTATTGATCAAGCAGGAAAAAGTAGATTTTAACTTCTAGTGTCATAATTGAAAGATAAGATATATGACAAACCAACAAATTACTCATTCAAATATTCAAAGCTACATATACTTCCTTTTCGGAGCACTGTACCAAAATGTATGGCCTTATATTTGCTTACTACAACTGGGCTGAGGTATGTTTTAAAGAAAAGATTTTAATGAACTTAAATTTGCCTTCTTTCCTGGGTAGCAAATTTACCCAGAAATTAGATTGAATCTGAAAAAAGTATCAGGTGAGCATTACAGTTAATGATTGTGAAATTTGTTTGTCCGAATGTATTGTTTCTTTTGGAATCTCATGATTCAAAGGATATTTTAAACACTATATCTTAAAATTATTGATATTGCTATCAGTGTTGACAACTAATCAAATCACTCTGTTTATAGATTGTCTGTAAATATCATTACATAGTGAATTATTTAGAATTCAAATGTTGTGAAAGCTACAAAAAAGGATTGATAGGTTTCTACAGGATTTAAATATATCAACATAAATACCATATCACCAAACCTCCTAACATCACAACCTGATCAGTAAGATGTTTTTTAATCACTGTAATTTGACAGAATGTTCATGGTTTTCAAAATTGAGAATTAAATACTAGAACACTGAAGTGTAAATCAACATAATAGAAATGATGGAACCAATATGTACACTTATGGTATTAATATTAATATGCATAATCACCCTATGTTCCCTCCCTGCCACTTCATATCAGTTTAAATCTTGTATTGTTTAACCCAGTGGTCTTCAAACTTGGCCCTTTTATGTGGACTTCAACTCCCAGAATTCCTCAGCCAGGCACGCTAGCTGAAGAATTCTGGGAGTTGAAGTCCAAAAGTCATAAAAGGGCCAGGTTTGATGACCCCCTGCTTTAACCACTCTGTGCATGTGATGAAGTGAGCTGTAGCTCACCAAAATCTCATGCTAGTAATAAAAATAATTATTAAATTATTATTAATAATAATTCCTTAGTCTGAAATGATGCTACTGGACTCCCAATTTTCATAACCTTCTTTCTGAACATCTTCCCAGTTCTTTCTTTATCTAGAAAAGTCATTAAAAAAGAAAAGCCATAACTTGACCGCTTCTACTTAGAATTGCCGAGAGTATATCTGCATTAAACATTGCCTGTTGATATTGAAGCACGTGCAAATTGTTCTGTGTTATTTTGGTTAGAGTCAATGTACTGAAAAGAAACATATTTTTTAAAAAAATGTTTGAAAAGGCTATTAGAGGAGGAAATGAAGTCATTTTCCATATAGATATTTTTAAAATGCTAATATTTATACAAAATCCAATGTGTGGCGCTAATACTTACCTCACAGGACATTGGTTTGAAATCACCTGTGGTGGATGCTTTGCAAAGTACATGGGAACTGCATGAGTTCTGACTCACAAGGAAAGGGAGTTGTAACAATTGGATCCACATCATGTGTTTACAATTGCCCATGTCATTAAGCTCTACTATCCAAGCTCTGCTACCCTGGGAGATTTCCAGGATCACTACATTTGGATTGTAAATTCATGTACAATTACCTATTAAGATACAAATTATTCCCTAAAGCCAAGTAATAATGTTCTAATGGTTAACTGTAGTATTCCTGCCTTGTATCTTGGAGTTGATGTGCAGCTGCTTAAATGTAAAGCATTAAAAACAAACAATTGGTGAGGAATAATAGATTATAGATTATAATTTTTCACCTCCAATTAGAAATTCCATAATTCTAAGAGTTATGAAGAATGTTAAATATTGCATATTGTGAAACTCTTCTGAAAATTAGGACATGGCTTTCAATACTGTGACTGTTTATAAACCTCTTGTTTATAAATCTCTGGCCTACCATTGCTATTTTTCAAGGCTTTGTTTGATCTTTCTTTCCTCAGACAGTTTAAAGTTAAATGAATGTCTCCTGCAAGTCTTTGAAAGCTTCCTGGTATTTATATATTTGTGAATGACAACAAAGAGATTCACCCCCCATCTCTATTATCTGGTTGGGGTATAATTAGATCAGTGATAACTTATGAAGTCTTTTCATTTTTAATTCTAAGATCAACAGAGCTGTTTCTTTGACTCATAAATACAGTAGGGAAATAGCTGATGTTAAGAGAAACCACAGCTTCTATTTAAAAACACTGTAATATTATTTCCTCAAGTCTATGTTGTTGTTTTTCAGGACAAACTCTTTCCTACCTGGAAGCTTATCAGGAGTGTGCTACTGATTTAATTGGCTAAAAATTTATCCCTAACCTTTGTCCTGATTGATGTTTATATCATCCTCAATCATTGGGAAACACCATAGGTCTTAGCTGTCCCATAAGACAGTTTCCATTTGTTCTGGGGGAACGGGGTTATATCATTGCTCTAGGGCAGGGGTCTTCAAACTTGGCCCTTTTATGACTTGTGGACTTCAACTCCCAGAATTCCTCAGCCAAGCATGCTGGTTGAGGAATTCTGGAAGTTGAAATCCACAGGTCATAAAAGGGCCAAGTTTGAAGACCCCTGTTCTAGGGGAGTTTTAAATATGAAACAACAGACCATCAGAGGTGAAATAAGCAAAGCCATAGTTTGGTTTCTAAGCAGAGTCCTACAAAGTAGGTATCAAGTTTGGGCCCAAAGCTTGAAACTCAATGTGAAGAACTGTTTCCTCTACTTCAGAACTGAGGAATGCTATAAGAAAGAGAGATTCCAATGAAGGTCATTTGTTTGTAATATTTCTAAACTGCCCAATGAGCAGAGTTCCCTTTGGAGGTTACAGAATAACTTTAAAAATAAACACAATTAAACAATTACAACATATTAATAACTGGTACAAGGAGGATATAATTAAAGGGCCCGCGGGCCGGCAGTTTGACACCCTTGATCTTGAGTAACATAGCATATGTGTCCTCATATTTCTGATGCAAAACAAGCTCCCATTAAATTTGTTGATACCAACAATATAGTTTTACTATTTGTATCTTGTAACAATATTGCATTAATTTACTATAATTGCAAGATTTTCTGGTATACTACTGAATGCATAATTGAGAAGAGCAAGAATAGTAGAGAAGTGTGAGTGTATCCAAATGTGATTGATAATCCAAAAATGGCTCTACTGAGGCCAATTCCATACTGGACAAATGAGGATTTCTAGAATTGAAAGTGCTAATTTACATTATCAGTCAATCTAAAGGGTAATATTTAGGTGGGCTTAAGGGTATGTGCATCTAACCAACCTTGACTGATCTGGCAATGTTAAGCAATATCAGAGCCTTGTGTTACTTGGATGGAAGAGTTTATACTTTGGTTTTCAAAATATGTTAATATTTTTCTAAGTTGCTCCTGCAGCTGTTGTTTTTCACTGTTTGTTTTTCTCAGATTGGATTTTGAGGCTGTTTTTAACATGTTTTATTCTTTTTGAGCGGTTTCAACCTCAATTTTGTGAATGGTCCAAATAATTTCGGCTGTAAGGTGGCAATCAAAAGGCAATTCAAGTAAGTAAGTAAAATGGAATTATTTGAGCCCATTTCATCAGCTTTGAAATATACCACAGCTTTTAATGATTTGGCAAAGTTAACTTTTAGCATTGAAAACCGGTTCTTTTTGCTGTGTTTTGTTTCAATCAGCCTTAATAAACATAGGTTCCTGATTGCTGATCTGCTTCTCATCATCAGTAATTTTAGTTGCTCAAAGGTTAGAGTACATTGTGGCCTTAGAACTTCGACACAATATATTCAGTGGGTCTTGCAAAGATGAAATCATAAAGGACTTGTTCTAATGATGATAGCTAGGCACAGCATAAAATCATTAGTTTTCTTTGAAAAGAGATGAACTCTCTTTATTTGAGGTTCTGTATTTTGTTGTTACTTTGTATATTCATTGCTTGGATATAATTTTTATTTGGTATATTGTTTTTTTTAACAGCTAGCTGTTAATTCTTTACAACATTATTCCCTGGCTGAAATAATGCAATTGATGCTTGACAATATTTTAAAAAACATTAGATATACCTAGTCAATCAAGATCCTATCTGTAAGGCAAGTAAAAAAAAACAGGGTCTATTTAGTAAACCATGCACATTAATAATATGATCAGTGACACCTATTGTGATGGATTCGTTTATATTTATCTCAATAGGATAATAATCTTATCAGGTAAGCCATAATTATTGTCCATTTTTGTAGATAAGGAAGGCTATTGGTCACTTGCTAAGGTTGGTCTACAGAAACTCTAGCTGAATGGGGATTTCTTCCAGACAGTACAAATCACAACTTTTTCTTTAAGCTATTATATTAGCTCTTTAGTTACACCGTGAAATATAATCTGTTGACTCACCTACAGGGTCCATTGAGAAGAAAAGCAAAACATAAATAACTAAACTAGTAAGTCTGAGCTCAGATTTATTAAATGGTATGTGGTCAGCATTTAACCTGCCTCTGAAGTTCTTTCTTAAAAAGAACAAAATAATTTTGTTCTCAGTTAACTATACATAGATTGCTGCTTCTGCAAACAAACCAGAGGCAACGTATCAATTCAACAGTGAAAACTCAACCTCAGTAAAGAAAATGATTCAAACTAAAACACAAGTTTCTCTAACTGAGAAACTCAGGCTAGGAGGCATATGTTCTATAAATGGTCTGAACAGGTACAATGTTATAGTCAGTGCTGAAAAGGTCATAAGGATGGCAGCATGAAATTTTCTTTCTGAGAAGGATATTTATAAACATTATGTCATTGTCAAAACCAACTTCTTCCTGCTTGCTTGTCTCCATTCATTTGACACTGTGGCAACAAAACCTGGCACCAAATCAAGCTTTGAGAAGTCTTTTCTTCCATGTCCACTTACCTCAAAGGTGATCCTCTGGATGTTCTGAACTGGATTTAAGGATGTTGGATGTTCTGCATCCATCTTTCAGATAAGTATTAGATTTATTGGATAAGTAGGCAGCAGCACTTGCAGAGGGACAAAGAGAGGTAGGGTGATGTCACGTGGTGTTGTGTCATTGCAACACAAGCTCCTCCCTTTTCTTCATGCACTGCATCATCACCTGCATGCATAAAAGACATGGAATTTGCAGCATATGGCGACAATATTGCTTTTAACATTTAATGAAACCATCAAGAGCCTTTATATGCCTTTGTAAGTAGGCATGGGAGATCAACAGTGTGCCTTGTGGGTGAAGTAGATAAACATGTTTGGCTCCAGCTATGGAAAATTTATGTTGCTAATTTTTGTAGATTAAAAACATAAGATCAGACTGGTTTAGCTTTTACATTCTTAGTAGAGAGTCCTATTTCAATACAACAAGCTTTACTGCAAAAGAGATATGAGAACCTTTTCCCAAATTGCTTGTGACCATTGCAGCCAATCAATTGAAATCAATTATGTTGACTTTCTTCTCCCATCACACATAATCAGGTCAATGAGGGAATCCATGTAGGTCAATTGTCACAGTCAGTTAACCCCAATTAAATTTAGCTCAGAAAAGAAGCCAGTAATGCACAGGGTTAAACTAATTCTATCTAGTTTTGCTGTAAAGCATTTATATCCATTTAAGTGATTTATTTTGCATACTTAGATCAGGGTGATAAAATTTGGGATACAAAAATCCACATAGCCATTAGATGGTAGCAAAGTGCTAGATAAAAACTCTCTAGATGTGCCATAGTGGTGTATATTCAATTCTGATTGCTTCCTACTCTCATGCCCCCAAAAGTTAATATACATATTTAATAGTACAATTGCCCCTCCTCCAATATGTATAGTTCTATACCATCTAGTCCTGCAGGAAAAAGTGCTGCAGAGAAAGACCAGACAAAGGCATATTATATATGAATTGCCTATATAAATCTAAATGACCAGTAGGTGGTAGCAAAGACTGGGGTTCCTGCACCTCTTTGCTGCCACCTAGTGGTAACTTAGGTTGTTTGGATCACAGATATTGGACCAGTATGCCTAATGTAGAGGATATCAGATACTTCCTGCAGAAATTATGAGGAGATTTTGTGTTTTCTTCATGGCACAGTTTGATCCATTTAGTACTAGACTATATGTGGCCAGAACCACCAGTAAGAATGTTACAGTGAGCCAATTACCTAGAGAGATAGTAGATGTTCCTTTCCTGGATGTGCCCAAGCAGTAACGAGATAGCCATCTATGTGGGATTCTTGAAGTTAACCCAGTCAGAATTGTAGTTTTCTTATCAGTGACCAGGAATCACATGAGAAATAGCAGCACAACTGATCATTTTTGTATGGAAAATTGGAAGTGTTTTTATCAGATACTATATGCTCAATTCTATCCCCGAAATGAATTATCCAGCAAATTCCTGATATTAAACTTTATAGCATCTTGGAGACAATCTTTTCAGCTCAGTCTTTAATGAAAAGTTGGAGGATTATGCAAAGAAGTGGCATGCGTGAATTGGTCACCAGAAGATATTTAGTTTAAGATTTGGATAATGTTTTATAGAACAGTCCTTTCGAAAACTGCTGCAAAGATGTAATGAAATAGATGCAGCAGATGTAGCAAATACAGCACTTTTATGAAAGCAGACTTCTGGGGGCAATGCCATTTATTAGAGGGCTATATTATGGAATAACCAGTTGCAGATGATCATTTAAAAAAAAAAAAAAACCTTAACAGACATTGCTTGTACATTCATCTTTTTGTTGTTCCAGACTAAGGGTGGGAGAACCTCACAGAGTTTGTGGGTTTGAAAACTTCACTCACTATTCTTGTGTTCTCAGAGTTCAAACTTGCAAACCTTCTTGATCCTGTAATTAAACCCTTTTGAAAGAAAGGATGACATAACATATTATAATAGGAGATTATTTTATTGTTTTTATTAAAAAGGAAATTCTGTTGGCTGTTTAAAAGGGAGGGAGGGGATGAGACAGATTTTTTAAAAAAATTCTTCTCTGTCCATCGAATCACTGTGACCACAGGTTAAGGATAAGGAAGTGACAATCCAAAATATCTGGAGGGCACCAAGTTGCCTAAATAGCTTGTGATAAACAGGATATATGATGACATAAAAAATCTTCTTAGTATGCCTGGCATTATTTAAGGGCTACACATTCATCAAACCGAAAAAAAATGAATTAGGACTTATATTTGGGTCCTATCAGGGCCTTAAATATAATGTTGGATTCAGAGTAGAAATCATCTTAAATACCCTGAATGCACAAAACCAGGGTTTTCTACACTTAGGAACTTTAGGGTATGTGAACTTTAATTCCCAGAATTCCCCAGCCAACAAGACATAACTTAAAAAAAATATCTTTTTGATAAAATAAATCAGGGTTTCATACAACTGGAGAGATTGTTTTAGCCTCCCATTAGTAGGAGTTCTGTCTAACAAGCTAAGTTTTTCACTATTAAAGAGATTAGTAGAATTCCATATGGCATGTAGTTATTTACTGTGGTAAAAGCAATAAGAAAATGTATTTGATGTTGTCAAGAGATAAACTATTAAAAATCTTGTATCTGTTTGTAACCTTTGTAACTTTTCTTTGGGAAGAGAGGGAGGGAGGGAGGGAGGGAGGGAGGGAGAGAGAGAGAGAGAGAGAGAGAGAGAGAGAGAGAGAGAGAGAGAGAGAGAGAGAAAGAAAAAAAGAAAGAAAGAAAGAAAGAAAGAAAGAAAGAAAGAAAGAAAGAAAGAAAGAAAGATACAGTAGATAGATAGATAGATGGATGGATGGATGGATGGATAGATAGATAGATAGATAGATAGATGGATGGATGGATGGATGGATGGATAGATAGATAGATAGATAGATAGATAGATAGATAGATAGATAGAGATGGATGGATGGATAGATAGATAGATAGATAGATAGATAGATAGATAGATAGATAGATAGATAGATAGATAGATAGATAGATAGATAGATAGATAGATTTCTGATGTTCATTGCGAGCTTACCACAAGGAAGCTCAGCGGAGAAGTTGACTGAAGGTCAGAAGCTGCTTCCTCTCTCACTGATTTTTTTGTGCTTGCCCATGGTCATTGTGTTCCTCTGTTTAGGTAAGGAAATACCTCTGAAGCAATGGCCCAACAGTCACAAGTGGTCTAATCCTTTAAAACTACCTGAGATCCAATTTGTTGATTTCAATGCAGATAGTATTTTATCAGATATAAACATCCTAAATCTGCTTTTTTCAAATTAACATGTGAAAAAAAAATAGTTATCCTTCTGTGTTTGTACTTTTTTGTATTACACAATTAAATGCTGTAGTCAAAAAATGTGCTATAAAAACAAGTTTATTTCTTTTCTTTTTCTTCTGTAAATTTTTATTCTTTTTTGAATTTTTAGTTTTTTAGTATTTAACAGTATTTTAATATTTCAAATTTGCTAAATTCATTTTGTTCAATTACTCTTCCTTTATCAACATGTATAAAAACACATACATCCATACTCATGCTTACACATACACAATGACAATGTTTATACAGCATAATCAGCAAACCTGCAAACCAGGAATCTAATGCATGTAGTCTGATCATACCTGCTTAGATCCTATATTTAGAATGGATCGTTGAACTAACTAGAAATCAAACTTATTAAGATCTCATTTCATTGTACCATATACAATCTAGGGTCATTAAAGAGAAATAGTTCTGAATAACTATCACAAATCATTGGAAGTCACAAGTTGTATCCATATTTGGATATCACATATTGAATTGGTTTTGCCTTCCACATATGTGTAGGAAAAACTAATAGGAGCACAGAGGTATCATGCTCCAGAAGCTATCTCTTCTGGATAATCTAGAATCCAAGTATACTGAGAAATATGAATGTGATTAGGCTGTAGGATGAAATTCTTTATGTTACTTTCTATATCTACCAATTAAGAACAGCCATAGCAAATGGCTGTCTTGTCTATTTTAAATGCAGAAACTGTCAACCCTTTGAGGTAGACCAGGAGAGGAAACAGACTACGTGAACTATTTTTTAATACCTGACAAATATTTTCTCTCTCCCCTTTTATACTAAAAAGAATCTCAAGGCAAGGCTATCTTGAGTTTTTTTTACTCAAAAAACACCCTCTCTTGTCTATCTGGTGTAAATCAATATTTACATAATGAAAATTTAATTCTTTCTTCAAAGCCATTTTTACACCTTGACAGAAAACAGGCAAAGATAGATGTGAATTGGAGGGGGACTACCAGGGAACTCCTGAGGTACAGATAAGATTGGGATGCCAAAAAACATCTGGAGGGGGGGCACAGCAAACTATTTCTGTCCTGTTTCCAAGAAAACTGCAAGTTCAAGAAATCATTAGATCTCAAGTTTCATCTGAAGGAGATTTTTTTTAATCAGCAGAGGAGATTTCCCTTTCTTTCCTGCTAATATCATTAATCCTAATCCTCCCTTTTCTATTCTGGAAAGTTGATAAGGAAGCCACTCAGGAAGAGATTAAAAATGAAGACAACAGTGGAAGTGAATTATGTAAGTCCCAATATTCTTTCAAGGATGAATACAATCCAGGATAAAACTATCCATTGGTAAAATTTCACCTCATAGCTGTTTCAGGGAATGCACCTGTCCAGCCAAAATAATATTTTGAAAGCTGAACTAATATTTTGAAACAGAATGTTAGAATACCCAATAACCACTTCTTGCATGCGGGCGTAATACACTGACAATGTAGAAATGTTCATCATAAGTGTTAAATATATTCCAGATAAAACTTCACAGATGCTGGGACAGCGAGTGATCTGCGTGTTTGTGCAAATTAAGCATAGCTTGCTGAAGGCCCACACAGATTGTTCCAGACACACTGAATTAATGAGCCCCATGTTCATCAGGCCTAAGAAGACAATTCCTTCCACCTAAGTATATTGACCTGTTAGATAATTCAAATTTATTTATATGCCTTGTTTGGGTTTCCAATTGTTTGTAAACCCTTAATGGGAAAATGTTGGACTATAGCATTTTGGAATTCTGTAGTGTACAGTATAGCAGATACAATTTTTAAATCACTTATAGCATAGAAAGAAAACTAATTTGCATGCAATAAGCTGACCTATCTGAGATAGATTTACAGTTCACTAATCTGTTAGCTACTTACATATCCAGATTATAAACAGTGCAAAAATGAGTAGGTTCTTTTTCAATCATTTCCTCATTCACAGCATTATAAAATGTCCAGAAAAATCTGTCATCATTGCTTCTCCCATTGCTCAGTGCATCTTAAAGGCATCAATTTAAACCAATAGCAAGAGAATCAAACCAAAAACCTACCTCATCCAGTTTCTTAAATATCTTGACTGAGCTTTGGTGGCACAGTGGTTAGTATACAGCAGGGGTGTCAAACTCAATTTCATTGAGGGCCGTATCAGCATTGTGGTTGCCCTCGGGGGGCCGGATGGGTTGTGGCCAGGGTGGGTGCAGCTTACTGGGTGGGCGTGGATGGAGTGGGTGTGGCCTACTGGGTGGGCATGGCAAACTCTACGTCATTCACATCAAGGGTGCCTGTGGGGGCCTGGGCAGGAGTGGGACAGATCTGAGGGTCTCTGGCAGAAGGGGCAAGTGCTAAGGCATGGTCCACTGGAAGAGCCTCACTGTTCCTCTCAGGCCATGCGAGGGGGGGCTGGATGGTGCCGCAGGCTTCCCAGAGCCCTGGGCAGCAGAGGTCAAATGCCCAGCCTGGCCCTCGAGCACCTGCAGCACCAAGCCCAGCCCCACTTTCCCAAGGCGGCACCCAGCTGCACTTACCTCCTCCTCAAGGCTGCTGCTGCTGTGCTTGCTCTTCTTAGCCAGTTTGCTCATGATGGGTACAAGGGCAAAGTCAGAAGGAGGTCCATTCCCTCTCCATGGGAGGAGACCCGGCTTTGTATCCAAAGCTTCCTTAGCAATAGGATGGGAGACCCCCAGGATAGGCCAGGAAGAGAGGGCAAGGGTTAGGGTTAGGTTAGGTGAAAGGGCAGCAGGACCCTCTCCTTCTTTCCTTCCTTCCTTCCCAAGTACAGAGTGGTGGGAAAATATTTGAGATGAGGGAGGGATTAAAACAGGCCAGGGCCAAGGCAGTGGGGGCCATTCCCTCATTGTTTCCAGGATGGCTTCATGGGCCACATGAAACCACTTCGTGGGCCGCATCTGGCCCCCAGGCCTTGTGTTTGACATGTCTGGTGTATGGTATTGCAGGCTAATTCTGCTGACTGCTAGGATTCAATCCTCACTGGCTCAAGGTTGACTTCCATCCTTCTGAGGTCAGTAAAATGAGGACCCAGATTGTTGGGGGCAATAGGCTGATTCGGTAACCTGTTTAAAGAGTGCTGTAAAGCACTGTGAAGTGGTATATAACTCTAAGTGTTATTGCTATTGCTATCTCTGAAAAGCCCATAGCTAGGGCACAAAAAGCCTTTAATTCATAGCCATCAAGGTCTATTAAACCAATCATATATAATACACATACAAACACCACACACACACACACACACATTCACACACACACTTCCAAGGTGAAGGTTTTTTCCAAAGCATTTTCAGTAAATAAGTAAGTACCATACCATTAGAGTATATTTAATGAGTATACCACCCTCTTACTTTTCCTCTTAAAATGTAAGCTAGCTGCTTTGGTGAGAATCTATTTGATGAGCAGAAATTAATAGGCTGCTTTATTCTGTGAGACCTAGCTGTGATCACAGAACGAGACATAAGAAGTTGTTGAAGCTCATTTCTGATTTGCACAGGATTAACTAGAGCTGAACCCAGTAACATTAGCCTTTCAAATTTCAAAAGAGCAGAAAATATCACTGAAATGTCATATATATGTCTCTATGTATAAGCTTATTCAGATATATCTTTTGTTGCAAGTTTAGAGTTGGGCTAAGACACCCAGCCCCATACGGTAGCTGGTCTCCAGAATTCTCCAGAACATAACTTGCACTTGTTATCTTTCCTTATACTGGGCAATTCAACAGTCAAAACGTCTGCATATAAAACATACAATCTATCACACAGCTGTGGCTTCTGCTCTTCTTCACCCAGCATATAACCAAGCAGGGTTGGTGCAGAAATTTGGAACTTGTTTATTTTATCTTTGATCTCCTGTGGTAACCATTAGCATAACTATTAATTCTAAAGTTCCTGGCAGTCAACCCAGCACTGCTTATGCTTAGCCTCATAAACAAATCATTTCATATTTTCATTCTACTTGTTTCTCATATATGAAATTGCACATTTTAAAACCAGCTGATAGGGATATCTTTAGAATTTTTTTCCCCCATGAGGCTAGGTATTAATATTACTGAGTTGTTCATTCATCGATTTCGATGAAGACCTTGACATCTTGTGGGTTATGGGCCATCAACAATGTGTCCGTAGGTGGCTGATAAGACCGATGTTAGCACAGAATGTTCTGCCACATACTGAACAAAGAAATGTAGACACTGTTACTTCAGCATTTACAGCTCTGGCTTTGCGGAGTGCTCGCTTCTCTTGTGCCAAGATTGTCCTTCTGTGTTCATATGTCTGGCAACCCTGGTACACCAAGGTGTGCCATGTCGGTCGATCATGCGCCAGATGTTCCCAAGAGATGGTGTTAATATCCAGGGACTTGAAAGAGGCTTTCAGCATGTCTTTGTATCACTTCTTTTGTCCTTCGTGCGATCGTTTTCCTTGAGACAGCTCACCATAGAAGAGCTGTTTAGGGATGCGATGAGCTGGCATCCTTACAACATGGCCTGCCCAGCGCATCTGGGCTTTCATCAACAGAGTGTAAACTGATGATAGGCCTGCTCTGGAGAGGACATCTGTGTCTGGTATCTTATCCTGCCACCAGATCCTCAGAATTCTACAAAGGCAAGTCATGTGGAAGTAGTTCAGTTGCCTAACGTGCCTCCTGTACACTATCCAGGTCTCACTAGCATTCCTCAGGGTAGCTAGCACTGCTGCCTGGTAAACTTTAAGCTTAGTAGCAAGGCTTATTCCACGGTGGTCCCACACGTTAGTCTTCATCATTACTACAGCAATGATGAAGATGATAATGGCAACAGTGATGATGTTTGCTAGGTTAATATTCTGCCTTTTCTCGAGGCACTCCAAGCAGTTGTCATGGGTGTTAATTTTATCCTTCCAACAACCTTGTAAGAAAGTTTGGGCTAACTGCTGCTACAAAAATCATACAGTGATACAAGCCTGCATCACTTCTTGACTATCAGGACAGTTGGGAAAGATTCTTAACAACAGATCACTGTGTTATATGGACTATTGTTCTAAAATCCAGTTTGAAAACACCACAGACATGGAGTTTTGTACCATTTTTAATAGGTAATTAGAAGCAGATGTCTTGCTTTTTTATTTTCCACAATCTCTCAAGCACCCTGTCCCTTTATTGTGCCTGGCATATGTTTGCAGTATGTTATATCTGTGTATCACAGGCAAAAAAAGAGACAACTTTCACCCTTTGTGTGGGATTCATTGAACTGCCATGTTCTGTGGTGTTGCCTCCTGCAGATGTTGATGGTATGTTCACAAGAACCATCTGGAGCTATGTGCTGAATTGTTCTGATGTACATGTGTGAAGCTCTGGGATGTGCTGACTGCCATAAGAAAGGGCAACAACTTCACGCATCTCATCTGTGTTGTCTAATACAAAGACTCACAGCATAGGCAAAACTCAATGGGGTGAAATCCCTTTCCAAGCAGCAAAATGAAATTCAGTGGGTTTAGAAATTAACTGTTGATTTCAGTATGACTACTCTTGTTAGCTGCCTCAAATGCTCAAAGATGGTGTTTCAAATCTATATTATTAAAACCCTTGTTGTTATGACCTAATCACTGGGCAAAATGGTGCACCGTAGAGCAACAATTTTTGACTCAAGGTACTTCAAATGGATTAACTTATAGAATGTCTTCAAAATCTGGGACCCATGGCTTTCAAGGAAATGAAATTCAGGAAACTGGCTATTACACTGCTATTGTCTGCAGCTGAGCTCCTGTGAGCTTCATTTTCAATGTTCTATGACAATTTTTCTTTTCTTTTTTAAAATATATTTTATTAGATTTTATATGGGTAGGGAAAAGGTAGGGTTGGTGCGGGTACAGGAAAATCGGGATAAAAGGGACAGGGTGTGGATAACTACAGTAAATATGTAATTCAGCGAACAAGCTGTCATCTGGGTCTTCATATTAAGTATTATTGTTTATATAATACTAGATATTTATAAGAATAAATCGGTATAGTTACAACTGACATTTGGTAAAACACTAATATTCCTTTAAATAATTAACATAGTTGATAGCATAACAACTATTTCCAATCATCAACCTTAATACTTAATATAATAAAACTCTAAAATCTCTTCTTATTCTAACGTGTTTCAACCCACTGATAAATTTTTTCCTAGGTTTTATAAAAGATTGAATCTTCTTTCTCCTTCATCTCTAACGTTAATCTGTCCATTTCTGCACAATCTAGGATTTTCAAAATTATAATCTTTTCTGATGATAGATTTTCATTTTTCCAAAATTGGACAAATACTATCCTTGCAGCTGTTAATACATGTAATATTAAATAATCATTTTCTTTGCCATAGTTAGGTCTTAATATACCTAACAGGAACAGTTCCAGTTTAAATTCCAACATCAGTCACTTACCAGCTGGAAGGGAAGGGAAGGGAGTTTTGCAAGAAAAGTCAAGAGAGAGGTTTGCAGGAAGTTGCAAGTTGCTCCTGCTCTCATTGCTTTTTTTTTTTTTTTTTGCCTATCCTTGTCATTCTGTTTCTCTGTTTAGCTAAGAAAATGTCAGAAATGATGATCCAATGGGGAGTGGGTTGCTAGTAAATGAACAAAAAGGAATTAGAATTCTGCCTTTTAACAGAAGCAGATGATACGACAGTTGTTTCTACTCCACACTATCCACATACTGCACGGGTGTCAAACTTGCCACGTCACGTGACATGTTGTGACGTATCGCAACTTTTTTCGCATTGCCGGAGCTGGGTTGGGCGCAGCCTCCGTATGATGCAACTGGCCCACAGGCCGGCAGTTTGACACCCCTGACATACTGACATCTATGACCCCATCAGTGTACCAGACTACAGGTGTATAAGCAGTACTCCATGTAATCAGAACCTTGCACCAAATGTTCCTGCTTTTACACATATGAGAACATTAGAGAAAGTGGTTTTCAGTAAGAAAGCAAAGCAGAGGATATCACCTGCCAGCTTTAGAATGACTCAGGTCAGAACAACTAATTTTAGTGGAGAGTGACATCTATATGTGATTTGTGGAGAGCAGCCAATCACACTTGGTTCATTCATAAATCAGATGCAAATTTGAGCTAATGCTGTACAAAAAAACCCTGCACTCTTCCCTACAGTTCTCATTCAAGTGGTCCAGAAAAAATATTGGGATCAAGACATTCTTTCAAAGTGAGTGTGATGTTCTTGCATTAATTTCTAATGAGATTGGCCAAAGGGTATGAGCAAATGTCCTATCTTTCATTGTACCACTATCACTTATTATTTTTAAATGTGTTACTTTTTATTACATTTGTATTGTTTTTAATTGTTAGCAACCCAGAGTCGTGTAATATGAGATGAGCAGTCTTATAAATTTATTAAATAAATAAATCCTCAACAAAAATTGCTAGTCAATTTTTCTTCCCTGAAGGGCAACACCTGCCCAAATTCTCTGCCTCATGAATTTTATGCAAACATTTTGAAAAGCCATTTGTGCCCTACCTCTAGTTTCATCAGCGTAATGGAATATCTGCTTTTTTATATAACACAGTAGGAAAAAAAAACATTGCTTTTATGGGTGGATAACTAATATTTAACAACTTATAATCACAGTTGGATAGGAAGGTGAAAAAAAAACTATTCGTATTAGCTATGCTACTTTACAAAGACCTTCTTTGCCAAGCTGCACATCTCAAATTATTATTTAAATTTCTTTAAGGAACCTAGATTTATACCATTACCAAAAGTAAACTCTTCTTTGAGTGAAGGTCAAATGATGACTTTTCAGACATGTCAATGTGACACTAATGTCAATGTGACATTATCTTGACAGTAATATGCTGGTTTTCATAGCTTCATTCCAGGATGTTTTTAGCTTCCTCATCTAGCTTCATTTACTGATAAATATAGCATCAGATTATTTACTGATTCTGCTAGCATGCTGCTTATTCAAAAAAGACTTACAGAATATACAAAGTATATCCTCGAAACTTTTCCCTGGTCTACCTGCTCAGCTTAGACAAAATCAAGCATTGCCACCTGCTAAAATGTAACCCTGCATGAAATTATTTGGCACCTAACAGTCAATCTAAATTCAAATCGGCACAGAATAATTTGAGGCTTCAGCTCTACTATTAGAATAAAGGAAAATCTTGGTGTGTAATTTGCATGTGTATGAACATCACATATTGATTATTGTTTCATTGCCTGCTGACTTGTCTCTGAATAAGCCATCACAAGTTAAATATCTCATGTAAACGTTTCATAACATTTCATCTGCCTTCTTGTTTGGGACAGTGGAATTGACTCACTAATTTTGATTATGGATTGTCACACGTTCAGAAATCAATGGAAGGCTCACAGATCCAAGAACATACTGTACTTTCATACAGGGCAAAGCCAGGCAGCTGTATAAGTGATTTTCTCCAGTCAGTGAGCCAGCAGAAAAGTATGTTGGCACATGATGTTCTGCTATCATTGCTGAAGCCAATTCTGAATCAGTAATTAAACAGGTCAATGCTCACATCTTTGTAATCTAAGGAAAGCATTTGGTGAATTCCCCTAGCTCTGTTTCCCTTTCCTCCAAGTATTGTCTGTTGGCAGGAAAACCAGCTACAGGTGGTCCTCGATTTACAACTATTTGTTTAGTGACTGTTCAAAGTTACAACAGCACTGAAAAAAGTGATTCCTGATTGGTCCTCATTCTTATAATTATCGCCATGGTCACATCATCAAATTCAGGAGCTTAGCAACTGGCATATATTTACAACAATTGCAGTGTCCTGGAGTTATGTGATCACCATTTGTGACTTTCCCTTTGGCTTCTGACAAACAAAGTCAATGGGCAAGGGGATTTGCTTAACAACCAGATGATTTATTTAACAACTGTGGCACAAAAGGTCATAAATTGGGCTAATTCACTTAACAACTCCCTTGCTTAGCAATGGAAATTCTGGTCTCACTTGTTATAAGTCAAGGCATATCTTGGGTAGTGGGTTTGATTGATTCATTCATTCATTCATTTATTCATTCATTCACTCATTCATTGACTTAGTAATTGCCATCAAGTCATTTTCAACTCCTGGTGACAACATAGGTAGATTTTCTCCATGACCCCTAACCTGTTGTTTCAAGTCTCCCAATGGTGCATTCATTGTCACTGTAACTGAATCCATTCATTTTGTGACTGGTTGTCCTTCTCTTTCCTTCCATCTTTCCCAGCATTAGAGTCATTTCCAGAGAGTTGGGTCTTCACATAATGTGGGTTCAAAGTAGAGTAGTAGAACCATATTGCATTGTAGAAGGAGATACCAATTGTTCAAAAAGATATTCTAATTGGGGAGATGTTCTATTGCTGACTATATCTGGAATGCATCAGCTTCAAAGAAGTTGCTCTCTTGAATACCAAAAAAGGCTTTAAATGAAGTGAGATTGGGCCCATCCTCCATCAGAAAAGACATGCCAACCTCATTCTTATCTCACTTTTTAGTCAATGTGCCTTAAGATAGCCAACAATGTTTTAAAAACATGAAACAAAATAAAATCATATGAAAACTTTAAAACATAAAAGTCCCGAGGCAATAAAAACAAGACAAGTCAGCAGCAGCCCAATAAATATCAGGTCCCACTAAAACCCAGAGAAAATAAAAATGCATTTAATGCAGTCTGAACACCATCAAGATGAAAATAAACAGAAATAGGGAATTAGAAAAGCATAATAAATGTGTTTTAGAAAAATGGTTTGCAACCTGATCCATCTCCCTTTTTTGTTTTGTTTTTGAACAATCTGAGTACATATGCTTAAGCCTGTAGACCAGGTGTGCAAAACAAGTTACACTCCAGATGTTAAACTCCAGCTCAATAATTGTGCCAACAGTCAGGAAGAAGGGATTTGTATTTCAGCACTATCTCACAAGCCTGCGGTCAATCATTACAAAAAAAATAACATATTTTGAATGCTGATCATTTTAGAAAAATTGAATGCCTCAATAAAATATATTGAATATCCAAGAGTGCACCTCTAACTGGTTATGAAAAACACTACACTACAATAACTTATTCTTTTATCATTGGAAGGGAAAATAATTAGATATTATAAATAAGACAGTGTGCTCAAAGTTCATGGAGCAGATAGTTCTATAATTATGATGAATCCTTTAATGACACTATTAAGAAATTGAGTATGCCAGTTCAGGGACAACCTTAGCTGTGCACATCTGATACGAATAGAATGGATGTGATTTTACTAGATCCGCAATATTTTTATGCTTTTGAACTTTGATATTGGAGAAAACCGTGGGCAGCTCAAAAATAAACAAATCAATCACTGAACAAATCAACCCAAAGTTTTCACTCAAGGCACAAATGACCAGGCTCAAACTATTCTGTTTCAAACACTTTATGCAAAGGCCTAGCTCTCTGGAGAAGACTCTCACGGTGAAAAGAAACAAACAAAAAAAAAAGGACAACCAGCAGCAAGGTGGAGGGGCCTGGTTGTAGTGGTCATCAGTTCACCCTTAGAAGCCTGAAGGATCACATTAGGACTAGATCAGTGGTTCTCAACCTTTTTAATGCCGCGATCCCCAACCGGTCGTAAGTCGAGGACTACTCAACCGGTTGTAAGTCGAGGACTACTCAACTGGTGCAGCACCGTTTGCAGAATGGGACTTTTGGCGGGCTCAGCAGGGCAGAGACAGCCTGGACAATCCTATTGGCTTTTGAAAGCCAATAGAATTAGACTCTATTCAAGAGAGTCTATTCTATTGGCTTTCAAAAGCCAATAGAATAAAAGGGAGTAGCACAGCTAAGGAAAAGGGGGAAAAATGGCGGACTGCGTTGTTTGGCGACCCCCGTGAAATGATCGTTCGACCCCAAATGGGGTCCCGACCCACAGGTTGAGAACCACTGGACTAGATTGTCATGGAGAAAATCTACCTATGTAATCACTATAATAGACACTGATCTGATGCCTCATAATCAATCAATCTTAAAGAGAAGATACCTTTGGCCTTCCAGAAATTCCCTCATTAATATAGGGATGCTGGTTGAGAGTGATGGAAGTTGGGGACAAGTGAGTATGTGGAAGACCACAGATTCTCCAAACCTATTAGCTTTGACGGTCCATTAAATGGACCTTTGTTCAGATCCAACAAGGTTCTTCCTGTTCCCTCACAAGCCCTCCACTTGATGGCAAGTTGTCAATCGATGAATGACTGTTTCCTATAGAGGCAACCCCATCAATTTACATATAGTAACAGCCAGCCTTCATAAATAGAAACTGGCTTTCTAGCCTGAAATGAAGTATGTTGATGAACTGACAGAGACATGTTGCCAAACACGATCCAGAATGATGTAATGATCAAGCTTATTATTCTCTGATGCAAGGTGTTCCTGCCAATTTTCAGGGACATGACAATTGCAAGAAAAACACTTTCATTCACTCCAGTGAATAAAGCTACAGTCAGTTGCCAAACCCATTCTGAGGGAAGATAATTAGCATGAGGCAGATTGTTTTCATCCTTAATAACACATTTGTATGCAGGTAAGGAAGGGTGTGGATATTTACAACAGCCACTGTTGTGCCAGAGTAATCACCTCATGGGTTTCACTATAAGTGCAGGTAATTTCCAGAATGTCTATTATTAGATTCACAATGACCTAGTCATGGGTCTAATTGCACAATCTCAGCAGGCAGGCAGGCTATGACAAAGATCCTGAGCATGCTGTAAACAAAGACAGCCTGGGCCCTCTTGTCCCAACAAGAGACAAGGCGGGCACCGTCTTCTGTGAACACAAAGAAGTTGCTCCTTCTGTCTGGAGCAACTTTCCCTAATCTGTTGTGTTCCAGGTGTGTCAAAGGCATCTTTCAGAATTCTCAGCTAACCTGGCCACTGAAAACTAAACGTTTCCCCTTGAGGGATTGTCATAAGAGTAAGGATTGTAACAAATGAAAATGAGGCTAACCTTTCTATACGAGTCTACAAAATGAAGGCAAATATATGTGTCCCAGGATAATGTTGCAGGATCCAATCAGAGTCTGTCACTGGGATCAGAGGTTTAGTCTTCTGAGCTTTTGGACTAGTGCTGGAGCCTGTCCTCGGGGATCTTCTGTCTCATCAAAATGTGATTCCTATGTGATCCCTACAATTAACTGATCCTTTTCATTGTTAAACTGGAGACAAAAGCTTTCAAAGTAGTTAGAAAGTTTGGAGAGGGAGACAGTTTTTCACCAGACGCCCCAAAGGGGAAAGCTTAATCTCCCATCCCCCAATAGCTGCAATCCTAATTAGACAATAACTATTTTTCTTTCAAAATAAAAACAATGATGCAAAGTTGCACAATGTTTTTAATGTTAGTTGTTGAATCTTGTGTTGTGTAATTCACAGACCTTTAAAAGTGGACCAGAAAGAGAATTTGTCATGTATACATTAAACAAAGAGATATTAAACCAAAGATATTCATTTGCTTTGTTGTTTCAGGTATTATTATCTTTCACCTAGTTACTGTACAACCACGTGGAAAATGTTCCAAAGCTAATAGACAAGGTCAAAGCTACATCATTCCTCCTATTTTACACCTATATAAATACACTCATATACACACACAATATGGGTTTTTGAACAAATGTCTTTATACAATTTCATCAGTACTAAAACTTTAACCTTTTGTACAATTGTTTGATTTAAAATGCAATCCCACCAGCTCAAGGTTGATTCAGCTTTTCATCCTTCCAGGGTTGGTAAAATGAGGACCCAGATTGTTGGGGGCAATAGGCTGACTCTGTATACAATTAAAACATAAACAATTAAAATCAAACATTAAAGCCTAAGGACACATGGGGTGGGTGAGGGCAGAGTGGGGAGAGGTGGGATCTGTTGTTACTCAATCAACCACCTCCACTGTGCTCTTCCCCCATTAGGACCCCAAGCCAACTGGCAGAGCCAGGTCTTTAGGCCCTTATCAAAGGATAGAAGTGTTGGGGCCAACCTCCCAATTCTTTATTGTTAAATAATGGAGCTACTTGACTTTCTTTTTCTCCACTTCATATCCCACAGCATGACGATCAGGTTGCAGTGACCTTCCTGGAGGAGAAAGAATGAAATTTTGACCTACTTTTTGATTTGCGGGTAGTTTGTTTAACTAAAGAGATATATGAAATTTAAGCTTAAAACACTATTTTCTATAACTATATGCCCCTACAACCATAATTAAAAAGTTTGCCCCTCAATTTTAACTCTACAGTTTGAGAGAGAGGGCAGTCTGGGAAGGGCCAAAAGAGAGCTAAGAGCTGTAGAGGTAGAGATCCATTCTTAGCCGCCATAATACCTACTTGATGAAAGACGCATTGTGACATTATAATGCAAGCTCCATCCTTTTGTATTTGTGTTCCAAGATGGAACCTAAGTAAGGTAGGGGGGGGGGTTATATAGAGATACTGTGATTCACATCTTTTCACTCTCATCTCTCAAAGGACTTCCCTGGAATCCTACATTGATATCTTTCTGTTCATAGTACTGATACATTCCCCCCCCCCTTTTTTTGCCTTATTCACTGTCTTGTTCTGCTTGTATTGCTATAGTAAAGAATAAAAAGCTGAGTTTTGCACACTCTGGCCTTGATACATTCCTTAGGTAAGCAATTCCTTTCTCTTTTGGCATCTCTCTTTTTTGACCCATGTCCTACTCCAGCTGAAGCATATTCTGGGTTTAATAATCTCACTGCTTGTTAGTCAGACCTGAAAATAATTTACTGAAGTAGATCAGTCCTCCACAGATGTTGTGTAATAGACAGTTCAATCACCAGACAAGGTTTTACCATATGCAAATGTATAACTTACACTAGAATGAGCAAGACTGCTGGCAATCTCCAATGTTGTTTCTTAAGTTGTTGTGCTGCCATTTCAACATGATGGAATAAATGCTATCTGTCAATACTTTAAAACAAAATTTCCCTCATTCTGTTATCAAGGTGTGTTGAGAATTGGCATACCCCTTGATAAGAAAAGGACTTTTGCAATCTAGCTCTATGGATGTGTAAATGGGATTGGGAAAACTAAAAGTGGAATAACAAAATCCACAGAGAAAGATTGTAAAGAAATATCTCTCAGCTTCCTTCATTCCTATCCGCTGGATTCATGGAACTAAAGAGGAACATTTTGTTGTTATGATGAAGGCTGGAACACCATACATGAAATCCATTCTATCAAAAGTTATTCACATCCGCATTCATCTACTCTGTTCATTGGTTACTCTGAAGACTCTGGGAATGATTAATGAAACTGCAAGAGTCAAGACTATCTGTCAGACTCTACATATTTCCTGCTAAACTGATTACAAAACAATCATATTAGCTTGGCAATTTCCATCTTCCTCAAATTTCCTATGCTAGGGTATCCGATCAGAGCTGCCAAAGTCCGGATGACCGCTAGATAGTAGCAAAGATATAACAACCATCTTAACTCTTTTTAGTCATCTAGCAATTGTCTGGATTTTTGTAACCCCTCTCTCATTTCCCATTTGCAGAAGTCATATGCAACATAAACATGAGTTCAAGAATCTCATTAAATGTTGCAAAAAAATTTTTTTAGGGAAGATGTGGGTGTGCAGACTCAGTGGATCGTTGAGGCTAGAAAAGAAAAAAGAATGCTTCAAAAACTTAATATCCCTTCTTTTAAACAGATGAGTAGAAACTGGAGGCTAGTAAGTCAGATGCAGCCCATGTGCTCTGCCTGACCAATCTGTGCCATCCCTGAATCCCTTCCCAGCAGCTAGTTTTAAAAAAAGCCTTTCCCTTTCACAAGTTTTTCAGACTCTTTGCAGCATGCATTTGAAGTATTAAACTAGAACTCTCCGGGCTGCAAACCTTCAGCGAACCACTAGAAAGCAGCAGACAGATACAAAAACTTAGAATGCAGCCTACATCTAGTACCTGTAATTAGGTTCCTTTTAGACTTCCCACTTGTTACAACCCATCCTACATTCAAACAATTAGAATTAGATTTTTTTTCAAGCCTGTTTACTGAAAACAGTCATCGTTGTGTAGGTGTATGTATGAAAACATGTGACTGTGGAAGCTTACTTCCTAATGAAATGAAGCAGCTCACAGAGTGGGAATTTTTCCCTAGCCAGGGTTTTAGGTAGGATTTTTGCATCCCAAATCTAATCCCTCTCACTCCAAACCCATCAGCATCTCTGCCCAGCACAAAGGCTGCCCTCATTTCTGTTATTGAGCAAAAGCGTGTTTGGATGATTCTAGAAAATGGTGCAAGTCATTGGTGATGAAACAGTTGATAGAGATACCTCAGCATGTGGAATTTCCTGCTTTCTGAGATCTGCCCTTTTTATTAATGGTTTTCTATTACCAACTGAATACCTCTTTGTTGAAGGAAACATTTAGCTTATACTTGACTTCCTCCTTGCTTTTAGTTTTGGAATGAAATAGATGGCTCAATTGCTACAATTCAAACTAATTTTATTCTATTACTCTCCCAAGAAACTGAAGCAGCTTGTGCTGTATGATTCTCCCCGACTGTCATTTCATCATTGTAGCAATGATGTAAAGTTAATTAAAAGATAATGCTGTTTCAAATATTGAATCAAACTGCAAACAGTGTTTTGAAAGTGGGTGGAGGGTAAGTTCTACCATCTTCATATCTTCAGCTGGGATATCCAAAGGAAAATTATACTCATATTATCCTGCATAACCCTCCATATAATCTGGATCATGTTTCATACTTTTCACACCCCAAGTAGTACAGAGAGTTGTGCTCACATTCAAATAAAGATAAACACAGCTTCTTTTCAGACTTCCTAGTTGAATAGCTTGAGGTCAGACAGAATGGGTGCAAGGCTACTAGTTTGGTATGTTCTATCCACTTTCAAATCTTTCTGTGTCAGGTAAACTGGGAGGTATGTATATGTAAAATCATATAAGAACATCTTGATGCCATAATGCTATAGTGTCCTGCCTCTCATTCCTGTCTGTTAGCAAATAGACATGGTCCAAATGAGATAAGTAGGGATGAATATTTAGGAGTGCTGATAGGCCATCAAGTAGCTATTTGCAGGATCTTTTCATACTCATTTCTAAAGTGCACACATTATTTCAAGTGATCCAGTTAAATGTGGAAATTTATCAAAGATTACCAAAAATCTGGCTGGTTTTGCGAACATAAGTCCCTGAAATAAAAGAGAAAATGAAGTTTACACAATATGGCTTCATGATAGCTTATAGTAGTAGTAGTAGTAGTAGTAGTAGTAATAGTAGTAGTAAAGTTGGAAGGGACCTTGGAGGTCATCTAGTCCAACCCCCTGCTCAGGCAGAAAACCCTATACCATTTCGGACAAATGGCTGTCCAGTCTCTTCTTAAAAATCTCCAGTGTTGGAGCATTCAACGCTTCTGGAGGCAGGTTGTTCCACTGGTTAATTATTCTAACTGTCAGGAAGTTTCTCCTTAGTTCTAGGTTGCTTCTCTCCTTGATTAGTTTCCATCCGTTGCTTCTTGTCCTGCCCTCAGGCGCTTTGGAGAATAACTTGACTCCCTCTTCTTTGTGGCAGCCCCTGAGATATTGGAACACTGCTATCATATCCCCCCTCGTCCTTCTCTTCATTAAACTAGACATACCCAATTCCAGCAACCGTTCCTTATATGCTTTAGCCTCCAGTCCCCTAATCATCTTTATTGCTCTTCTCTGTACTCTTTCTAGAGTCTCAACATCTTTTTTACATCGTGGTGACCAAAACTGGATGTAGTATTCCAAGTGTGGCCTTACCAAGGCATTGTAAAGTGGTATTAACGCTTCATCTGATCTTGATTCTATCCCTCTGTTAATGTAGCCTAGCACTGTGTTGGCCTTTTTGGCAGCTGCAGCACAATGCTGGCTCATATTTAGATGATTGTCCACTAGGACTCCGAGGTCCCTCTCACAGTTACTACTATTGAGCAAGGTACCCCCTATACTATACCTGTGCATTTGATTCTAAATATAGAACCTTGCTTTTTTCACCATTGAATTTCATTTTGTTAGATAGTGCCCAGTGTTCAAGTCTATCCAGATTCTTCTGTATCTTAAGCCTGTCTTCTGGAGTGTTGGCTATTCCTGCCGGCTTGGTGTCGTTTGCAAATTTGATGAGATCCCCATCTATCCCCTTGTCCAAATCATTGATAAAGATGTTGAAGAGCACTGGGCCCAGAACAGAGCCCTGGGGCACACCACTACACACTTCCCTCCATGTAGATGCGGTTCTATTGAGGACCACATGCTGAGCTACAGTGGTGATGATTCTGTCTACGCCACATTTTTCTGTCTTGTCAAGTAGTAGGTTGTGATCTACTTTATCAAATGCCTTACTGAAGTCCAAGTAAATTATGTCCACAGCATTCCTCTGATCCACTAATTTGGTCACTTGGTCAAAGAATGCAATAATATTTGTCTGGCATGATCTATTTTTGACAAACCCATGTTGGCTTTTAGTAATGACTTTGCCTCTAGGTATTCACTGATACGTTGTTTGATTATCTTTTCCAGGATCTTCCCAGGTATTGAGGTCAGGCTGATAGGTCTGTAATTTCCTGGGTCCATTTTTTTCCTTTTTTGTAGATGGGAACTACATCACTCTTTTCTAGTCCTCTGGTAGTTCCCCTGTGCTCCAGGATCTTTGAAAAATATAGTTCAGTGGTTCTGAGATCACATCTGCCAGTTCCTTGAGAACCTTGGGGTATAATCCATCTGGTCCTGGAGATTTGAACTCGTGTAGGCTGGACAGGTGCTCACTTACTATTTTCTTGCCTATCTTAACTTGTGTTTCTATTCTGTTTTTTATGGCACTATTTTTGATAGGTTGGTCTGTTTTTTCCCTTTGTGTAAAGACAGATGCAAAAAATGAGTTAAATAGTTCTGCTTTTTCCCTATTGCTTGTCACCTTCTCTTGCCACTTTCCCCCACTAATTGACCAATCATTTCCTTCACTTTTTTCTTGTTTTTTACATGTTGAAAGAAGCTTTTTTTGTTATTTTTGACTTTGGTCGCAAGCCTTAGTTCATTTTGAGCCTTGGCTTTCCTCACTTCATCTTTGGAGGCTCTGGCTATTTGCTGATATTCTGACTTAGTTATGTGCCCCTCTTTCCACTTTCTATACTTGTCCTTTTTATCTTTCAATTTGTCAGAGTTCTTTATGCAGCCTGTTGGTGTTCTTTTGAGAGCTGTTATATTTTTTCCTCTTTGTTGGTATTGTGCTGAGACTGTCACTTTTTTATCTCTTTTTCAAAATTTCCCAAGCTTCTTGATTGGTTTTGTGCCCCCTTGAGGATTCTCATCATGATCCTTCCCAGCCCTCTCTAAAGTGTTATTAAACTTATACTCTCTGTGAAGTCCAACACTCTAGTTTGACTGTGATCTAGTTGCGTTGTGCTTCCATAATGTTGAATTCCAATATTGCATGATCACTTCCTCCCAGGGTTCCTATGGCTTCAACACCTTCTATCATTTTATCTCTGTTAGTGAGAATTAGATCCAAAATGGCTAATCCCCTAGTTCCCTTCTCTACTTTTTGGGAGACAAAGTTTGTCAGGAATCTGTTTGATCTTCTACTTGGTGCAGAGTTTGTCTCCCAGTTGATGTCAGGGTAGTTAAAGTCCCCCATTACTATTGTGATGTGCTTCCTACATACCTTAGTTAGCTGACTAGCAAAAAGTTCATCTATTTCCTCTGTTTGGTTGGGTGGCCTGTAGTATACACCTATGGCAATGTCATTTTTCCCCCCTTTTATATTGACCCAAATGCATTCTGCTTAAGGCAGAATGATGGGAGCACTGGGATAAAAAGGCATAAAATTGGAAATGTCAAGTGTTTGGTTGTTGGCGAAAATCACAAGAAAGGAAAGGTTCCCCTTTAATCCCATTAGGTAGACCAAATTATAAAATCAACTTCACAGGAAGACTAAAACTACTTTTTACTAAGATTGGCTAAATAACAGAAACATGCAAATCTCCTCCTTATAGTGTACGGAATTAGAGAGAGCTTTGTCTGAACTGCTTCTGAATTTTATCCAGACCTTCTGGACTTCATTCAACCCCTTTTGCCTACGTAAAGTTTCCTACAAATTTCTATCAAGTTAATCTTCCTTGCTTCCTATTTTCTCAGATTGGAGAGATGCAAGACATTTTTATTTTATTTTATTTTATTTGCTTACATACATCACCAGACTGGGCCTGCAAAAGAATCCTTCCATTTAGAGCAATGGGAACTAGATTCATTTTGCTTCGTTTGGATTGAAAGTATTGTGGGAACCCAGTTATCAAGATTTGCAAATCTTGAATTACATTCGAACATGTGTACACTTAGCAAGTATGGCTGAGCAGGATATGTGAATGCAGTTATTATGACTGCTTAGAACTGAAACTAAAAGCTTTCAGGAATTTGGATCAGGAAAAAAAATAATTGGGTGGGGCATTTTTTAAGAGAAACCATTTTTTTAAAAAAAATCCTTTACATCAAAATATCTCATAAATTGTGCATGATGCCAGAAATACTGTCTTATCACCATACCTCTTTGGTATGTCTCAGAAAAATCTTTCAGCCTGAACAAAAAGTATCTGCAAAAGTGAAACCAACAGACAATCAACTTGTTTACTCATGCTGGATCTTTCCCCTTGACTAATTTCTCTGATAGTGGGAGTAATTAGGTTTATTAGTAATAGTGAGTGGACTGTTATTACCTTTGTGTAAATACTACAGGAGGAGCCACTTACTGTCAGCTGTTGTGCACAGTTACTCTTGGTTCTACTATTAAAAGTTTGACAAAATATCACCTGGGTTTTCTTTTCATTTTATTGCCATCATGGTTGTTGCTGTACAACATTATCCTCAGTGTTTGACCACATGAGTCTGGTCCATTTTTTGATCTTCACAATTCTGTATGCAATTGCTAGCACAAGGCTGCATGGAAGAAGGAGTTCTAATGGAGTTGGCTGCCAATACATTTAAATAAATAAATAATAGGGAGTCACCTGGGTGATATTCTATGCTGGGTGTATGGGTGTGTTTGTGTGTACATGTATTAGAGCAGTGTTTCTTAAACTTGGCAAATTTAAGGCATGTGGATTTTAACTCCAAGAACTGAAACACGCTGGCTGGGGAATTCTGGGGTTTGAAGTTCCCAGGTCTTAAAGTTGCCAAGTTTGAGAAACATAATATTAGAGCTATTATAATTGCCAACAAAAATCCAGACAAATGCTAGATGGCAGCAAAAAAATAGAGAAATCTGCAACCTATATCTGCCTTTTAGGATGCCTTCAAGGCATCCAAGAGAAATGATTTAAGGCTAAACCTATTGCTGCAATCAGCCTAGTGAGTGGAGCTTAAATAATGTACAAATCAGAATGCACAATAGAAGCTGAAACCCGAATCTGTGACACTTAGGGTGTTGCTAGTTTTCTCCAGAATTCTTCTTGCATTAGTTTTAGAGTGCATTTGCACAACATGTAACCTGATAACCAAATTAACCCATTTTCTGGTTTTATCAAAAGCACTAAACCATAAACTAACCAATACATTAGGGAGACTCACAGACCTTCTAGTTTAATATTAATCCAATAGAAGTCACAAGTTCTTGAACTGAACTGGTTAAGTGTTAATGCAAAGAGGGCAGGACTGTATCACACAATTGAATATAATTAGCCTTTTCATGGAAGTAGGGATTTGAGAAATTGTGCAAATTGTGATAAGTATCTGAAGAGCTCATTTTATATTTATATACAATTACCATCCTTGGTTCATTAATTTTGAGGGATGGCAGCATTTGGAACCTACTGTTTAAAGACCTGACTTACAATTATTCAGTAGGAAGAGGACAGAGAAGACAATTACAACATTGGTATAGTAAATATTTTTTAGGGTTTTTGGGTGTTTGCAAGACATTCAACTTTTTTTTAGGGTTTTTGAATGTTTACAACTCCTTTCTCTGTTTTATTGCATCCTGCTGATTCATGATCAGGATCAGGACTGATTGCTTTTAGTATGATTTTGCTTCCTATATTAGAAAACATGAAGTTTTAGCAGACCTTAATTAATGATTTTATTTTCACAATAATTAATGGATATTATCAACAGCCATATATTGGCATTTAAATAAATAGGCAGCTCTCTCTCTGAAGAAAGGAAGATAAAATTGAGAATCAGAAGATCTATTTGAATGTCAATCCATAGGCATTAAGGGCAGTGTAGGGAAGGAGAACAATGTGTACATGACACTGTGATGTAAACCAAGTGGTTCATGCAGCAGCATTGTTGAAGTTTTGAGGTACCACCTGCTTTCTTCAAAGCTCTACACCAGGGGTCTTCAAACTTGGCCCTTTTATGACTTGTGGACTTCAACTCCCAGAATTCCTCAGTCAGGCATGCTGGCTGAGGAATTCTGGGAGTTGAAGTTCACAAGTCATAAAAGGGCCAAGTTTGAAGACCCCTGCTCTACAGGTTGTCATAGTTAAGGTCACCTTTGACATAGTGGCTTGGTAGTAAAGGGCCATGCCTTTACCTGGAAACTAACAAAAGGATGTGGAAATGAAAGGATTCCTGCTGGAATTCTGGGAGTTGAAGTCCACGAGTCATAAAAGAGCCAAGGTTGGCCCACCCCTGGTCTAGCCCTTCTGCTTGTTTTTAAAAAGAGAGATTTCTATTTTAGCAGAAAGGGAGGGGGATTGGCAGGGATCTGCTTGTTGTATATGTGGTAACTTTCATTTTATTCTGTTTCAAACAAGAAGAGGTGTATTCTATATTTGAGAATGCCTGGTGACATTCATGTACTAACTAGCATGTAACATCACAATGCAGGCACCAAATACTAGAGTGCTCTAATACCACAATGGAAATTTTGTTATTCTCATTTCACTGAATAGGACACTCATAAATAAAAGGTTATTGATTCATTTCACTGTTGGAAGTGAAATAAAGGGAAGCAATAAAAAAGGAGGTAAAAGGTGCTCAAATAATATTGTAAAAGCTCTTTAACTTGAGAGTAAATGTCTACAAAGATTTGCAGTCATCCAGGTTTGAAAAGAGGGGTCATAGAGGTCTACATTAAGACTGAACACCGTTCTCTCAACAGAGGGGGAGGGAAAGGACATCACCTATCTCCTGTTTACAACACAGTCCTTTCAGCAGTTCCAAGACGGTTCCACACCCATTTGCACCATTCAGATGACCTTGACGACACAGATAAACCTCCAGGTGGCATCAATGAGTCTAAAAGAATGCAAATGACCAGAAGACTGCAAGGAATATAAATCCTTCCACCTTCCACCATTCAGTCAGAACTGAAGAAGCTTCTTGAATGAGAAGCAAAACATCTTCAAGGAAAAACGAAGTCCAGTTGCCTTTTAAAAAAGCACCTTTGGGACAACTTGAGAGAAAATCTTTTATAAGTCATGAAGTATATGCCTATAGTATGTGAGGCAAGGCCCCAGTTCCAGTCCAATGCTAAGAATCACTAAGTCTCACTAAAATGTACCAGTTCACACATGGAAGTCACAGAAGTGTGACATGAGAGATCTGATTGGGTGCATGAATTAGTTGTTGGAATCTTGCACTAGATTAGGGGTCTCAAACTCAAATGAATATAGGAGGGAGCACCTTATTTAAAACGCACCAATTGGGTGGGCTGCATTCATATTAGCAAGCGCCAGGCAAATGATATCACTTGGAGACAATGGTCCCTCTCAGCTGCATACCTGAATAGGTGTGTAATAACCATCCCATACCAGCACAGCAACTGTCACACTTATATGCAAGACTCAGTCTCCTGGCAAAGCTCCACAAACACGAACAGACAACAGAGACAAGTCAATAAAGGAAGAGACCAGATAAAAATGACAGTGGGGACTTTTCACATTTTCACCAGTATTGAAGACAACGACATCACTGGGATTCTTCTTGATTAGTAAATCCTATCAAGGAAGAATTCCATAGCCTACCTGATTTCATCATCATCATGTACTATAAAATCAATCACCATCTCTTTATATTACGAAGCCAACAGAATGAGATAATGTTCCCATTCTCATTTTGAAAAAGTAACCATTTTTGGTTTTCCCTGGGATATTTCTTCAGAAATTGCTGTCATGTGACTAGAGTTGCCGTGTGAGCAGCCAATAAATTTTGGAAACAAACAAACAAACAAATGTCACCTGTTCACTAATTCAATTATCTGGGAAGTTCCCTAGGTCTATAGCAGTGGTTCTCAACCTGTGGGTCGGGACCCCATTTGGGGTCAAATGACCATTTCACAGGGGTCGCCAAACAACGCCATTTTTTTCCCCTTTTCCTTAGCTGTGCTACTCCCTTTTATTCTATTGGCTTTTGAAAGCCAATAGGAATTGTCCAGGCTGTCTCTGCCCTGCTGAGCCCGCCAAAAGTCCCATTCTGCAAACGGTGCTACACCAGTTGAGTAGTCCTCGACTTACGACTAGTTGGGGGTCGTGGCATTAAAAAGGTTGAGAACCACTGGTCTATAGTATATATAATTTATTCATAAAGCCAGACAAGCCCAGAAAGCTACGCCTTGTAAATTCTATCGGAGGTAGATCGCCAGGATCTGAGCCATTGTTTTTCTTATGTTCACCAGATTCTTTTTCTCTGCTTTCCTTTCAGACTGAAAACATTAAACTGATATTTGTTAGGCCAAGAGGTGGGCGGTGTTGTGTCAAGATTACATTCCCGCCATTACCATGACACAGAATCAGGAGCTGGATCTTTTCAGGACCCAGCTTCAAGAACCAAATATGCTTCCAGAAAAAAGCCATATGCCTATTTGCGATTTCCAGTTACAGTCTAGTCTGTGCAGTTATTTTCTTTCAATTTAATCAGGAAGACAAATTCAAATTTAATATCACTCAGTTGATATAGGAGGAAAAACCTGCATGTGAAAGCAAAACTAAAAACAAAACAAAAAGTCTTGGTGAAGGTAGTGAAATAAGGGAAAGCAACAAGGGAAGGGGGTAGTACAGCATATGCTATTATGTGTCACCAAAGACTCATTGCACAGTTCCATTGTGTGCTCTATTTGTCTCAGTGAGACTCACCCAAAACTAGCAGGGAAGAAAACCACCAAGAAAACAACATCCCTGTTCAAACAAGCTTTCAAAATGTAACAACTAAAGTGGAGCAATGCTGCCTTCACTTTATCCAAACCCAGCCATACCATGATCCAAGAAATAGGGCAGGTGTAGTTACTGGGTGAATCTTGTTCAGGTGAATCTCAGCAAATCCAAAGGGACAATTCGTTTAAAAACTTCCTGTATAATTCCTGTAATTTGAACAACGTCATGGATTTTAATGGGCTACAAAAATGGGCGGCTAGTATTACCAGTAGTCTCCTCCTGTCGCCTTCAGTACTAAAATCAGCCCCAAAAGATGGCCAAGAAAGCTTCTGAGAAAAGGTAAAACAGGGGTCCTTGACCACTTTAAACCTTGTGGACTTCAACTCCCAGAATTCCCCAGCCAGCAATGCTGGCTGGGGAATTCTGGGCATTGAAGTCCACAAGTCTTGAAGTGGCCGAGTTTGAGAATGCCTGAGGTAAAATAACAGAAGCCTCTTTTGCAAGGAGACAACTTTTGAGAGATTGTGAGGCAAATTGGTATGGCATTGGGTCAGAAAGAAATCTATGCAGTACAGAACATATTCATTGAGCTTAAGAGTCTCTAGTTTAGATACCACCCATGAAGGTATTGCATGAATATTGCTGCATGAATACAGGGTAGGTTGAACACTGGATTTCACCTGTAAAAAAATAAGACCTAGGATTCGCACACTGTCATCGTGAGATTCAGACATTCAAAACACAAATATGCTTATGTATACCAGAGGACTATAAGGGGTATATATGCCTCCAATCCTGTGATCAAAGAAAGGCTATTTAAGTACCAACTCTCCATTCTTTCTCAGTCAGGATTCCTATCTGTAGGAGATAGCCTCCTGGCACACCACTTCTACAAATACACAATCAGCCTTCTCAAACCCCTGTGATTCAGATGTGATTTCAAGCAGCTCAGGTGTTTGTAAAAAGTGGGCCTAAGGTATATCCTTTTGAAACTACTAACGTATTTATCACATATTTTGGTGTCCAAAAAAAAAGGACTTAGGATTCTCTTCTTTAAAAGATCTGCAATTTCAAAAGTTGCTTTTACCACTGTTGGCATTACTCAAAGTAATTTTTTGTACTTATAGAATATACCAGAAATCTTTACCAGCAGTAAACTCAGTTTATCCAGATGTGCAAAGGAAATCTCACCTTTGGTTTTCAGAGTAAAATAGTAATTCTGTTTGGTTTGAAATGCTTGGCCATTAATATATTGATAGCCCACCTGTACAGCTCTGATTTTTTTCCTGGCTGCTGTTTCTCCCTTCTCACATAAAACAACTCAGTCACTTCATGAGCAGGAGGAACCTTATTCCCATTAGTTAATCTATTCTGTCTATGTAATAAGATATTTGGTCAAGTAAGATGAATAATTTTGTAGAATAATTCTACAAAGGAATTATTGAGTCTGTCATTTGCACTTCCCTAACTGTTTGGTTTGGCACTGCAACCAAACAAGACAGACACAGACTTCAATGGATAGTTAGAACTGCAGAAAAAAAAAATGCTACCAGCCTACCTTCCATTGAGGACCTGTATACTGCACAAGCCAGGGGCGGGCAGGGGGCGGGGCGATTTTTGGGCATTCAGTGCCTAAAAGGTTCTCCATCACTGCTATAGGGCATTGCATGCTAAAACAATTAGACACAAGGACAGTTTTCCCCCCCATGCCATCACTCTGCTAAACAACTAATTCCCACAAAACTGTCAAACTACCTAGTAAGGCTTTATTACTATTATCTTTCTCATCCTTCCTATTCCTATTCCTTATCTTATGACTATAACTTTGTTCTTGTATCTTACAATTTATATTGTTTTATTTAATATCCTAGTATGATTTGTATTATTTGCTTATTCAGTATCCCATGACCATCACTAAGTGTTGTATCTTATGATTTATGGTGATTATATGTATGATTATAATAATGATTTATCACTTGTTGCTTGTATGTACACTGAGAGCTTATGCACCAAAGACAAATTCCTTGTATGTCCAATCACACTTGGCCAATAAAAAATTCTATAAAAAGGGATAGCATGAAACAAATATATATAGAATAATAACGTTTTTCAAAAAAATATTGACTTCTTTTTTTAAAAATGCAATTTTATTTACATTTTTAAAATCATAAAATAAGTGTTTCAGGGTAGCTGGAAACCATATCTTAATTCAGCCATGGAATTGTGCCATGGAACAGGGAGACCTGACTCAAGAGTTAACAATTGCAAGACTTGTTGGCTTGATGATGATCTGAGAACAATGCAACCTTTGAAGGCATACCTGTTGTTGATCTAAAATGGTCTCTCTCCTTGCCTGCACTAATGGCATCAGTGTGGCTGAAGGAGAAAAGTGAGATGAAAGCTACAGTGTGATGCCAGATCTGATATACTAATGCCTTGAAGAATCAGCCAGTGAATGTTGAGGTATTGCTCCTTCTGAACACACCCACAAAGCTGGGGTTAATTAATGTATGAACATCTGAAGCACTGCTCCCCCTGCTCTGGATCAACCCATAGTTTCCTGACAATCAAAACACCAATCTGCTTAATGAACTTGTTTATCTTTCAAAAGCACTATTCATATATCTTTTCACTACAAGCCTACTTAATTTGTGACATGCATGGTAATGCACTGGGGATACAGGAAAGATATTTTGGCTTCCCCTGCTTTTCTAGTAGATTGCATTAAGGAAGTGACATCATTATTGTCTGTATCTTTATATACATTCCAGCTTCCTACACTCTTAAGATGAACTCTGCTGCAGGCATGTGAAGTCACATGAAGACCTGCAAAAACCAGTTCAGTTACTATTCCTTATTCAACTGACAGGACGCTTGAGGTGCAAAAACATGGTTTGCCTTTCCTCTGGCAGAATATAATCTGTACCTTGTGGAATGACTTCAGCTTCGGTGCCTTACCAGTTTTAGGATGGGCCAACCAATCATTAACTCTTCACCTAAGAGATGTTCAATATTCATCTTTGCAGGAAAAAAACCTCTCATGGTATCACCTTTATTATAACTCTGCTGGTTTTCTTTGTGGTTTCCCATTTGTCTTAATTCTTGTTTCGTTATATTCTGCCCTTTATTCTGCATGCCATTTTAAGAAAGTGCTGCCTGTAAAAGATGTCTAAATAAATGAGGGATGATTTCTTGCTTAATTAAAAATAAAAATTCAACTTTCTAAGACTGAATTCAGAGAAACAGATTTGAGAGTTATCACTTCACCTTCTCTTTCTCTGCATGCTATCTAAATGAGGCAACATCCATTTCTAATGGCAACAACCAGTTCCACCCAAAATGTTCCTCTTCCAGTTTGGCCAGTATGGTGGACTGTCATCTTGTATCTCACCTAGTAGGAAACCAGACTAGCCTCATTCTTGAAGTGCAACAGTGTGCACACCTACCACTGGAGGCCATGGCTGCAGAGAGGGCAGCCAATGTAAGTAATTGGCCACGCGTGAGGTGTGGACTGGAACAAGCAGCAAGGAGTTAATAGGGGAAATGTAAAGAAAAGGAAGATGGAACTGGCCCTGAAGATGTAAATTCTACCCTTAATCTGAGGCTGTTGGGCTACTGCAGGAAGATGAAGAATTTAACAACCAGTTTGCAAGTGCAGGACTCAGCCAATTAGGTAGCACCCCTATCTTTCTCTCACTTTCTCAAATTCACACTAGGAATTGTTTGTTCTTTTCTCCGACTTCATTTTTCATTTTAACATTTACATCAGAGGTGGGCAATGGAATGGATCTTGGATACTAGGATACTTGCAAACACAGATAAATGTTCTCTGCAACCTCAAAGTATATTGAGATATCTGACATCTTTCAACAATTACCAGATTTCATGAGATTATAATATCTGTGCGAACCACCGAGAGCTCATAATACTTTTTGTTAATCTTCAAAGATTTGGGCCCTTATATTTTTTTAAAGATCATCTGTTTTAGATGAAGTGGCAACACTAACTGACCTGGGTTGACCTTAGAAAAGCTAAGCAGTTTTGGACTTGATAGTACTTGAAATGGAGACTACCAGGAAACCCTAGGACCATAATAAGAATGGGACCATCACCCCATTGCATCCTCCCCAAAGAAAGATTCCAGATAAAAACATTGTCAGGCATCTGACCATCTCTGTCTTATTGCCAAGGAAATTACCTGGATGTACCCTGTTGCTACAATCCTGACTTGAGTTGACTTTACTTTTTATTACCATGTACAAAAGCACACACCCATCTTAATGTGCATGTATATATGAAACTATATATATATGACATTCATTAATCCCTTAAAAGATAGAAAAACATGTATAGTAAGGCAAAAACTTTCACTTTAAAAAAAAACTTTCAACCTGAGTGTTTTCATAAAGTTTGATTGCAGATCTTTTTTTATTTCATTTCCCCCCCTATATACACTGTATCTCATTAAATGCAAAAGTTAAAACAAATCAGTAAAATGTTGATTGATGTTCCCCATGAGCCTAATAAGAGAACAGTAGCATTGTGCAAGTTCAGAAATATGATTCCCCCAGTCTAGTTTTGCTGCACAGCAGACTTAGAGGGAGAAGGAAATTATGGAGATATCATATTGCCTCATTATTCTTAAACTGCTCAACTTAAATAACCCCACACTCCTTGTGCTAATAAATTCTGAAATGTTGCTTTGCAGCCTATGTAATAGTAACTCTTCCTTCCTTTTTAGTTCTCCTTGTATAACCTTGATTTTACAAACTGCCTAGGAATCTGTAGCAACACAAGGAAAAACAGGCTTCAGTTTTTTGTACAAATTGTGCAAGTTTCTTTTGAAGAACAAGTCTTCTTTCTTAGAACTGAAGGGAAGGTCTAATGGAAAGAGAACTGGGAAAAAATTTGGAACTCTGATTTTTTTATATGGTGATGGCAGCAAGATTGCTCTATGCACAAAAGTGGAAGGATGCCTCAATTCCTACCATGGATGAATGATTACGTAAGCTGATGGAATCAGAAGAGATGGCCAAATTGACTGTTTTGATAAAGGAAAAGAACATAAGTACTTTTGTTTCTGCTTGGAAACCACTTCTGGACTTTGTGCTTGAGGTGGGAAAAAAAAGACATTATGATTTTGGGTTTTACCCATTAGACTGATTTGCCGTTACAGACATGGCTAGTGCATACTACTATAGAAATGTAAAAAGTTGAGATTTGATTTTAATGTCTGATTTTACTGCAACAGAGAGAGTTGGAAGTCAAGGCCTTTTATTTCTTCCCCTCCCTTTCTTCACACCTTCTTTGTTTTCCCTTTTTCTACTGTTGTCCCCTACTATTTGCTTTTGTATTTTCACATTTTACATTATAAATGAATAAAACTATTTTTTTTTAAAAAAGAACTGAAGGGAAGTTGATTTAAAAAATAATAATTTCAAAAGTTTGTACATTGAGCCATGCTGGCACAGTGGTTAGAATGCAGTATTGCAGGCTGACTCTGCCCATGGCCAGGAGTTTGATCTTGATTGGCTCAAGGTTGAGTCAGCCTTCAAGTCAGCAAAAATAAGTGCCCAGATTGTTGGGAGAAATCAGGACTCCCATAGTGGGGGCAATATGCTGATATTGTAAACCCCTTAGGGAGTTCTGTAAGGTACTGTGGAGTGGTATATACATCTAAGTGCTAATGCTATTGATTGCCTCAAAATATTTCTTTCAACAAGCATTTTATATGTAAGAGAGAAAGAATTCATTCTGAACCTAATCCAAAGTTTTAAGTTACTAAGAACAATATGAACTATCTAGACCTATAATTCTTGCTGGCTTCCCCCATTCTTTCATATCAATATTAAGGGGAAAGCTATACCCCAGAGTATAGTTTATGGTGAGTGGTAGAACAGTCCACAATACCTGAATTAATCCTTGCAAGAACTATTAGCACAGTGTCTAATACAGCCTGTGTTACCAAAAACCATTAAGAGATCAACTAGGATCCATCAAGATATACTTTTTGTAGGAGGCCATCAATTAGGCTGAATATGCTTGGTTCCATGTCCAAACCAGGCCTTACTCCACACTGACAAGGATAATGATAAGTGTTTCAAGAATATTTTCAGCTGTACAATCATAACCTGCTCAGTTATTATATCAATTAAAGAGGGATTTGTGACTGGCCAAAAGCTGGAAAAACCTAGATTTATTTTAAAATTGATATGCCATTCATGCATTTCAAAATGGCTCTGGGTTGCTCAGAAAAATATAAACATCAAAATCACACAGCAGGTATTGCTTCTGCGTTTGCACTGATACCCAGTAATGATACCCCAGATAAAGCCATGTTCTTTTGTCTCTTTTTTTAATGTCACATTTCCTATTTCTTTATTTTGTTATTTTGCATTTGGGTTTGATGGCAATGAACAAATAACAGCAACTGAGAAAGTAATAAATCTATTGTAATACAAACCTTTGTTGATTTCTGTGTATATTATTTTGTGGCTTTTCTAAATAAGACTTCTATGATGTAGCATATGTCTTTGCAAACTAGAGTCAACTTCGTCAAATTAAGGTTCTCAGATGGCTGGAGGCAGGTTGTAAACAGTGAGGTCAGGGGAAACTGCAAGAATAATTATTAAGAAAACTCATAGTTATTGGTTTAGCTGCAGAATGATCCCTCTTGTCTAGTAGTTTACATTTAGAATCTACTTCTTCATGGCTTGTGTTCTTATTTCCCAAATTCCCAGAGTGGAATTGAGGTAGCCTATGGTTTCACTATGGAAAGCATGGCCAGAGTAGTCCACCTAGCTAATATATAATGGAGAAACCGCCATCTGTCTCTTCCACCATCAACATATCTCTTTTTGCCTTACTGCATGATATCATGGAAAGGAAGAAAATAAAGAGAAGAAGGTTGTTTGTAGCAAATTGAAAGCCCAATACGTTCCCACTGTTGTCCTTAGAATGCACAGCACTTCCTCAGCTGAGCAAAGGAAAGAGTCAAATGGGAGACTCTCTCAGTGGGAAAGCCTTTGGAATTCAGCATCTTAAAATCACAAAGCTTGATGTTTTGAAATGCTGGCAACTAAGCCAGCAGAAAATTAGTTCCAGAACCCAAGCAGGGCAACAGCATGCAAACATGATTATGCCAGTCAGGGAGCAGTAACTACATCCAGGTAGAAGGGCTCCTGACAGACTTGAACATTAGAAATTCTGCATGCCATGTGGTGGAAAGAGAATTGGAAAAAGCAAAACACTTTAAAGAAGTTTGGGTTCCAACTACTCCACAAGTTTAAAAAAAAATAATTGTCTCCTCAGAGACAATACCATTGTTTTTCTGGTCTAGAGTTTTTAAATAAGTCATTATTAATTATTTCCCGGTATTTTCCTAGTAAAATATATACACTTCCTAGTTAAGAAGATTTGAGCAATCAGTCTGTACATGAAAAATCCCTGTGGAATCTAGGACTCAACAATATATTTTGTTTGTTTCTCTGTTAGATACACTGTAAAAAAATTTCTAGAACAGATTGCACCTGAATGTATGTACAGGTTAAGCTCCCACAACCTATATTTGGCAACACTTTCTTTGAATTTTACTTCCTTTTCTCTGACTTTATTTCTTCCTCTGTCTCATGTTTCTTCAGCATGTACCTCTGAGTCTGCTAATATCTTTTTTTTTTAGTTGCCTTCTCAATATCCCGCCTTCTAAAGCAGATCCCAATAGGTTATGTTTGCTCTTGAATTTCAAACTGACATGTACCCATGTTGTTATCAAGTTGAAATTACCTTCCTTGTTGTAAGGCTTGCAAGTTCCTTTCGTTTTCCTTTATTCGTTGCATTTCTTTTTCAGCCCAGGCAATATTTTAGGACAGTGGTATTCTGTAGACATCACCCAGTTGGTCTTTGCAGAAGCCACATTAAAGCAAATAGGCAATAACTTTGGGAATTGCCAAATTTTATAAGGTTTTGATTCTTTTATCCAAAATCTTGTGAGACTGAAAAATAATGGAAAAATCTTATGATAAATTTGGAGACACTCTATTTTTTTTTTTTTTTGATTAATTGAGGTCCTCTGGAAATACTTTGGTGGAATCACCCATACTTTGGTGCCTGAAGGTGCTCCATTGATGGCACAAAAGATTTAGATGACAGCATGGTTAGATATTGTCACTGTCTTTACAGCCAAAAAGTAGTTATCAGCAAATGGTCCAAAGGGATTGTTGTTCATTAGGTCATGAAAGAAAAATCAGGAAGCATTGCTTGAGTATAATAGACTTCTTAAGGAGTACCTATTCCTCCTTTAGTCATTGTACAAAACATACAGTGAGCCTATCATATTGCAAATAGTTGGGGACAAGCCACTCCCCATATTAGCCCAGGCCAGTTTGCTCTTCCAGTACATCATTTAAAAGAAGAAATAGGGGTGACATGATAGCAGTATTCCAGTATTTGAGAGGCTGCCACAAAGAAGAGGAGGGTCAAATTATTCTCCAAAGCCCCAGAAGGCAGGACAAAAAGCAATGGTTGGAAACTGATCAAAGAGAAAAGCAATCTGGAATTAAGGAAAAAGTTCCTAACAGTGAGGACAATTAACCAGTGGAACAGCTTGCCTTCAGATGTTGTGGGTGCTTCATCATTGGAGGTTTTTAAGAAGAGACTGGATAGTCACTTGTCTGAAATGGTATAGGTTCTCCCAGTGGTGGGATTCAAATATGTGAACAACCAGTTCTCTGTGTGGATGCCACTTCTGGAAGTCCATTCTGGGCCTGGGCAACAAAAAATTAGCTATCAGTTCTGCTGAAGTGGTGCAAAGTGGCTGAATCCCAACCCTGGGTTCTCCTGCTTGAGGAGGGGGTTGGACTAGAAGATCTCCAAGGTCCCTTCCAGCTCTGTTCTATTCAAGTCATTTTCACCTCTCGCTTATAATCTGTGGGTTTGAAAGGTAGATAACAGAGAATCAGTCTCACAATATGACAGTCACCTTCCCCAAAGAAAACAAAGGGTGGGTGAACATGTGAATACACATTCTTCCTGTAGGGAAAATTCCCATCTTTTGGAGGGATTGAAAACTGAAATTTCGATTCCTTATATTGATCTGCCACTAAGTTTCCTACTTATGGCTAGGGAGAACAGGAGACTACTGAAACTGCTTCCAAGTTCAGATGACTGCTTTTCATCATAGTCCCATAATAAAACTTAGACAACGAAGACAATGAAGCTACCAGAAAAACATTTTATGTTAATAGCTCAATACCTTTTTTTATTGTGTAAAATGAATGTAGAGAAGGCCTACTCAGCAAGATAAAAGTGTGTTGCTCTCTGAAACTCTTCACTAAGAGTCATGGAAGGAATCCAATTGAGCAAAAGATACTGGTCCCAACTGGATCTCCTCAACCAGTTGAGGCAATGTTGGGGAAATTACCACCCAGCTTACCATGAGGAAGACTGGTCACCATGACTAAAATGGTGTGGTAGAATCACAAATGGGTGATAGTGAGGGGTTTTTTTTAATTATTTTTTTAATGTTACTAAACTCCTTTTAGATTTTGCGTATTTCAAACAGCAAGAAATTGCACCACTGATTTTCATAATTATGGTCAAAAGATATATAAAAGAAAGTTGAGACTGTAAGTAAACTTGAGTTGCCACCTCTGGTCTATGCCTCTATTGACTTTGCAAGGATGGAGAGTAGATCATGCCAGATGGGCCCCTATACTTACTGTATGTTGTTGTTACACTAAAACTTAGCAGTGCTTGCATATGCACCCCATGCCTGCCTGCCTGCCTGCCTGCCTGCCTGCCTTCCTGCCTGCCTGCCTGCCTGCCTGCCTATCTATCTATCTATCTATCTATGTATCTATCTATCTATCTATCTATCTTTATCCCACCTTTAATACTTTTATAAATAACTAAAGATAGTGAACACACACAATATTCCTTCCTCCTCCTATTTTCTCAACAACAACAACCCTATGAGGTGGGTTGGGCTAAGAGAGAGTGACTGACCCAAAGTCACCCCTCCGCTTTTCATGACTAAGGCAGGAGTAGAACTCACAATCTCCTGGTTTCTGGGCCAGCACCTTAACTACTACACCAAACAGACTCTCCTATATTACCCAAGAATTTGTACCAATAGTCCCTATACAGAAAACACAAGTTATTAAAACTGAAACCACATTTCTTAAATTTCTGGAACATCACTCACCATAGTTGATTAGCAGGAACCACAAAGAAGAAATTTTAAGAGCTGGCATAGCATTCACAAGGGCTGTTAAGTTATGTGCAGGGCTGGGTATTGTTATGCAGTGATGGCCATGAGTGAATGCTAATTGGCACCCTCTGTGCAATGTTTTCAGGATTCTACATGTGTGGCATCAGTATTTTTAGGTGAGCAATGATTTCTGCATCTCTTGTAATGAAGCTGTTTCTGCCATGGGCTGAATGTAAGACTGCATTAACTCCAGAACAATAACCACTTACCATATTGGGACCATACAGTTGCCCTGCCCATGAATTTACCAGTCTTTGTAAACTCTTATCCTGTTTGGTTCAGTCCTTTCTAGAAGACTTATGCAAGCCATGGTGATAAATGTTTTATGTTTGTACAGTACCTAGCACAGCCATCTTTCATCCAATGATAACCTAGTAATCTTACATATTTATATGAACCACTGGTATAGTAATTATAGGGTGTCATAAGTTTCACTTTAATTAATGTTTGGGATCATTTGGGGACAAAATATAACAACAGAAAGTCCTAGAGACCAAACTGCATGGAAAGATGTGCTAAAAGAGGGAAGAATTGTTGAGATATATGCAGCCCTCTTCCTATTCTTCTATAGATTTGTGAGAACTGTAGGCAGAGGCAATTCTGATTTGTCCTAGGCAAGGAAATGCTCACCCACCCTGGGATCTACCTCAAAGTATTTTCTGCTTAACCACAACATGGTAGTTTCATAAGCTATTGAACTTCAATTCCCACCAGCCCTAGAGAGTTTGGCCCATTCCACATAGAGACCCCCCATTAGGCTGGCTTGAGTCTCTATATTGGGTGAAAAGGCTTCAAAATGGCTAATAAAGTTCAATATAAGTAAACTCCACAGATACATTCATATGATCTGAGCTGGCAATGATTGATCAGAAAGGAATCTGAATTGCTCAATAAAAATATCAAGGCTGCTGTAAAAAGAAAATGGCAAATTTCATGTTAGACCCATTGCAAATAAAAGACAAAGCAAAATTTAGATGGGTAAAAGGAAATACAAAAAAGGTATATAATAGGCCTTAGTGGTAGGGGAAGGCAAGGGATGCATAAGGAAAGACAAGGAACAAAAATGGGCTGATGTAAACCTCCCTGTATATATTTGCATTTCTCTCCCACAGTGTAATAATTTGAAGTTTTCCATTAAAGCTACACATGGGGAAATTCAGGATAAATAAAATGCAGTGGAATTTACTGCTGTCATATGTAGGAACAGCATAGCTTAAATTTTAAGATCAACCTACACAAATTCATAAAGAATAACCCTATGCCTACCATTGTTGATGGTTGCCCAGTACCTCCAGAATCCCAGGCAACTGGCTAGCACTTTATTGTCTCTGGTTATGCAATTCCTTGTATGTGAAATATGAGACTAGATAAGCCTGCTATTGCTGTTCTGTTAGAAAAATATGGTTGGCTCTTATTTCAAAAATGTTTATTCAAGGTTATACAGCTTGTAAATCTCTTTTTTTTCTTTTTTATTTCTTTTCCTGATGTTTTTCTTGTTTGTGCTTTCAAACAACCATTAAACTAAAACTTTTTTAAAAATGTGGTTGGTTATTTTGTGGTTCATGCAAATGCTTACGGTTCAAAAACCCAGCAATTTTAGTAAGGTGCTTCCTGAAGGCAAAGCATACAACATGGTGGTTTCATAAGCTGTTGAACATCAATTCCCATCCGCCTTACCTAGAGATCTTGGCCCATAAAGAGACAAGCAGACTTCTCTAGTGCTACACGTCAGGGAACATATGTGTCTGTCATTCAGGGATGGTTGAATAGGTGTTTGATTTATATTTCTGCAAATGTAACAGTCTGTCTAGGAGGTACTCAGACAGCAAAACAGAATGTTGGATCAACCAATCAACACGTAGGATGTACATCTCCGCACAACATTTGGAAGGGGTCCACGTCACCCTGTTTGCAGCCATCTGCAACCTACGCTTACCCATCAACCCCTTTGCAGCATAGATGTGTGGCGATTCCTACGTGCAGTTGTGGGCAACTTTAAATCAGTCTTCAGGAAGAATATTGGGAAATGTAATTGTGTTACACGTGGATGATCGGGAAGTCTTTCTTCCTGCCTGATTGGCTATTGTTTTCTACACTGATCTACAGATAGTCCTCTATTTACAACAATGAAGCCCAAAATTTTTGTTGCTAAGTGAGACAGTTGTTAAATGAATTTTGCCCCATTTTATGACCTTTCTTGCCACAGTTAAGTGAATCACTGAAGTTGTTAAATTAGTAACACTTAATCTGGCTTACCCATTGACTTTGCCTGTCAGATGGTCACAAAAGGTGAGCACATGACCATGGGACACTGTGACCGTAATAAATATGAGTCAGTTTACAAGTGTCCGAATTTTGGTCACGTGACTATAGGGATATTGCAATGTTCGTAAGTGTGAAAAACTGTCATAACTCATGTTTTTCAGTGCTGTTGTAACTTTGAACGGTCACTAAATGAACTGTTGGAAGTCAAGGACTACCTATGCTTCTGTAGCAATTCTCAGAAAGCTGACATAATCAAGCACTTTGCCATGCTTTTTTCTTAGGAGATAATTCAAGGATAGAAAGATTAAAGCTCTTCTTTTTTTGCATCCTATAATCCCTGTGATTGCTGTGTCTCTTATCAAATATGTGCATTAAATTCTAATACTTATTTAACATTACATCTGATTGGCTTTGTTCCCTTGGTTAGATTCATTTACATATAAACGTTGCTTTTTCATTCTTTCATCCTTCTGGTAAACAGCTTTAGTGAAGTGGAGCAGGAGAAGGAAAAAATGTGTCCATGCCATAATATGATCTGGCCTGCGTATGAAATGGAGTGTACCTAATTACAAAGAAAAATCCCTTTACCTCAAGGATGGTCTCAGCATTTACAAAACCTGGTTGGTATCTAAGCTTGGAAGCTATGCAGGGTGAAGTCTGATTAATATTTGGATGGCTATTACAAGGAAACCTAAGAAGTGTTGGTTAGACTGAGAAATCAAAGAACAAGAGATGTCGGGGGAGAAAACTGTAATGATGAAACTCTGCAATCACCAAGAGTTGAGCTGGACTTAGTGGAAATATTTAACTTTTACCCAAAACACTGCAGCCAATAGTACACAATTGTAATATATTGTGAAACACCTAACCATCTGGTTACACTTTTGTGCCTTTAAGGGGGCAATCAATAATGAGCTGGTCAATACCATATTATGGGCAGAGGTTAATTTTTGGATTCAGATATTGCTCTTTCTGTCAATTCATTCTCAAAAACCACACTGACCTGTTTTGATTCCAAGAAAAAAAATGGCCATTATATAATACTTTCAACCAACTTACAATGGATAATTATATAATACTTTCAACAAACTTACATAATATATTGAAACATCTTTACCAAGAGTTCACTGAGTCCTCTGAAATGATAGCTTGATTTATTTTACACCTTTTTATTTCCAACTTTGTGCTGAGCATGACTGCAGTTCTGGACAGGTAAGATATATTTAAGTTTCATCTAATTGGACTATAGAGACTGTCCTCCCGCATTGCTTTCACATAATATACTATGGTTACAGACATATTTTTCTAACACAGATTGCTCTCACAATCTTGCTCAGGTTTCAACAGCATTACACACTTGCATAATTGCAGGTTTTAGTCTAAGAAAAAAATATGATGGTGTGCAGTCCTGCACAAGAGGTTCATTAAAAACATTTTTCGAAGATTCACCAAGCTTGCCAGACTATAAAAACACATCAGGTTGAGAATGATTATCGATGTTAGGAAATGTTCCTCTGATGACAGATGAGGAGAAACTATGAAACAGGTGATTTTCCTCTACTAGTAGTAGGGGTGCTCATCTCCATTTCAGGTAGTGAAACAGGTAGTGGAATAAAAAATTTAATCAGACCTTAAAAACGATCCCATTTATAATGGCATAGGTCTTATCAACTCCTTCAAATGAAAGGCTTAGTTCAAAGATAAGGACTATTTAAAACATTCCAAAATTCTTTGTGGTTTTGGCCAAAATAGTAACTAACAAAGTTACTCCTTGTGATGCATACCATTTTCCTGTGACTGGGGAGACATATTAATTAATAAAGAAGTAATTACACCCAAGATCCACTCAAGTTTTCACTGACACCACTCCCTGTTGGCCAGATTCTCCTTCCTGCCCACAAGCAGGTCTGGTCTCTACACGTCCCACTCAGTAAGCAGAGTTGAGGTTAAGGCATCAAAGGAAAGCACTGACAATTAAAAAAAAAAAAAAAAAGCAGGCCGCAGAACTGACCTAATTCTTCAAACGTTGCTTATTTATTTGTGAAAAGAAAGAGCTTACAAGGACATTAGAAGAAATAGCATATTTGATTAAAATAAAGTTTATCTATCATATCGGTAGCACTTTAGCTCATGCAATATACTCATATACGATTAATTGAACAATAGTTTATTGAACTCTAAGCTAACTACATGCAGCCACAAACAGGGCAAATTTTAGGCTAGTTTATTATATGCAGTCAACTTATATCTAATCCCAGAATCTGTTTAAAGGCATGCCACGTGTACATCTGTTTTTTCAACAGATTAATGTGCAATCAAAACCCTGCCTCTGGCCTGCCATAATGCCACTGATATTATTATATTTATTTATAATACTTTATATTTATTTATCATTTACATTCATATTATTTTTATTATTATTATTACTTCATGTGTATGCTGCCTGGTTCCCAGCAACTGACTTTGAGGAAGTTGTCAGAAGCTGAGCTGCTTAGACTATCTTCCAGTTTACCTGCCCTTCCAGAGGAAATGCATGAAAACAATTTTTCAGGGTATCCCTGATGCTACAAGGAATTACTGCTTGCTCCTTCTGATTCTCAAGATTTCCTTCTTCACTCTCGAGGTCATAAAACCCCCCATTCTCTGGAAAAGTGGTTTTTCCATTTCCTTAATTAAGCTTTTTTTTTCTACCAGGGATTGGAAGTGCCCAGAAAGAGGGGAAAAAAATCAAAAGAGAAAGCAAAAAATGTAAAGAAAGTTAAAGAAAAATAAAAAAGAAAGAAAAAATTTAAAAAAAGATTACAGAATAACAGAGTTGGAAGGGTCCTTAGAGGTCTTCTAGTCCAGCCCTCGCCTTGAGCAGGAGACCCTGTACAATTTCAGACAGGTGGCTGTCCAGTCTCTTCTTAAAAGCCTCCAGTATTGGAGCATTCTAACTTCTGAAGGTAAAATATTCAGGATGAATGCGGTAAGTGAACAATTCCCAATGTTCAGCTACCAATGCAAACTATGAAAGTGCGCACTTAACTCTTCCCTGTTCTCCTTAACTCTACTATGGGGGGGAAAAAAACTTACTTCTAGTAGCTTCACCCCACTTAACCCCTGTCAGGTCATTTTACTGTAGTCATTTTGATACAGTAGATTTCAGTGCCCTGTGTTGCTTTAACTTCTAGTTCATACAAGGTAGACGTGCTAAATTTTGTTTTCCTGCACAGCTATTCAAGGTGCAAAAGTTTTTCTCATTCTCTTCTTCCTCTTTCATCTTGAGTTAGGTCAAAAGTTGTTGTGGCTTTTCCTTAAAGCTGTCTTCTTTTGACCTGCACTACTGATCAAAAAAATATAATTCTTGCTCATTTACAAATGTTTTGTTGTATAAGAAAAATGATCCAGAGAAAATTATGGGAAGAAGTGACTCCTGAGCCACTATAAACCAAAGCAAATAGATGCAAAAACATTTTCTAAAACCAGGAATGATCAAGTTTTAATTATTTTCTACCAGAACTAGAAAAATCATATAATGTACCTTATCACATGTTCCTTACAAATCAGCTCTAAAGCATTTCTATACATTTCAATTAGCAATGAAGACAGAATATAAATTAGTTATAGTTTGAAGACAATCTAATAAAGCCTGAACATATTCAAACTATTATGTTTTCTGCTTTCATTTGAAACATATTTTAGAATAAACATGAATTGGAGTCATAAATATCCAAGGTGTTGTCACTGGAGAACTTTTGTAATTATGTTGTTGTATTTAACTTGTACCAATGTTAAGTATAAAAAAGTTAACTCTCTTAAGGGAAATGAAGTAATAAACATCAGACTCAATTATGCAGAATAAGGACTATCTGTGATCAAGGACTCCTATGTTTTGTTTAATAAAGTAATAATTATTTCAGCATATTATGATGAGGAAGGGTTTAATTCTTTCTCTCCCTACTGCTTTCTTAATTAAAATCAGGAAACACCCTGATTCCTATTTGCTTTTAATCAGGGATTTCCTCAACTGGTCAAAAAAGACAAGATGGCAGCCACGATCACCATCTTCTTTTTTTAACCCCATTTTCACCATCAATGACACACACACACATACACCCGCCCCCACAACTTTGATGAAAAATGAAAGAGGGGAAATAGAATTAATTCTTTTTTTTCTTACTGATACATTGGGAGATGTAAAAGGGAAGAACCTTACTAGTAACAAAGGAGAAGAAATATTTACTATCAGATAGATAATTTGGGAATTTATGCACTCACGTGTGAAGCAATTTAACTCTTTTTTATTATATATATTTTAAAAATCTGACAAGCTTCGAGTTGCATCTATTTCTCCGATCCAGCAGAAAGTATTTGAGCATGGAAACAAGCATATACACGTACAAGCCTGTTCATGTGAACTCTCATAAATGTACAGCACCTGTACATGAAGACAGAGTCAGAGAGTATGCCCACTGCTTGTAAGTAACCCAACTTGTTACTTTCAATGACCTTGAGAGTCAGGTGGCATATAAATTTAATTTTATTATTACTGCAACAGGGAAACAGATACTGGAGAGCACTACATAAGTGAAATGTAACCCCAGTCAACTTTCCTGAATACGTGCAACCAAGCCAAGCAAGCATTGCCAGAGGCAATTCCACTGTTCAATGCCAGGGCTTTTTTTTTTTTTAATTAAACAGCTTCCAGGCTGGATTAGCATTTTAATTACACCATTTGAGTGACAATGCATTTTTTTTAAAAGAAACAAGTTCCTTCTGTTCTGTTATGTGGCATCCTATGAAAGGGTTAAGTTGCTTCACATGTGAGTACATAAATTCCCAGATTATCTATCCAAATACTCCTCTCCACTATCAAGGCTTGAAAAAGTTTCCATTAGTGCCCATGGAAGACATTTTCAAGCCTAACTAGAATGTGGATATTGGAGGAGTTGCATCAAGCATGAAAATAGGAGAGGGGTGGGGCTTAAACAGTGCTATCAATTCCAGGCTGTGAAAATCCAGACCAATACTAGAGGGCAACAAAGCATTAGATTTGTCGGTTTGCTGCTGATTTAGTGATCATCTGGATTTTTGCATCTGAATAGTCAGTGTAAGTTCTAGCTGTGATCCAATATAATCGGCTGCCATGTTTCAAGTTAGCTTGAAAAGACACAAATAGAAAAAAGATTCTTTCCAAGCCAAGCTACTGCCGAAGAACAATGCTATGGGCCGGTCAGGGAGCACACATGGGTTGCAAATGAGAACCAGTTTGGTAGAGTGGTTAAGGTGCTGGCCTAGAAACCAGGAGATTATGAGTACTAATCCTGCCTAAGGCATGAAAACCAGCTGGTTGACCTTGGGCTAGTCACTCTCAGATCAATCCACTTCACAGGGTTGTTGTTGTGGGGAAAATAGGAGGAGGAAGGAGTATTATTGTATGCTTGCTGCCTTGAGTTATTTATTTTTTAAAAAATCTAATAAATAAATCAATCTAGAATAGCGATCCCCAACCTGTGGGCCACCGTGGCCCAGTAGTGGACTGTGGCCTACTGGCCACTGGGCCGTGGGACAGACTGGCTAGCACCCCAGCCATGGGGTGCAAAAACAGGATGTCGCACTATGGGGTGCAAAAATGGGCCGCCGCTGCTCCTTGGGGTATAAAAACGGGCCACCACTGCATCAGAGTGCATGAAAACGGGCACCTCTGCACTGTCGGGCGCAAAAACAGGCCACCACCTGCTGCAAGGTGCAAAAATGGCTGCCACCGCACTGCAGGGCACAGAAACAAGGTACTGTGCCAAGTAAGAATGGGGCAGGGTTAGTATCATGTGGGCGTTAGCCCCACCCCATTTCCAGCACACGTGTGCTCACACACACATGTAAAATGCTTCCCTTCCTTTTCCTTTGGTCCGCCAACTGACAAAGATTGGTGACCTCTGATCTAGAGGTTTCCGGGAATCAATTATTAGTTGACATGAAGGCAAAAATAGGGCATTCAATAGCATTTCTTTTTTTTTCTTCTTAAACTTGAAGGTGCCATTGAGTCTGCACATCCATCTCTTCCCTAAAGTTTTTGCAACACTTAATGAGTGTTGAACTCACAAATGATATCTATCTGTTATGCAAATGGAGGCCAATTGATTCAGCATTAAATTATCTCCATGTAAGCTCTTGAGAGAAAGATTGTGAACACTGAGCATCAACTCAAAGGAGGAGGAGTTGTTTAATATACTTGACATATACATATACTATCCAGTAGCCTCCTAGGCATGAGAAAATCTTTTCCCATGATCCTCTGAGACAGATTTCCATTCCAGTAGAATTTTTGTGATTACTTAGCTTTTCTAAATGTTACCATATACAAATGTGGGAAGACAAAAGTCCTGAGGTCTTGATGCAAAAATCATGCCTTTCTTCCTATTCCTGTCTTTGGGTGGATGCATTGGTAGTTTAGAGGGCATATTATGAATGTTCACCACCATGTAGAACAGAGGTGGGGAACAATAGCCTCTTTATGACTTGTGGACTTCAACTCCCAGAATTCCTGAGCCAGCCATAGCTGGCTGAGGAATTCTGGGAACTGAAATGCACAAGTCTTAAAGTTGTCAAGGTTGCAGACCCCTGCTCTAGGTTCATGAAGCTGCATTCAAGAAGGCTGCTTGGCTATTCTCTGAGAAACTCGTTGCTAAAGCAGTGTTAAAGGTGGAGCACTAACTACAGAAATACACCACCAAGCCTAAGTGTGGCCACAACACCAAGAAATATCCACTAATTACCTCTAATTTCCTAATTAACAACAGTTAAGCAATGTTGAGTTAAACAGCTTATGTGCTTTTTTCTAAGGCTGAAATCATCAAGCATATTTTTTCTAGCAGAACTTATTTCCAGTCTCCTGCAACACCCTTCTATAATATGTATATTTTGGGATTATTATACACCCAGTATTTCCAGGCAAACTCTTTATTTAAATGCTGCATGCCTCAGCTTTTAGAAATCTCCAGAAAGCTAAAGCAGATATTTTTAACCTGAAGTCCGTGGGCCAACAGGAGGGTTGAGTGTCTGTGGGTAGATTTCAACGAATCCATGAACTTGGATGGAAAAAAAAAATACAGCTTTATTTCACTATATTATTATAATAGTTGAAATTATATTTCCTAGAAGGGGATTTATAACACAAAAAAAGTTAAAAAGCCCTGAGCTAAAGTGTCCAGGGCCACTTTGTTTTTACAGGGACAGGAGCAGGAGCAGATAAGCAATACTTTCTCCCTCCATTTTCTAATCCATCCAATTGTGCTTCCCCATCATATCTCCAGCCTTCTCTTATTTTTCTTTGGATCTCTTTTGATCCTTCTTTTCTCTGCTCCCAGCCATTTTACTTTCCCAGCTATTGTACATTATACAAACCATTGCCAGCTCCTGTCTATAGTTGAAGATCCCAATATCCCATTTCTGTCCTTTCAGGTTGAGATCTAGGCCTCCCCTTTCTCCTTGTCCTTCAACTTTTTTCCCTCCCCAGTGTCCCACTGTCTGATTAACTCTCAGAATTAATCACATAGGAAGGCAGCATATGATAAAATATCCACGATTCTTTTATTGTCCACTTCTTGTTTTTCAACGGATAGCTTGAAACAGTAGAAAAGGAATTGATAAAGTTCTTTGGGAAAGCTTCAAAGTACTTTGGGAGAGTTTGGGGAGAGCCATGGTGGCACAGTGGTTAGAATGCAGTTTGATTCTTATTGGCTCATGGTTGACTCAGCCTTCCATCCTTCCAAGGTTGGTAAAATGAGGACCCAGATTGTTGGAGGCAATATGCTGATTCTGTAAACCGCTTAGAGAGGGCTGTAAAGCACTATGGAGCAGTATATAAGTTTAAGTGCTATTGCTATTCAAACACTATTCATACTGCACTATGGAGCAGTATATATGTTTAAGTGCTATTGCTATTCAAACAAGCCTGGAGAGTGAAGCATCAACTGGAGAAGAGAAGAACTTGTGTATGACCTATGGGTCAGATAATTCATAACTGCTCTAGAATTAACAGATATATTGCATCCAGCATGCCTTGGAATGCAATATATTTGTTGCACAAACATGAAATCTAAATTTCTCATTTTTTGTTTCTTCTGCCCACCCTCATACTTTTTCAACTCTGTTGATTGTATCTCAGCTATAAACAGACACTGAGCCTCCATTTGTTTTGAGAGGCAGATATGTGGAAATAGCCAAAGGCTGTTGTTTTGGCAATAAAACCCCTTCAAGTACTTTCCAAATTGAAGAGTGTTGTGAAAGTTAAGAAACAAAATAAATATAATAGGGAGAGGAAAGTGTAAGCAAGAACAGATTTCACTAGAACAACAAAAAGACAATGGAAGGGTGTGTTCTTCAGTCTTCAAAAATCCTTCAAAGGATCTTAACTCTACAGATGTTAGTGTCTCCCCTTAAGACACTTTAAGTAAATCTTGTTTGCCAAGTAACACCTAAGTCATAATCTGAAAATATTGCCTCAAATATTTGAAATGAACCATTTCAAGATATCTTTGTATTCGTAATCTAGATGATTCCCAACAATATTGTATAAATTGAAATATCTTATATGATCAACATGATCTTTAGATTAACTATACAAATTAAAATCAAGGAACACTTTTTATTGCCAAGAATCTTGAACTGAAAAAAACTGCAGCAGCAGAAAAAGAATTACCTTATTAAAAGAAAAATAAAACCACAACTGCAGGTACACAGTAAGACTGCACTATCAACAATTTCAGATTCCCAATTAAACAACAGAATTGCTGTAATTCTGGACTGTTAAAAAGAGAAATTAATAAACATCCTTGACAACAAACATCATCTTTTAATTCTAGATGCACTTATTTAAGTCAATTACAACCTGCAGTTCGGATAAAACCAAAGATCTCCTATGCCATACGAGTAGTTCTTGCTTAAACACAGTAATTAGGAGTGGAATTTCCATTGCTAAGTGATACATTTGTAAAGCACGACATCATATGACTGCATCACTTAGCAAAAACAATCCCAGCATTCCCCACTGCTAAGCGAGAATAGCAGGTCATTAAGCAAGGACTTTCTTGCAACTTCCTGCCAGCTTCCAACAACCGAGGTCACTGGAAGTTGCAAGGCAGGTAAATGGCTGCTGCTGGGTGGGGCACATGCCGGTGTTTGCAGTGGTGTGCAAGAACATTTTCGGGCCCAGGGGTGGTTGCTGCCAAATGGCAGAGATTTACCTGAGTGACTTGTGACTTTCCTTGCCATTTCCCCCATTGACTTTGTTTATAGGAAACCAACAGAAAAATCACAAATAGTGACCATGTGTCAGCAGGGCACTACAACTGTCGTAAGTGCGAGCCAGTTGCCAAGCACTCAGACTGCGCTCACATAACCAAGAAGACGGTACAACAGTGAGAACTGTGAAGGCCAGTTATAAGTGAATAATTTGTTGCAAATGAAAAATTTGCAACAAATGCAATAAGCAGGGTATATCCAAAGAGGCAGTTTCAAAGAAAAAGCAAAACATTTGCTAAAGGTAAGCAACCAAGCTGCTTCTTTGAAAGAAGCGGAGTGCAGTACTGATAAAGAATTTAATCAAAAAAATAAAAATAAAACAGTGATAGCTAACTCAGAAATCTATAACATAAAAGGTGAAATAAAGCTATATTTTTTTAAAACATAGAGATTCAATATGACACTCTTTCTACTGTAACAGCTATTTCATAATGCAGTTCTGAATTGATTTGCAATTAAATCCATTGAATATTTTGGCTAATTTCAGTGGGGATAATTTTTCAACAAAGATGATCTAGTAAATTATTTATTTACAGATGGAATTTGAGAACATTGCTGGAGTATTTCTCACTATGAATATGTGTCTGCCCTGCGGTATTCCTAGAAGGATGTCCATTGTTATTTAGTAACATCATTATCACCAGAGGAAATAATGAGTAGCATATGTTCAGGGGTCTTCAAACTTGGCCCTTTTATGACTTGTGGACTTCAACTCCCAGAATTCCTTAGCCGGGCACGCTGGCTGAGGAATTCTGGGAGTTGAAGTCCACAAGTCATAAAAGGGCCAAGTTTGAAGACCCCTTGTCTATTTGTTAAGGCAGTAGGCTAGTAAGCGGAAGACAGTGAATTCAAGTCGTCTTTTAGCCATGATAGCCAGGTGGGTGACCCTGAACCAATCACTCCCTCTCAGCTCAATTCACCTCATAGGATTATTATAGAGAAAATAGGAAGAGGACTGTGTGTTGGATATGTTCACCACCTTGATTTATTTGTAAAAATAATAAAGGCAGTAAATAAATAAATATATAAATAAAATATGTAAAATCTCAAATCTGTTTTGCATGGATTGGCAGATAGTGGCCTCTGAGCACAGTGCTCTGAGTGTTTTACTATTTCATTATGGTACACTACCAAAATATACAAAGTTCAAGTAGTTATGAATGCCCTGGACCACAGGATATATCATAATTTATAGATTATAAATCACAGCTTCATTCATTTTTATAAATATTTCTTGCCAGATTTAATCATCATGCTCTACTCCTTGAATACTTTACTACAAGTGGAAAGAGGGTGGCAGTGGATAAAACTGCGAATGAGCTTTCATAAACGCAGAGAAAATACCAGTATGCACTGATGATGTTATCTAGTTGGGTAATGAAACTTCTGCAAGAAAACAACCAAGCTCAAAGAGCCCCCAAGGACCCCACACATACTACTACCCACATTTACCAATGAAACTGATTTCTGATACTTCATCATTTAGCATCAGCACAGTTCTGTCACAAATCATGATAGATGGCAGTGAACACCCAGCAGCTTTCGGGTCATGCTTACTCACAGCTACAGAGAAAAGTAAAACACTGAATTGGGGAAATCTAATGTTTCAGCCAGTATCTACATCAAAAACAGTTTAGTCTATCACTGATTATCACCATAGATACAAATGGGTTGACTAAAAGGATTGATTATAATCCCAAGAATCCTTTGCTACAATTTCTGAATAAAACATCCCGCTGAATTAAAAGCTTGCAAATATTTTATTTACACATCATAATGCAGTACGTGCAACAACAGATCAGACATCAGCAATGTTTTTAGATCCTATCTTATAAAGTCAGTACTGGGGCAGGGAGGGGTGCAATATATTGCTATTGGTTGATTAGATATGCCTGTGATTTTCTATTGTTACTTGAATACCTTGGACTGCCTGTATATATTTAAATCTTGCAGATTCAAGGGAATTAGAGCTTCTGGAAGTTTCACTAAACAAGCAACAGAAAAACTTACCTAAGACTTTATTGTCTTTATTCAATAGAAAGGAAACAACATTCCATGCCCACAGTTTACCTGAAATGCCAACGTTGCACTAATTATTGGAGTAGAGTCTGTCTAATCAAATTTAAACAAAGCCTTTTTGGTTTATGTGCCTCAAGATGTAAGATCCTGATCCTAAGTTTCAGGTTTTGAAGCACAAATAGAGATTGGAATGATCTTATATTGGCTTGCTTTAAGCCATTTTTTAAAAAACAAAAACAAAAAACCTACTGAATAGTATATATTTTCAAAAATGTGTTCCATCTATAATCAGTAACAAGGAATATGCAAAATTCACAGCTCCGAAGCTGAAACAATCTAGGAAACAGCTGAATGTTCCATTTTTGTTCCAGAATGTACCAAACAAGCCACTTAGATGTGATCCACTGATTTTCCAGACTAAATCTTCCAGAATAGGAATTCCATCTTTCATAATGATGAGTTATACACACCTTAAGCAGTTCAAATGGGTTGAGTTTCTAGTTCCATATTCAGGTATTTGTTATGTTGAATTCTAACATTCTACAGATGGTCCTCGAATTACGACCACAACTGACCCCAACATTTCTGTTGTTAAGTAAGACTTAAGTGAATTTTGCCCCACTGTACAACCTTTCTTGCCACAGTTGTTAAGGGAATTGCTGACTTGCCCATTGACTTTGCTTGTCAAAAGATCGCAAAAGATGATCACATGACCACGGGATACTGCAATGGTCATAAATATGAGTTCAGATGCCAAGCAGCTGAATTTTGTGATCCTGAGGATACCACAACAGACATAAGTGTGAAAAACGGTTGTAAGTTTTGTGAGCAAACCTATAATAATTTACCTGGAGTAATCTAAAATGTCTGTTATAGGATAGGGGAAAGTATAACTGTCAAAGTGTAACCTGATGGTGTTTTGAAGGGTCTTAGACCCTTTCTTTTCTGTTTCCCTGTGAGTTTATTTTGTCACTGATGTCCTTTTGTTTTGTGCTCTTTTTATGTGTTTTTCTTATAAGTCAATTCTTTTTAATGTTCTAACAATTGTAAACTGGCCAGGAGTTGCTGGGAGTTGTGTGATACATAAATGTAATATAATATTAAATTATTAGTTGTTATTATTATTATTATGGTTCATCATGCAGTCAATCAGATGTTTATATTGGAGCTGGCATTTTTATCAATCTATACAGCCTGTCCAAAAGGCCTGTGATAGGCAAATGTGGATGTTTGATGATTTAAAGGTCACAGGATGTAAGCTGCTCCAAGTAAAACTGCCTTTTACAATTGACTGATGGGGATTTTGTCAGTGCTGGTAGTATTCAAGAGGTGTTCCAGTTGGTTTGGGACTGCACTCAAGACACCTTTTACTATTGATAATATCTTTGCTTTCTTCTGCCACAGGAGTTCGATTTCTATTTGCCAGGTCTTTGTTCTGTATTTTGTGATTTTATCCAGTTCCTTTTCTCCTGCTGCTCCAGGTACTGCCAAATAAGCCTTTAATGGTAGAGACAATCAGGAAGAGGAAAGGAGGAGCAACAGAAAATGCAAGACATGAAAAGGAAGTGTAATGTTGAAAGGTTGCAAAGGGTTAGCAGAGCCACAAAGGTGGAGACGTAGAATGAGAGCTTTAGAGAGAAAGCTATTAGTGGCTTGAAGCCACAGGGGGAAAAACAAGCAGAGGTAAGTAACAAGGGATTTTGAGAAAGGAAGAATTTACAGAGGGTCAGATAGAGGATTAGCTTGAAACAACAAGTGAAAAAACAAGTGAGAAGTCATTACAGTGCAGTCCACCCATCTTGAGTTGGCACAAAAAATACTGGCAAAAAACAACTTGTATTAATTTCCTCTAATGCCTGTACTGAGTAATGGTCAAGTGGTGTTTTTCTGATGTGTAAACACATCACTCATTGCAGGCAAGGTGATTGGTTTTCTCTTTTAACTTTGCTGCTGCTCAACCTTTGGCACATCATCACCCAGAGGGGAAAACACCCATCAGTGAGGCAGTACTGCACAAACGTGGTGGTGGTGGTGTAGATCTATGTTTACAATTTTATATGAAATTCTACTCACTCATCTTTGAATTGGCAGAAAACTACAGCAGCATCAAAACTTATCCCCCCCCCCCCATGGTATCCTGTCTCCTTGCCTGAGATTCAAGTCATTGCAATCATCTGACTTTCTTCCAAGGTGATGGATGATTAAATCTAACAGATTTGGATTGTTTTAAAAATGCCTTTGGATGGCTTTGGAATGGAGATGGATGATTAAGGATGGTTTTCTGTGTTCCCAGGGCCTCCTTGTGTTGTAGTTAACTGGAGTTAAGGAAAGTCCCATTATCTACATGTATGTGATACCCATGATTTGTTGAATGCAATATGGTTGGGCACACTGAGCCATCAACTGTAACCATCAACTGTAGAGGTTGACTTCACAGAGCATGTAGACAAAAATGTGCTTAGCCTGTGGTTCAGTGAGTTGGGCAAACAGAGTCATTGGAAATATGAAGCAAGACTAACCTGGAATTGTCATTTAAGATTCATTTGAGCAGCAAACTATGGTGCCCAAACAAGACCTTGTTTCTCTCCTCACATTAAAAAAAACTTTTAAAATGTTACAACTATTATTTCTATCATAAAACTAAGTAGCAATATAATAAAACACTGCTTTTGTGTAATAAAACTTACAGTTCATAATGCATATTTAATATATTACAGCTAATAGCAGAAACAAAAGCATACTTTGCAAGGCCCATATATATATAGCCAAAATTTCACAGAGCAGGATATCATATAGATAATTTTTGCAATTTTTTCTGGATGAAGATTTACTCTGCATTAATTGTGATGAGGAGCGGGTACTTTCTCTCCCTCTGTCTTCCCCCTTCCCCCTTCCCCCCCCCTCTGTCTTTCTCTCTAGTCTCTCCATACATGGGAGTCTAAAAGTAAGAATAGTCAAGTTTGTATAGATACAGTAGTTTGGTTCTACCCATAATCTCTGGGATGTTCCGTGTTGATTACACAGAGTCTTTTCAGGTCACACTGGAGAATGTAATGGCTGATTCATGTTTTCATTTATCTTCAGGACAGCAGGAAGAAGGAAGTGCAAGGCTGAGGAAAGAGAAGGAACAAATAAAATGTTCTTGCTGAGTGATCATGGCCTTACTTGCTCATATGTTTTCACAATGAATAGCAGCACATTTAAAACAGGACTGAGTAACTGGGTAACCATCAGCTGTAGAGAGCATAGAAAATGGCCTTGAGGGATAGGAAGAAGAGCTGCTACAAAGGCAAGGGTCAGATAAACGGGATTAGAAACTCCAAACTAAGAAACTAATTTGAGAAAACATCTCAAACAAGTCCCTCCCTAGTTCACATGAAGATAAAGAGAGGTAAAGGGGAAACATATTTAGACAGGCAAGATTCTTTACCTAGAGTTGTTACAATAAAAGTTGTCTGACCTCAATTCGCATTGCTTTCTTAGTCTAGTCTACTGTGTAGGATGTACATTATGCAAGATCCCTGTGGTTGGTACAGGGTCTATAAGTCAGCCGTTTTGAAAAGGGGAAGGAAGCAATTGATGGTCCCTTTATTTATTTATAAAATGTATTGGTTGCCATTCTTACCATAAGGTAGCTCTGGGTAGTTTACAGTCAAAAGCTATACATATACACAAGGATACATGGGGAGGGCAGGAGCAAAATGAGGGAGGCAGAATCTGTTGTTAGTTGATCAACCACCTTCATTGTGCTGTTCCCCCATTGGGACCACAGGCCAACTGGCAGAGCCAGGTCTTTCAGCACTTATGAAAGGGTTGAGGCCAATCTCTTATTGGGGGGACAAGATGTTCCAGAGGGCAAGGAGTCACAGCAGAGAAGGCCCTCTCCTGGACCCCATCAGCCATAATACCTGGGCTGATGGGACCCACAGCATGCGTCCTCTGCTGGCACAAGGGGGGGCAATCCCAGTGGGGTGAGACAGTTCCACATTTCCTAGTGTAGGAGGTGAAAAGTAATTTTCTCCACACATTTTTTTTTGTTGTTGGCAACTAAGGAAACCAGATTTGCCAAAAGGGTCCTTAATCACCGAGCCTTCATTTAGAATATAACAAGACCTTTTTAATAGACTACTAGGGAAGAGCAGTCTATATAACTGATAAAGAAATTATAATTGAAAAATGTTATGCTTATTTTGCCTTTGTTTTAGCAATTGGATTCCTTAAAATTAATACGGCATCTGTAACTCTTCCCAAATTTTTAAAATTGATTTTGATTTTGGCCTTAACTACATATTTTTAAGTTGACAAAAGGATGGTTTAAACATGATGTCTTATCTGCAGAAACAACCGCAATTATAGTTCAGTGTAAATAGCATGGACTGTACTACTTGTATTATGTCAGAATAATTTTTCAAAGATCTGTTTTGCACACAGTGCAGCCCCATGCCTCAATGTTCCAAGGAATATCTCTCACTTGCTGTGCTTGGTTGTAACACATACACACACACACACACACACACACACACAGTACAGACTTTTATCTGCTTCATTTGATGAGGGCCCCATTGCCTCTGCCCTGACAGGCAATCCTGTGTCTCATCTCCCGTGCAACCTCATCGTGCCTTTCCAGGAATACCCGTATTAAAGACATATTGTTCAGAACAGACTTTCTTATGCAAGCAACTTAATCAGGGCATTACCTGAGAAAAAGCAAGTTGCAAAATTGCAAAGAAATTTAGGTGTGGCAGAATCAGGAAATGCTGAAAAGTACGGTGCCCCCATGAATCTCTGGGTAAGTTGCTCAAGAACTTCTCATGATGTATTCTCTCTCTCTCTCTCTCTCTCTCTCTCTCTCTCTCTCTCTCTCTCTCTCTCTCTCTCTCACACACACACACACACACACACACACACACACACACACACACACAGTTCTAAGCATGGTGAATTTAAAAAAATTCATAATTAATCTCATTTTTCACAGAAGATGAAGAGGTAATTGGAAGGTAAAATAGGTCTTCTATGTTGCATGACTGAAGAAGTACAGGGAGTCCTTGATCACAACTGAGCCCAAAATTTCTGTTGCTAAGTGAGATATGTGTCAAGTGAATTTTGCCCCATTTTATAACTTTCTTGACACAGTTGTTAAGTGAATCAGTACAGTTGTTAAGTTAGTAACATGGTTGTTAAGTGAATCTGGTTTATCCATTCTTTGATTATCAGAAGGTCGCAAAAGGGGATCACATGACTCCAGCATAACCCCGGGACTCTGCAACCGTCATAAATATGAGTCAGTTGCCAACCATCTGAATTTTGATCACATGATTGCAGGGATGCTGCAATGGTTGTAAGTGTGAAAAATGATCACGTCACTTTTTTCAGTGCTATCATAACTTTGAATAGTCACTAAATGAACTATTGTAAGTTGAGGACTACCTGTACTTTACAAATCTGAAGATGACCTGGCTCTGGCTGACATATTCTAAAAGACCAAAAAGAATTCAAAAATATCTTGCCGAAACATCATCTAAAAATAACCGTATGAAATATAATTGAAACAAATTGAAGAACTTTCTTTACAAAAAGACCCTTGAATATTTGGGTGATAGAATACATGAAAATATTGAAATTATGGTTGATAGTATCTGAGTCAGCCATGCAATGTCACATACCCAGGAGCAAGGGAAACAAAATTTTAGGCTGCATTAAGAAAAGCAAAATCAGATGTATTTTCTTAATTAATTTAAAGATTCACGTGTGATTGGATCTGATTTATATACCCTTCTCTATTTTTCATCCATTGCATGCATACAGTAAAATGTCAAATGTGAAATACTGTGAAACGATTACAAAGGGCTGTGGCTGTTAGCCAAGAAGGTCCCAGAACTAATGGCCACTTCATTCCTGGGGCCACAATAAACATTAAAGTATCTGTGTGGCTGTCCAGGTCGATGGATAAGGGTCTGGTGGCAAAACTGGCAGGCACCCCCCCCCCCCGCAACTGAACTGTCCAGTTGGCAAAAAGTAATTGTTGTCTTAAGCCTCCTGAGGGGGATCCCCATTTTGCCCACTAGTTATGGGCCAATTATGCACCAGATACACCCCAAATCCAGCAAGGCTGCTAATTTCTCTGTCCTCCCAATGCCAGGTATGGAAAGTTCTAGGGGCACTGTTGTAGGGTTAATTAGCCTACTCAGCAATGGGTCATCCTCATAATCGTCCTCTGCCACCCATGGATCATCATAGCGTGGAGTCAGAGCTCGACCCTCTCGATTGCGATCCCGGGGAAGCTCTACGACTTCCTCGGATCTCATTGCAGTCTCCCTGGGGTGCTAGATTGCTCTTGGGGATCTACCTGCCGGTAGATGATCCCCTCTCTTGGCAGGTGTCTTACTGTGGCAATGCACGGCTCGATGTCCCTCTTTGCCACATTTGAAGCAAGCAGTGCTGTGAGGAGGGGCAGGCGAAGGTTGTGCGGTCTCCCCTTGCTTCTTGGTCTGCTGCTTGAAGCTTGGTCTCACAGGGTGATGCTTGCGTTGATCAATCTCCGCTTCCTCAGCTAGCAGGCACCAGTCACTCAGCTGCCCTGGGGCTCCACGGGCTATGCAGGCATTATACAGCTCTTCGTTGAGTCCATCCTGGAAACAGCTTACCAGGATGTCCTCTGGCCAGCCCAGAGTAAGTGTGACTTTGGGGGCTTTCTCCTCCCATCCTTCCTTCTTACTGACCCCAAGTAACCAGCTGGCTCGGTCTTATTCACCTGAAGGGCTGGCCTCTTCCAGGTCCTTGGAGAGGCTTTCATTGGCTTGTAGGCAGAGGAGATCTTTGCACCATTTCTCTGCTTGGCATTCCTCCATGCAGAAGTAGTTTGCGAGTCCCCCGGTAGGGCAGCAGCTTCTCCAGGTTGAGTATACTATGCAGATCTCACCTTATGTAAGGACGCACTAACCACCCAAGAAAGCAGAATTCTTGAAACAGGCATTGTCTCAAAAGGATATTTTTATTAGGGATCAGTGACAGTAGGGAAGTCAAAGCGAGATCTGGGAAAAATCCCGCGCAAACGGTATAGTTAAGCTAACAATATTCCTCCTCCCACCAAGTCATAATGTTTATTTGAATTCCAGCCAATCCACAGGTGGTATGATGTGCAGGTAACTGGCACAGTTGGCACCCATCTCAAGGACTTCTCCGGCTTTTGTTTCTCTGTTACTGTTTCCCTGATTAGGGAGACACATTCCTTTCTCAAGAGGATTGAGGCAGAGGAGGGAAAGTAGAAAGCAAAAGTTATCCCAAGCGAAAGCTTCTCCCCCTGCCCCCAGCAGAATGGCAGGCCCCAAAATTAGAATATATATGCAAGGAAAAACACAGAAGCTTTGGGGACCTGATACTGTAATTCTTTTTTGCATAGATAGCAACCTACAGTACATGGGATAATCACTTGGCCATGGAATCAGAGTAAAAGTTTTCATGTAACTATTTTGTAATGGTATATTTAAGTCTAGAGAAAAATTCACATTCTAACAAAGTGGACATTAATTCATTATCAGTTAAAAAAACAGTCTCACCAGTTCACACAATAGCTATGGGTAACAGGTGGAGAGAGTCCCCATCTTAGAAACCTGGAAGATAAAATCCAGTTTTTTTGAGATTTTTTTTTAATGTTAGCTTACTTTCAGCAATCATTTGTAAAATATTTTGGAAGAATCTTGCTTACTATGAAGGGGTGGAAGCCAAAATTTTAAACTTGTGCAATAGCCAACAGATTTTCATGTTTGATTCAAGCATACAGGTTTTTGGGGAGCAGAATCCTTTTCATATCGGATAAATTAATCTAGAGCAAATTTTAAAACAACTTTTCCCTATTTAAATGCTTTATATAAATTTGTATTTTCTTTGGACCTCATTTAATATTTGGTCACTCTGTAAAAGAAACAAATAAACAGAAATATAGCAATGTGACACTTAATACCACTTTACAAACTTCTGAGGTTTAAATAACCATACTTCTTTTTTATCCATTCTATCTTTTACTATGATTGTTGCTTCCGCCCTTTATATTTGCAGTTGGAAGTATTTCAAGCAGAATAAGACTCACAGACATGTGAGTGTAATTGTAATAATGATGTTTAAGTATCATATGAAAAAGCAATATTTTACTGCTACTTACCCATAAAAAACTGCCACAGAATTTTCCCTAAAATGTACGCAGTGTAGGCTTGTGCTTTTCTGAGAACTGCACGGTATATTTGCTCATTTTCAGTCACTTCCAGTTTTTCCCAGAAAAACTGATGTTTCATATATCAGAAAAAGAATACATCATTTTGCTGTTTTTCATTTACGAGGCACGTGTGACTTCTAGTTTTGTAAATGCAAACCAGAATGAAAGCTGACAATTGAATGAATTAATGAATGTGGCCTATGTCTTTCAACTTACTCTGATTAATATATCATTTTCACAAATCCATTCTCCACCTCCTACTACATGGATTATAATATTCTAATTAAAATGATCAGAAAGACATAATATTGAGAAAGTGGTGCTACATCACAGTACAAAAACATTTAAGAACGTTTAAATATATAAATATTTATATATATAAGTTCTTAAATGTTTTTGTACCTTGATGTAGCATCACTCTCAACATTATGTCTTCCTGATCATTTTAATTAGAATATTATAATCTACGACTAGTACTGAGAGTAACAGTTGTAGACCTATATGTCTGGAAAGAATCAATTTTATAGTGCTTAAAACAGTCATGTCAAACTCGTGACGTCACATGACATCACACAATGTATAGTGACTTTTCCCCCATTGCCGGCAATGGGGTGGGCGTAGTTTCGGTGTGACGCATCTGGCCCGTGGGCCGGCAGTTTAACATGCCTGGATTAAAATATCCCATCAAGATTGGGGAAAAGACTTTCTTTTTTATCCATGTAGTTTTCTGAGTCATCTTCATGGCTGAATATTCTAATCATTCTTTCTCAGTCTAATTTAGGCTAACAGACTGTTGTGGAGCTAAAAGCATTACTTGGAGCTTCTTGGGCAAAAGATGGGATACTGTAATTGCAACAGTAATGATGGGTGACCTTGTAAGGCAACATATTCTGATAAATAATTATTAGGCATTCCAGGCTTAAGCCAGAATTAAGCATTGTTTAGTCGTGTGTCTGGTAAATACTTAACCAGTTAATCTTATCCTTAAAGTAACGGGCTTTTAAATAATATTTAATATTATTATGTTCCTTGTACATAATAATAGAAGCTATACCTCAGATTTCTTTTGTGTCCCTTATTTGTAATTTCTCATATTTAACTTTGCTTTTACTTTATTAATCCTGCCAATTTCTGTTACTTCTTTCCTCCTTTTTTGTATGTGTAATAACAAGAAAACAAAACAAAAACACTGGTGAAGAAAACAAAAACAATGGTAAAATCAATCTTGTGTTAAAAATTATACTGAGTGCTCACTTCAGTCAGGCTTCTACTCTAGTCAGGTATATTTTGAGAGAAACTACACTGTATAAAGATAATGAATAATAAAACAACTCTTAAACTGAGTTAGGAGCAGCTAAAATCAACAGTGATTTATTTAATGGCAGAAACTACATACAAAGTAAAGTGGCTCTTAAAAGAGATTGTAAAGCACAAGATAAAATTAATGCATGCAAATGATTTACTACTAACATACTATTTTCCAAATGAAAAGGGACAGAGTGATCTTAAGGCTGAGAATGCAATCTAAAAAACTTATAAGAGAAAATACATTATTGTAATGGGAATTCTGGTGCTAACAACATGCAATATTTCTAGAGACTTCAATGACTGTGTCCTGGAATGGTTAATTGTGGTATATACAGAGGGGATGATATCCTAGTTGTATCTTAATCCTAAATCATGTTCAGAATCTAGCACAAATTGTCTTTGTTTTCAATTAGCAAGTGGTTAGTATTGTTGAACCAACAACCAACAGTGTCATCTACATAGCCGGCAATTTTAATTTATATATAAGTTAAAAATTTCCAAGAAAGTCTGACACAATCATGTTTGCCTTCAAAAGAGGAAATTTGGGATGGAAAAATAATAATAATAATAACCAGAATGGAAAAGAGGAAGTTGAAAGGGGCAGTTAAGAGTGTCCAGAATCTCTGTATTGCACGTGGCCTTTTCAAAACCACAATAATATAAGCTTACAAAAAGCATATCTGACCTTCACTCAAAGCACCAAATACAAGAGGTTTCCAATATATTGAATAAGCAGTGTTAAGGAGGACAAGTAGACAACTAGGGATTTAAAAACAGAAAAAACAGGCTAAGGAGGCAATTAAACTATTGGATGTGAAAAGTGAAAAAAAAAGACAAGGAGACTGTGGGGAATAATTCATTGCATCTTTCCCCATTGGAGATATACTAAGCTGACCTTCTAAGAAAGAGTATCTGATGAATAGATGCAAGCTACAGTGAGAAGTGATGAAGATCTAGATTCCATTGATATGAAAACATGCAAAATGACAGATCCAGGTGGTATCCATCTGAGGATTCTTGTAGAACTGAAAAAAATGTGAAATTGGTCTTGTGAAATGTGAACTACTGAAGGACCAAGACAGGGATTTTTGGAATATAATAGATGTATATATGTTTGTGCACAATGGATACTCTATCTAAAAAATTTTATCCACTTACATCACAGGTCTTTAAACTTGGCCTTTTATGATTTGTGGATGTCAGCTCCCAGAATTCCTCAGCCAGGCATGCTGGCTGAGGAATTTTGGGAGTTGAAGTCTGCAAGTCATAAAAGGGCCAAGTTTGAAGACGCCTGACTTACATGATATAAATACAACCATTAAAGTAAAAAAAAAACCTCAAATCAGTTAAAAGTAAATTTAAGAAATTAATATGAAGACACAAAATGAAAATAATTTAAATGAAAATTACCAGCAGTCTAGCAAAAACATTGAAAACAGACAGATTCTGTTTGTAGAAGATGGCCCTGTGGCTTACCAAGTTCCAAACCACAAAAGGATATTATAACTTCCAATTTCATTCAGAAATAAATTGGCAGCCAATTCAGGGCCTTCATTACTGATTACTATTCAAAAAGATGAGGTTGCGATTGTCTACTATCACTAGAGCTTCCTACTCCAAATAAATCCACCAATCTATGCTAGATAAAGGCTGCCCTAATCTTGATCAAGCAGAAGTCATGAGATCACAAGAACCATCAAACCACAGACCTTCTTCAGAATGAGAGACATCATCTGGAGTACATAGGAATTAGTGCCAAGGCCAATCATTTCTTGGTTTTTTTTTTTTTTTAGGATTCCACCTAGGTTGCTTCATCTTATCCAGTACCATACAGCAAACAAATAACTGATATTTCCAAACACTTTCTATTTGTTCTTTTCTCCCAGTGGTTTTATATGGCTATTGAACAATACTGGTGGGAGGGGGGAAGAGCAGAGACCTGCTATTGACCTCTCCCACAAAGAAGTGGTTAAGGCATTAACTGTTCATCCTCCACCAATATCACATGGAATTGTCTAATTAGGAAGGAAGGAAAACACTGTAAAACTGTGCCAGCCACTCCCAACACTTATAGTCAGGGTGGTAGGATTTCATGGTTGACGGTATTGGAAATCACTGAAAGGCCTTAAAAAACCAGAAAAGCAACTTATTTATTTATCTCTTTCAAAAGGCAACATATTTATTTATTTATCAGTCCATTATGTACAATTCTTACAGCCTAGAGAAAACAGGGATCAGAGAGATTATTTGATTTGTCAAGCTATTTTCCAAGGCGCCTGAAGGCAGGAGAAGAAGCAATGAGTGGAAACTAATCAAGGAGAGAAGCAACCTAGAATTAAGGAGAAACTTCCTGACAGTTAGAACAATTAATCAGTGGAACAACCTGCCTCCAGAAGCGATGAATGCTCCCACACTGGAGGTTTTTAAGAAGAGACTGGACAGCCATTTGTCCAAAATGGTATAGGGTTGGAAGGGGGTTAGACTAGAAGACCTCCAAGGTCTCTTCCAACTTTACTATTATTATTATTATTATTATTATTATTATTATTATTATTAGTGTTACTTAATTTTTTAAAAAAATTATTTAATTTGCTATAGCTTTGCTTTCCAAGTCTCTTGGTGGTTATACAGTACAGTTTACCAGTTGTTTAAGAGTTGCTTTGGAAATAAGACCCCGATGCCTTTCTGAATTCACAAGGGCCTCTATGGAAGGAATCTTATAATTTGTGAGACTCTCATTATATGATATTACAGTTAATGGACTTGTTGTGATATAATGTCACTGGGAGAACTTGCTCATTTTACAATAAGCTATGTCAATTCTCTGTCCATGAGATCTGAAAATCTCATAACATGGGCATTGAAGTGACATGATTATACTAGCAAGTATCGAGCTATTGGAATCATTGCATTTTAGAGAGAAAACCTGATTGCTATCATCCATATAGTATACCTTAAGCAGAAACAAAATGTACTTGCTTTATCTGCACACTATGTTCATTACTGGAAAGATCAGGATACTGAGATTCAATCTCTCTCCACGGAACCAGTCCCTGGTGCCCAAAATGTTGGGGACCTCTGCCTTATGACATCTTCCTCATCCAGTATCTCATTTTTGTATTTACAGTTGCTGTTGTCCATAAATGTCTAGTTAGATATAACACCATAATTGTACGATAATAAACTACAACCAATTATTTGTAGCAACGTTCAGTTTGGCACCCAAATGTCAACTGTTATACCTGCCCATTAGAGGTGCAGTCCTGAATAGTGCATTCAAAGAGGGGTGCATGAATATTTCTATCCTCAGATTAGCTGTTATTTCTTCATTTTATTCTTTGCTAGACCCTATCTTTTCTCCATGACCTCAAAATGACATATATAATGTTCTGTCATCCCACTTTTTCACAGTAGATAGGTACTTTGGCTAAATTGAAAGACTTGAATGACTCAAAGTGATCCAGTGAGGTTTCTTGACAGAAAGGAAAGTCAGAGCTTGGATCTACCTGACCTAGTCCAAAATTAGCCATTATGCCACACAGGATGTCTGTGCAAGAGATTCTTGCACATCATAATTTATCATTGGAAATGGGTCTCTTTGATTCTCTCCGGGCAGAAAAACCCAACAACGTGCCCATCCTTCTGATTTGCCAGGCCATTTTGAAAAGGTGGGCATTGACTATAGTTTCCAAACTGACAACAGCCTTCAATTTGCCTAAAGTACCTAAGATCAAAAGCAAGATGAGCAACTGCTCTATTTGCATGAAACAATCATGAAAAGCATGAAAACTGCAGCTAGAAAATGATTTTTGAGACTTTTTTTGGGAAAAAGATTTTTTGTTGAATGGGTCTTACTGATATGTAAGTATCAATGAAAGATCTTCACCAAGAGGAAAGGCATAGTTATATAATGCATAAGAGCATGATGCATATGAGGAGTAGACATCACACTGACTATACGTTCTCCCTCAGCCCCATTTTTATTTCTTTTCCTGAGACCACCACCATTCCAGATGTCCCTGCCAAAATTAAATATCCCAATAAACCTTCATTTTCATTCCACTCCAGGCTTATTGAAATAGCACTGCCTTAGTTATTTTAAACTTTTCAGATGTGGACGTAGCAATGATGTCACTGTTTCCATGTCCTGTACATGTGACTTAAATCTCAGTAAATTAACAAATTTTAAATTTGTTAATCTAAAATTAACATAAATTAAATGTATTAATTTAATTATTCATTTATTGCTTTTAGCTTTGTTGTATGTCACCAAAAGTAATTTTTGGTGAGATGATGCATTGGGCAGTTATATAAGAGAGTGAGAGAGATAACAGCATAATCCATTGAAAGTATAAGGCCTTCTGTGCTGAGCTACATTACAAATATCACTCGTTATAGAAGTTTGCTTGGAAAAATTTCTCTTAAGCCTCATCTGTGAGAGTGAGAACATTTTAATCCACTGGCTTTATAATGTTAAGTCTTGTCTCCATGGTTTTATATTTAATTGCTTTGGTCTGTTCTTGGCTTCTTTGTATGAAATTTGTGGCTTTTACCATGTTTACCGTGTTTTCACATGTTATGCACTTGGGAGGATCAAGTGTGTTGATCAATTTTATAAATTTTCATTATTTCATTAAAGAATCTTAGATCTGGGTCATGTTGCTGACTAAGTCCAACTTCCATGTCCAGTGCAGGAACCAAAATTAAAGCATCTTTGACAGATGGTTGTCTAGCTTTCACTTGAACCCATTCAGTGAAGGAAGGCTCCCATTTCTTTGGAAATTTTCTCTGATGATTACTCTTAATGTTAGGAAGGTTTGCATACGATTAAAGAAAATCTACCTTCCTGTAATAAACTTTTATTTTACATCCTCTACTATGGAATGATCTTCTATTGCATGGCATCAAATATTTGAACCATCTATTGTACCTCTTTCATTTGTCTCTTCTCAAAGCTAAACATTTTTTTCCCCACAGAATTGGGTTTCCAGTTTTCTGATCTTCCAAGTTGTCCTTCTCCACACCTATTCCTGTCTAAACAATGTAGAGTTGGATCCTTCTGCCTTCCACAAGCAAAAAGGTTCAGTATGTCTTTTAGCCACAAGGAAAGGAGGCCATTTCCCTTTGCACCAGAAGTAGTGTGGGTCTCCTGAATGGAATTCCTCTGCAGAAAAACAGAGCCAGTTCATTCTATTACTACTTTTTTCATCACACAAATGTGCATATAAAGATTACTTCCTATATTCCAGTGTTCCATATGTGGCATATCCCCAGTACTTACTATGGAAATTAGCAATTTGGTCTTTGGTGTTCCTGAATGTGCTGCTTGCTATTCATGGATTCAGGATGATTAACTTGTTTGTGTAACTTGCATTTGGCTGTCTGCACATCACATGAGCCACAGGAGAGGAAAGAAAGCATCTGTTTCTATTTTAGAGGCAAATGAGACAAAATCACAAGGCACTGGGGAATGGGGAGGGGGTGAAAAATAGTCAGCCTTCCTTCAAGAATGTGAAACAAACCACAATTACCTTAGTGCTTTCATTGGAAAGCAGAAGGTGAACACAAAATGATATTAACACCTGACATCTCTTTCCAAGCACATGGACGTTATCTGGATGAAATAGGCTGGCTCTCTCAGAGATACCTATATGTGTTCAAGTTTTACCAGCTGACTACGGTGGTACAATGAGATTGTTGGTTTTTTGCATGCTGTCATGCTAAGAACATTTTTAATTAGCAACTCTTTTGTTTTAAACTGTCTTTAAAATACAGAGCCCACAACTTTGCAGAATGTTATGCTTACTAAAAGGTTCCCACCTTGTGAATTATAAGCAAAAATTAGTATCTATTTTTGTTTTGTGTTTCCTTGACATATTTCTTTTCCTATACCAGTGCTGTATGCCCTTGCAAGAATGTTTGGGTGAAAGTGCTGGAAAGAAAAATCTGGTTAACTTTTTAAAAGTATAGCTTGGAGCTAGGCAGTCCATATATGGTAAACACAATTCTGTATTTTTACCGGAGTTTCCACAGTTGGTTAATGCAAGGCCAAATCCCCTTGTCATCAATGCTTAAATTTTTCAAGGTAAGGCCTTTTGAAAAGCAGACAGAGGCTGCTCATGACAAAGAAACAAAGATGTCTAAATGTCCTCAGAAACTGTGCCAAGGACCAACTGATTGTGGAAACAGAGCACCAACATTTCCAAACCATATTGTGAATTACTAAATGCATTGGGTATTGCTAAGGACAAACTCTGCCAGTCTTAGCTAGTCTAGCAGCAACCAGCATTCCTTTGCTTGCTGGGAAGTTGGGAAACTGGGAAATTACAATCTAACACATCTGGATATATTAAACTGAGGACGGTTACTTTAGTCTAAGAGGGTTGTTTTTGTAGTGACTTTGAACAGAGCTGCAGAAAATCACCAAGTGGTATTTTTACTGGTGTTTGCACAAGTCAAGAAAGACAATGCTGCAGAAGAGTGAAAATGAACATTCAGCCTGGCAGCAGAATAAAAGCATTAGCCGGCCTCCTTCTTAAAATAATCAAAACATTTCCATCATTGTAAGTCACCAGACTTATTTGCCAATGGAAAGAATGTGTTCCGACACAAATGAGAAAGAAATAGAGGAAGCTAAATGTAGGAAGAGACAGAGATTTCTGTCAAAAGAGTAATAAATTCAGGCTGCATCTGCATCTTGCAATTGCCTGAAAATATAAGAACTTCCAAGTCACTCTACTGGCCTCTGCCAGAAGAAATGGCATGATATCCAGATGTGAACCTTTCAAATTATGTCCTTGCTTTTCTGGTTTTCATTGCTTCCAGAACTGCAATATAGTGTCCACACAATTTGTTCTTTGAAAGTGCACATTGAAAAGAAACCTGATATTTCCAGTCCATATCAGAAGGCCAGATATCTGGCAATATATTTAGACTTCGATAAATTTATTTTGGCCACATCAGCTGCCCTATTCTGCCTTTGCCTCTTCCTTCCTCCTGAGGTAGCCATTTTTAGCCACTTACACGAAACCAGATCCTGGAATTTCAAAATACTACAAATATAATAAACATGCTAAGACACCTAATAGGCATTTATCTGAGGTTTGTTAACAATGAAATGCTATCTAATGCACAAACATTTTAATAATGAGATGAGCTAAAGTAGATAAAGGAATTGTCCTTAGAGATTATACTTTGAACTGTTGCCTGCTATAAAATTGGTAATTTATGCATCTTTTTTCTCCTCAGAATCTAAATTGTTGTCTGGGTGGTGTTCTCCATTTCTGCATGGCAGGCAAAATCAGGTCCCTTCTCTGATGACAACTTTTTAGTGTCAGAAGAAAGCATCATGGTACCTAATTGTTTCACACCACTAGCAATTTCCAGATGATTGAGGTTCAACTTCCAAAATTCTCAGCAGTCACCCTCTTAACTGAGGAATTCTGGAAATTGAAGTCCACACATCTGAAGAACTACTAATGTGCTAGGAACAGAACAAAAAACAAAATGTAAAACTTTATTCACTCAGACATGGGCAACGTGAGGTCCAAGCTAGCTGTCCAACTGCTTCTTTAGGGAAAAAGTTTCAAGAGCCCACTCCAAATTTAATTACCATTAGTAGCCCTTTTGAAGTAGGAGGACACATACAAAGTAGGCTTAACACAGATTCCTAAAAAATATCTTTATCCTATCCCCACTAGCCCCACATTCACATAAGTGCTGCTTCCACTTATCATAACATAGCTTACTCCCAATTTAGCTAAAATCTGAGTATCAATCATTTGGGTGTTTTTTTCTCCTGTGAAATATTTTTTAATTAAAGGAAAAAATATGTGTAAGTCATTCATTCACAAACTACTGTATACAAGGCAGTTCTTTTAATTCCAAATAGGGACAATAGGATGTGAAGTAAAGGTAAGTTGTGGAATAAGTGGCAAATAATCAGATCCCAGAGTACTTGAAATGTCAATATTTTGAAATTCTGTTAAAAGGAGAGGTATGCACTTAGTGCAGTTAGTCTGTACCCTTGCTGTCAAAAATATGATGTGTTATGTGCACAGAAATGGTAAATCCTTGCAGTATCAGGAGGCATCACTGTATATACATTCATACATACTGTGTATCTCTGTGAGAGAAGCAACCTGGAACTAAGGAGAAATTTCCTGACAGTGAGAACAATTAATCAGTGGAGCAACTTGCCTCCAGAAGTTATGGGTGCTCCAGTAATGGAGGTTTTTAAGAAGAGATTGGATGGATTATTTGTCTGAAATAGTATAGGGTCTCCTGCTTGAGCAGGGGGTTAGATTAGAAGATCTCCAAGATCCCTTTCAACTCTGTTATTCCATTTGGGACACTATCTCCTTTATTTCAGCAGTACAGGCAAGTGTGCATATATGTTCCCTTACTTTAGAGTTCCCGAAAATGATCAATATTAATCCCCAAGGGTTTATCTAGAGGTTGCTTATTACTGTTGTTTCTGTAGTGTTAAATTAGCATTTATTACATTATTTTCCTATAGTAAATGTTGGGAGGGATGTCAATGAACAATCTGAAATGTCATGGGGTGGTCAATAAGTTGAAGAGTTGGGAACTTCCGGTGGATTTTGCGTGCGTGATGGCGGCTACTTTGTAGCCGTCCTCCTGGGTAAGTGTAAGAACCGCTATGAACAGCAGACACCAGCTGTTCAGCGGTTCAAAATCCCCCTCCCGGGCAAAGGGGGGGGGTAGAGAGTGTCTGAATAGTGGTAGAGCCTCTTTCGCACCCCCCAATTTTTTTTTTTTGGGGGGGTGAAAGGAGTGCTCCCACGGAGTTCAGACTTGTCTCCGCTTCCCAGCTGTTTTTGTCCTCAGGGACAAAACGAGCCGCCGCAAACACCTCCGTGCTTAAAGAGAACTGGTGAGTTTTTTTTTTTTTTTAAATGGACCGAGCTGAGTAGAGGATTTAGTTTTTGCTTTCTTTGACTTATTTGGATTTTAAGTTTTAAGATTTGTTTCTATTTTTATTCTCTCTTTTTATTTTTTTTCTTTGTTGAAAGGGAAAGTAAAATGGCGATCGGCAAACTCCTCGGTGTTTTTTTTTTCTGGAATTTAGAATGCTGACCGGCAGGCTTTTTGGTGTTTTTCTTTCTTTCCTTTCCCTTTCTCTTTTTATTTCCTTATGATTGGAATGGTTGTTTTTGGTATCTCTAAGTATTTTTTTTGGAACGGACTTTTTTTATTTAATTATTATTATTTTTTTTCTTCTCCCTTTTTTTTTCCTTTGAACTCCCTTTTTTTTTATTGTAATGACCCTTTTTTGAAGGACTTTTTTTTTGTTTAATTTTTTGTAATTTTTAAGAAGGAGTAAAACTTTTTTTTAATTCTTTTTCTCTTCCTTTTTTTCCCTTTTTTCTTTTTATTATAATGACCTTCTTTGGAGGGAGTTATATTTTTGAAGGAATTTTTATAATTGCTTAAGAAGGACTAAATGTTTTTCTTTAAGATGGCTCCAAAGCGTCCAGGGATTTCTACAGTTTCTAAATCAACAGTTTCACCCTCTTCTGGGGGTCAGCTAATAACTATGAAGGACTTGCAAGACATGATGGGAGATGTTATAATTCAAATTAGGGCAGAAATGAAAAAGATTTTAGAGGAAAACAAGAAGATCTTGAGACAAGATTTTGTTTTGGCTTTAGAAGGTGTTGCTTCTGTTCTTGAAAAGGTGAACTCCCATGTGGAAGAGGTAGCTGAAAAAGTGGACATAATGGAGGGGAAAATTGAAAGTCTGGAAAAAGAAATGGAAAATGAGATTCTTATGCTTCAATATGGACAAATGGAATATGCCTTAAGAATTAGAGGCCTGGGAGAGTCTTTGCAAGGAGATCTGAAGGAGATGGTTGCAAAGGACTTTGCATTGATTTTGAATAAAGAAAAAGAGGGAATACTTAATGAAATTGAAAAAGTATTTAGGGTTAACTCTGTGGTGGCAGCACAGAAGAATCTGCCAAGAGATGTGGTAATTTACTTTGGTAAAAGATCTTTACGCAATGAAATTGTGCAAGCCTATTATAAGAAGAGATTTCAAATTGCTTCACAAGATGTTATAATTTTTTAAGAGATCCCATCTAAAATTTTAAGAAGAAGAAAGGAGTTTGCTTTTTTAGCAAATGAACTTAAAAAGAGAAAAATTTCATTCAGATGGGATGTTCCGATTGGAATGGTGGTGAATTACCTGGGGACCTGTTATAGACTTAATACTGTTTTTCAAGCAAAAGATTTTTATACTTCGGTCCTGGGGGTATGTGCATCGCCATCAATTAAGTTTAAAGCTTTGGAAGAAAAGAATGTAGAATCACAGTTTGAAGAGCCTATATTTATGAAACCTGGAGAATCTTTGTGTGAGAGGCCTCAACAAGTCCAGGTTGAGGAGCAGAAGACAACTTGTGCAGTATATAATCCCAAAGAAAAGCAGCAACAGAAGAAGGTTAAGGAAGTTTCATATTTAGTGGTTTCTGAATCTCTGGGAGATGTTATACCTACAAAGTCTTTGGAGCAATCTTTAAGGGTGGAATTGTTGCCTGAAATGGAAACTGGGAAATCTCAGTCTGAGGGGCATCAACAAGAGAGGAACGGGCAGAGGATAACTTGTACAACTTACAATAGTAAAGATCAATACAAGGAGGAATTTAAGGAACCCTTATTGGCTTCGGAGTCGATGGGAGATTCAGGAATTTTGGAGCAGTCTCCTAAGGCATAACTTGCAGCATTTCTTACGAGTTTGATACAAGAATGGAGAAGGGAAATGGAAGAATGGAAGAATGGAGAATGGAAAAAACTGGAATGTGAATAATTAATAAGACTAATATAATTGAGATTGATAAGGATGTAGTTTTTTATGGATGGAATTAGTTATTGGTGAAGATTGAAATGTTTAATGTGTTTATTAACTTTGTTGTTTTAAGTTTTGAAACTTTAATGATAATATTGTTTAAATTTGTGTTTTGAAGGGATTATAATTTGCTTATTTTAGTGAGTGGATTCTAATGTTTTAAATTTTAAAAATTTGTGGTTTTGGAGGGAGTTTATATAGAGTGATGATTGTATTTAGATTTGTTTAGGATTTAAAATTGTTTTTAGTTTTTAAATATTATTATTAATATTTTTAAGACAAAATAATTTGTTTAATTAAATGTGCTTAGATTTGTTTAGGACTTATAGGTTTTTTAAGTTTTTTTTTTCTTTTTGGATAGGAGAGAAGATTATGAAGATTGAAGGAAATATGTACTTACTTTAATTTCTTTAAGAGTATTTAGCTTTAATGGTATAACAAAGATTTGTATGTTTATTTTTTCGTTTTAGGATAAAGAAAGAGGGAGAAATTAGATTTTATATTATAGATATAGATATTCAATGAAAGTAATGTTTAAATTTGTGTTTTTGGAGGGAGCTTATATAGAATGATGATTGTATTTAAATTTGTTTAGGTTTTAAAAGTGTTTTAAGTTTTTTTTTTTTTTTAATTAAGCCTGTACTCAGCTCTGGGAAGTCCAGGGGAGGGTTTGGGAGCTTGGGAAGGGGGGGGGGGTGAGGTAGGGGGGGGTATGGGAAGGGGATTTGTTTTTGTAAAATGTAAAAATTTTCAATAAAAAAAAAAAAAAAAATAAGTTGAAGAGTTGGGACTAAAAAAAATAGGTTCTTGTTCATAAACCAGAAAAATACGAGGAGAATTTGCTTATTTTTAATTTGCTTGTCAGTTTCATGTCATAAATCAGAAACTAATAATTTCCAGTAGATGAAGAAACCATTTGATGAGGTTGTCCATTAAGGGATTTTTTTTTCCTAAAACCAATATTTCTTGGATTTCTTTTAATAGTTTTTATTTGCTATCTCGTATTGCGCTTGAAACTGTGAGAAACAATTTGAATAATCTTCACAGACATAATTAATAAGGAACTTAATGAGTCAGCGTCTCAAACTGCTTACTTGCATGCAAGCTTTTGTTCTTTTGAACTTCCTTTTTTTTTCAAAATACACTTTTCTTAGAGTCCTTTCTCATGGTCAAGGCAGTGCTACCCACCAGTTCCTGAGCCAGGACAACATTTGATGTCTCCATTGGGGATCTCTGTCCTTCCACAAACACAAGGCCAACAAATGGTGTGTTTCTGGTATAGAAGGCACATTAAGTATATAGGCTAGAATCAATATGGGATAGAATCAAGATCACGTGAAGTATTAATACCACTTTACAATGCCTTGGTAAGGCCACACTTGGAATACTGCATCCAGTTTTGGTCACCATGATGTAAAAAAGATGTTGAGACTCTAGAAAGAGTACAGAGAACAGCAACAAAGATGATTAGGGGACTGGAGGCTAAAACATACAACGAATGGTTGCTGGAATTGGGTATGTCTAGTTTAACAAAGAGAAGGACGATGGGGGACATGATAGCAGTGTTCCAATATCTCAGGGGCTGCCACAAAGAAGAGGGAGTCAAGCTATTTTCCAAAGTGCCTGAAGGCAGGACAAGGAGCAACTGGTGGAAACTAACCAAAGAGAAGCAACCTAGAACTAAGGAGAAACTTCCTGACAGTTAGAACAATTAACCAGTGGAACAACCTGCCTCCAGAAGCAGTGAATGCTTCTGGACAGCCATTTGTTCGAAATGGTATAGGGTTTCCTGCCTGAGCAGGGGGTTGGACTAGATGACCTCCAAGGTCCCTTCCAACTTTATTATTATTATTATTATTATTATTATTATTATTATTATTATTATTATTATTATTATTATCATCATCATCATCATCATCATCATCATGTAAAGGGCTGGTTGCATCCCTTGACTTTGTCTCCTTTCTCTCCCATCAAGCAACATTAGCCAGTAGGAAAACATCCTCTGATCTTGTTAATTGAGGATGGGGCTGGAAGAAAAGGAAAGAATAAATAAAATAATTAGATAATTAGATTAGCACATAGACATCTACATAGATGGCATAGGAAATAGCCTTGAAGGACAGGAGGTAGAGTCAGCAACCAGGGAAAATATTGATTGCATGGAAAAGCAACTCGCTCTTCAGCCGTAGTGTGCTTTTAGGATAAGAATATCTTTCTTGCAACAGTTCTGAAAAATAATTCATCTGAAAATCCATCCTTCTCTAGTTCCCAGGACTCCATGTATAACAGAAAATTTATAACTAAAACCAACAACCTGAAGGAGTCACTATTATATTGTAGCTTTTATTTCATTTTTTCCTTTTATTTTCATAGTTTACTAAAAATACGTTCTGAAAGAGATGAATAAGTGATTGAAATATTTTCATTTACTTTTGAAAAAAATGAAGATTTGAAGATTTTGAACAGATAGTAATATTATTTTCAAACCTACTGTATAACATTTTAGACTAAAACACACAGTTCTTCAGTGTTCATGATATTCCGGATATCTGGAACAATTATCATAAAATAGAGTATAACTCTCCTACTCTCAATTATTCCATATGAGATAATGTTAGAAACAGACTGCATAGGATGCTATATAATCATAAACAATTTTAACAATCTTATATAACCCGAAAGGAACATTACAGATCAAAGAAATAAATAAAGTATGTTACAAGTCTCTGCACTCCCAAGCTATTTCATGGAAAAAGGAAATTATTAATTTGGGTTCAGTCAATATGGTAAGCTAAAATCTGGTTGGCTTGGTATGCTATATGAACCCAGCCAAAATAGTTTATGCTCATTATATTCTACACAGCCAAGTAACCTGATAAATTCGGTAAGCTGTGAATTAGCCAAGGCAGCCTTAATGTGTCATCTAGTATATATGCATATAAATAAAATATATAACCTGCCTTAAACCTGAAATTTTCTGGGTGTCGTACAACACATTAAAAAAAACTAAATAGAGTACTAGAATAGAACAACATCTCAAACAAAATATGAGGAGTATCTGCAATTAAATCTACTGGGACCACAAGTAAAAAAAAACATTTTTTAGCTATTTATGAAATTTGAGGAGGGCATGGGCTATATTATAATCCCACCAAGGGGATAGTATTCCATAAGATGGCAGCTATCTGCTATCTTAACTGCTCCCAGTCCCCTTGAGGGAAAGGAAATTCTCAGCAGATTCTCCCTAAATATTAGACCAGATTGGCAACTTCAAAGCTGACAAGACACTGCTCAATCCCTCAAAGAAGTATGGATTATCTCCTGGATCTAACTGTTCATGCCCCACCAGGAAGGGCATGTATCAAGCCTACAGAGGGTAGTGCTCAAAACAGAGAAAACTTTGTCCACATTCTTGGGTTCCATCAGCTCAAATGAATCTGAGATGACCATACATGATGCCATCTTACTCATGGGCCCTAGTGGAATTATAATAGTTGTAAATGATATAATTCCTGGGCCAGAATCTTTTTAAATACTCTTGAGAGTAGCAGTGTCTGACTTACTCTTAGTACCTTATAGTTTCCTATTAGAAAGACCTTAAAAATCACATAGCTTTGTCTCCTATAGTATAGTAAGATAATTGATTTAGTCCACAGAGTGGCTCCAGAATTATGTTGCTTCTAAATTCCTGCCTGGATAAAAGCTGATCTTGCATCACCCAACTTCCCTCTTCAATCCTGCATATTTGTTTTGCTTGTTATATCTGCTTCTGCCCAGTAAACTTCCATTCTTTGTAAAATTATCCCTCTCTCAGCCCAGCTTCCCAGAAGGAATCAACATTTTTTTCAGGCATGCAGGAAAGAATGAGCTACCTGTCAACCCAATCTTGACCATAAAAAGTTTTTATACTCTTGGAGGTAAAATCTGCAGGATACTTAAAGCAAACAGATGTGTTGGAATCATGAGAAAGGAAAATTGAAGAATCTACCCGTTCAGTCCCAAATTAAACATGGGAATTTCCAGTAAACCAATGAACAAGTACAGGGTAAACTGAATCAACATGGAATTTCTGAGTATTTTTTCTTGGCTAGACAAAAATGAGTGTTGAATTAGCAGTTTTATGTGTTTAAGTCTGCATTATTTACATCCTCTATGTAAGTCCAGCCTATTTCATTAATCTGGGATCTCAGTATAAAAAATTCTCAACTTCTTACAGCTTCATACCATTTTGGGATCTATCCAGGATCTTATATGGTCTGGTGCCCTTCTTTAGTAGGTGTCCTTGGTATTTAAAGTTAAATCATTTGACCTGCTACAATTTCAAATCACACTTCTGTAGAGTTTCTGGTCTCACTTGACTATAATTTAAAAATATCTTTGAAATGGTCCCTCTTGAACAATAAAGATTTCATTGAGCAGATGGAGCAGGAGATGATAGAATTCTTTTGTAGGAACACAGTTAGTTACATCACCATCTCTGGTATGGGATATTGTAAAAGCCTCATTTCAAGGCTGCATTCTTGCACATGCTTCTTATAAAAAAAAAAAGCAACACTTACTTAAAGTTGAATCCCAGGGGTAGAATGTTGAAGAATTGTGAACCTTTTATGCATTCCATCCATCTTTGGAGTGATCTGCTAAATGTGAACTCAACAAGCTTTACACTTCCAAAACAGAATTTTCGTATCAGACAATGATAATGTAACAGGATGTGGGATAAATCTAGTGAGATACTGGCTTTTAGGAAAGCAGAAGCAAACACTGGATTCTCCAATGGTGTCAAGAATTTACTGAACTTTATTCTCCCCAGTCTCTTAAGTATCCAGGGTAGGATTTAAAAAAAAACAAAACAAAACTCTTTGGAACCTCAGGAGTCCAAACAAGCATTCAAAATAAAATGCCTAATTAGGAAAGTAAACAGTTCTGGCCAACAGCCTCAGAGGTAGACATATAAGCAATGTCTTACTTGTATAGGCTCTGGATCCCTTTCTTCCCTCTGAGGAAGACTTTCCAGCTTGAGGAACCAGAATTTTGGTCTGCCTAGGCCAGGGCTTTTCAACCAGTGGTACGGGTACCACCTGTGGGTACATTGGCACCTGGCAGGTGGTACGCGAACATCCTATAAAAGTGGTAGCGGGGGAGGGAAATGAGCTGAATCAGTGGCAGCACCGTAGAAGCCTGAGCGAGAGATGGCTGGAGCTGCAGGGCTGTCAGGGCTCAGCAGAAGCACCAGGATCAGTGCCAGGCTCCAGATGGAGCTCGGCGCTGATCCTGGTGCTTCTGCTGAGCCCTGAAGAAGCACCAATCAGCTGGAAAGCAGCACTGATCCTGGAGCTTCTGCTGAGCCCAGAAGCACCGATCAGCTGGAATGTTGCAGCATCTCCAGGGTCTTGTGATTTACATTCAGATGCCTGGCAACTGATTCATATTTATGACAGTCACAGTGTCCCAGGGTCATGTGAAGTGACCAAAACCTGCTGCAACCACCCAGCAGATGGGGGGGAATAAAAACTAAACATCCCCCACCGCACCCCTGCTGCCAATCCTCAACAGAAATGCCTCACAACAATGAAAACCTTGGACAGGAGGAAGAGCGCCGCTATGCCTTTGGGGGCACTTTTTTCAGTGCTATTGTAACTTTGAACAGTCACTGAGCGAACTGTTGTAAGTCAAGGACTACCTGTACTTTATCACTTTTTTCCTTTTTTTTTGGTGGTCATCATGTTTTTGACACCTTGCTAGGCGACTGGTGGTACTCAGATATTGCCATATCCTAAAAGTGGTACAATGGGTGAAAAGGTTGAAAAGCCCTGGCCTAGGCAATGAGTCAAAGCATAAAAGGATGGGGGGACCTTATTTGTACAAATTTGATTTGTGTGCTTTCTTTATAGGTTTCTTATTGTTGTCTTCTGACATCTACTGCTCCTTCAACTTGCTCCAACCCCCATACCCTAGCCTCTTCTTGTCTGAGATGGTATAGGTTCTCCTGCTTGAGCAGGGGGTTGGACTAGAAGACCTTCAAGGTCTCTTCCAGCTCTATTCTATTCTATTCTATTCTATTCTATTCTATTCTATTCTATTCTATTAACATTTCACCTAGAGTAGTAAAACACCATAAAATATAGATGTTAAAAAGATCTGTGTTCAAATACCAATGTCTAGGCCATCTAAGCATTGAATCACAGCATCATTTATATTTAAAAAAAATCAGATACTGAACAGGTATCTTCCCTCAGCTTATAGTTGATCACACTGTGATTTAAGACTTGCAGTCATATTGAGGGGAGGATACTATGTCCCCTTTATACAGAGAGTCCCAGAACATGCCATGTGTGGTGTGAATCCTATTCACAATTGTCCATTGCTGATGTGGTAGTTCAAAGCCTGGCACCTTTTTTTGTGGGGTCATTTATATGTCTTCCTATGACTGGGCATTCAGCGATCCATTTGGCTTTCCATTAGGAATCGATGTTAAAGTTGTTGGGCAAGTGCCAGTGGAGGCTCTTGGATTTGAGTCTTCTGGCTGATAAATGAGGAAGATCAGCATGCACCAGTATGAGAGAGTTGTTCATAATTTTTCTCTATTCTCTCACTAGTACGTCTTGTTTTCGTAAAACTGGCAGTGCTATATGGCTCAGAACAGGAAGCCAGCAAGTCGGAATGATTTTATTACATCCGCTTATAATCCTCATGGTGTCATTGAGTCAGGCATCTAGCTGCAGAGTAGACCAATCGTAGTACTGATGACCTGAGGGTGGCAGCTGAAGTTCCCTATTTAGTTCCACTTAATTTCTGGATTATATTGTTCATAGTATTGATTTTTGCTGCCATGTTTTCTAGGTCAGAGGTTCCCAACCTATGGGTCGTGGCCCACTACCAGGCCATGGCCTCTTGGCTACTGGGCCACATGAGTAGCTGGGCAGTGCATGTGCACGTGAACGTGTGCTCACTCCCCCATTCCACCATTTCCATGAGTGTTGCACAGGTGGTGGCAGCGCTGCTAGTACTGCATGGGCAGCAGTGTTGCCACAAACAACACTTGCGTGGGTGGTAGCAGCACAGTGAGTGGCACACGGGTGGTAGTGTGCCACACGCAAGCAGCAGCATTGCCACTAACCTTACATGGGTGGTGGCAGCAACGCAAGCAGCAGGTGAGCTGCAGCGCAATCCTCACACTAGTGGTCGCATTACCACGAGCCTGGCAGTGGCGCCACAACCCTCACACAGGCGCCAGTGTCGCTGAGAGCCTCACACGCATGCTCGCCGCCCCGTTTCTGTGGTGCACATGCTCAGGGCCTGTTTGTGCATGTGCGCGCATGTGTAGCCACATTCATGTTTGCCCGTGTACATGTAAGGCACCTGTCCCTACTTCTCCCATCAGGCCACTAACCCAGAAAGGTTGGAGACGCCTGCTCTAGGTGTATCTTATAGGAGAGTTAGATTTATCTATGTCCTTCTTGGTACTCCATGCATCTTAGGCTTTCATTAAGTGGTATATTGAGTGCTGCTGCCATCGCTGTTACTAAAACATTTACATTTGTTAGAAAGTTTGAAGGTTCCTAAAATGTTTTAAAAGAAGCTGGAAGTAGCTGTTGAATCTGAAACTAGTTATTTATGCAACTTTTGAAACAATATGCTTGAATGTCCCATTCTTGTAAACCACTGGAAGATACTTTAAAGAAGTGAAAATGATTTGTTTTCATTTTATGAGGCAGATTTTATTATTTCAAGGATAAAAGACATTTCAAAAATGTTTAATAAGCATTGTTTGGAATCACCATATGACTGGAGATGCAGTTCAGAAGCTAGAATATCAACTCACAACTGGATTGTCCTATTATCTCCATGAGTCTTAATTTTAATTGCATAGTTTGGTTTTAGTATAGTTTTGAGTTAAAATTTACAGCACAATTAACATTATTCTAGAGCAATCACGATAGCATATATGTATATATTCTGCTTGAATATATCTCTGAACTGATAAAATACTAAGAACACGGGACCAGGGGAATTATTACATGACACCGAAAAGGGAATTTACACTTGATTTCCAGCAGTTAATGAATTTCATATAATAAAGCAACTTATAACCAGGAGACAAAATCCCAAGGTAGACTCCCAGGACCCTAAGAAGCCAGGAAAAAATCCTTATAAATTGTCTCCTACAAAACTGTAAGCATTGGGAGCTTTTTTTCCCCTCATTTTTTTCATACCCTTCCTTGATACTTTTTCTTGTGGCTTTCTTAGAAGAAAACATGCCCATGCATGATCACCCACATGCAGACTCTTAAGTGGCCTGAGGTTAGAGAGGCCCTATATCCACATGTGAATTTGATGAGACCACTTGGCAAGAAAACACAAGGTTTGGTTTCCTATCTTCTCAAAGCAGTGTCCTCTGGTATTTAAGGAACGAATAATGTTTGCCTTTGGCTATAAGGGTTGGGACAATTTTCTCAGGCAAATTCTGGCCTTCTTCAAATGTTTGCACCATTCTAACCATAATCATAGTAGCAAGAAAGAAGTGTGCCGTTATTCTGGTCTGGCTGATATTTTCTTGCAACTGAATGGAGAAAATTGATTTCTGTATGACAATTCTAGGGCACTTGGCTGAAGGTTGCTATTAGTCAGTGTGAATAGAGAGAGATGGAAGGGACCTCGGAGGTCTTCAGATCCAAACTACTGCCCAGGCAGGAAGCCTTACACTCTCCCAGGAAAATGGCTGTCCTGTCTTTCTTTGAGAACTTCCAGTGAAGGAGCAATCAAACTTTCAAAAGACAGACTGTTCCACTGTTTAATAGTTCTCACATCTGGGGAATTCCTCTTTCCTATGATAACCATTCAAGAATTGAACAGAATTGTCTCTCTTCTTTAGATTAAATGTAGCCATTTCCTTTCACTATTTGTCATAGGATTGAGTCTCCAAGTATTTTTGGCACTCTTCTCTTCACTGTTTCCAGTTCCTCAATGTACTTTTTGTATTAAACTAGAAATAAACACAGTAGTCTAGGTGTGGTTGGACTAGAGAAGCAGAGAGTGAAATTATTACTTCCCATGATCTCAACATTAGACCTTTGTTGATGCCCAAGGCTACTTTAGGATTTTTCATTTTGATTATTTGGCAGCTATAGCACACTGATGGTTCATGCTTAATTAGTGTTCTATCAGGATACTTAGATCCTTCTCACAAGTACTACAGCTGAGCTAGGAACCACCTATCTTCTAGGTAGGTCTCTTTTTTTCCCCCCTAAATGCAGAAACAACATTTTAGCAACATTTCAGCAAAACTTCTTTGCTGCCAGTTTACCCTCCCCACCCCCCACCCACCCCCCACACACAGAGGGAGCTTCTGATAATGAACTTGAGATATTTATTGCAGTTGTGAATCTTTCACCAAAGTAATACAAAGAGTGCTGAAAACTCAAAAGTTTTTATATAGGAACAAGAATTTGCTTTTGCAAAAGATTGTGGAGAGGCATATCTCAAGTTCAGAAAGATCCAAGAACAGTCCATTTCCAATCCAAGGTCCCATGAATCCAACATCAGCAGACAGGCAGAATCACAGATAGGAAATCAGAATGTTATTTCCAACAAGATTCATCAATGACTGGGAACAGAGACAAAGAGGCAAGATAGAGATCTGCTATGCAGACAACAAACCTCATAGAAGTACACTTTTCTGCTAACTCAAGGATGTGTGGACAATGGTGGAAAAGGTGCTTAATTTGGTTGGAATTTAACCCTTTCTCCTGAAATTCCTGTACATAAAATGATGCAGAAATTTAAGTGGTTTAGTGTTTAAAATTAAAAACTTTTAGAGAAATCTTGGTTTATCTTAACTCTTATTAGAAAGCTTCTTGATTGTTGGTACTTGAAGACTCAATGGAAAAAATTTGCATTAATTGGAATGTGTTTATAAACTTCCCTAATGCAAATAAGGGTTTGTAAAATAATGGGTATCTCATGCCTATTCTTTAGCAATGACTTTTTATTAATATACACCTTTTAAAATATTTTTATTAAAAATGTAAACAAGAGCATAAAAGTTAAGGCAAGCTAATTCAAAGTAAAGAAGAAAAAAGAAAGCAAAAAACAAAAAAGTACAAGGAAAGGTTGAAGAAAAGAAAGCAAAAGATATAAAGAAGTGGTCTCTGATATTCTTCACAGCAATTATATGTCAACTATATTTCAATCTCTCTAAAATTACATCATATTACTCTTCTTTCTCTTATTCTTTGGCAATGGCTTATTGATGCTTTCAGTCTGAATTCTTTAATGTCTCCAGTGTATTACACCCAGTATCATGGAATGATTAATAGAGTGGAATACAATCACTAAAACATGGAATTTCCCTAAGCTGTGTAGTAACTTTCATTAGTTGCACTGGATTTTATGCTATCTTCAGAAAGGCAGTTATGAATCATTGATATAAAAAGCCAACCCTCTCAAGCTTAATATTAACCTTCAGTCAGTTTAAAATCTTGCATAGGGTTTTGCCTCTTTCCACTCTTGATTAAATGTTTTGATCTTTACAGCCAAGTTTCATCGACTTAATCTACAAGCCTTTAGGCTTATTTTCAGCACCAAAACCCCCAAAGATACTCTACTTCGGTATAACTCAAAGTAGACAATTTGGTAATAGTGATAATGATAGAGCTATTTTTATCATCTGTCCTCCATATAGCCAGGCCTGTTGATCATGCTGGCCTCTAAATATTATAAATGTACAATTCTCAGAAGCTTTAAAATCAACTTGGCTAATAATTAAAGATATTGGAAGGAGATAGTTTTCCTATCCTTATCTATGGCATCAGCAAGCCACATTTGAATACTGATGACTATGCTTGGCAAACAGAACAGATGGTATCAGCAGCTTCACAACTTTCCCCTCCCTTACACAGGAACTAACATAGCCTTAGTTCCTACTATGAAAACCTGTGAAGGCTAAATAGCTCTCACTCATCACTTATCTTTCCCTGTATTTGCAGATGCCTAATCTGTGCACTTTAGCCTCTTTCTGAAATTCCACCAAGGACTTAAGAGGTACAATTAAAATGCAAAGGAGCAGAGTCTATCTCAACTTCAAATGTTAAAGTTTAAAGGAGCACTGCCAGATATTATGAGTCTTAGGTTTTATTTATTCTATTTAAGAAAAAAAATGACTTCAGCTTCTTATGTTGTTTAAAAAGGCAATATTTTTCATGGCGTTGTAGTCAACAATCCAATGTGCTACTTGTCGAGAAAGATATTTAAATATGCTTGTCTAGTTTTCTCTGGACAGGCAGATTTGTTTAATCAATTAGCCAAGATTAGGCAACAGGTAACTTCCATTATCACTTACTCAGATGTTCAGTAAGATTCTTGAGACATGAGAAAATTTGTATAGCTTTAATGAAGGAGAATAGAAACATAAAATTGGTTCAACTTTTAGTTAGGGCAGTCTGAGAGCAAAATTTCTTATGTTTTGAATTGGAAAAGGGTTGATTTTTTTCAAGAATATTTTCCAGTAAGGTAGACTACGGTATTGGGTTCTAAACCAAAGAACTTCTGCACTGAAAACTAAAAGCATTGATGGATAGTATTGTTACAACCAGCAATGACAACAGGCACAGAATGATATGGGAGTTATCATAGAGGTGAAAGCTGCACTGTGGCATCATGACATAACTTGCACATGCTGTTCCTTTTGGATGACGAAGTTGTCTGAAGGCCCATCAATAGCCTTTTGGATCTCCCTCTTTGATTCCCAATTGATGTTGAAATAGTTGAAATCCCTCATTATCATTTGCCACATTTCCTGGATAGCTCAGCCATGTGGTTTGTGAAGATTTTGTCTATATTTTCTGCTTGGTTGGGTGGCCTGTATCACACACTCACAACCGTGGCATTTTCTGTTTCTTTTTCTTTGAATGTTACATCTTCCCATCCCACCAGATCTACTACGGAGAGCATGCTGCAGAGTCTATTATTTAGGAAGCTACAAACAGAGCTATGTTTGACAGGCCTTGGGTGGTGGGCCTCCTTGAGTGTGGCTGTGGAATGTCCTCCCCCCTGAAGTTAAGCTGGCACCATCACTCCTGACTTTCTGAAGGTCCCTCAAGACCTGGCTGTGCCATCAGACCTGGGAATTTGCTTTGTTATTATTATTATCCCTCCACCCATTATTTATATTTTGCTGCATTTTATAGTTTTAAATGCCTTTGATCACCATCATAATAATTGTTGTTGTTTGTGAACTATTGGCTTTTAACTTCATTGTATGCCTCGCAGAATCACTTGTTTTGTGAGATGGGCAGCTATATCAATTTGAAAAACAAATAAGTCAATATTCACGCACTCATTTTCAGCAAGTGTTTCATTTCTGGGACAATGACTTTCCATTCATTTGTAGTCATTCTTTACATAGACCTCAACTCCACCTCCCTTTTGCTGCATCTGTTTGTTTTGAACAATTTATGTCCCTTCAGTATCAGTATCATATTCCCATAGGATTTAGGCCTATGGGAATATGATACTTTATATTAAATTTAAAAATCTAAGCATGAATTATTAGGAATAAAAGGGACCAAAACAGGTAGGAAGAAGAAAAATGCATGAGCTTCTATAATTCTATAACACTCATTGTCAAGTAGCCATCAAATCTGATAATAATTTTGATTATATTTTATGACAAACCTAGAAATGTTTTTTAATCGAATATAATAAGCCCAGGGAAAAGAGAAATAAATTTAAAAACAATCCACATTAGCTTTATTTTTGAAAAATATCTGATGGTTACACCTGTCTTGTAAAGCCAATTACGGCACTAGGCAAAAAATGTCATGGGAATGGAAGTTTGGCTGCAACTATATTACAAAACTCTTTAGACTTCCCGAAAGCATTCTGCTCTACCTAATTCATAACAGATTTTAAGATTTACAGGAAACATACTTCTAAAACACATCAGATTGCAATATTTAGCGTATTCTCAAAGGAACATTTTCTTTGCCCAGTGCCTCTTCTTTCAACCTTCTTCTACTAGTTGCTCATGGGATTCCATTATAATTAAAGCTGGTCTGTTTTTTCCTTCAAACCATTTTGCCTCTAGCACTCAAATGAAAGGTTTTTGCGAGTTGACAAAACGGAATTTGATCTGCCATGGTATGCCTGAATTTTCCTAATACATTCTAGCAAAGTAAGTGATTGCATCATTACAAACCTGTTGTCAATTCAAACAGATTTTCTCAGCTCTACTTTACACGTTGAGACTTCCTGAAAAAGCACAAAGCAAGTTCATGTACAGTACAGACCAGCATTTCCCTAAAAGTCTTATTCCTTTCATAATTTCAGAATAGAATTAAAAACAGTTGGCTAAACAGGCAGCTGTGGACAATTAGAAAAAGCATGATATTCAGTCTTTTAGCTGCCCAATTTGACAAATACACAACATTTAGAATCAAGCATTATTTCTCATAGCATATTCACTTTTCTTTAAAGTATACGTTACACATCCTTCCAATTTCTGGAGGAATTTCTGTATTACTGTAGTAATTCTATTAACTTCAACAAATCTATAGACTAGTCCTCCAAAATGCTACAACATTCCTCCCTAACCTTCTAGTTCACAATTCATTTCATGGGCAAACATCCTGACATGCCTTATTGCCACCATGTCTTTGCCCCTCCCTCATTGTTCTCACATTGCTTGATTTCCAAACATAATTTTAGTTTGTCAGTTCAGGGATTCACTGGGACTCCCTTCAGCCAATCACAGCTCAACCCAAATCAGCACAAAACAGGAGATTGCAGCCCACTTAAGAGCATAGCCAATCAATGCTTGCTGACACTCAAACTTGTTAATACCTGAGTTTACAATTAACCCAAACAGAATTTCCAGACTTTGGTGGAATCATAAACAACAAAAAGAGAAACAAATGTTTAAGAAGAGATAAAAGCATTCACCTCCCTGCACACACAGAAAATGCTTTTGTGTTCTTGTGTCTGTTAGTTTATAGATAATCCACAGGATGACTGCTTCAGGCAGTTTGTTTTGATAAATAATAAATGTTGAGAAGTCAACCATAATGTCTTCTCTTCATGATAGAAAATAAGCATTGTATTTTCTCTATTAATGTTGCAAGTGTTGTATATTAGTCTTCATGCTAATATAACACTGTTTGAGAGCTTATCTTTAGACTTTAGCTTTAAGTTGGGAGAAACTTAAATTGGAAGGTAGTGAATGTGGTGGAATCTGACTGATTTGAAAATCATAACCACAGAGCTGCATTCCCCAGAGTGAAAGAAGGAGACAAAAAAATCCTTATTGTTATGGGTGTCCAAGAAGACTAATGTTTAATATGTTACAACAGGGTAAATGCTAGCCAACATTACTTGAACTTAGAAAGCCAAGCAGAGTTGGAGTTGGTTAATAATTGAAAAATACTAGATATGTGATATGTGAGAAGTAACAAAGCATTTTGGATATTGTTGTTCATCAGTGGCGTCTGTGGGGGTTGATGGAGTGGCTCAATGAAGTTGAAGTGGCAGATGTGACTAAAAGCTGGGCTCCTTTTTAATATGCATTGTGTACCTTGTATACATGTAAAAAGGGGCAAAGTTTTGATCACCTAGTCATACCCAACATATTGACCTTGTTGATGCACAATGATTGTGAGAAGGCTGTTGCTCATATAGTTTTTTTTTTTTTTTTGCAAGTTAGTTTAATCATTATGACTTGAGAGCTCATTTTAGATGAGATTTTATTTCTACTATCACTGTTTGCAGTTTCAGATTTATCATAGATGAGGGAGTGTCAAGCTGCAGAGGAAGGGTACTCCCTGCACGTGGTAACCTAGTGTCCCTCAGAAAGCTGAACTTAGTTCCCATAATCCCTCAGACACTATAGATTCTGGGAACAGAATTTCCAAATAGCAGGAAGATACCAAATTGTGTAAGAAAGAAATGCTACCTCATTAATTCATACATTCAAATGAAGACAGCCATTTGTGCAGCCCCAAATACCATATTATTGACCTAAGGAGAGATTCCTTAGCAGTGGTAATTCTTAGAAATACTTAGAAATGTATAAGTTCACAAACCATTTAGACCACATAGGAATCACCCTGTGAGCAATTCCTGTTGTCAAGTACCTGGTTTATGAATTGGTAGCTATAGCTTTCATAAAGTCTATGTAGTAGCTCACTTCTGTGAAATAAGGAGGCATCCCTTCATTTCAAAATTTAAGTATAAGGTTAACCAACCATGCTTTAGGGCTAATTCTACTGTAAAAGAATGGTAGTAGATTTAGACTTCCGCTAAGTAATGTAATGCCTGGGACATACTTTTAAAAAGAACAATGGCATAGCATCATATCTAAAGAGAAAAAATTAAGGACAACAATTTGTCTGAAATGGTTTCCTGCCTGAGCAGGAGGTTGGACTAGAAGACCTTCAAGGTCCCTTCCAACTCTGTTATTCTGTTACTCTGTTAAGGGTTAATTAAGCTTCAGTGGCTTTTAAATATATGAGATTATCCAGAATATTATATACTACCTAACAACTAGGTGGAGATCAGAACTGGCTCAACATGTTGCAAATTACACGAATGGTATATGTTTCTCTCGTATAATCAGCTCTAGCAGAGAAATCTCTTTTTAAAAACTGTTCCCATTGCTTTATTTCAGAAGTAATTTTTTTAAAAAAATGTGGCTTGTTTGTTGTTATTTATTAAAGTATTTGATTTCTGTCTTATATTTCTGTTCACATGAGTACTCAAAGTGACTTTTAAAAATTAGAAGGCAAAATATATGCTACTATACTAAAAAAAAAAGTACGATTTAATGCCTGATGCAAGCTACAGCTTGCCATTCTGAAAACAGAGAGAGTGAGGATGAGCCACAAAGTTTTAAAGAGGCCATTTCATAGGCTGAGCTTACAAAGGAGAAGGCTGTGCTCCAGTGCCAGAATCTAGACAAACCCCAACCTCAGTCAAGTAAGTGTCTGACTGTGGAGATACACCCAGGAGGGCCTCTTTGACAAATTTTAAAGCCAGACAGTTTCCTACAAGGGAAGTTCATACTTCTTCAGTTCAGTTTGCTAAGCAAAACTATACTTGCTTAAAAAAAAAGTAGCACTAGGCAACAGTTGGAACTGCAAATTGATTTTCTGTGTGTCATATTAGTCACTACATAGTCATTACTCTACCCTTAGAAGTTCTGGAAGACTTGCCTGGATTAAAGCCCTTTGCTCAGATGCTGAGCTGCATAACCAAAGCTGTCCTTAATGCATCTGTTTATCTTTGCCTAACCTTATTTATTGGAATATTTTGATTTCAAATATCTAATTCACTTTTGGCACTCCATGAACTTTCTAAAATATTAAATGTACATGTTTCAATGTTATTTATTTATGCATTTACTTAGGCTTCTAGGTCACGCCAATATTTTTTTTTTAAAAAAATGAATGGCTTACAATGGCCACAAACCATGGTGTTAAAATACAAATCCATAAAATCAAATGCACTTATAGCCTTGCTAAAAAGAGATCTGTCTAGCAAGACAAACCTCATCGCAGAAGATGATCAATGCTCAAGTTGTCTTTTCAACTTTAATACTACAAAATGTTTTCCAAGCAAAGCAGTTTTCAGTTAATATCGCTTTCACCTTCCACTGTTTGGTTTTTTTTAAGAAAGTGCTGATTGCCCAAGTTTCATTTCACACAGTGAAAAACCACTTTCCTTTAAGGGTGGAGTGGAGTAAGAAGAAAAATTCAAAGGGATTTGTCAGACACCAGTAAAAATCTGGGCTTGTTGCAGCCTTGGTACACTTAAGCTGTACACTTCCCTAATTCAAACAAAACCACAAGATGCTATCAACAGAGTCATAATGCAAGCAACTGCTCAACTGTTCAAAACTCATCCATTGTGTCAAAAGTGCAAACTCCTAAGGTTTGTCTTGTCTTTTCTTTGTTCTAAACTTTGCAGGCTCATAGTTATGATGTATGTTATGTTCATTATGGGACACGTTTTGTTGGGCATAATTATCTTGTCAGGGGTATGAATTGTTGGTTTTGGCAGATAGATGTATATGTGTGCAGTGCAGTGGAAGAACTGCAAACACCACAAAATGCCAGTTTTGTCTATGACATTTTTAGGTAAATTGCACGTGATGAATTCAGTGGCCTCTAGAATTAAAAGTTACCACTGGCAATGCAGCCTTCTGGAAATTAATCTCCAGCACAGGAGAGTAATGTGCTCTTCTTGAGTTCACCCACAGTCTTGCCATCTGGCACATATTATTTGTTGTATTTATCACATGATTGTGATATTTATTATACTATTGATCATACTGGGCCTCAATTCATTCTCATGGGAATTGAGCTCCTTAGAAAGAGCAGTAGACATCTCAGCCATCACTGTAATGGGGGTCATTGGGAAGAACAACTGATCCAGGCTTCTGGGTCCACCAAGACAGAAAGGCTTCCAGCTGAGATTGGACTAGCTAAAGGAGTAGAAGAAGAGAAAGAAGCAGAGGTATTTCTTCACTTAAGGCACAGGAGCAGGGCATGCCATGCTTTTCCCAGTCTGTTGGTTAGTGCTTTCTCTCTTTTGGAAGTTTTCCCACTATATTGCTTGAACATTGGGCTTGTTTGTTTTTAACAAAAACCAGGGGTGCACAAAACATTCCTTGCATTAACCTTTTCATGCATAGAGCTGGAAGTTAGTTAGAGCTGGAGTGTGTACAAATAAAAAAATATGCAGAGTCAAATTAAAACTCTGATTGTTCCAGAAAGAGATATTTGTAGGAAGGGAAGAGCAGTAAAGCCAATAATAGCACCAATGGATATATTCCCCCACCCTAGCTCACTTTCCCAAGCACCTTCCTTATCCTGCTTCTACATAGTTGCTGTTCTAGGGCCCTTGGTTTCAGGAGTGAATACACCCTAAAGGAAGAGGACCATTGGGTCAGGAAGCATGTATAGTCAGTAGCAGGCCATGTTTGAAGCCAAAAACATTGGCAACAAAAGATTGGCAGTGCTCATGGGTTAAAGCAGGGGTCTTCAAACTTGGCCCTTTTATGACTTGTGGATGTCAACTCCCAGAATTCCTCAGCCAGCATGCCTGGCTGAGGAATTCTGGGAGTTGAAGTCCACAAGTCATAAAAGGGCCAAGTTTGAAGACCCCTGTGTTAAAGGAAAGATAGCAGGATGAAGCACAACTACTTTGCTCTACTATCCTGATGAGTCCTCTCTGGATTTTGTCTTGACTAGAACCTGGAACAATTAATGTTCTGTGTCCTAACTCTGGCACAACAGCAGTGCACTCCAGCAGCTTGGCAGAATTTCTGAGTAAATGTGCTTGTGTGTAAACACGTTTCCTGTTTCATGCATAATAAAAAAAACTTCTTGAAACAGTGGAAGATAATTGCCTTAGTTTATAAATGTTACATTTACACAGAAAATTGAAAGCACATGTAATTAACTAGTAATATTGTCTCTTTCATAGATATTGTATATAAAATGTTTGCTATACATTATAATATATATACACCAGTAAAGTTTACTCAGGTAATTTATATGAGCTGTGTTCTGTTAATTGAATACTTTGAATATATGCATTGACTGTAATGGAAATATTTGCTGTCACTTATGTTTCTAGAATCCTTGTCAAGAAAAAAAAAATCCCCTTTAGTTATAATTTCTTAGTCACACAACTTTTTTTTCCTGTGTTTGTACAGGTTCTTACTAAAGAGACTTAAAAAAAAGTAAATATTGTATTTATCAAGTCAGTGCTAAGTTAGATTCTGTTTCATCATGGTAAACAAAAATATGTTTTTGACTTTTTTTTTTTTAAAAAAAGGATACTTTTTTCTGTCCTTTGTGTATGCAAAATTACTACTTCTAGTCACCCAATTGGGAGCAGAGAGAGATTTATAGCATTTTCAAGAAAAGAAAATACAAATAGCTTATTCAAAAGTTAGTCTAACTAATTATGGTGTTAGAATAATCCCTTAAAAAAAATCCATCTGGAAAATATCCTAACTCTCTTACCTGTTCTTTCCATCCCTCTGTTTTTGTTTTTTTTTCTCATTTCTGCCATAACCTTTAACTAGCTTTCCTGCTTTCTAACAGTTTAACCCAAACTAGGCCACACAATCTCAGAAGGACTTGCTCTCAAGCTTGCATTATATTTTACAATCTCTTAAGGCACAAAAACTCAGAGTTTATACGGCAAAGCTATAACCATTTCTTCATCAGCAAATTAAAATATAACATTACCTGATCATTGCTGGGATGATAAGAGGCCTGCATTACTGACATATCAATTTAACCATCAGAGTGGTGTCTTATGAAGTGCAATGGGATTAAAACAGGCAAGATGGCAATGCAACATCATGGATCAAGCTGTGCCTGCTTCATATGTGCACTGGTGTCACAAGAACATGCAAGAGAGTGGGACTTAGAGTGCAATGCAGTCTTGCCTGCTTTGATAGTCCTCCCAATTGCTGGAGAAGATGAATATGAACATGCTCTTATTCTCATCTTATCTCCCATCTGGAACAGCACACTCCAGACATTCATATGGCTCACATCATAACAGTGCTTAAGAAGACCTTGAAAACTTGGCTGTTTCCCATGCCTTGGCTACCGTATATTTCAAGCCTTACAAATAGCTGTTATTCAAAGGTCCAACATCATTATCTTCCCCATTCTTTTCGATTATAATTGTTGGTGTTACTGAAAGAGTGAGCACAATTGTTTTTTTTTTTCCAGGATTTGACATTGGGATAAAGTTGGTTAATGGAAAAATTTAAGATATTACAAGATATTTTATAACTGGGGATAGAAAATAAAAGATTTTCTGAAAGTTCATTATCATTAGTATGCCAGATTCGCGGGTGCATGAGAAGTCAATAGTATTTTGCTATAGTTTTTATTTGTTAGCATTAGAGAAAACCTTATTTTTTTGTAAGAAATTATCAATGCTATAATGATCATGAACTTGGTTCGCTCCTCAAGCAAATTATTTCACTCACTTTCACAAATAAGCTGCTCTTTTTGAGCCAGACTAGCTATTGAGTCTTCTAATTATCATCCCATGGAAAGTCAGCAAAAACTAATTAGATCCTTGTTATATTAGAGGCCTATAATAAGTACACACATTGTTACAGAAAAAAAGAAACTAACAACCATCTGTTTTTTCTTTCTCACTCCTAAAAATGCTTTTTTGGGCCTAATGAAAGTTATTTAGGAATGTCCATAAATCAAATTCTTAGTCTCTGCCAATTCTCTTGAAGTTCACTTTTCCCAGCAAAATATGACTCAGTGTTTGCTTTTCAATTGACAATAAGTGTTCAGTATACAACTGGGTTTCTGGCTCAGGAATGTGTTCCAACAAAATGTTACATGTTTGTTCAAGAATTTTGAGGAGCAAATGTACTGTCTAAAATGTGTAGAAAAGTTAAAAAACAAATGAGTCAAGAAAACATTTGGCAATAAACTTGTCTATTATACTAAATCATGAAGCTCTGACCTATGAAAGTGCCCACAATCAAGTATAGCTTATGAGCTATCTCTAGGTTGGTAAAATGAGCTGAGTTTGATGGAAATCTGAATTAATCAACCTTAGGGACATCAGAAAATGAAACTCTGGGTTGTTTTCAGTTGTTGATGGATTGGCCTCTGTTTCTTTGTAACAAAATGATGGGTAATTTGTTAGTTGCACTTGTTTATGCACAGAACCAGATAATGCACCTGGACATATTTACAGAATATGAACTGGGACAGTGTGATTGAGTCATTATAACTCTCGCTACATGGCCCTGCCCTTGAAGCTGGTCAAAATACAGAGGCTCAAGTAGTTAAAGGGACCCCTCCATTTAACTGAGTACCATCATTACTTACAAGAGCTAGGATAGCTGCCAGTTGACCTACTGGTGCTAATCAAGGTGCTGGCTATAATCTTTAAAACCTTACATAACTCAAGACCTGATATTGTGATATAGGATATACCAACCTCATCTACTTAACTGTTGATTTTTTATATACAAAATTGTAGAGGAAGGATCATCTGTTATCTTATTTTCCATCTCTATTTGGCTATTGTCATATACATAAAAGTTTTAAAGCTAGAATAACCAAAGGCCACCCACTCTGGGCCTGACCAAGCTAATTACTCTCAACATTGTTTCCAGTGGCTTTGGAAAGTTCTGTACCTCTTCAGCAACAGATGAAGGTAGATTTTCATGTTTTGCTGATGTTTAATAAGCATCAACCCATAGTTTGGTTTACTGACCTATGTGGCACATGTGTATCTGATCTGGATATAGGGATTGAGTAGCGATGTGGTAAGTGCAAATTAAGCTAAAAGTTACCAACAGTATTTTCCAGCATGTGAGACTATCTTCCCTAGTGGTCTCTCCCCACCCAGCAAGATATAGTATGGAAGGCAATGTTTAAGTCCCATTCTTGAGAGAGTGCCATCATCAGACATCAAAAGAGGGTAGTTTTTCTTCAGGTGCCTCTCTCCTTGGAAGAATGCTCTAACTGAGATCGGTCTCATGCTATTCTTATTTGTACAATACTTTTATATGTTGTGAACTGCTCAAAGTCACTACTGCACAGTAAAATGGATGGCCGTAATCCATCAACCAATTAATTTGGTCTAGTGGTTAAGGCACCAGTTTAGAAAGTGGAAGACCTTGAGTTCTAGTCCCACTGTAGTCAGGAAAGCCAGTTGGATGACTGGGGTCAGATACTCTCTCAGCTCAACACTCAACTGTGGGGAAAATAGGAGGAGAAAGGTGCGTTGCACCTATCCACCATCTGACTTATTTATAAAAATAATATAAGATGGTAAATAAATAAATATCATTACATAAATAATGTCATAAGCCATATTTATTTTTCAAATACAATGGCAAATACAATAGTGGGTACCCTATAGCTACATTACAGGACAGACTTGCTATTCTGTTGAGATTTTAGATAGCTAGATTTACTAGAGACTTGATGGATTCTTCACCACTGGAAGCAGAAGGAGGACCAATATGCTTAATTTGATTACAATATTGAGCAGGATCCAATTCTGAAATCAGTGGTGGGATTCAGCCGGTTCGCACCACTTCAGCAGAACCGGTAGCTAATTTTTTGTTGCCCAGGCCCAGAATAGACTTCCAGAAGCGGCATCCACACAGAGGACCAGTTGTTCACATATTTGAATCCCACCACTGTCTGAAATGCAAACTTCCAGCTTCATTCCATTTGTAAAGCTAGGATTTGTGGGAAAAAATATTTTCAGTCATAGCTTTTATATAAAACAGGATGATGAACTTGTCCTTCTCCATCAAGGTTTTCTTCCCTTCTCTACAGAAGTTGGTTTTCACTAGCTTTGGGGGTTTGGTTATTTCAGTCCTTTTAGTTTTCTTTCTTTTAATTTTGCATTATTGTAAGCCACTCAGAGACATTTTGGGACTGAGTGACAATGAATAAATACTTTTTAAATCCCAAAATATAATTCACAATTAAAATTAAGTTTGCCTGAGAATTAATGGAAGCATTTATGTCTGGCCTGGCCTATCCATGTATTTTTTTTTCAGTTTCCTCTATATTTGCATATTTGTGCTTTGTGAAATATCTTGTTTGAATTATGTTATATGTTGTCATGCATTTAGTCTTATATGTGGGATATGAGATGTGGGATCAGCCAAAAACATGGGGCAAAACCATGTACAATAAATCCATTGACGGCCTGAACTATGCTAGATTATGCTAGTTTAGTCAAGAATCTGCATTCAAGGGGTCTTTTTCCCCCCAGAAAACTTTAATCAATGCAAACTCTGTGAATGTTTCCACCGTATATCTCTTTAATTCTATTTTAATGGCACTTAATGACCACTGAGCATTTATCAAGATGTTTTAATAGATTCACCCATTTGAAATATTACTGTTTTAAAATATAGATAAGTCCTAGTATCATAATCTTGCTGGGGATGAATCTATCTCTCCCAATGGCGCCATCTGAACATTCAATAATTTTCTCAAAACGGTTTAAAGCCAGTATATTGGGGGCCCATTGCAAATGGTCAAATGCTACGATAATATATCAATAACATTTGAAGTACAATGTACAATGCCAAAATTTGTTTTGTAATCTATTCTGAAATAATATTCACAACAATTGAAATTTAGTTGGTTAGGGGCTGACTATTTCTGATGCCTTAATAAATACCTTCTTCCATAAACTAGAGAACAAGTTCTGAACAGTTTTAAGGGTACCAGAAAGTTTGCTGATAGTAAAAATAATGTATTGGTTTACACAACATGACATCAATGTTTAAAAACTGAATTGTAAAGAAACTTAGGCATGTCAAGAGTTTACATGTCAAATTGCAAGTGACCTGAGAACCTGCTTATTAATTTGTCACCTTGGAAAACAAAGCCAAGCACTTTGGGGTGAAAAGGACTGATCAATGTTTGCCTTCAGGGAGACCCTCCTTTGCAGCAAGATCACTTCCAGGGCCTTCTGGGGAAGCTATCTTTATCTCTTGACAGTGCAAAACACTTTACCTGCAAATTGACTCCTGTACAAAAGGAACCCATCATTCATGCTAATGGACCCCCATCCACTTTGCTTTCACTATACCCTGATACCATACCACAGAAACCTGACACCTTTTAAGCCCAGGGCTTAATACAAGGTTTTAACATCTCTAAAATGCTTACCTTCCTTTGTATAAAGTAGATTTTCCAAGTCCCTATGGAATTCACTCACTGCCTTACTGTTGGCGCGCGTGCAAACTACTTTTAAAATACGTTTTACCAACCACAATTATGAACCAATCACACACTCAAAAAAATCCAGCTTGTTTTTGTTTTTTCCCCCAAATTAAAAGGTGTTTTCAGTGTCCATTGTTTCTCTGGATTAAAGAAGTAAGTAATTTCCACACACACACCCTCCTAAATATCCATTCATCCTATTGCTTTCAAAAGAAACAAAGAAACTACACAAACATAGGCCTATTCTTATACATATTTATGAAGAATTCTACAAGGAAAGCATTTTTTTTTCATTTTTTCCTACTAAATCATACTCATAAATGCTAAGTTATATTTGCAAATCTATCCTGCTGAATGCCAAAATGAGTTATTTTCACAAATGTGTTGCATACACTGGACAGCAAGTTTTTGTTCTCACTAATTTGCAAAATAGCTAAAAAAAATTAAATTCATTGGCAATGAAAATTATTAATCTAGACAATAAGCAAAGGTAAAGAGGAATAAGCCAAAATCACTAAAACCAATGGTAACTTTGTCCCCAACTGTAAGTAAATTGAACTTAATGTCAAATATTCTTGTAATCCTTCTCCTTCAATGCAGGATTAGCTCTTTTATGAAAGAGCTTCCAGATTTCCAACTTTGCGGAGCATGATAGACAGGAGCATAAACATACTATCACATAGCCAGGAAGATGTTCCTGGATTCAGATCTATTTGGTCTTCCAGCTCAACATAGAAATATTCCTTTAAACTCAGAATTGAAATGCTCTTCTCATAATGGGTAGGATGATCACTCCTGAAGAGCAGAGCTCAATTTCTAAAATAATAATAGAAAAGAAAAAAAACAAAAGGAAACATATATCTTTAAGCAAAACCAATATAGTAGAATAGAGAGGGGCACAGCTTTGGTATTTAATGTTTAACCAGTGTCCTTGAACTAATCAATGTCCCTCTATTATATGACAATCTGTGAGGTAAACTATTAGGAGGAAACAATAGTTTGCCGAAGGTCACCAGTGAGAATTATAGAACAGCAGGAATTTGAAAGTAGTAAATACCAACAGTCATCCTACTCTAATATGCTGATTTAGCTGTAACTCTGAAAAGCTCATGCAGTGTAATCCAATTTGATCATCATCACAAAAAGTGAGAAATATGCGCTTTGTATACACTGATATTAATACATGTTTTATCTGTGCATATGTTCTATATATGTATGAACGTGTGCATGTATGCACTTTAATCCTTAGATTCTTGGCAAAATGTGAAGCAAAGATAGTGGCCAAATAAAGAGAAATCATCATGTTAGAAATTTAAAAAAATACCTTCCATACCAAAATATAAATATTTATCAACCATTGCACGATTCTATAAAATTTAATTACAGTTGAATGATATATAATTCCATCTGGAAATGCAACATAGGTTAATTCTCAGATATTTGGGAAAAACAGGAACATATGGTTGGATGTTAATGCTGGGATGAATCCTATTTAATATCTTTAGAAGCAGTTGCTATTGTAGTGACATCTGGAAGAAACCTTCAAATAGATTACTCTCTAACCTGAATGATGATGGAGTCCCTTAGCATTTGCATTTAACAGACCAGTTTGTTTCTTCTACAAACTGAAGAAATGTGAAAAAAGATAGATATTATAAAGTTTTATGCCACCAACATTGATACTTCTTAGAGATGGTGGTGTCAAAATGAAATATAAGTATTTATTATACTTATTGCTTTTGGATATTAGTATTATTTCATTATTCCAGATGAATATGAGGATAGTTAGATGATAGAATGGTTGCAGGAATTGGATATGGCTAATCTAGAGAAAAGAAGGACATGCTGAATGATACAGTGTTCCAGTATTTGAGGGACCACCCCAAAGAAGAGGGGTGTCAACTTATTATAAGCACCAGAAGGCAAGAGAAGAAACAATGGATGGAAACTAATCAAGGAGGGAAGCAACCTAGAAGTAAGGAGAAACTTCCTAACATTGAGAACAATTAACCAGTAGAACAGTTGCCTTTAGAAGTTGTAGGTGTTTCATCACTGGAGGTTTTTAAGAAAAGACTAAACAGCCACCTGTCTGAAATGGTATAGGGTCTCCTGCTTGAGCAGGAGGTTGGACTAGAAGATCTCCAAGGTCCCTTCCAACTCTATTCTAAGATGATAGATAGATAGATAGATAGATAGATAGATAGATAGATAGATAGGCAGACAGATGTGACAATAGAAGTCCAAGTTGTGATCATTCTCTTATGTAGTAAGAGTCTGTACTTATCTATTCATATGAAAATTCTATTAACGGAACTTGGTCCATATCAATACCATCTCAATTAGCCAACCAGTGCAAATTTTGTTCCAATAATAATCCAAAAAAGAAAGAAAACAGAAATAATTGTAAAAATAGTGTGGGAAATAGTGGGATTCTGGTTTATTCTGCCTGAATCTCTTCCATTTTACTCTTCTTGCCAACAGAGAGAAGTAGCAACTTTTGATTATTTTTTTCATTTTTTGCTTAACTTTATATGAGACTCGAGCTGTAATAATCCTTGGTATATGGTTCCAGATTATTACAACAATCCAAGGCTCCTAGTGAATTCTTAGTAGCATACATAGAGTCCCTGATGGACATTTCAGTAATAACTCCCATTTGCAGGAAGAGTCAAACAGCTTGGTTGTGCATAATGCACACTTAGCTTGGTCTCAATTAAGTCAGCACACCTTACAGTTCTGATTTACATTTCTGTGTGAATAGGATCCAGGTGAAATTAATTAAAAAGTTTGGAATTATCATTATAGCATTTATGACTCTGAAATAATGAAGATGAAATATTTCCTTCACTGGAAAACTGAAACCTATATGTTGGACATAATTAATAGTCTGACAAACAAATATTTTTATGAATCTGATAAATGAATTCTAATTGCTATTTCTTTTATTTTTGCCTAACTCCATAGACATGACCTGCAATTAGAGCATAAGATTATAACAGCTCCAATTTTCTGTTTCACATAACGGTTGAGAGGTGAATAAAATTATAATATGTGAGTCATAGACCAGAGATCAGTACCAAAGACTTAAGAAACCAAGGAAAAATTGACTACACGATGGACTAATTGCCTCCTTAACCACACCCATCTGGCCAAAGCAAATAGTTATGGAAACTTTAGACCTGACCTTTCAAAGTCGAACTCAAAAGTTCAGTATTTAAATAAATGTAATGGTCTCTTTTAAGGAAAGCATCACAGATCTTGCCTTTTGAAGCCCAAATTATTTCTTTAGCATTGGTGTGTGTGTATTTGTCTTTCAAACTTGAGTTCAGTCATTTTAAATTATATTCATAAACATGAAAAATAATATAGAATTTTCTCTTTGGTGTCTTTCAGTTTTTATCTAGAAAAATAAACTAGAAGGTTTGAGATAAGTTAGAAGAACATTTGTAAATAGTAATAATTTAGCTATTATCACTGTGTTTCCATGATGCCTTTCATTCTTTAAATCACTGAGAAATGTATTTATATTTTCTGGAATTTGCACTCAAAATTTATGGGAGTTACCAGAATCATTAGAAACCATTTTTTATTTTTAGTTTGAAATTTTTGTGAGAGAGATATGTTTGCAATTCAGCAAGTTGAACTGTATCCAAAGCCAAGATGTGATTGTTTTGTGGAAGAGTTTATACTGATAATTCTTTTCCCCCAAAATGTCAGTGGACACAACCCAACATAGAGCTTTTCCTCTCTTGCATCTAACATAATCTCTTAGGATTTGTCACCCATTACATTAAGTCAGATGGCTGGCAATGAGTAGAAACTGAGGTAGGATATGAAACAAAACAGGAACTGTAGAAATATCACGCTGGTAGAATTTTTTTATCAGTGGTTGGGTATAAAGCTAAGCAGTAGGAATGGTTTACAAACTTGCTTAATTCCCTGGATTCCACTTCATTTAAATGTGTCTTCCAACTTCATTATTTTTAAAAAAATATTTATATTCCTCCCTTATTTTTATAAATAAGATGCCGAGACTGGACAGTCACTTGTCTGAGATGGTATAGGTTCTCCTGCTTGAGCAGGGGGTTGGACTAGAAGACCTCCAAGATCCCTTCCAGCTCTATTCTATTCTATTCTATTCTATTCTATTCTATTCTATTCTATTCTATTCTATTCTATTCTATTCCATTCCATTCTATTTTCTCCACAATAACAACCCTGTGAGATGGGTTGGGCTGAGAGAGAAAGTGAATCGTCCAAAGTCACCCAGCTGCCTTTCATCCTTAAGGCAGGACTAGAATTCACGATCACCTGCTTTTTAGCCTGGTGCCTTAACCACTAGACCAAACTGGCTTTCATTTTTGTATATATTACAAACTATGCCATTGTTTCAAAAGGGAAAAAATCCAGTGCAAACTAAGTTCATGTGGAATTTATTTTTTCATTAACAATTTTAGATCAAACCAGGAGGGGTTCTATTTCTCTATAAAAAAGGGGTTATCCTGTACTGCATATCACCAATGTACTTTATTTTAAGTGGGGCACTAAGTGACACCAAAACTCTCTTTTACCCTCAGGGAGATTTAAGACTTGCTTCTCCCCTGGACTTCTATTTGTTGCTAGAGCACCTTCAGCACTAGTGTGCTACTTGCCAACTCTAATATTCAGAACTGAACAAAACAAAAAATCCTGTAAAGAGACCAGGTCTGGCTGATCCGTGAATAAAATATCTTACGGTTTGCATTATGTGGGAAACATAGGAGAAGCTACAAGAGCTGTTTGCTTAATTAGTTTCATTAGCATGCAAAAGACTATAAGGTGAATATTAGGCTGTTTCCATGTTTCAAATAGACAGATGTTAACAAGATTAAATCAAATGCTTTTTACACCCATAAAGACTGTTAGATGCTCAAAGAAGCTCAACATTTCATTCTCTCTAGATGTTCCCAGGTTTCTAAACATCCCTATAAATCTTTCTTACTCAAAGTTGAATTGTGACAGTCATCTCATTGACTTAAAGGCCTCATTGGTCTTAGTCCAACAAACAGGCTTTCCTCCCCCTTCTCTTGTTCTGAAATGTTTATTTACCTAGTTCCCTGTGGAACACCCACCTGATTTTAATCCTAGCTGGAACAAACAACACAGCCACATATCTGAGATGATTGCTAAAATAAATATAAACCATATGAATTTCAAAGGTTGTTCTTTGCCTCCCTCCCTTCCCCTGCCATAAGATAAAATTAAGCAGACAAAATATTAATTATTTGTAGAGGTATTGTACATTGCCACTGTAACATATTTAATAGAATAGTATCCTTTCTTCCCCAAACTGGTGATCTGCAGATGTATTAATTTCTATAATCTCCACTCTGCATCTATTGGCAGAAGACAGAAGTCCTGAAAGTATGAGTTGGAAAGACTCAATGTAAGTTAATTGTTAGATTAAATAATGCAATCAGTTTAATTCCTGATCATTTAAACCAGCAGTCCCCAACCTTTCTGGCTTGGCGGCCCAGTGTGGGGGGAAAGAGCAGATGGTCCTGTACTAAAGGCAGGCATGTGCGCAAGTGCACTCAGCTCCATGTGTGTGAATGGTGGCGTGCATGCATCCAGTGGAGCTGTGCATGTGAGCACAAGCATCTGCCCCTCACTTAAGTGGAGCTGCACATGCATACACACTCATCTGCTACTTACATGGCCCAGTACCGAAAGGACTGTAGTTCGATAGTTGGGGATCCCTGATTTAAAGTTCAATCATTTTGTACATAATATAACTATACACATTATGCCATTTTACCTTGTTGAATAAATGCCCATTGGCTTGTACCAAAGAGTAATTAGTACACAACTAATATAACTATATTACCTATATTTAATACATTTAATAAATTGTGTTAAATGAAAATGAAATGTGCAGAGGCGGCATGATGGCTCAGTGGCTAAAGATGCTAAGCTTCTCAGATGGAAAACTGACAACCCAGGTTTGAGACCTGAGCTCTGCATGACAGGGTAAGCTACTGTTTCTTGCCCCAGCTCCTAACTGCCCAGCAGTTTGAAAGCATGCAAACGTGAGTAGATAAATAGGTACCACTTCAGTGGGAAGGTAACAGCATTCCATGCACCTTGGTGTACAGTCATGCCAGTCACATAACCACAGAAGCATTTTTGGACAACTCTGGGTCCTTTGGCTAAGAAACAGAGATGAGCACCACCCCATAGAGTCGGACACGACTGGACATTACTATGTGCATTATGTAAGCAAGTACACAATCCCCTTATCTCATAAAACATCTATGTATCTGAAATGTCTATATCTTAATTTTATTTCGTTTGGATTCATAAACAATAGCTTGGTGCTGCTACCCTAAATAATGTTCATTTTGAACCAGATTTAGTTTTTCATGTTTTAGAGAAATGAGTAGGAGGGAAAATTATTCAACAATTACTTACATCCCCTTAATTTCATCAAGGCGGAGATATTTTTCATTCAGTCTAGATATATTCTCATACTGAGGTCATGTCTGCAGTTTCAACTTGCCCTGCCATGAATACCAGCCATCAACTGTTTCTGGAAGGCAAGATAATGTCATCCTTTTTAAATCCCTACTACATCATGAATGTCACTTCCATCTGGCTGTTCATGGTCCTAGGCTTAAAATGGTATTTTCTAGCTTGGTTCAACTTTCTTTTAGGCAGGCCCCTGTGATTTGATTGGCTACTGAGTAGCTAATATATAATTTAACTCAGGGTCTTCAAACTTGGCCCTTTTATGACTTGTGGACGTCAACTGCCAGAATTCCTCAGCCAGGCATGCTGGCTGAGGAATTCTGGCAGTTGAAGTCCACAAGTCATAAAAGGGCCAAGTTTGAAGACACCCCCCCCCTCCCGATTTAACTCAATTTACTTATTGACAATTGCTTTCCTGCCACAAACACTTCAAGGGTGCCTCAGTAAGGAAATTGTCCAGTGGAGGCCTAGTAGCCAGCAAACAAGACTAAACACCTCTCAAGTGACTTCTGAATCTTTCCAATCCAGACAATTAAAAAAAAAAAAAGCAGCAGCCACACAGTTCTAAGAAAATAAGCCAATGAAATATAATGAGAATAAAAATTGTAAAAAATTGTTTTTGTTTTTTAAATGTAATGCTGTATTCACTTCGGAAGGTGGAAGAAATATAATGGACTTTGCCTCTGAACAGATTTATCTAGGATTAAACAGCATAAGACTTGCTAAATAAATATATTCCCACTACAGATATTGTGGGAAGACACTTGGAGATTTTACTGAATGGGAAGAAGACACTGGAGAAGGTGGCAGCATGGAAATCAAAGTCCTAAGCCATGTAGGGCTTTAAAGATGCCAGCATCTTGAACTGTACCTGAAAGCAAAATAGTAACCGGGACAGGTCTCACAGTAGCAATGTAAAATGATCTAAAGATTATTAATAATTGTAATAAATCAGTAATCAATGTCATATCTCAAGGCGCTCTAGGTATGTCTCATTAGAATTAGGAGTGACTGATAAAGAGAAAGTTTAACCTCATCATATGCAAACCCAAGTGTTATTGTTACTGCTCTCAGTTGCAGCATAAAGAAGATGCTTAACAGGAGGTATTTTTCCATAAATCCTTTCTATAGTTGTTTTCGGTACAAGTAGTCCTCAATTTATGAGTCTAAGTTGTGAAGGTCATAAAGTGGGTCATCCATGTCACCCTTTTTTGCGGTTTTAAGCAAATCCATTGTTTGTTAAAGGTCACTTTTGCCAAAAACCAGAAGTCGTTTTCAGCAAAAACACCATAAATCACGGTCATATGACATGGGTATTGCAAATGGCCATAAATGTGGGCCGGTGGCAATCCTGTAACCACGGCGGGTCTTTGGGGGAATATGTCATAACTTCGAACAGTCACTAAGTGACCAGACATAAGTTGAGACCTTTCTGTATACAAACTTTGTCCATTCTTACTCCCTGTCCATCTCCAGTAGAAAACCAATAATCTACAATTGGGGTATTTTAAATGGAGCAGTTCCAGAAAGTTCATAGGGAAGCTGTTCCTCCAGATAATTATCCAAACAATTAGAATAATATGGTCTATTAGTTTTGTCTTTTTCACTTGAGATTAAATTGCCTCCCAATTATATGCTACTGTTTATCTTAACTCAGAGCATAACCCATCACATGTACATAGTGATAATTGTATATACAGTGGACCGAACAGCAATATGCAAGGTTGTGGTTTATGCTCATAGAGAAAACATTTTCACCTGAAAGCAACAAATACAATGCCTACATGCAGGGAATAAGTAGAGATTACCGTTTTACAGGGGATTATGTTAAAGAAGGATCAAAGAAGACACTATACATGACAGCTGTTGGCAAGAGATACCATATTGTAAATCTACTTTCTTTCAATGTAGTATTTAGTAGAATGTCCATGTTTTGTTTTATCACACATGGATCCTGCAGCAATGCTCTCAATTGTTGCAGGAACTGTAATAGCTCAAGACAGAAAAATTAAGACGGTCACAGATCATTTTCAAAATGCCTTGGAGGAATTAGCATATGGTGATGATCTAAGGAATAAATAATATGGTATATATATTCCATCTTCACATCTATGATAATATTTGAATACCTATGTGAAGGATACAAAATCATTTACTTCTATCTGAAAATTATATAAGAAGCCGCTGATGAATTGAATGTAGTCTTTGAAAATTGTGCTATAATAAATGTGCTAGTTTTAAGATGAACTAAGATTTATTTCTATCTCTTCTAGCTACAAATTTGGTATTCTGAGTATCAAGAGTACCATTATGTAAATTATGGGCTACTTGCCATTACAATGTGAATATTTGCATTTTATCTGCCAGAAAATCTAAAATAGTCACTGAATAATTTCAGTTTCTTTAGATGATTAAACAGGATTTTTTTTAACCTTTTAGCTCACGTTTAACAGCGGAGATAAATATTCTATTCTCATTAGCATCATTTTTAGCAGATGATTTTGTACTGCATTTGAATGCCCAGTATACATTATTGGTCGCTGCTTAGCAGTGTAATTAGAAATAACTTTTTGAAACTTATTCTTGGGAAAACATTTATATAATTTAGCCCAAATAATAAAACTATTTATTAAAGAAGGAATGAAGATCAAAGCGGTCACAGGCAGAGAGAAATATAGCAGGAAGAGTGGGACAGGCCATCCTCAAGGAAGGGATACTTCAACATTTCAGAAAAGTTGCCACTTCAGTCCTTTGTGCTTATTTCAAGCGCCAGTGGTCCTGGCTGGTTGCTGCTTTTTAATGTCAGAGATAAATCTCTCATGGACAATCTCACTGGGACAGGGCAGAGGAAATGGCATGGCACTCTGCAGGTTATCATAGATTTGCTCCAAAGATAACTGGATGTGAAATCTTATTCTTGAAGCTGATGTATAGGGGGACATGCTGGATTGCTTATTGCGCCATTCCCTCCTATTGTACAGCAGTCAGTAGATCTTATCTTTGAATTGGTGGTAGAGTTGTAGGACTTCAAATCCTCTTCCTTGGGGCAAGGATTAGAGGAAGCTAAAGAGTTTGTAGCCACTGTGACAACAATGGGCTTGGGCCTTGTCATCAGGGAACTGAGCCATGTAGAAGGCCACACAGAGAAGATGCCTAGAGGGCTGCTGACCAAAAAACAACAACCCCAACAAAATCAGCATAATAATATGATAATAATGATAACAAGAGTAGTAAGATGATAATATTTCTTCACTCTTATCCCATCTTCAGAGTCAGAACTGGTAGTCCTATTTAAAGTTACCTAGATCATATTAAGGAAGGGCAAACTGAAAGAGTATTTATAGGCCACTATGAAGAATTCACAGATAATCTGGGGAATAAAATAGGTTGCCTCAGACCTGGATGCTAGCTGCATAGGAACTGAGATGAGTGAAGTTACATCTCTGAAAATTATCTGGGATGAGTTGGTATGCATTGGTCCTGCAGAAGTGGATATAGTCTTCTGGAAGAGCTGCTATAACACTTGCTAGCCTGGTTTCCTTTCCTTCTTGGTTAGCGCAGTTGAACATTTTGAGGAATGAAGTGATGCTGATTGTCTGAAGAAGGTAGTTGTGTGCCCCCTGAAGACATTATTGTTCTACTTGGCGGCTTTAGGTAATTATGAGGCAATCTCCAGCTTTCCTTGGTGGTGAGGCTGTATGAAAAGCTCTTGGGGAAACAGATTGTCTGACTCCTATGGCAGGACCAAGATAAGGGAAGGGAAACTCTTCTGGAGCTGTTTAATCTCTCTATGACCTTAACATTCATCTCAAATATTCAAATCTGTTTGATGAGGATTGGGTTTGTGGGACAGTGTGTTGCAGAGGTTCTCCTTCTTGAGGCGGCGGTTCCTTTAGAAGGGCCTTCTGTTGTGTCCTGAGCCTGCAAATGCAGGCTTGGGACGTTGCAATGGTCCTGGGCATTGCAGAAGCTACCCGGGATCAGACTGAGTGGCGCCAGCTTTGCGCACATGTGCAAGGCGTGAAAAGTGCCTGACTATGTTGCCATTCGGTGATCTGGACGTATAAAAGGAGGCCTGCGTGTCTTTGCTCGTTGTTGGAGTTTTGGCTAAAATGTAATAAAGAGATGTTCCTTGCAAAGATGAGTCTTCATCATTCGTCATTACTGAGAGGACTTAACACTGGCGACGAGGGTGGGATCCTTTACAAGATAAACAGGAGAAAGCTGTAGAGACTCACCCAAAGAAGTCCTGAAGAGGGAAGACGGCATTAAAGTCAGCGTCCAGCCTGCCAGTACAGCGTCGCTGGAGGGTGAGTTCAGCTGAAAGACCCCTTTGCTAAGTGTAGCGAGTGGTGAAGTGCAAGATTAGGATGGCGAAGTTCGTTTATCTGAGTTTGATGTCTCACACCCGGAGAGATGGGAATCCTACGTTGCGAGGCTGGAGAATTACTTCAGGGTAAACCAGATCAGAGAAGATGGCTTAAAGGCTGCAACTCTGTTGTTTGTCTGTGGACAGGAAGCTTTTGAGATTGCAGAAAACCTGTTGGCCCCTGCGTCTCTGGAGTCAGTAATGTATACTGACTTAAAGAAAATTCTGAAAGAGCATTTCCAGCCCAAGTTGTCCGTCATTGCTTGGAGCCACATGTTTGAACAAAGGGACCAGAGGGCAGGTGAATCTGCTAAGGAATTTATTGCGGCCTTGAGGTGAGCAGCCAGACTGTGTGAGTTTAAAGACTTGGAAGAAAGGCTGTGTGATCATTTTGTATGCGGGTTAAGGAACAGAGACTTACAGCAGAGGATCTTCACTAAAGAAGATGTCTCTTTCCAAGATGCTCTGCGAGAGGTTACAGCAGAGAAAGCAGTAGGCAGGGCGGTAAAGAACATGAGGCCCAACAGAAGCTCTCCAGAGATAGTCACCATCCACCAGGAGAACGTGCAAGAAGACTTGGAGGAAGATCCTGAAGAAGAGGTGGATAAGCTTTACCAGGCAGCTGGAAGAAGACAGAAGGAATGCACAGAAAAGGCCTCAATAGCTCTTCAATGCTTCGGGTGCAGAGGACGCCACAAACGAGCTGACTGCAGGTTCTGTTCCGCCATTTGCAGAGCATGCGGCAAGCAAGGCCACATTGCATTCATCTGTTTGGGTCAGCAGAAGGTACAACCTTGTGAAGAATTGTATCTGAAAGGTACCAGGGTCCCCAGCCAAAACAGGGTGGGTTTCTGTGCAACGCCCAGAAGTATTTTAAGGATAGGCACACATAAACCCCTAAAGAAGAAAATGTCCCTTAAAGTAAGGTTGCATGGGGTTCCTTTATCCATGGGTTGGACACTGGGTCTGCTCTCTCCATTATTTCTCTCAACACATTCAGACAAATTTGCAGCAGCAGTGGCCTTCGGGCTAAACTTAGGCCATCCAATGTAATACTCACAGACTTTCAGAATTCTAAGGTGTATGTTAAGGGGGAGGCCACCCTTAAGGTACAGTACAAGGATTTTGAGGGTCCCTTAGATGTGTTGGTTTTGGGGGATGAACACACAAGTCTTATTGGACTTGATTGGTTCGAGGCTCTGGGAATCCAGGTCATGGGCCTGCACCATTTGCAAACGTTAAATCTTGCAGAAGTCTGCAGGGAATTTGCAGATGTGTTTAGCTCTGAGCTTGGATCCTATAAAGGGCCTCCAGTTTCATTACAATTAGATCCTTCCATAACTCCCATCAAAGTTAAGCCTAGGAGGATACCTTTTGCCCTCAAGGGCAAGATTGATGCTGAACTGGACAAATTGCTCCAGCAGGTCACCTTAGAACCTATAGATTCTAGTCCATGGGAAACCCCCATAGTAACGCCTCTAAAGGCTAATGGGGACATACATATTTGTGCAGACTACAAGTGCACACTAAACAAGGCACTACAGCAGCACGCTTATCCAGTACCAGTAGTAAGCCTCATCCTGGCTTCCCTCAAGGGGGGGGGGTGCATTTTTGCGAAGCTTGACCTGGCACAGGCCTATTAGCAGTTGCCTGTTGATGAGGCAGCTGCTGAGGCTCAGACCATTGTAACACATAGAGGAGCTTTTAAAGTAAAGAGATTGCAATTTGGGGTGAATGTAGTCCCTGGCATATTCCAAAGTGTCATGGAGAACACACTTCAGGGTATTCCTGGAGTCTGCCCATATTTTGATGATGTTCTCATTGCTGAGGACTCACCTCAAAACTTGGCAGATAGATTAAGGGCTGTCTTGCTTCATTTTAGACTAGCAGGCCTTAAGTTAAAGAAGGACAAGTGTAAGATAGGAGTCAATTCTACTGATTTTTTGGGATTCCGGATAGATGCTCAAGGCATTCACCCCTCTGAAGCTAAATTGAAAGCTATTCAGCAGGCTGCAAGCCCTAAATCTAAGGGTGAGCTACAAGCCAACTTGGGGCTATTAAACTTTTACCATGCATTTCTGCCACATAAAGCTGCAATAGCTGAGCCCTTGCACAAGCCTGTTGGCAGTGGACTAAAGTCCATGAAAAAAGTTTCAATGAGGTTAAAGCCTTGCTTACTTCTAATGCTCACTTCAATGAGCAGCTACCTGTTTGCATTGCCTGTGATGTATCTCCATATGGGGTGGGAGCTGTACTCAGCCATCTGAAGGCTGATGGGACACAGGTCCCTGTGGCTTATTATTCCAGGACCCTATCTTCTGCAGAGCATAATTATACTCAAATTGACAGGGAAGCATTGGCTATTGTGGCTGGCATTAAGAGGTTTCATGATTTCATATATGGCTGCCACTTCACGGTCTGCACTGACCATAAGCCCTTATTAGGGTTGTTTACCACTACCAAACAAACTCCACATATTCTTTCTCCTCGTATGCTGCGTTGGTCCATTTTCCTGTCAGCATATGACTACACATTGATTCACAAACCTGTAAAGGAAATGGGTCATGCAGATGCCCTGAGTAGATTACCCCTGTCAACACTGGAGCCATTCAAGAGCTGCCTGAGTCTCCCCTCAATGCGAGGGATGTGGCTGCAGAAACTACCACTGATCAATGCTTACACACGTACTGACATGGGTGTTGTCAGGATGGCCTGACACGTGCCCTGATACTGAGTTCCAAAGCTTCTGGCGGAAGATGCTTGAGTTGTCCACTTTCAAGGGATGCCTGTTATGGGGTAGTAGAGTAGTAATTCCAGCCTCATTGAGGTCTAGAATCTTAATCTCTTTACATGAGGGACACCCGGGGATAGTCAGGATGAAAGCGCTTGTGCGTAGTCATTTGTGGTGGCCTGGCCTTGATAAAACCATCGAGGCCCAAATGCATGGGTGTCATGTGTGCCAACAGTCCAGGCCTGAAATGCCTCAGGCCCCAGTTCAAAGGTGGGAGGAAACTCACTCCCCATGGTCTAGGGTACATATAGATTATGCTGGGCCCTTTCAGGAGCAATTCTTCCTGGTTGTTGTTGATAGCCATTCTAAGTGGCTAGAGCTTGTTCCTGTGATCTCCACTACTACTGCCAAGACTATCCAGGTGTTGAGAGGTATTTTTGCAGCTCATGGCCTTCCAGATGTTCTGGTTTCAGATAACGGTCCTCAATTTACCTCTTCTGAGTTCCAGGCTTTTCTTCAGGCCAACCTGATCCACCATGCAACTTCAGCTCCCTTCCACCCATCCACCAACGGAATGGCTGAGCATATGGTGCACACCACCAAGGATGCCCTCAAGAGACTGACTTACGGTAACTGGCATTACAGGTTAGCAGACTTTCTCTGGATGGAGACTCAGACTCAAACTCAACAAGATGAGATAGATTTGGATGAGAAAGTCCTCTAATTCCAGAGGTATTCCATCTTGGATTCTGTGCAAAGTGACACTTCCCCATGCAGTAACCCAGTTGTCTACAATCTGGGAGTTCTCCCGGACTCGCAGAGCAGGTAAAAACTATATTTTGCATACCTCCATCTTTACAACTTCTTTTGGATTGAGAGACCTTGCTCCCTTAATTCTCATGCTTTGGTTGCCTCCAGTCCTGTCACCTTCCTTTTTATGAAAAGTAGTTTTATTAAAAGAGTTAATAGTACATTCAAAGAAAAGGCTTAGTAAATGTGAAAGAGAAAAAAGAAAATAAAGGTTAAAAGAGAAAAGGAGAAAGAAAGAAAGAAAGAAAGAAAGAAAGAACTGACTTCTGATCTTTCTCTTAGTAATTCTACCTACAATTCTAATCAAATCTCTCTAAGATTACATCTTAATTTCTTTCTTTCAAAAACCTATTCTTTTTAATCATTAAAACCATAAATCACAATTTTATTTTTTTTTATGCAAAAAGTCTGTACAGGGTTTCCAGTCATTGTTGAATGCCCAAAATGACTTTTCTGTAATGAAAGAAGTCAATTGAGCTATTTCAACAAGTTCAGTCAATTTCATCTGCTTCAATCAAATACTAATCTATAAAATATGTGTGTATTTGAATCCAATATTGTTTCAGATAATACCTGCTTCAAACAATACCTGTTTTGGCAACTGATGTACCAGTCAAACAATGGCAAAGGATATCTCTATACCTACATGATCTGTCATTCAGAATCCTATAATGAGATTCACTACAAAGAGTTTTCAAAAAATTATGTCCAAGCTCATTTCAAATAAGCTATAGTGTCTTTGGAATGAGTAGTTAAGCTGCTGTCTAGCAGAATGTATAGTACAGTGACCATCAGGTTTTGTTAAATGATTAATGCTATTAAATGATTAAATCATTTGAAGTTCCCATTCCTGCTGAGTATAAACAGAAGGTAAAACACTTTTAAATCAATTACCTGATGATGGTCGAATAATCTTCTTATATTAATAAAAGTAATTATTATATGTCAAGGCTACTCATTTTAAAGGTTTCAAGATCAGACCATATATTACACTGAGCCATTATTTGCATAGTTCACACAATGACTGAAATGAACAAACTGTATACAAAGAATTGTAAACATTTATTAAAGATTGCATATACCTATTAGAGTAATTTGCCAGAATCCCCAAAACTGCAAAATTAGTGACAAAAGAGGATTTTAACATATGGCCATGCAAGCAGCCCCCACCCACAGGCCCTTAGAAAGATCAATTCCGAAACTGAAGGGATTTTCATAGCCTTTTGAACATGACACGTGGTGCACTAACTGGTGCACTAAAAAGGCTGTGCTGCAAATATATGCAGTACAACTTATCAACAGCTAACATTAAAATGGAGACCATCCTCTACAAATATAACTTAACTACAAGAGAAGGATGGGAGAAGGAAAAATACTAAGCAGTTCTGTCTATAGATAAATATAACATCATTTCTTTTTCTTTCAACTCTCAGGTTGACTAGCAGAATCAGTTGATGCCGTTAATACAATTTATTCTTAAGAAAAGGAGAGAGAAAAACCTCCTGGTAATAAGTCGTTGATTAGGTTACATGTAGGTGGGAGTCACAGGCCAAATTAACCCACTGCTGGTAGTGTTTTTCAGAACTATGCAGAATGACTCAATGTGCAAGTAAAAAAAAAATTAGCATAGAATACTGATAGTATTTCTTATACTAAATCATCGGTTGATGTGCTTTCCTGCGTTGGTTCTTTCTTTCTGCTTGAAATATTTGATAAAAATACAAATTAGTCCAGAATATATTCAAAAAAAAAAAGATGTGAAAGGAACAGGGGAGTTGGCATATATACTCCAAGTCTTTCAGTTTCTCCTACTTTGTTCCTTTTCTGCTCAGCTCTAGCATTAAATTCTCAGGTCCAAAAAGTTCTGGCCTACTGCAGACATAAACAATTGGTGTGTACCTTTGTTGGGGTTATAGGATGGGTATATAAATTTGTAGAGGTAACTGTCAACCATCAATCAATAACACAAAACCTAATCCATTTGACAAGGAAAAAAATATATGCAAGACTGCTGAAATAAGTGGAATAATAGATCAGTGCATGACGTTCACTGGCAGACAAAAACGTTTTGGCAGACAAAGAATGGGGCTATGGGTTCTAAACCATCTAATGTGGAGGAAGATATCTTCAGTGAGTTTTAGCTGACATCAGTCAGATTTCACAGTTGCTGCTGAAGAACCTTCAAAATATGTCTGGATCAGCTTCCTTATTCACCTTTATTAATATAAGCATTTTCAGATAATTTGCAAGGGAATGCCCATGTTTGCACAAAGCATTAAAAATACATGCAGGTTCTTCAAATCCAATGTGTTTAGCTACCCTATATTGTAATTGTCTCAAGTATTGCTGAGGTTTTGGGTCAGAGTGACTTATCTATCATATGCAATGGAATTTGGTCAGTGTCAGGAGAACTACATTCTATCTGTCTGCCTGCCTGCCTGATTGGATTTTCCATATATCTAGCCACAGTTTTTCATATTTTAGTTTATTATTGGTGTTTGCTTTACTTTTATTATGAATGGAGATATTATAGAAAAGGTATAAATAAATATGTAAATAAATGGGGATTTAAAATAAATAGATTAAAAGAAATATGCAAAGTCCCTGCAGAGCTTTAAAAAATCTAGTCTCATAATGACTCCCTCTTTGAAAATGTGACTGTCACTGACCGTTTGTATGATTCCAGATTTTCATCTTCTGCTGCGTAATGAAATGAGGTGATTCCCAATCAGAAAATCCTCCAACCTCGTGTCTCTCTTATAGTGTCACTTACAATAGCTATAAGCAGGTTTTTTTTTCTCATAGAACACCCAGAATGGAATTCCGCCACCTTTTTTGAGATGGAACCTTGTAAGGTAGGCAAGGCGGGTTGTATGACATGTGTTAGTTCCAGCACCTTTTTTTTTTTTTTTAGAAAAAAAGCACTGGCTATAAGCATAAGCATTTTACAATAAGGGTGTCAAACTCAATTTCACTGAGGGCCACATCAGCATTGCGGTTGCCCTGGAGGGGCCGGGTGAGTGTGGCCAGAGTTGGTGCAGCCTACTGGTGGGCGTGAATGGAGTGGGTGTGGCCCACTGGGTGGGCATGGCCAGTTCTACATCATTCGCGTCTGTGGTGGCCTGGGCAGGAGTTGGACAGATCTGAGGATCTCTGGCAGAAGGGGGTGGGATCAGGGAAAGTGCCAAGGCATGGTCCACCAGGGAAAGTGCCAAGATGGCCACCACAAAATTGTACATTGGCTCCCAGCTGGCCTGGGCCAGGGCCAAGGCAGCGGGGGCCGTTCCCTCACTGTTTCCAGGATGGCTTCGCGGGCCACATGAAACCACTTTGTGGGCCGTATCCGGGCCCCGGGCCTTGTGTTTGACATGTCTGATTTACAACATTCACTAGGATATTTTACCACTAGCAATTATTTACAACCCAGCACCTGAAAAGAGAAGTAGGGAGCAAGAGGCCCAGTCATCTTTCACCTGTAATACTCCTGTCTGTCCCCCCCCCACCCTGATCTATTAGCCTTCCACAAAACAAAGGGGCAGGTAGCATTCTTCTGAATAGATTAATCATAAGCAAGTAGGGTTCTCCTCTGAATAAGGGGCAATCTATGCTTCTTTTTTTCTTTTTGCTTACTATAGCCTTAGAAACCTTTGAAGCAGGGAGTAGATTATATAGCAATAAAACAGTTCCGTTTGACTGTTTCAGTCAGCAGCTTTTCCCATTTTCAGTCTTTCTGCCCAGGTTCAGCTTTTCAAGATTTCTGTTTAAACTGCCAGCAGCTTCTCAGCTGTTCCCTCTTAAAAATAACTCTTACTCTTCTTGCCTTTTCTCCCTGGTTTGCAAAAAATGTTTCTGGAGTGCACTTGTTCTCTAATGGTCACATTTGGGTATTTTAAGTTTTGATTCTGCTGATTGAACAGTATGACCTGCTAGATGAGTATGTTCCCTAGTGAAATGTGAGGTCATGCTGAACCTGACAGTCTTCAAGATCTTAAGTCTGTAACTTCCTGGGCTCTTGGGCAAACGTGGCATTTTAAGAACAGAATATTGAGCACTCACAAAAGAAGAAATATGAATGCATGGTCGATTACAAAACCATTTTGCTCAGAAAATAAGTAGCACTCCAGAATGGTCTGTATCATCTCGGCTTACCTTTGCATTTTTATACTTGGGGGGTATGGTGGGATTAGGGGAACAGATGTACATCTTCTTAAATGAGGTACTAGATTGCATCTCTGTGCCATTTTTATTTTCTAAACATGCCTCCAGGATCTAAGTGCAGTTCAGAGGCATCATTAGACATGGAGTTGATGACTGAAGCTAGCATATTGCTTTGTAACGTGTTTGCTTATCACAGGGATGGGGAACCATGGCCCTTTTAGGACTTGTGAACTTCAACTCCCAGAATTCCTGAGTTAGGATGGCTCACTCAGGAATTCTGGGAGTTGAAGTCCACAAGTCATAAAAAGGGCCATGGTTCCCCACCCCTGACTTAAATTTTTAAAAGTGTGGGCCATAGAGCTTAGTGGGCACTAAGAAAAGATTCTGTGGATATAATATTGCAGGCACAGATTTTATTAGCATGACCCCAATTAATGTATGGTTCAGTATGTTAACTATTGGGAGGGGATTAGTTATTTATTTTTTATTTATTTATTGACGTGAAAATTAAAATATACTTCCAGTAATTATTTCAGTATTTTGGATTTCCCTACACACACACACACACCATTTATCAGGTCAAATGCCTATATCTCTCTATATATGTCATAAGAATAAAGAGTGTCGTTATAGCAAGAGAGCATTCTGAAAGTGAAACTGTCAGTTGAAAATCTGTCCTCAGACTTAAAATGGCTGTGGGTGGATCCTTTTTTAAAAAAGTGGAAGGTTTACCGTTAGACATTGGAAATGTGTAGTACTGCCAAACATTCTGTTCTACTTCTTCTTTTGCCCACCCATCAGTTAAAATATTTTTATATTTTATCAGAGTTATTTTGACTCACTAGGTGTCATCCATCTCAATATATTCCTCAAAATATACACTCAGCAATCAGACCACTGAAATTATTCTTTAAGTTTAATGTTAGGTGGTTAAAAGATACAAGTGAAACACCATGTTGTATCTGAAAATGCTTTGACATCATTATATCTTACAGAAATAGCATATTGGGCTTCCTTTAAAAATGTCATTCGATTAATACATGAATCAGGTATTAGACAATGTTTCTGAAAAGGAAATGTCACAATTCACTTGATTCAATAATATTCATGCCTAGAACTATCTATCATATTCTTGAAATATGATTGTATCAAGACATTTTCACTATGAAAATTGTGGAGATGAACAATTTTATTATTAAAATAAAAGGTATAGATGAGATGTGTGTGGTTTCTGAGGTTGGTGAATTTTTACTTTATTTTACTTTTTTTTTGCTTCAGAACGAACATAATCCACTATATGCTAAGTGGTAACTTATGCTTTTTAATTGCAAAGGAATCAATAATCTGTCTTTGGGAAAAATAAAGGCTTGAGATATGGTCTATGTAAAGTAGACATTTTTTCCTTGCCAACTGTTAAAAAAATATCTTACTCTGCACCTGACTAAACTCCAAAGAAACAGGAAAGGGAATAAGGAAAAATTCTGCCTCTGCTTGGTAGAGCAGTTGTGTTAATTGTTAAGCAGTGTGTGTAGAGTGTATCAGTGTGAGATATATACATAAATACATACATGTTTTCTGAGGTTTTCGCGGGTATTTGTATATAGGTCTTTGGTTGTTCGGGTTTTCTCCCGCGTAAAATTGGAAGTGTCTTGGCAACGTTTCGACGAAGTCACATTCGACGAATGTGACTTCGTCGAAACGTTGCCAAGACACTTCCAATTTTACGCGGGAGAAAACCCGAACAACCAAAGACCTATAAATACATACATATATATATATATATATATATATATATAATTTCACCATCTGGAAAACAAACTGTTTATTTCATTTATATATGAAATAATATCCTGTCTTCTAAGATATGTGCATTATTTCGTACAACACACAATGAAAACTACATCATCATAAAAGAATACACTCACACACAGTATCACAAGGCTCTCATCCAGCAGGCCAATACACAATGTTCTATTTGTTAATGATTTGTCTGGATTTATCCTGCAGGACCTCCTTAATCCAGTAATATATGAAGTTGAGAAACAGATGTAGGCCCTGTAGGCTATCTGGTTGTGAAATAAGTGTGTGCAACCAATTCACTTGTCTTATAAACTGCACTTATGCTACAAATATATAAACTAATCCAGCCTAGAGATTGTTGAGGCTCTTTAAAAAAAAGAAAACAAAAAAATCCCTTCAAGACAAAATTTCAGTGACACCTGCCTGCTCAAAGCCAAAGAAAGGTGACAACCACCCTTCTCCCTACAATTTATGAAGCCCTCATCGATCTTTTGATGTCACATTAATTTGGCATTTAGCCCAGCGCGTTCCTGGGAATAGTGGGACGACTATAGGCTCAGGTGGGTCAACCTGCGTCGCCTTCCCCTTTTCCATATCTGGTTTCTCATGCAGGCTCGAGAGTGCTTGCTCCGTTAGGGAATACTAAACAGGGTAGTGTGTGCGGATCAAACTAGAGGCAAGTGTTCCTGTGAGGATTTAAAAACAAAAAAAATCCGCTCAGGATTTCTGCAAGCTAGCAAAACAGGCTGTGTTCCACCCGACTCCATTCCACCTGTTTAAAATTGCCTCCGGGTCTTTCTTTCAATGTTAGGAGCTTAAGAGCCTCCTGAGAAGTTCCCTTGCCAACAATGCGGAAGTGGTTTGCCAGTCTAGGCTCCAAGTGGGCATTTCTCCTTGATCTCCCACCGACGTGCTACCTAAGACCTAGCCTCCTCTTTTCAGCTGGGGCGGGTCAGTGCAGTTGTGTTCTACTGATCACTTGATTTTCCGGGAGGGCTGGATCTCTTCCCTTCTGATGGAGCGTCCGTCTTTCCTAGTTCTGGGAATCGCCGCTGGAGGAATTTTGTCCATCGCGAGGAAAATTCCATCAGAGGCTAGATCACGCAAGGAAGGGAGGAGAAAAATAAGTTCAAACGCAAAGCATCGAATAATACGAGTTCAGAGAAAGTCGTTTCACGCCTAAAAAAATCTTCATGTATTTTTTTAAAAAAATATTACTTTAAGCTAATCTATAAGGTCTGATAAAACAGTTTTAAGGCAGGATAATCGTTTTTGGAAGCTTTTTTTTTTTTTTTTTTTTTTACAAAGTCATCTGTGTTTAATTGCGCTTGCTTTGCTCCCAAAAGCTAGAAAGAATTTACCTAAATACACAGCCTTGAGTGTTGTCAGACACCTTACGGGCTGAAGTTGTTTCTTGGACGGGCACCGCTGGAAACGACACGATTCCTTTCTAACATTCGACTGCCGTGTTTTTCCAGAGCAGAAAGCGGGGAAGCAAAAAGAGCACCTTCGCCCGGCACACACATACAGACGCGTAGCCCCAAGTCCATAAGCCGGAGGATAATAAGGGGCAAAATCTGCGAGGGGACACCAGGCAATTTCGTTTGGACATGTGGACGGGGGAAGAAGCCACAGAGGGAGGACCACTCGCCTGGGGGTGCCAGCTGCGTCCTCCCACCCACCCGCCCACCCACCCAGCCTGTTACAGTTCTCAGTTGGCACGCCATCCCCAGGAGAAGGGGTTCTCTCCCCGTGACTGGCCACCTCCTGCTTCTGATCCCGAGGGGGACGAGAGAAGGGGGGGGTGGCACAGTCGGGAGGTTTCGGGGGGGGGATTTACCTTGTTGAATAGCTATTGGCTGATTGAGGGCCCTTGGGGGCATCTCCGTTTTTGAGGGCCCTTTTCGTTGGCATTTCATTGGGCGCCACGGAATTGAGCCGGGAGCTGGGGGCGGGGGTGGGCATGTCGCAGGCTGCGGCCAAATAGTCAAGATTGTGGGCGCGACGGTGCGAGGGAAGCTCTGCTTGAGACGTAGATTTAAAAAATAAAACGGACGCCGCTTCCCTCGCCCCCCTCATCTGCATAGGTTGGACCGCAGTCTGCGGCACCCCTGGAGATGAACCTAGGTTTGTGTTAGGCCCCTGCCCAGCCCCAGCTATAAGAAAGAATACGGGCCGTCAACCATGTGGGAATGACCCATTCTCTCCAGTTAAGGGAGTTCCAGTCGCGTCGACTTTTCTGAACGGTCCTAAACAGGTGCCGGCTCTCCTGGGGCCCGTGCAAGGCCCCGTGCTAAAGTCCCTGGAAAGATCTATAATATTTATTTATTATAGACTCTGTTGGAATGTCATTGATTGTTGGGTATATTTTATTTTTCTTTATCCAGCTTGGGAGAGAGAGATACCTGTTTCTCCGTCTACTCAAGTGGACTTTGGTCTATTCAATTTTAGCCGCAATAAACCTGTGCTTGCAGGATAATCCCGAGGCACTAGAAGGGGCTTCAGAGCCTAGCACTTTGGCCGGATGGCCTCCAGATTATATTCATTATCCTTATCATTTGCAGATTGTTTCATTATATTTTATTAAATACATAGCATTCTTAAGCCCGGATCGCCTCTGAGGGAGATGGGAAGTTCTTAAAAAAGAAATAAATATTCAAAGGTATCACTACCCCTGCGTGATAACAAGCAACCCAAAGAAATCCTGCCCTTTGCTTGCTTCTCATTTTGCCGGACAGCTGAAGTTTTAGAGCATGTTTCCCCCCCCCCCCCTATTTGACAGCAACTGGCTGTCTCCAATCGTTTGGTCACAAAGCAAACCGAAAAATAGATGTTTGGAATCGCTTATCAGGCAAAACATTTTATCCTGGGACATAATTGTTGTGGGGTAAATGTATCGTATTCTCAAGTCTGCAACTTTGAGATGGCTATTTGCAGTTATAGGCTATTTTATTTAGAAAACGTTTGCCTTCCTCTGGAAATTATCGACACGTTTTTTTTCCCCCTACATTGCCAAAGTTATGCAATTAGGATTCCTTACGGATGACACACATTTTTTCCCCTCGGTATCACTTGAACCTCTCAGGGTCCGTCATAGATAGACGATCTTCGATAGTATACAATGCAAGCCAGATGCATACTCCATAAAGTGCATCTATATTATCCTTATTAGTAGAAGCCAGCTGTCTTTCCAAATTTGTCCCAATTAAATACATCTGTATCTGATATCTATCGCGCAGTATTAAGTCTTTAGTAGATTGTTGAAATAAGATACATGTAACACTTATACAACACTAGATTGTACTAATATGGTTTGTCGTTTGCGTGGGGTTCTTTTTCTATCATTTTACTCTTCTGTAAAATACTGAGAAGAGAGACCTAAGGAATAACAAGTGGAGATCTGCGAATTCTAGATCCTTTAAAAAATGTACTTACCAGTTTCCTAAAATTAAACCCTATTTAAATCAATGGATTTAAATTTCCGAATAAAGGTGGGTCAAAATTGTTTATAAGGTGGTAAATGAATGCAGTGTCTGGTTGCCTATTTCAATATTTAGATGCATCTCTAATTCTTGTCACTGCTAAAGAATTTTACGTTTAATCCCAAAACACAAAAGGGGTTTTGTTGTTGTTGTTGCTGTTGTTGTTCTGCAGCGATAGCTGGTATCGCATGGTTGAATGTAAGCGAGATTAACGTCTAAGGCTTCATCAAGTATCTGTTGAACTACAGCTGTCCTGGGATGCTATTACAAATACAGACTAATATTCGTTTCCACGAGTTACTCTGTGTTTGTGTGTGTAGATAATCCGTTGGGCAGTAAAAAGGCGAAATTCTGTCCTGGTCAAGACTTTATATAGAAAACAGCTGACATTTCTGAACGCGCCCAAAGAGTGCAAAGAAGAACAGCACTGAGAGAGAAAATCAGGTGTGCGGGAATATTCTGTGAACGGAAGAGGCAGCGCGCATGCGCGCGCAATATAAAGCGCGGGAGGGAAGGAAGGCAGGCTTATGTACCTTTTGGCAGATAAAGAATAGATGCCTGAACGTAAGGCTGAATTCGAATTGAGTAGAGTGTGCGTTGCTTAAAATCGAATTGCAACAGCTCCTTTACTTAGAAAATGAGCCTTTCTATTTTTCAGGGAGAAAAAGGAAGCGCACTTCGTTGCGGTTTAAAATCAAAAGTGAACAGGCGGAATGGGTTGTGGTGTGTTCACATCGCTTTTCCGGGCACAGGATTACAGGGCAACGAGTTATCTTCGGACAGGCCTCGGTTTCACTGCGCGAACTGTGGCGGGCAAGCATCGAAACGCAGGGCCCTCCTTACGAAAGATTAGCACGATTGTAACATTTGTATAACAGCGTACACCCACGGCTCTAAATAAGAAGGCAGAAAAATTGGGCACTCCGCCCGGAGTCCCCACTTCCGAGTTGAAGAGACCGCAAGCAATGGTATTTGCGCTGTTCGAGGCCCGGGCTTCGGTCCCATTGAGTAAAACAAGCCCATCCGGCAGTAAATAGACCGCGAGGTAACGCGACGTGTTTGAATTAGATTCCGTGGCCTTAGCCACAGCACGACACTAACATTTATTACCAATGTTACAAAAGGTGTACGGAGACTTATAACTATAGTGTCCAAAGTGAGCTCCGTGGCAATGAAAGCTATTTCAGTGCATGCACAAAGAGAAGTGGGAAACAACAAATTTACTTTTAAAGGGCAGGCACTTTTCTTTATAGAATACGAATTGTTTATACAAACAGAAAAGTAGGCCCTATTTATTACAACCTACAAATTTGTATCAGCATAATGTTAATTACTCAAAGGTGCAGGTATAATTTATGGATCTGGCAACTAGATAGTCAGTATCTAGATCATGAATTCATTTGTTTGTTAAACTCTGCATCTTACTACTATGTGGTTCAAAAGGGGGTTACAGTTAAGCAGATATATTCGGTACAATTCAGATTTCTTTGTGTGAAGCACATTCATTGTGATTTAGCAAATCTGAAAAGAGAAACTACTGGCACTGTTGTCCTGCAGCAGAGAAGCAGAGTTTCTCTTATCATTCCTGATAATCTCTTTGTTCTTTCCATTAAATCCTAAAGGAATTTTAAAATAGTAAGCATGGTTCCTTAGACCTTATAAGCTGTAAACAAAAACTAGTAGAGGCAGAAGAACAATTGCTGAGAGTTGCAACAATTGGCCATAGACACTATTTTGCCCTGTGTGTGTGTGTGTTAATCAAATTTATATAGCAGCTCATCTCACCAAAAGTGCCTCTGGGCAGTGCACAACAATCAGATAAAATAGTAAAAACAACAGATAAGAATATTAAAACCATATTAATAAACATACAAAGATACAAATCATAAGTGAAGGGTGGATAAAAGTAACCCCATCACCAATGAACCATCTAAGCAAGTCTATGTACAATATATAATGTGTTATGTGCATGCAAAATTCACTGAATTTCCTTAAGAGTGCTTTTTTTGACCTTTTTTTTCAGAAGACAACTGAAATATCTTTATATATTATATATATATTAATGTCTTCATATTATAACTCAAAAATGTATGAGAAAAATGTATTTAAAATCACTGTGTAGTCATAGTTCATTAATTTTTTATTAGTCAGCAAAGGATATATTCTTATTTTAACACCAGTTCAGGGGAAAAGTGTTTCCTTAGCCTTTATTGTTATTTAAAACTAGTAACAAGGAAGATGTTTTGATTACCAGTTATGAAGTCTCAAAAAGATCTATTGAAATCAGTGTGAATTATTGGACATTTAATTTCCACTGCCTAGAGAAATGGGGAATGACAAGTATGCTTCTTTTATAACACAAATAATGGCTGTGTAATTCAAGCTCTGCAATATACTTACAAACTAATATTTGTCTTTGTATCTACTTTTGTACCTATGGGGAAATATTTTTCTTCTATATATTTAGTAGAACTGCAGTGAAGACAGCAGGAAACCTTTAGAATTGATAGAGTTCAAATTATGCAGAGTGATGCCAAAGGAAAACTCAAACTACTTACTGGGCAATGTTAAAGATAGGTTTAGACAAACCAGAACAGTCCAGAAGTGGGCAACCAGGAAAACTGAGCACTGGAAACTTAGCTTTGCAGGGAAAGATTGAGGAAATGTGTGGTTAATCTTAAGAAGAGATGAGTAAAGGGTGAGGATGTGACCATATTTTCAAGTAACTGAAGGGATGTTACAAAGTAAGAGGCCATGACCTGTTCCCAGAATCCAGGACACAAAATAATGCACTTAAATTACAGGAAAATACATCTTTATTTAATTTTATGAAAAGAAAATCCTAAGAGTAAAATTATGTCAATAGTCAAGCTAGTTATGAGGGGAAATGGCTGAGCTCCCTTTTGTTTTAGTGTGTTTAAGCAGAAATTGAACAGCGATTTAGCTCAGATATCCCAAATAGTTCAAAAGCCTTATTCGAAGACCAGTACCACGCACAGTAGAGTCTGCATGCATTAAAAGCTATTCAGAATAAGTGATTCAAGTCCTGTACAGGTTCATTACCTATCTGCTATTACAGATAAAGCAGCCTATTTTTTTCTAAGCTATTGCATCAACCTAAAAAAGTGGGGGGAGGCTCTACACAAAAAGTTAATACAACTCTTAAAGCAACCACATTTTTTCCCACCCATCCTCCCTGGGTAGAAAAAGAGGTAACATGCTTGTACAAAGTCCTAACCATTTCTTCTAAATATTTGTCAAAACATTCATAATCCCACTAAATGATTTTTCCTAATTCAATGAGTCAATTTCCATATATATGTATGCATGTGTGTGTGTGTGACAGATTTGTAGATGAAACTTCAAATCAGTTAAACTGCAAAACGACAATATGGTGCTATGAAAATGACATTTGCCAAACTCAGCCAATCTGAGATTCATTATATAGGCTCAAGAGCCGGTTTGGTGTGGTAGGTAAGGCATCAGACTAGAAACCAAGAGACCATGAATTCTTGTCCCACCTTAGGCACAAAGATAGTTGGTCACTTTCACTCAGCCCAAAAAAGGAGGCAATGGCAAACCATTCCCAAAAAACCTTGCCAAGAACATTGCAGGCTCTTGTCTAGGCAGTCCCCAAGAATTGGACATGGATGACTGGAAGAAACAAAGATGTCAGAGGGTGAGATTTGAAGCAATCATAAGTGAATTTAGTGGGTTATGCTTCATTTAAAACAGTTAAGTATATATGCCATGTTGTTAGTGATAAATTACATTGGGTGGTGTAATACATTTTAGGAATCTATCCCCAAAGAAAGGACTTCTTAAAACCACAATGAATAAAGAGTTTTGGGGTTTTTTATTTTTAATCCATATAGGCCTTGGATTATTGCACATAGCCTTTTCTTTTAAAGCCTCAGTGGGAGTTCTGCATATGGTAAGAGTTAGTTTTTCTTTTCACAAATTGTAATGATGGGTGACTTTAAGAAGAACTGACACTTGATTAAAACAATAGATTCGCATTATTTCATAATATTATGTATGAAGATTAGTTTAGCACAATCAGCAAAGAACAAAACATTATACAGTCTTCTGAAAAGCTGAATCAAAAACCTAACAGAATTTAACTTTAGTTGAGAAGTAATCTTACACACTAATTTATTTATAATAGTTATATGCCATTTACATTTAATTGACTTTTATTTATTCTAGTTAGGAAAACAGCACCAAATAGAGTCAAACTAAATTTAAATATAGATCTTTCAGATTGCCTGATACAATGCTGCATTAAAGCCTAGCCAACACAATTTACATAAGAACCAAAATGTCCCACTGAATTCCACAAAAATGCCCCTCATGCAAATGTTTACAAAATTATAGTGTTTCCAGTAGATATATGCTATGTGTATAAATATTTTTTGAATTAACTAATATGCATCAGATAAGTTGCACAATGAATAGAAGATTTAAAGGGCTAGTGAAACTGTATGGATGTTATTGTCTAATGATGTTTATTTAACAGGCCTGCATTGTTCAATGAGGGTTTCCTTCCAGGAATATATGCATAGTATTGCTATTTTTAAAATTAATGATAATCAAATAAAAACTTAAGTACTGTAAAATAACTCACTAGCACATACATCAGGCTCATTTCTAGAAATATAGGTTTAAGTCATTTTTTAAAATTTACTCACTGAAGCAGAGTGTTTGAATTTATCTTTATAAAATCATTTTATAAAACTCTCTGGAATCAGATATTTTGAAACATCAGAACAAAGGAAATAGCATATTCAATTACTAGCATATACAAGGACTTCAGCAACCATTACATGTGGAATCCACAAGGGCTATTACCCAAAGTTAAGCCTTGCTACTACTGAGAGTCTCTATTTCAAAATAATCCCTACTTCTCTATTCCCCTCAAAAGTTATAGTCAGCATTCTACTTTTTACAACATGCATTAGGCTTAATTTACAACAAGCAGCCCCACTGGAAAAATAAGATCAGTAAATTGGACAAAGTCTTTATTTAATAATGTCTTATTAGTTTCAAAGAGATTTCTTATATTATGAGCGCAACATACCACAATAGAGCTTAGGCAGCATCGCTGGTTTCCAGATTGTTTTGTAACAGTGAAAGCAGATTTTATCTTTATAGTTCTATCCTGTTTGGATCAGGATCCTATTTCTGAAAGTGCCACTAATGTGAGAGATAATGTGGTGAACAAGGAGAAAGTCTATCAGACTCTCTGTCCTATCTTAAAAATGATTTCCCTAGGAAGCCTTGACTGGTACCGGTACGTAACAAACTTTTTTTTTTTACAAATGTTATAAATCTGTTGTTTTCTCCTTGTGGTTATGATGTTCTGTCTTTTATGATTGACATTATCCAAGAAACATGAAAGACTAGTTTCTCAATTACCATCTTACTCACGTAAAATTGGATAGGAAGAACCTCTATATCCCAGTTGGAATAAACATACTGTTATGTGGAACTTTCACTGGAGAATTTGTTTTGTTTTGTTTTACAGTAGGTATCACTGCTTGATGATATTTTTTACAGGGTTCTTTTTACTAAATAACCTCTTCTAAGCTGTTCTGATGCTTTGAATACCTCATACTTTTGCTTATTTGGATTTTGAAGAGATTTAACAATAATTGGAAAATTCGAATTGCTTATAATACAAGAACGATCTAATAAGCCACCGTTTCTTAAACTTTTCACTCACACTTTTAAAAATTGTGGAGGACACTAAAAGAGTTTTTATTTGTATGGGTTACATTTATTGATATTTACTATCTTAAAAATTAAAATGGATGTATTTTATACTTTGTATTTATAAAATATAAATATTATATTTATTAATGTTTATTAAAAATTCACTTTATGACCTTGTAATCCCTTAATTCAGGGTAGTCAGGGCGATTAAATCATGTAAAATAACAGTATTCAGCCATTAGATATTAACACAAATATTTTTTATGAAAAAACATTTTTAAGAAATACAAATAATAATGAGAAGACTGACATTTTTTTATCTTTTTTGTAAATATCTGACAATAATTTTGATTTCTTGGATCCCTGAGAGTATCTTGGGAGACTCCCAAGATTCCTTGGACCAGAGGTCCCCAACCCCCAGAAACCAGTCCGCGCAAAGCCCCATCCGCGGGATGCAGGCAGTACATAAAACCACGCCCCCTCCAGTCCACAGAAAAACCTCTCTCCACAGAATTGGTCTCTGGTGCTCAAAAGGTTGGGGATCTCTGCTTTGGACCACACTTTAAGAAACATCCCTATAAGCTACTTAGGACTGTCTTTATAATGTGGAGGACACATTTGACAACATATTTTCAATTTCTCCCCAAACCAAGCACTTTGGGTGAATATTTCTTTTTATATTTAGATATGAGAAAATGGGAAAGGATATAATTAGCACAATGATGCTGTTATATAAGCTAGGTGCTTATATAACAAAATGACATTAAAGAATGCTAGAATTAATGGACAAATGGACAAGTTAAAGGGAATTCTTGTTCATGCAAGAAACAATAAATGTGGGCTACTCCCTTAGTCTATCTAAGAATTTTAGCATTTTAAAACCAAACATTTTAATAGTTTCAGTACAGCAATTTCAGTAACTAGAGGACATAACTAAAGGGTATCAATCTTAAGTGTCCTAGCTTTAAGCTAGTAAGAAGAATGATTCCAAAATAAGACATTATAAAATATAATGCTGGATTAGATTTTTATTTATACTAGAAGCACTAATATTGGCAATTATCCTAGAAAGAAGAGAATTTAGCATTTAATTTTTCATGCAATGTTGTGGAAATTTAGCAATAAAGTAATTCCCTAGTACTCCCCAGAATTTATTTTAAAAGAAGGACGAAAGAAATAGGGCCCAGTTTCTGATGTATCACAGATTTCTTTTGCAATGAACATATGCCATGGCTAGAAAGAAATGACACAGATTGTGCTGGCTATTTTATGATGGGATTCCAGGAAATGTATATAACTACATGTGATTGTATTAATGAAAACAAAAGTAAGCATGCTGTATTGTTAAGATATTTGAACAGTTTAGCCCAAAGACTGAGCTGGAAATTAGAAAGCCATTCAAATCACTCTTAGCCAGGACATTAGAAAGTGACCTTAAGTAAGAGTTCTTTCCTACAATATGGGAGCAATAGTAATGATTTTATCTTAGTCATATGCTTTTAAATGAAACATTTCAATTATTTAGAAAATCACAATATGAAAATGTTTAAATACTTTCTCTGCGTTTATATTTTTTCTGAATACATATTATATGAAATGTAACTAACTGCCACTTAATATCTTATTAAGTCTAAATTATTTAATAAGATTTTAAAAGAAATCAGAATAGATTTTTTTATTTTATTCCCAAGAATCTATAGTGGTAAGTTATTATGCTTCTTTCTTTCTTTCTTTCTTTCTTTCTTTCTTTCTTTCTTTCTTTCTTTCTTTCTTTCTTTCTCTTTTTCTCCTCTTCCTCCTCCTTTTTCCAGCCCTTATTGTCTAGGATGGCTGGTTTGGAATATCAAAATTAAACTCATTGTATTTCCTCTTCCATTCTATAGAGTATATCCCATTTTGCAGGGCTGGAGTATAGAGAAAGCCAGTAATGTATAGACATTTATCTCTTTTTAATAAAAATATTATTGAGAGTGTCTTGTTATTCCTTGCATTTAGCTATTTTTTTTCTTTTATTGGTATCCTAGAGTTTTTTTAAAAAATACTATACATAGATATAATTATATGAAATTGTTCAATTATTCAGTTCGCATGGGTATCCACAACAATAAAAATGACAGTCAAATGGAACAATGATCATATAAGTGGTTATATCCTTAAGTAATTCCTCTCACCATTTCAGCACAAACATTATCTCACAATTATGGAATCCAGGCCACACAGACAGTGTTTGGTATATTTCTTTTAAATGCACATGCTGGAAACATTTGTGTGCAATCCTGAAAATAGTGTTAGGCCAGATGGAACCTTTCTCTAAATATGGGTTATATAATTTACTAGTAAGTATTTAGCAGTGTGTGCTGAAACTTCTGTAGTAACTCTTTGCAAGGATGTAAGTTTCCAAGAAAGTAGGAAGAATCATTGGGTGTCCTCAGTGGAGACAATTGTGAATGCAAAATCTGATAAAAGTTTTTCAACTCCAAATAATTTCTATCACATAAAGCCCAAGGGCATAGAAATAAAAGTCTCATTAGAAGAGAAAGGAAGACTTCCAGAAACTCTCCATTAATTTACTCTTTGAAGAACTAAACTTTCCTCAGCTCATCCCCACTCTACCGCCATCTTCCCAAACCTGAATTTGCATGGCTCATTATTCTTTAAGTAGCTGTTACTTCAGTCTGGAGAATTATTTTTCTATGTCTAGAGAAAAGAAAGAATCATGATAAACTTGAAGGCATACTTTTTTTGAAAAAAAAAACTGCTTAGGAAGCAAGTTTCTATAATAATAAAATGAATATTCAGTCCTTTAAAAAAAATAGCCTGAAGGAAAATTTTAGAAAAGAAATGCATGGGAATTCAAGTCTTCTTGAAAACTTTAACCCATAAAGAGCAAGGTATAGATATTTCATGATAATAATTACTAACACTCTTTAAAATGAGGCATAGAAATTATGACAGTTCAACAATGAGTGAAATTTGTCCTGACAATAATTTTTGTACTAATCAATTTACAAATAGATTGCATTTTTCTTTGCATAGTATCTGATCCCATCCAGCGAGTTGAGTTTAGTATGAAAGAAAGCCAGACCTGTCAAGACTTCATTTTTTTGACTTAACCAATACTGTCCATTGAACTATAAACTAACCACATAGGCTATTTTGCACAAAAAGATAGACTATAAAGTTGGCTAATTGCAGATATAGCCTCTAGGAAGTTCACAAAGCTATATGGGAGCAACAAGAGCTTGGAGAAAAATGCCCTGGAGTTAAGCAACATCAATAGTCATAATGTAAGAATGGCTTTAATTCTCTACGCCAGCCTTTCTCAATCTTACCGTAGTACCTAGTGGACTTCGGTTCTCAAAATTCCAGAACACACCTTAAAGTTGTGAGATTTAGAAATTATGATCTATATTGTACAAATACTGTAAATAACTAATAACTGCATACAGATTCACAAGTTACAGGATGCTGAGTTACTCCTCGGTACAATACCACCATATTTTTCAATATGGCGGCACCTCTAGAATAGTATTCAATACTTGACATCGTTAAACTAGCACCTTTTTTGTTCAGTTGTTGAATTCTTTTGTTTTGCTTTGTTTTAATCCTAACTGTACTTACCCAAGTGTAAATACTTTAATTCCAAATCCAGGTTTTTAAAGAGCAAGTTCTCCTGTTATTTTAAAATCTCCCAGGCATAAATATTTTATGTATTTTTACTTTAGGAAAGACTTTTCAAGGCCCAATATAAAATATATAAAACACCAGCCTGAAGATGACGAATGGGACTTTGTCGAAATGTCGCCAAGACACTTCCAATTTTACGCGGGAGAAAACCCGAATAACCGAAGACCTACATATATATATATATATATATATATATATATATATATATATATATATATATATATATATATATATATACACACACACACACACACACACACACACACACACACACATACTTACACGCACACACACATATGTAAAATAACATCATAATAGTTGCACTAGTTTCTCTTACAGCTACAATATATTAAGACTATTTATTGTAGAGGATGACCATGACCACACCCACCTCTTTCCCAAGGAAGCTGCAGCATCATTTCTCCAGCCAAAACAAAAATAAATAAATAATAAAAAGCTCTTCCCTCACCCCCTCCCTGGGCTGTAACCCTTTCCCTCCCCCCCTCCCTCCCAATCATCCCCTCAGGATGGAGCCTCAGGAGCCGAAGTGAAAGTGAATGATTCACGACGCGGTTTTTTATTTAAAAAAAACAGGAAGGGGGGAATTAAAGGAGGCACGTGACAGACGGGAAACTGCCCAATCGAAGGGGGCCGTGGGGAAGAGCGTGTATGGGGTTGTATGCGTCTTGTAGACGGGAGAGAGTTTTATTTCTTTTCTTTTTTTTTCCTCCCCCCCCCTTTTCCAAGTGGACTGACAGTGGTGGAGAGGAGAAGGGGGTGGTGGTGAGCGCGGCGTGGGACTTCGGCGGGGCGAGCTCGTCAGCGGAGGGTCTCAAGGCGTGCCTTGAGCGCTCCCCGTCCTTTCTCTCCCCCCCCCAACCATTTCCCCACGCGTACTAAAAAAAAAAAAAAAAGAGGCAAAACGGGGAGTCAAGCGCGCGCGCGTAGGTGCCTGGTCTTGGCTCCCTTCCCTCAGCCAGTCACTCACCACCCACGAGGCTGACGCTCGCCGGGGTCCCTGGATGAAGAGACGGGAGTCTGAGAGGGAAACTTCCTCGTTGAACCGGGAAGAGAGAGAGAGAGGCATGGGAGAAACTCGCTCGCAGGGGAGCTTCTGAGACGGGGCTCCTCTGATTTTTTTTTTTTTTTTTTTTTTTTTTTTAGCACGCTGCTGCCTTCGGAACTGCACCCCTCGCCCACCCGAGTTTGACTTTGGGACTGCTCGCCTTTGATACGCAGCGCCTTGGCATTCTACGGCATCAGTGGCCGCTTCGGGATTGGCTCGCCTTTTTTTTTTTTTTTTCCCCTTCACTTTCACAGTGTGACCTGCTGCACACCTTCGTCTTCCTCCTTTCTGCCGCCTGCGGGGTTTTGTTTTGTGTTTTGTGTTTTTTTTTTGTTTTGTTTTTTTGGCTCCGTTTTGCGAATAAGTGTTGGGTTTTCTCCTTTTTTCACGCGCCAGGCGACGTTGCTTAGGAAGATGAAACAGAAGTCTCCCTACTCCTGCAAGTAAAGTAAAAAGGTAAGTTTGCTCCGGTGGATAGTACAGGGATGCATGACCGGGGGGGGGAGGGAGGGGGAAGGGGGAAGAGGGCGGAGAGGAAGTATTGATGCTTATCCTGAAAGTAACCTCAGGGAGGAAATATATGCATGAAGATGAGCATTAGGCTTGGGTCTTCTTCTTCTTCTTTAGGCTGATATGCTATATGTACTTGGGAGAGGATCTTACTTTTTAAAATCCGTGGTTTGCTTGCATGTCTCCTTAAATACTACGGTTGTAAGTTGTGCGGGTTTTTTTTTTTTTTTTTTTTTTTTTTTTTTTACGTTCAGCGTTTCTTTCCATTGAACTGATAGTGAGTCCCACAGAAACTGGATTCACTTATCACATTTTTGGGGTGTTACTTCCAAGTTTCTGGACTTTTGTCACTTTAAAAAAAAATAAAATTCAAGTTTACTCATAGCCCATTTTATTTTGTCCTCACCAAAAATCAACTTTAAAACAGGATCGCGGGAACTCTTCATCATCTGATTTTTTTTCCGTTTCTAAGGTTTCTTCAACCTATTTTTTTTTCAACCTGAGTGAAGGTATGTTTGTGTAACCAGACACAGAGACTTGCTGTCTGATAGAGAATTATCTCTGCCTTTGAATTCAGTAGATGTGTTTGTTTTTCAGGGTTAAAGCTGCACACTGAAGAAGGCAAAAGAAATCACCTGAAAAGGAGCAGCAACTGAGAAGATTTTTTTAATTCCTTCCCTGAAATCCTACCAGATTTTGAAGCAGGTGGGACATGCAGGATTGGGGATGGGGTATAAGGAATAAACGGGAATTGTGGAAGATGGTTTTGGCACAACAGGGTTCATTCTAATCTTCAGAAAATGCAGTGCGTAATCTTAAATCAATTATTCTTAATACCTGTCATCAAAGTTTGTTAGATCTGAACGTTTTTGAGAAGTAGTTTTTTCCCCCTAAGATTAACTTCTCAAATGTGGCAAAGCTTAAGTAACTGCTGTTGCTCAATCTGAAAAGGAAAATAGAAATGGTGGTAGTTTTATCTAGATATGCAAAGAGCAAACAAAAGCATTTAATATCTTCAAGGAGATTCCCATTCTTGGGGGTTAGGTTGGACCACATGGTAGAGATAAGCAGTTTAAGTATTAAATTTGGTTATGAATTCATACATGAGTTTAAAACTTTTAACAATTGTTATTTTGTTTGCTTTTTGCAGAATTCTGAAAGGTTAAGTGGTTGCTTTGGGTCAGCAAAAAGTATTATATGATGAGGATAGTCCTCTCTATATAGTTCAAACTGGAGAATCTAATTATTGGGGATGGGGAAGATTAGGAAAGATTTTTGGGTCCAAATTGAATTCTGTTCCATTAGGAATCTGTTTCTTTCCCTTTAGATTATTCTTAAAAGTTTTAGAAGAAGATTTGGAAAAGGTAAGACACTGATTAAGATTTAAAAGGTTATTTCCTATGGCTAATTAGATGTTACTGTAAACATTCTTACGCTTAAGGATATCTTGAAGTTCATTTAGTAAGAAGGCAAAAAAGATAGTTTTGTTCTGCTGTGTTTTTTCTGAAATAAACAGCGTTATTCATTTCATAGTTATTTAAAATTTAAATACTTCAAATATCTAATGTTTAAAGTTTGTAGCTTCATGCACAATTAATTTATATTCTCTATACATAAAATTGTAGCAAAATTAAGGTAAATAAAATACTGTAGCAGCTTCATTGTGTGGCAAAAGTGACACTTTTATTCTTGGTATGTGCTATAAAGCTTATCTATTACATTTTGTTCAGCTACAATTAAGTCTCCTTCATTTTTTACTTCTTCACATGGTTGTGTCTGCCAGCAACAAATGAACTCTCATATTGAGGTAAAGAATGTGGGCATAATGCCAGTTTAAGCAATATTAAATGCTATGAATAATATTAGCTATCTAGTCTTCAGCGTGCAGTAGTCTTACTTTCTTGGAAGTTAGCCTCTTATCTTCGTACTTAGTACGTGTAATTCAGACTGTGTATGATAAATCTGACAGACAAATCAATTTCAACCTGTTTGCACAAAAGATTAGTGTTAATGCTGCAATTGGAGATTGCCATCATGATTAGTTTTACAAAGATGTTTTCCAAGCTGTTTATATGGAATTTGTTGATTTATTCTCAATTTCACTTTTAATACAGCATTTTATGTTTATTTACTTTTGGAAAAATGGGGTTATTTTTTGGAAGAATATTAATAGTAAACAGACAAATATGTCATTAAATAAAACAGTCTAATATATAGTTGAATTACCGTGTGTTTTATGCTTAGTCACTTGAGAATGACCTCATTGAACTGTATAAAGTTTGTTTTTGTGGTAACATCCATAGAACTTTTTTGTTTAATTCTAATAAAATAAGATTTTTTTTGTATAAAACATTATACCAAAAATATACAACAGTTTCTCGACTGGCTGAAATATAATAAATCAGTTTAGTTTCAATATATCTGATTTAATCTCATAGTACCTACTTCTGCTCTGCAGATAAATTTAATATGTTGCCTTTAACAATATTAACTGCTAATCTCAGTAGTTATCTTAATAGTATTGCATTTAAGTATTTAATTGACAGCATTCTACCATCATAACACTAGACACCAGGTACCTGTAATTTATCTCTAAAGTTGCTATTAAAACCATTCAAATTTTGTTACCTATCTTGACATGGACAACCAGATTATGAAATGTATCAAAAGGCATGGATATTGAAAATACTAGGAGACTGAAAAGTTTAAATAACATTTTAAAGAGACAGTTAAGAAACTTATAATCATTTGGGCAAGCACTAATAATCTGTGAAGAAAAACCTCATGGTCTTATATAGTGAAAGTATTTCAGTTTCTGAGGGATAGTCTACCCGATTTCAACAGGAGCTTCTGTATAAAGCACTTTGGAATAAATGGAATAATTGATAGGTTGTCTAAACAGTTGTCTGATATGACTATAAATATCTTCATACATTATTTAACTTTAGTGAAAGCACTATAAGTCAACTTTTCCTATTTAGTATTAAACAATGCAGCAATTATTTTCTGTTCTCTACTTAAGTAAGCATGCAGGTAAAGAAGTATAACTAATTTTTGACTTTAAAAATTGAGCAATAATTTCCATTCTGTACGGCTCACTGTTTTTGGCCATTATCTCAGTTTCTTTACACGTACTTTTTCCCCCCTTAGACAGTTAAATGTTTGCTTTTCAGATTATTCAATGTTTGAGTTGTCTTTTCAACCCTCAAGGCATATGTTAAACTTGAAAAAAGATAGATATTGCAGTAATAAGATTTTTAACTATTCCTGTGCCCTTTATATGCAATAATTCAAAAGAATTTGTCCCCAACTAGGCATGTGATTGCTATTATAATTATTGTTCATGCAATACTTTAAAAACAATTCTTTTTTAAAAAAAATATGCTGTGATTGATTGGTTGCAATGTAAGGAAGTTAGGTACTGTATACTAATGTATTTAGTTAGTTGGCTTTTGGGAAGTGGAACCCTTTCTATCTGTTCACAACCTGCTTGAGAAATTCCCTGGATGATGTTGCCATCAAAATTCAAATGCTCAACTGAGCAGACAACAAACAACTAATTTTAGAGCATCAAAAGATAAAAGTGTTACCCATTTTGATTCATGTTCTTGGCTTTTCTGAATGCATCGTTTACCTGCCAACAATTTGTGGCTTACAGAAAAGAGCCCTTGTAGGATGCATTAATTAAATGAGAGACATAGATTTGCTTAAACCAAGGGATCTTGGTTTAATAAATTGGTATTATCATTTTGCAGTTTATAGCAAATGCTTACACTGAAAGTTAAGAGTGGAGCATGTACAAAAATGAAAAGAGTAAATGCAGTGCCTAATATTTGTCTCTCAAAAGTTCAGAAAAGACCCCTCCGCGCTTTTGATCCCTTATTATATTGGCTGGATTCTTTATAGAATTAAATAGACTTCATAGACATAATGCATTTTATGCTTTATTGATATGATATACCTAATTTTATTTCAAGCAATGGATGTTGAAAGACTAATATCAGAACAGGTTGGTCTTCTGCTTGTTGTGGATTAAAGTGTTTTACTGTAACATATTTGCCAATGCATTAAAGTTGTGCTGTGATCTTTTAATTCACATTCCAGAAATATATGTGAATAAAGGGTGGCTCTTCTAGCTTCCCATGCTCACCTCAGCTATGCAGTCTTTGTTGGAATTTATTTCAGACCAAGACATGCATTTCATTAATCATATCTTTCATAATCTCACTAAAAGCCATTCAAAGTTTGTGCCCTCCTTCAAGTCAGACATGGTTAATCATACCTAAATAGTAACTTCCATTTATTTAGAAACACCTCACCTCTGTCTCTCTTACCAGATGTAATATATTGGTTTCATGATGGTACCGTGTTTGTGATAATAAAGATTCTAAACTTTATTGTCGGGGTTTTTTTTATGTAAAAGAGTTTAAAGATTGCCATACATCTAAGAAGATCTCTGCAAAATTTATCTGCTTAATTAAGAAAATATGTCATTTTTTAAAAAAAATTGTCACAGTCACTATGGATTGGAATAATTTATATCTTTCAGTTAATTGCTATTATGATGTAAGAAGAGTTGAAGTCACCATAAAAGTGAGTTGCGTTAATTTTTTATTATATTTTTTTTTAGCATTTGCGAAGATCAAGTGGGTTAACAATTTAGGAATTACTTGCTTGCTTAATTCATATTTCATAATCTCAGGGATGGATTTTCTTGGAAGTATTGTTATGAAATCCAATGCATATCAAATTTTAGGTTCAGGGAGATTTCCTCCAGATAATTATGTATAACGCTGCAGTCTTGAATAAGAAAATAAAATATATCAAGATGAATATATTTTAAAGAATAACTGTCTCAGAGGAGCAATATATTGCATATATTTTAAAATTTTAAAATTTCGAAGCAAGTTTTTCTTTTTTAATTACTTAATAATAAAGTGGAAGAGTTCATTTTCCAAAATTGTTATTTCATGCTGCCCTGAGGAATAATTATTCTTTAGCCTCTTCTACTACTTCCATGGGTACTTGATGTCCAGTTTAGATGTGCATTATTGAGACTTGATAAATTTAAAAGTCCTGAATTTGAGAGAGAGGTTTAGTGATCAGGATTTAGTCATTTTCTGAAAAGGAAACAGCTTGTGCACATTTATTTTAAATGTTTATTTTTAAAAAATAAATGCTTCCTAGGTAACATCAAGAATTGTATAACTAAAGCACGACACTTTTCTATTTAAATGAACTGCTTCAGAAATAGTTGACTGAAATAATTACCCAAATTACTGATTTCACAAAAGTTACAAACAATATAATTTGAAATAATATTATCTAAAACAATCATTTATGTACTCCTTGCTGCAGTATAATGTTAAATCCAACAGGACAGCTTTGACCTTGACACATGATCCTGTTATTAATCATACATTCCTACTTAATATTTTTCTATTTGCTTCTTGTTTATCATTTACATTCTTCTGCTCTTGCTATATTAAAAGTATATCTCTCCAGTGCCAAGAAATACTGAGTTTAAATTTCTGGCTCTTGATTGTGACAAATGGTGTTTTACAAACACTTTGTTTTCACCTATTTATTTAAATTCTGCAAGTTGTGGCAGTTAAGTAGATGCAAACTTTAAACTGCAGCATTTTTTATCCTAAAAGGCTCCTGATGTAAACTCAACATTCTATGATGGTTTCTTAAATGATATTGTAACTATTAAATCCATGACTTGCTCAAAATCTGTATGATAACTTTAATATTCATTCTTATTTAGATTTAAACATTTTTACTGAGTTATTGATTTCCTACTTTTGTTAGATTTGAAACATAGCATTCAAAATGGAATTAGTCCTTACATTTATAATGGTAGAATTCTAAATATGCCATTTGACTTAGTCTATTTTGTGTTGTTAGCTAGAGGTAGCACTGTTTTTTGCAATAATGATTTTTTTTCACCTATACAATATTTTATGTTTTGAGTATTGAAAAATCTAGAATTTCATAAGTAGCTTTGGGGTGAGTTTATTCAGACAGAACTTTATATAGATATATTAGTAGTCTGGTACTGTTGAGCCTCTAACAAATGAAAAACTTTGTCCAAATAATAACATGTAAATATGTATTAACATTGCAAATAGATATTCTAGAAATATTTTTCTCCCTAGTTCCAATAGAGGATCGGTGGATATAACTTAATTTTCATAAAATAGGAACATACATTTTTTTCTGCTGAAATAATGTACACAGAATTCTCACATAATTTTTTATGGAATGAGTACATTCCATTAGATGTCTTTATTAAGGTGTCTATAATGTTCATTCAGTAAATGTAGTAAATATAAAAATGAGAAAGTGTGTAAGAAATACTTAATTGATAATGGTCAGAATGTAAAAAAAAATCTGCATAGTTTTTTTATCTTTTTAACAGTAGCTTTCTTTTTGAACTATAAATATATTGTTGAAAGAACATAGTTCAATTTTAACTGAGACATATTTTTAGATTACAAGTTTTTCTCAAAAAATTCGACTGAGATTAAGTCCAAATTACAAAATCAGTTTCAAATTATTTTCTTTTTTCTTAGATAGCAACATGAAGTGTGCTTCAATATTTGGACTGAATTATTTTTCTCACATAATAAATATATACTCTGACAAAGTAGGAAGTGTATTTTTCATATAGAAGGTTGCTGTTAGGTGCAGTAATAGTATTCACAAAGTAAAGAATTCATGTTTTATATGATCATATTTATTGTCTAAATATTTAATATATTAATAAGTTATAGTGGCATTCTATTTTTTTGTTATTCCCTACTTCTAAATTGAAGCCTTTTTTGCTTGTACTTTAAGAAGAAGGATGAGAGCAATATCCAGTTGTTAAGGCATTTAAAAAACCTATGTTATAAGGGGGGAAATCCATACTTTTTCAGTCTTTTATTTTTATTTCAAAAAATCTATTGCCCAAAAAAACAACTTCGTTGCATGAATGTTGGAAAATGTGTTGTTCAATCTTTTTTAAATTTCCTTTTTAAATAGTCCAAAGAATATGGAATTTTGCTACATACTGTTTTCCTAAGGGAAATGGATTCCAAATATATTTCCAATTAAAGAAAATGGAAAATACTTATATTACTATTTTGTGACATTAAGTTGATTTCTCAAAAAAATTCCATTCATACATATGGCACACATAAGCCAATTGCTCATAGGTTACTATACTAGAAAAAATGTGTGGGTGTTCAATTTAGTATTGTCTAGTCTCATAAACTCACACTGCACATTTCCCGAGTAACAAAAATTACCAATGAGCAAGATGTAGTCATGTGATATTTTTTAAAAATGGACTAGCAGTGTGGGGCACATGAGTTCAAAGGTTCATGCAGTCACGAAACACATAGGATGATTTCAATTACTTTATTTCAGTGTAACCTACCCCATAGCTAAAATAGCAAGATATGTAAAATGTAATTAATAATAAGAAACATTGGTAAGTAGGCACAAAAGATAACACGTTTTTGGATGAAGGATAAATAAGCAGGGGAAGATTCTGAAACAGCACTCAGGACAATCTGAATAGGATTAGAGTAAGAAATATTTTTTCCTGAATGGGATAATAGGAGGAGGAAGGAGAATTGTGTGTGTTCCTGACTTGAATTATTTATAAAATAATAAAGGCGGGATATTTTTCAAGAGAGTCTCCCCATCCAATTCCATTCAGCAGATTGGGCATGCAGGAATCCCATCATTCAAAAAGTGTTAACTAGCCTGTTGTTAGACAGGCCTTTTCTGCTATAGCCCTTGCTTTGTGAAATATTCATCCCTTGAAGATTAGAATGGTACCAACCCTGCTGGCTATCATAAAGGTTTAAAAACCTGGCTGTGTACCTGGGCCTGGGGCTCTCAAAGTGTTAAGGACCCCACTTCTTGTAGTTGGTTAATACAATTGCTGTTTTAATTGTTTTTAATTGTCTTAACTGTTTTATAGTTTTAGAATTGTAAGTCCCAGAGTACTTGGCTGAGTTCAGCAGCTATAGAAATTGAACGAATAAATGAATGAATGAATAAATGACATTGACACAAGCCTTAAAGCAATCCTGAAAGAATGTGATCAGTATTATTGCTCACTATTTTGCAGATGGCAGGAATTGAGGCAACATGATTATTTTTAACAGCAATTACATATTTTAGGACCATTTTAGGAATGGACATGTGATCCGTAAAGAGAATTAGCTGTTTGCATATTTTACATTGGTCAGGACAGCTCCAGCGGGATTGGGGAAAGAGCAAGGAAAAGTATCTTAGTCACCTGACCTTTCAACTTTGCTCATTGTTAGCAAGTTTTCATTAAAAGGTAGCCATACCCAGAAACTGCTTGTACAATTCTCCTTTTTCTTCTGAGTCTTCTTTGTTCTCAAGAGTCTATTATCTAGATTCTAGTGTATGTTTATTTGTATCAGGATGTAACTGATTAGAGTACAAAGAAGGAAATTGGAAATTAGCATGTTATAATATATTTGGAACTTTCTAATTTTGCAGCATTTATAAAATCCAAAATAATACTGGAAAGGACAGAAGTTAATAAAATTATTAGTTTTAAAAAGTAGTTAATAAAAATGTAATTGTCCACAAAATTAATCTTCCTGCCAAAATAACAAAACAAATAGAAATAGATTACTTCTTTCTACTTTTCTTACAATTAGCAAAACAGGATATTGTTAACACTGTGAGATTTTTTTTTAATCAAGATGCTCAGTAAAGATTTATTTAATATGAAATAGGACAGAAAGAGTGAGATCAAGTTTCAACAGAAATGCAGTTCTAAAGTATGTGAATTATGTAGTCTTTTAATAGATTTTACCCTTTCAAGGAGATGCAGGTCTACTTTGCAGAGCATTTTAAAAATATATTTAGGAGTACTTAGAAATTAGAATTGCAGGGCATGTAAATTGATGTAGAACTACAAAAGTTATTGTGAGTAAATTATCCCCCAAAGGCAGCACTAACTTTCTCTTCCTTATTATAAGGACATTGTTCACTAAGATTTCTTTTTCAAGTAATTTCCTGAATGCATTACCTTGAGGGTTATTTAGACATATGAACCTTCACTAACCTTTTGAGTGCTTTTCCTATTTTTATTGTATTGTTGCTGCTGTTACAGCTTAAATTTAAGGGAAAAAGGTACGCAGAACTTCAAAACAAAAATGTTTTTTAGCCTAGGTTGAAGATCTGCATAACATTGGTACATTTTATAATTAAAGTCTAAAAGAAATTAAGTATCTAATAATGCAAGATGATATTTGTCTATCAAGGATCCATTGTTGCCTTGACACACAGCATCAAAAAAAGAGTAATAGAATGTATTTTTTTTTTCTGAGCAACATTTTCTAGTTTCAACTGAGTCTGGACTGGTTTTCTTTTTTACAGTTATTACATTTTCACCAGACCCAGGGAAATTTTGTATGAGAGTTTCTTGACTAAATGCACTTCCGGCTAAAAGATTCTGCACTTTTAATTTTTTCAGTTCAAACCAACACTCAGTCTTACAAAATAGAATGATAAGTGCCTTCATTCCCTTATAACAATTTTATATTCTTTAAAATTAAGCTTTGGCATTCACTTTCGTACATACAAACACAAACATACACTTTCTTGGATGAGGAAAAAAATAACAGTTCAATTTCTGTTATGAAAATAATATAAGCAATAAGAAATATAAACTATTCCATTTTTGCTTGGCCCTAACAAACATTAAATATGAACCAACTTATGATTTCAGGTTAATTCCTGAACTAATTTAAAAGTTATTTAACGAGAAAGAACAATAGATATTTTCAAATATAGAATGAACGTAGTTGTGTAAATTCGTATGTCAGAGTCCAAAGAGAACTCAGAATGTTATTCCGTATGGTTATTGTATGGGTGATTCAGAAATCAATCATTTAGTATATACATGCTCAGGAACAGCTTATGGAATTCACATTTTGTCTGTCACCTTCATTCATTTCTGAGTATATTCTTCATATAAGTCTGTCAGCTTTTTCTCAGACTTCTGCAAATTATTTCCCTTCTTTGCCTTTTTATAATTATGTGTGACTTTTCTTCTGCAGTGTAAGTGTAGTAATCTTTTTAGGAAACAGCAAGGAGCCTGTAATTTGCTGCAAGTTAAAATGCCCTTTAACAAAGAGTTATTAAAGATCAAGGGTTATCACGTCCTTTTATCTTTGCAAATGAGATGATATCTTCTATTGGAACAACTGGTTTTTAAAATACTGGAAGTCAGCACTGCAAGTAAAATTTTCATTTAAGCTCTATTTATGTATAGCAGGCTTTTCAGTTGTTTTCCACAATGTTACTTAACTCCTGAGATTTACTAGTTATACTCTATAATCCTAAAAATCTTAAATATGCCCTTTGCTGTTCATGATTAGAAGGTATCTGGAAGTCATTATTTGGAAAATAAAAATTATTGACTTTTCCCCCTCCCTCTCTTACTCCTAATATGTTAGTTTAAATGTCAAGTGATTTTACCAGGAGTAAAATATAAAATATAAATATATTTTAAAAAATAGGCAACTTGCCAGCTAAGCAGGTGGTGAAGTCCCTAAAGGAAAATAAGTATTTAATTTCAGAAATAGTTTAATTAGATTTACCTGATTAAAAGTTGATTTTTTTCTCAAATTGTTACTAAGTTCTATTCAACAGTCCTTGATAATAATTTTTAAAACCCTAATATAAAAACCCATTATATTTATACCTAAATATAAACAAGTGATATATTTTAGCATATCTCCTTATCAAAACTCAGTTTCCATGAATGATGCAACTTCACACTTGAAAATAGAGTTCAATTACCTTTGTGTTCATGTGTTAATGAAGCAGAAAGTTACTCAAGGTAATCTCTTTTCACTACAAATGCCTGTTTGGTTATGCACAAGCTGCTTTCTTAAGTTTTCTCTTATATCTCTTGTCTACATTCAAATGATGGCTTTAATAGCTGCAACCAGTGGCAAATCTGCCTTCTTGGAAACCAGTCTTTTCACCTTCTTCAGCTCAGCAGGAATAAGTAGTGGCCTATAATTAGTGGAGCCATCCATCTCAGCATTTAGCTTAAACTGATGTCTTCCCTTCTATATCCCTCTTTTCCAGTAGACTATCAGTATAATCATGACCCAGCATTTGAATAACCAATGTATTTTACAAGCTATGTAAATAAAAAGATATTTCTAATATATCACACATTATGACATAATAATAAATAAATGTTATTTGGGGTTTGTGAACAATTGTCTGATCACAAAATATTCCTAGTTTAAACCAGTTAGGAGATGATTTCACAAAAGATAGCAAAAATTAGTTTAATTGCTCTAACATGAATCTTTACACACACACAAAAATGATTAGTTCACAAGTTTGAAATGCTTTTACAAAACATTATGAAATAACTATGAATCACTAACTGGCTTAAGAAGAAGAAACATATGTGAATAAACTCACAGCTCTTAACATGAAGGGAAGTGAATAGTGGCTCCATATTGAGATAAAACTAGTAACAGTGGCTAAAAATTTGCTAATGGTACCAAAGCACAGTGTTTAAATGCAAAACAGTAGCAAAGACTTCCAGGAGGGCATCAGAATGAAACATATTCTTTGTGTGAAACAGAAAAATGAAGTACATTGGGACAAAAAAAAAACAAACCCAAATTCATGATGAAATTTAAACTAATTGTATTTGGGTAGGAAAAGAATTAGGAGAGAAAATATTTGGAGAGAAAAAAAGTAATGTGATGATTTCTGTTTTTCTGAAGTCCAAAACCAGAGTTCTGAGTTCTCCAGCTGTTGAAACAAAGCTTGGCATTTTTGTATGTTCTAACATTGGAGTCTCCAAACTTGACAACTTAAAGACTTGTGGATTTCAACTCCCAGAAAGCCGTGCCAGCTGGGAAATTCTGGGAGTTGAAGTCCACAAGCCTTAAAACTGCCAAGTTTGGAAACCTGTGTTCTAAGAATATACATTGCTGTTTTGTGGCTTGAGACTAGACTGCTATTTTCTTGTTTTTCACCAAATAGTTTATAATAGTTCATATTTCTGCTGTTATTCATTCTAGAAGCATTGTTGAGACAAAGCAAGTAGATACTTTGGGCAGAAGAAGGCTGCCCACTGTAGCACTTTTGCTGTTTTTAGAAAAGTGAGTGAAGGGTCAGTTACCTAATAATGGTTTGTTGTGTTTTATTTTGTGGCAGCATTAGATACCTCAGCAGCATTAGAAACCCTTGTAGCATACCCATACGTATGCTAGTTTGCTTCTAGCACAAGGGTTTCTAATGGTGCTGAGATGTGTATCTATCAAAATGATTAGTACTGTACAGTGTCAACTTTTTAAATAGTGGGAGGGATGTACTTTGCTTATGCTCCTGCATCTTGTCATATACAGAATATATAGAATAAAATATATGGAAAGAACCTTGGAAGTCTTCTAGTCCAACCTCTACTCAAGCAAAATAACAGAATAACAGAGTTGGAAGGGCCTTGAAAGTCTTCTAGTCCACAGTTTGCCAACCTTTCAGGCTTTGTGGACCAACGGGGATGGAGGGAGGGGGGGTGATTCCGAACAAGTGGTGGGCAAGCGCGCATGCATGCACAGCTCCATTTATGCACAAATGAGAGGCACCTGCCTCTCACTTCAGCTAACAAAAATACATTTTAATATTTGTTTAATAAAGATCAGTACACTATAAAACTGTTAACTGGCAAAACAGGATAAAAGCTGGAAGAAAAACCAAAATAATAGGCCTGAATTTATATCTCTGTATATTAAGAGGCCCAGAATTTTCAAGAAACACTAGAAACAATCTTGGGGAGAATAAGTGTAGGCAGTGCCAAAGGGAGTGGCTGTGGTTATTCCAGCTTTCATTCTTTTACTTACATATTAAGCAGCAGAATAGAGATAGAAAATAGGACACCAGATGATTCTTTATCTTTCCAGTGATGTGAAAGAAATAATTTCGATGACAATACATGCAAGCAGGAAGAAACAGCATCATTGATTTTGCTTGGCCTGCATGGAGCAGACATGTTTCCAAAAAAAGAAATACACACAGAAAACCACACAAGAAGATTTTAAAACCCTTATTATGGAGATGTACTAATTGAAAGGAATGTTAAAAAGACTTTAGCTAGTCTGTCTATAATCTGTTGGCTGAGTGATCCAGAAGGTGTATGTAGATGAATTGGAAAAAGTAGTATCTGTTCTTGGGGGAGGGACATTTTTGATAAAGTTCATTTAAACAGGTTTTACAGAGTAGTGTTTACTTAATTTATTTATTAAATTTATATGCTACCCATCTCGTAGTTTGAGGCTTTTCTGTTCTGTGGGTTGTTCCCCTCTCCATGGCCTTTATTTTAATATTTGCATTTAAAAAATCATACTCTTGACTAAATTATTTGCAAATTAGGTGATGAGTAGTATTATGTACCACCTTGCCTACAATACCATCTAACCTACACTTGCGGCCAGGAATAAACAATAAGGCAGTAGTGAGTGATCTCAAATTCTCATTGATATAAGGTCTGAAGCTGGCAGGTCAGAAACCAGCATTACTCAGACCAGACAGAACTGTTTTATAAACATAAATGAGCTTTGTTCCACTTTTAAGTCAGGGGAAAGAATAGCCAAACCTCTGTTGATCAAAAGGTCAGAAGAAAGAGGTTTAAGATTTAACTCTATGTGTGACTTATATATAGAACTTGATTTCTATGTTTTGGAAGTCCTTAGAATTTCTATTTATTATATATTTATATATTAAATTTATATGTCACCCATCTCCCTGATGAAGCAACTTTGGGCAAGTTCCAAAATGTGACATTGAGTTTCTAGAACTAGAGATTTATAGCTAGGTCTGATGTCCAAAAATGGTTTCATTCCTGTGTAACACAGAGCACTGAAGCAACTTTTTTCTTCAGATGAATCACAGCCCACTCATCATGTTTTGAGTGGATCTATTTTGTTATAACTTTAAAGCAAATATATTTTCTATCTGTGCACAGAGGGGTATTAAATAGCATACTTTTTCATAGGGAAGTGCAGGTAATATAAATAACACAACTACATTCCATATATATCTAAGAGCATGAATCTTTGTTTGAAAGGGAAAATATTTATACATAATGAATTAAAACAGGAGAAAACAAGGCATAACCAATAGATAAACCTTCTATAAACTGATAGAAGATTTATCAGCGTACAACATATATAAACACTGTAATAGTGAACTAAAGATTGGATTTGTTGCAACTGCCTTTTTAAAAATAATATGATAAAACCCTAAGATTTGGAGGGGGCTATTTAAGACATCAAATCTAATCCTGGGGTCCATGCAGAAATCCAAACTGAAGCATAATTGGTTTCACTGTCAAATTATATTTAAGCTAGCATTTTCTTAATATTTCACTGATGTCTTCCTTCTTGTAATTTAAACATGCTCATTCTTTGGGATGCCTTCCTTCTTGTAATTTATTACATGCTCATTCTTTGGCATGTCAAGATTGTACCTTCACCTTCTGTACCATATCCTTGCAAATACTTGAAGAGTGCTATCACATCATCCTTCAATTTTCACTTTTTAGGCTAAATTTATTCAGTTCACTTAGGCTCTTCTTATAATTTAGTCTTACTTCCCTAATCATCCTTATTTCCCTCCTCTGACCCTGTTCCATCTTGTCTAAATCCTTCCTAATATATCTTTGTTCTTGCACTAATAAACAGATCTGAGGGCTATAGTTTTCAACAACTATTTAAGAAGTAGAAATACGTTTGCTCAAGAATGAATTTTGTGGGCCTGGAAGATATGCTTGGAATTTTGAGAGTACCTTGTGAGTTCTCTTACAAAATGGCTGGGAATCTTGCTAATTCATGAAATGCACAATGCATTAATTTATCAGAACATTATCTTCTCCCTTGTCCCTCTTCCCACCGGACATTCCATATTACCTCTGCTTACCCTTCTCCTGTTTCTGGCAGGCAGGTACACTTAACAAACAAAACTCTACAGTGTAATCACCTATCAATTTATTTTCTAAGAATGTATGTGGGGACCAGAACATTCTTGGGAATAAAGAGGATAATTCAGGGAGGTGCCACATTTTGCATTGTGCCAACTTTCTATCTGAAGTTATGTAACAATTTGTAGAATAAAGTAAAACAATTGAACCAAGACTGGAAAACATTGGAAAATTCCTACTTCTTATTTGCTATTATTTTTATAGAATTAGTTCTACAGATTAGAATTTTTGACTGGGCATAATTTCAGGAACCGCAGTGGCAGGCTGAGGATGTCTCTGCTATTGCAGAGTTGATGACCATGGTGAAAAGGGGAGCCAATGAATGTATTGCCTCCTGAGAAATCCTCTCTGGATCAAGGAGAAAACAAGGATCACCCACAAGTTGTCTCCATACAAAATCTCTGGTGGTTTGAGAGCTCTTGGGAGCTGCGGGGTGGTGGGTGGGGGTGGGGGGTAGGAATCATCTTGCCTAAGTCCCAGTTTGGTACCTTCAAAGGGACACTGGGTTTGTCTACTTCCTCTCTTAACTACTTTAGGAAACTGCTTGTTATTGGCTTTCTAGATGTTAACCTTCTGAAGGGCAGGTTTTTTTACGCCACAAGAGTCTCTTTCTAGTCTGAACAAAAGACATTCTATGTAAATTTAAGGTTTTTTTTAAGTAGTTAAAAACTATTTTTTAGAAAAGGGGGGACTAGAATGTTGATTTTGGAAATTTAAGAGGCTAGGTAGACTTGAAAGAATACTTTATAAATACTTTATTAAGATTTTTAAATGAATTGTAATAAAACTTCCTATGGAAAAGTCTTGTTGATTGGAAAATAAACAGATAAGAAGGGACCTGAAAGTTGACTACAGGGAACTAGAGAGAAAAAAAGGTTATCGGAGAAGAGATCCATCATTATAGTGGACCAATACTGTTTGACTGTAGAAGAAATTAAGGCTGTTTCGTACTCAGAAACTACCTACATGATTGTCTGATACTCTAACAGAGGATGTAAAAGAACAGATTTTATTGGATGAAACAGAGACTGAGGCTGATTGAATGTGGTTTTGGCTTCTTAGAAAATACCAAATTGCAAAAGCGATATAGGAAAATATGCTGTGAATCTGAAAATGGATTGTAAAATGGCAAAGTATAAGAGCCATATGTAAAAAGATGCCACAATGGATTTATAAATGAAACCAGCTGATCTCTTAATAATTAAGGGGGACATACGAGTAATAAATCAGAAGAATGACTTGGAAAGCCTTCTTATCTTGGATTTACAAAAGGGATGTGTTAAACTAATGAAGCTTAGTCTGTTACCTTCAGTCAAAACTGACATGAAGATGGAGAGGTCTGGGTTTTTTCCCCCTTCTTATCCCCTTTAAAGGACATTTGAGAAGTATTTTAGCTGCCTTTGCTTCTGAAGCAGCTCTGATCTTATTTGTTTAGAATTTGCTTCAAATTAAGAAGTCCATTTTTTCTCTTTCTGAACTTTTTTTTTCTTGGTCAGTGGAAGAAGTACTTGTTCCTTAGCTACTTCAAAGATAAAATATTTGAAGTGAAATGTAAGATTTATTTGAAACTAAAGCTATTAAAAACCACCCCTGCCCTTTTTATGTGTGCATTTTCATTGGCTCTTTCTGGAATTCTGTAACAATTGTGACTTCACTGACCTCACCTTCTATCCATCCAACCCACCCTCAAGCAAAATGAATCATTTTAAGAAGCAGCCTATATTTAGCACAAAGAGTACAAGATATTCACAGTAAGCGTTTGCCACTTGGATTCTCTGCAAATGTCTTCACACACTATAGTTACGAATACTGCAACAACTCCATTTTAATCACTTTTGAACTTTGAAGGTCATTTGTAGGGAATAATCCCTGTTCAAAATCATCCCAAAAGAATATTGATATTTTGACCAAGGAATTACCCTGCTAATTAACATGGATAACATTATAGTCAAAGTATCCTAAGAGACGAGATGGTGAATTTAAATATAAAAGAGTAGTGATGGAAGTTTATAAACTCTCTTAATTCTTCCCTTTAAGGATGTTGATATAGCTTGATAGATATTTAAAGAGTTATTGTACATCATGGCTGGAGCTTTAAGAGTTTAGAGCAGTGTGAGTTTAGATGAGTTTAAGAGTTTAGATGAATGGACTTCAACAACCTTTTGCTGGCTGGGGAATCCTGGTAGTTGAAGTCCACATGACCTTGAAAAACACTGGAGTGACAACCTCAAACTTTGGGCAGGGAGACTGAGAGGTAGATGCATCTATGTAAGTGCAGTTATGTAAATACCCAGGTTAGCCCTGAAAGTGAGAATCGAATGAAAGAAACTCAAGATTGCCCCACCTAAATTCTCTTGGATTTAAAAGATAGAGGTTTTATGGATTTAAGAGATCAGCTTTTTAAAATTCTATAATTATTCTCTATGTCAATCAAGTAGAGTTTCAGTAGTCTTTGTAGAATCTGATTCCAGACCCAACATATCGAAAATGGCTGACAACCTCCCCCCTCCCTCCTCATTTGCTCCTTATTTCAGCTGGAAAGTGGAAAGCATAAGTCTAAGTGGACTCTAGGCTAAAGCTCTGAGGTCACTGTGGACAAATATATTACTCTAGCCATGGCAAGGAGAAGCACTGGGAATTGATCCCAACTCTCAGTATGACAATATATTAATGTGGGGCTGTGAGTATTATTTCCCTGGTCTGCTTTAATGGCCTTGTTTCCTCATTCCCCCAAGGCTGAGCCATCTTGCATAGGAGGCATGGAAGAATCAGGGAGGTGCAAGGTGTCAGCCTATGTCTGGCTATGATGAGTGGGTGGCCGTACCTCTTATCAAGACCTTTGGTGTGCCTACATTATAATAAGATTTCCAGCATTGTTTCTACAGATCAGTGGCTTCTGTGATCCTAACTGTGATACTGATCATAGTCAGTTCCAATAACAATTGCAACTTCCTCACTGCACAGCCATCGCAGCCTACAGTAATCAGAGAGTAGTTTTATTTCACAGTAAATAAGATGATGGTGATGATTTGGTACACATTTTTTGAACAAAAATAGAGCCAGCTTGCTTGATTCAATTCAGCTTTGTAGGTTCCTTTTGTTCATCTTCAAAGAAGCCAAATGTTATGGTTTTTAATGGCATTGTACTCAGTTTGATAAAACAAGCCAAGTTCTATAAACATTTTACTTTTTTTCTGGGTTATAGTGTTTTTACATCAGGATGTTGCTTTCAAATAATAATGGAAATTCAACAGCATGTGAAAAGACTTCCACATCTATGCTGGAGCTTCTTCCTCTTGTTTATCTTACCATATCTTCCAGATTGCACAGGAATTGTTGCAAAATTAGTAGCTGAAATGTTTATTCTAGTCTGGAGAAGACAACTTGGATTCTCCATATGTAATTGTTCCTGTCCACCTCAGTTAGGAAGGCTAACTGGAGGATTGTGTGCTTTGAGTTGTCCAAAACAGGACTAAAGATTGCCTATTTTAGCAATAAGTGGGGCACACCTGAATGCACTGTGAGCTGTAGAATGATCTAAGTAGATGATCTTTAAATATGATTGATGAGGATCAAGTGCCATGAAATCATTTTTGACTTCTGGTGCCCATATAGATAGCTTTTCTCCATGACCTTCCTTAAAACTTCCAATGATGAACTCACCACAATAACTTGAGTCCATCTACCTTATTGTTCATCCTGTTTACTGTGGCTACCCACAGTATTTTCAGTTTTTTCCTAGCAAAGCTCAAAGGTGTCAATAAGTTTCCTATCCTGTTTTTCTGAAGTCCAACTTTCACTTCCATAGAGTGTCACAGTTTGATATCATGACATGCACTATTCTGATCTTTGTAGGTGTAAATACATCATGGCCTTTCAATGTATTTTCCAAAGACTTAATGGCTGCTCTACCAAGTCTTTTGAAGACTGTAGAACTGCTTTGGTGATTGTTCTAAGGCTAGTAGCATTTTATATATAAAAATTATATGCTATCTATAGATCCTTCACATCCTGGACATAAATTGTTTCAACTCCTCCCCTCAGGACACAGCTATAGGGCATTGCATGCCAAAACAACTAGACACTAAGACAGGTTTTTCCCTCAGACCACCACTTTGCTGAACCCCCAATTATCACAATACTGTCTTATGACTAAGGATATTTACCCATGTAGTAGGGCTGTATTACTACTATCCGTCTCCTCTTTTCTACTACCAATTCCTTGTCTGTCCAATCACACCTGGTCAATAAAGCCTATTCTATTCTGTTCTGCTCTGTTCTGTACAGTCTTAGAATATACTGTATATTGCATAACTTTTTACCTCCTGTCAAAACATTCCTCTTGCTGAATATCCTCTTACAAATAAGATAGAAGATGGAACCTTTTTCCTGTTTTTAATAGTATTTTAGCATTCAGTGTGATTTTGTTGGAGGGGCTGCTTTCAAATAGAAAGGACTTGATTTAACTTAAAGTATTTAAATCAAGAGTTTAATCATACTTTCAATTATAAGTCAGGAAGGCTCAACGATTATTAAAATCACAGTTTAAATCACTGAGCAAAAGACTCTGTTAATAAAATTTTTGCCTATTTCAAAACTTTTAGGTGGCTTATGTCTCAGAGCAGTAAAAAGCTAAATAAGTAAAATAGTAATTTAAAAATCGTATAGTTGGGCTATATCTCCCTGAACAATGATTTCTAATAAGACTGAATCTTCTGCCTTAAAGATTTTGCTGCTTCCCAGAATGCTAATAGGAAAACAGGACAGGCTACTCCAGAATGTCAGGGCTGCTAGCAAGAACCTTGTCCCTTAGCAACATGTATGTAGATATGGGATCTCAACCTGCCATCTCAGCCAGGGAAACAGGGGCAAGCAGTCTGCTGCTGCAGGTGTTATGATCGTGACTATCATAGAGTTTTATGGAAATAACCAGCACCTTAAATTTGATTCAGAAACTAGTTAGTAATCAGCTCCTGTATTGTGTGTAATTTTGCTACTGTCTCTTATTGGTCAGCAAGCAGGCAGCTGAATTTTGTACCAGTTGAAGCTTCTGAATCACTTTCATGAGCCGCGCTATATGTAATAAGTTTTGGTATTTCAGATGTAAGAAAAGGCAACCTGTGTCCAGACCAAACCTGGACAAAGATTCTCTGGTCACAGTTTCCACCCGTTATTGCAGCAGGAGTCATGAATCCAGAGGCTCCCCAGGTTATGGACCTCCTCCTTTGAGGTATACTATTGGATGGAACTGTTCTAGCACAGAGGTCTTCTGAACAAACCATGGTTCTGTGTTACTGAGATCCATCCTAAGTCTTTCCCATCCGTCTAATCTCTCTCAGGTTTCAGACCTAACTTTACCCAACCCAGGGTGGAAACATGCTACTGGATACCTTGAACATATTGACAACACCATACTGATGTCTGTACGTCCCATCCCCACTAATTGTAATCAATGAGCAGGTGCCTAAAGAACAAGACCTTGCAACTTTAGTCTCAAGACAGTTCAGGAAGATACTGTAATTAAGGATATATAATTCTGCTGAAAGACAAGAGGAACACTCCCTCCATCAAAGTTCTGCTGCAGGTAATGGACAGCAGCAATCAGTACAGTTTTTATCCCATGCCTGGGCTTGAAGGATGACTGAAGGGGAACTAAATAATCTACTCCATGTAGTCCCACACCTTCTCAACATTATCTCCAAGAAAGGACATTGGCGACTGAATTGGAAATGAGACATGATGACCTCTTTAATGGGTGTGACTACTGCCTTTTTCTGGCTGGTGACATTATGTTCTTCTCAGAGTTGTTTACTTCTGTCTGAATCTAGTTCTTCTCTCTAACACCTTGAATTAGCCAGAAGGAGCAAATCCCAGGCTGATCCCAACCAAATCTTCAATGCATCCTCAGAACCAACAGCTTGGGAGAATCAATCTAGAGATAAAATTAATCAGCTTAGGTATGACTGCAGCTGGGTAGCATATGAACAATACTCTACTTTCTGGAGATCAGTCTCACAAATGTATAGTAGCTTACATCCAGCCATTTGCAAACCAGGACATCTAACTACCATCAAGTTATCTCAGAAGATTATTGCTACTCCATTTTCCACTATCTGCCAGTAAAGCACCAGAAATCCAATTGAGCACATGTCAAAGGAACTCACTTTCTTCTTCACCTAACCATGTGTCAATGACAAGACAGAACCATCTACAGAATTATATCATAAAAGAGCATGGTCTCATTTTTGTTTATTTAATTAATTTATATGGATATCCATCTCATATTCATGATGCTATTGCAAATGACCAGCTCATACTGGCATTGCTGGAGGCTTTACTTTTAAAATTACATGTGAGGCAAAATCGTGTGTACATTATTATTATTATAGAATAGAGCTGAAAGGGACCTTGGAGGTCTTCTAGTCCAGCCCCCCGCTCAAGCAGGAGAACCTATACCATTTCAGACAAGTGTCTGTCTAGCCTTTTCTTAAAAATCTCCAGTGATGGAGTGCCCATGATTTCTGGAGGCAAGCTTAATTGTCCTCACTGTAAGGAAGTTTCTCCTTAATTCTAGGTTGCTTCTCTCTTTGTTCAGTTTCCAATCATAGTTTCTTGTCCTGCCCTCTGGTGCTTTGGTGAATAACGTGACCCCCTCTTCTTTGTGACAACCCCTCAAGTACTGGAACACTGCTATCATGTCTCCCCTATTTCTTCTTTTCTTTAGACTAGGCAGACCCAAGTTCTGCAGCCGTTCTTCGTGTGTTTTAGTCTCCAGGCCTCTGATCATCTTAATTGCTCTTCTCTGAATTTTTTCCAAAGTCTCAACATCTTTTTTGTGATATTGTGACCAAAATTGGCTGCAGTATTCCAGGTGTGGTCTTACTATGCCTCTGTTTATACAACCCAGGATTGTATTAGCTTTTTTGGTGGCTGCTGCACACTGCTTGGCTCATGGTCAAGTGATCATCCACTAGGACTCCAAGGTCCCTCTCACAGTTATTGTTTTTAAGCCAGTTCTCGCCTAGTCTTGTACCTTTGATTTTTCCTGCCTAAATGTAAAACTTTGTTTTTCTCCACAATTGAAACTCATTTTGTTGGACAGAACCCATTGTTCAAGTTTGTCAATATCTTTTTGGATCCTGAGTTTGTCTTCTGGGGTGTTGGCTACTCCTACCAGTTTGGTGTCATCTGCAAATTTGATGAGTTCCCCTTCAATTCCCTCATGTAAGTCACTTATGAAGATATTAAAGAATACTGGGCCTAAGATGGAACCTTGTGGTACCCCACTGCTTACTTCTCTCCATGTGAATATTGTGCCATTGAGGACTACTTGTTGAGTACAGTTTGCTAGCCAGCTACAGAGCCGTCTGGTGGTGATGTTGTCTATTCCACTTTTTTTTTAGCTTACCAAGGAGTAGGTTGTGGTCTATCTTATCAAATGCCTTACTGAAATCCAAGTATACTATGTCCACAGAATTTTGCTGGTCTATTAGTTTAGTAACTTTATCGAAGAATGAAATAAGATTGGTTTGGCATGATCTGTTTTTGATAAACCCATGCTGGCTACTAGTTATAACTTTGTTTGCTTCTAGTTGTTTACAGATCTGTTTTTTGATTATCTTTTTTATTTTATCTGCAGATACAAGAAGTTTTTGAAATGCTTTTAAATTGTACATTTTAATGACATTTTTATTATGACAGGCTTCACTTCTACCATTTTTCTTTGTAGATCTAAAAGCAGTCAGTTCATTCATAATATCCCTTGGAAGTGTGAGATTATTATGTATTTCTATTATACTTTCTGTTTTTCTCTCCTGTATATTGCATTTGTTCCCAGTGACAGACTGTGAATTCAAGTTCTGCTTTAGTCATGAAAGCCAGGTGGGTGACTTTGGGCCAGTCACACAATGTCAATCCAACCTATCTCACAGTGTTGTTATTGTGGGGAAAATAGGAGGAGAAAGACTGAATATGTTCACTGCCTTCAGTTACTTGCAAAAATAATATAGGTGGGATATAAATAAATAAAATAAACGCTAATAGTTTTTCATAGATACTACAGTTTAAAACATGTTTAAAATTAATATTTTTTATACATACTATATATAAAACATAAAACCTGATTTTATCACATGTACACAATGTACTATATGTGTATTTAAAAGCAATATAGACAGCCCTCCTTATCCACAGTGACATCATCTATGCTTTCATGTGTTCACAGTTGGTAAATATAAACCAGATCCTCTTATCCACAATACAGGATTTTGTTATTTGTGGTTTTTGTCATGTGGTTCTGTTTAGAGGATCTTTTGTGTGATTCACACATGCACACAATGGTGAATGAGCTTATGCACATCTGTAACATATGTTTTTTTCCAAGATGTTGTTATCCATGGCCTCCTTACCTGTGAGTGTTAACTGGAACAAAACATTAGTGAATAATAGGGGCAGTGTGTACATTCGAGTGAACTGGGCTTTGTGTGCATCTTCCTTTTGCTAAATAACAGGTCAGATTTGCAATCAGATAAAATGAATAAGTATAAATATAAAAGTGCAGGAATTTCTGGTTCTGTGCCGCATGGTGTTTTCTAAAATACCGTTTGTTTTTTTAAACAGGGTTCAAAATAATTAAAATTTATGACAGTTGATATAGTAAAATAATGATTACCTGAATATTAGTAAAAAGTTCCTCCATGATTTAAAGTGGGATTATAATTATGATTTTTGTTCTGTTGATTAGATAAATAGGTTTGGCTTCTTTAAAAACCGCCATTTCATTTTGTGTGTTTCTTTTAGTGTGATGAGTTTTAGAGGTGATGGATTCGTTACAGAGTGCAGACTTTATCTGCTTAAGTTTATCTAAACTGATTCCTGGTACAGTGTTATATAAATTTATAGAAGTTATTTATAGAATTTCTTGAAGATAAATTGGGAGAGAATTATAAAAATTATAATGGAAGCAGGAGGCATCTGGGAGACAATCAGTTCTCATTGCAAGCCTTTTAAAGAAATTTAAACTCATCAAAGTCTTGTGAAGAAATGATAAAGCATCAGTACATTGCAGACCATCTTAAGGGTAGATTTGGGGATGTTGTTCTTCTACAGCAGTGGTTCTCAACATTTTTAATGCTGCGACCCCCAACCGGTCATAAGTCGAGGACTACTCAACTGGTGCAGCACTGTTTGCAGAATGGGACTTTTGGCGGGCTCATCAGGGCAGAGACAGCCTGGACAATTCCTATTGGCTTTTGAAAGCCAATAGAATTAGACTCTATTCAAGAGAGTCTATTCTGTTGGCTTTCAAAAGCCAATAGAATAAAAAGGAGTAGCACAGCTAAGGAAAAGGGGGAAAAAATGGCAGACTGCGTTGTTTGGCGACCCCCGTGAAATGGTCGTTCGACCCCAAATGGGGTCCCGACCCACAGGTTGAGAACCACTGTTCTACAGGCTGCCTGCTGCCATTTATCTTTTATGTAAAAAGGTGCCAAAAAATGCCTGGCCAAATTGATATGGTACAGTCTTGGGTTTTTAAAAGATTATCTTTAAGTCACAGGTTGTCCATCCTTTACCTGAAAGTTACATTGGTGATATTTAAATAAAATCACTCTAGCTTCCTAAGTATTGTTTATATCAGCATTTCTAACTGAGTTTCTTCCAAAACTGGAGGACTACTGTTCTCATAACTCTAGTACATTTGAGGGAGATCCCATTTGAGAGAAACTAGTCTATATTGACTGGCAGGATGTAGTTAAAGTTTGAGGGAAATGACTATTTATTTAAATGGAAATAACCAATATTTTAAATGTTTTCTGTTAATAAAAAGTCACTTATTAAACATGTCACCACAGTTCTCATTAAAGAAACACTCCATTTAGTATCAAGATGCAGATTATAGAATAAAATAGGATTTGAGTCAGAGTAAACAATAAACAATTGTATTTATGCAATCATATATCACACATTCTGTTTTTTAAGAATATTAAGCGAACTGTTGTAAGTCAAGGACTATCTATAGTGCTTTCATTTAAAAATGTGGATAATTTCTTATGGAACCAGTAATGAAAATAGGGTATAGTAAAACGTCGTGGATGTAACTAGAAGTTTATTTTGAATTCCAGTTTGAAAAAAGAAAACCAACTTCCTTCAATGGATGTTCATTTACTGAAATAGAAATACGTACCATTGTGATTCACCTATAATGAAGGCAAAATAAGGAATAACTAGAACGGCTAATTGAATGAAGTAAAAGGTCAGTAATGACTGAATAAGTTTGCCATTTGCTACATCTACAAGAAAATCCAGAAAGGTGAAAGCATAATCTTCACAGATTAATTAATCCAAGCATTCCTTCAGTAAAAAGAATAACACAATGCTCATTACAGATCTTTATCTCAGCTGAACAACAAATTATTCAGAATCACTTCCATCATTTCCAAAACCTTATTTCAAATCAGAGCCTGTGATGCCCCCATCATGGGAGCTTCTTACAGTTGTTTCCATTCTCATTAAACTGATTTACTGGACTCCTTGTCTCTGTTCAGCTTCAGTTTATTCCTACTTTGTTTAAAATTCGGGAAGTGCTGGGAGGAGGGGACAGGACGCTAATGGCTGCACTTGTGCAAATGGAGTGACAGCTGATTTATTACAAAGGTTATAAAGGAAAAGTATTAAGTGTGTTCCATTCAACTTGGCAAAAGGCATCCTGCAAAATGTCCAAGAAAACTCAGAGAGTCCTGTTTGTTAAAGGAAAAAAAAGGGGGGAAGAGACAAAGGGGTGGGGATGGGGAGCTTAACCAAAGATGTGCTCTTCTTCTTTTGAGTAATAATGAAGATAGTAAATCATAGCAACATGAAACAACTGTATCCAACAGAACTGGATAGTTCTGGGACTTTGCTGTGCTTTTCCAACCATTCTGAATACCTACACTGAAGCCACTAATGGGAGGGCAAACTTCAAAGAGAAATTTTGGCATAGTAGAAAGGCCTGTGAGACCATTACATGGATAAAGCTGTAAAATAGACTCCTCCATGCAAATTGGGCAGGGAGGAGGATGGAAAGCTTGAAGGGTTTATTGTGACCTAGAGATTTTTCTCTCTTTAAAGCACGTAGCAAGTTTTGTATTAATTCTTTATGGTAATATAATCTGGAGGTACGTTTATTGGATGTTTGGGTAAAAAAAGAAAGGCAGAAACAACTGTGTTAGTCACTTTTAAAAACAAGTTATTTGTTGAAGTATTTGATAGACATTTTATGTTTTACATAATCCAGATTACTTTGTAATGATGGTTCCATAATTGGTTGGCTAAAAAAAAAACCTGGCCTGTTTGAGCAAGCTAAAATGGCTTATCTATAATTAATTCAGAGGTAACTTGTTTTCCAACTTGTCATGTTTTGAATATTAAAATTAATCTTCCTTTCTAGTTCTCTATTGCTTTTAATTAAAATGCACTTAAAATGCACACCAAATGTATTTTCAGACCTAAGTCGTAATAGTGAGCGTTGAGGTTAATCTTATTTCAAGTGGAACATGCATTATAACAAAAATATTCTGTCCTTTGTTTCATTGTTTCAATGTAGGGAATCTTAAAAGAGTAAGGGAAGAGAGAGAAGATTATGAAAACAAATAACTCTTTAAAAATCTGGAATGATTTATGGTTGCAGTATGGAATTTTTATGTTGTTCACCATATGAACACACATATGCACAAAAGCACCATGTGACAGCACGACTGTGACTCCCACTGAGCTTGTTTTGTAGTTGCAAGAAGCAATGGTCAACCACTCCTGTTTTTTACCAAGAAAGTACATATATAGACAATGCTTGAGAAGCCAGGTTGGAAACAGATCATCCTGGAGAAAGTCTGTCTGTATGTTAGCTGGGAATTGACACCAGCCACATAATCCTTTAGAAATCTGAAAACTTTTGTTATCTCTTGCTGTAATAAACTTAGGATGCCTGTATTAAAGAAAAAGTTCATTTTAAGACTGAGACTGAGTTGAGGAAAATTCCTTAATTCTTCAAATGATTAAGTATGTCATGGCTCAGATGCTATAAAGTACAGTGATTTTGAAATTCCCATATGTTGATTCTGTGCATTGTGGCTATTTTTTTTTAATATATTATTCAGATTCTTGCTTTTTGATTAAATGGATGTTTGTAATTGTTTCTTATTTTAAAATGAACATTAATCTTAAAATAAATATAAGCCACTATAACTCATGTGATAGTGGCAGTGTAGAAATAAGCTTGCCATGAACTCTCCCTCTCATTTCTTCCATTTCATGAGTCAATTTCTTTGTGCCAAACTTTAATTATGTACAAAATTATGATTTAAAAAAGAATAGTATTCCTAGTTTACCAGAATATACCTTATGACTTTAAAATGAAATTGTATGTTAATTTCCTTTGTTCTTCCATCTTTGTAACTTTTAAAATATCTTAAGTTATGATGCACTGTTTTTTCATACTAGTTAATTGGCTTTAGTTTATAACTTATTAGTTGGTTTATTTGATTGACTTGATTTATTCTGGAATTTAATGAAAGTAAATTCATTTAAATTATATTCTCAAATTAAGGATGGTTTAGGGTGACTTTGTGGAGATTTTCTTGAACACAATGAATAATTGTGTATGAATTTTTATCATAGTTTACAAGATGTTTTTTCAGTTTCCACATTCAGCCTAATACCTTGAATTCAATCATCTCCCAACCAAAAACCAGCTAGGCTTGAATCTGTTTTGTGTCTGAGCCCAAATATGATCATCCAGGTACTCCCACTTGCATTAATTCATTTACATTTGGAGTACAAAAATTTCCTGTTATAATAGAATACGGATAGTCCTCGTTTAGCAGTTGTCTTACTGTAGATAGTGCCTGTTAATAGATAGGGCAGTGATTTGCAACCAATCCTCACATTTACAACCTTTGCAGGTCTATAAGGCAAAGGAAAGCTGAAGTGATATCATAAGCATGGTTTTGCTTAGTGGTAGCTTCACTTAATGACTGAGTTGCCAGTCCCAATTTTGGCTGCTAAATGCGGCTGACCTATATTTTTAATACAGAACGCTATGGTAGATGGCTGGTGTGTTCATAGTGCTTATACAGTATGATTTAAAGCAGTGGTTCTCAACCTTTTTAATGCCGCGACCCCCAACCGGTCGTAAGTCGAGAACTACTCAACCGGTCATAAGTCGAGGACTACTCAACTGGTGCAGCACCGTTTGCAGAATGGGACTTTTGGCGGGCTCAGCAGGGCAGCGACAGCCTGGACAATTCCTATTGGCTTTTGAAAGCCAATAGAATTAGACTCTATTCAAGAGAGTCTATTCTATTGGCTTTCAAAAGCCAATAGAATAAAAAGGAGTAGCACAGCTAAGGAAAAGGGGGAAAAAATGGCGGACTGCGTTGTTTGGCGACCCCCGTGAAATGGTCGTTCGACCCCAAATGGGGTCCCGACCCACAGGTTGAGAACCACTGATTTAAAGGGACATGTCTTGAATCTGGCTTGTAATCACATTGCCTTAGTAGAGAAGCTACAAAAGGAAGAAAGGAAGAGTAGCAGGATGAGAAAGCAAGTATGAAACGTGTGGCTTGGATCTATGACTTTCCTTACTTCCCTAGGCTGCAGGGAATTAATTAATTAATTATCTGGATTGAATGTTGTTCTTAATCCAGTCAAGAGTCTAAGAGTGAAAAAATAATTGTCGGAATTACCTTCTGCACATGATCATCTGATGGACTACTGCCCTTGACCTATTGTGGCAGACATTTGAGAAGGATGCCATTCTTCATGGTACCGAAAACTGCTAAGAGATCTGGGGAAACTGGCAGGACCACATTCTCTTTATCTAATTTGTGACATAGGTCATCCATCAAGGTGACCAAAACGCCTCAGTTTATATACTAGCCAAGAGATGAAATGAGTCCAGATAGTATCATACATATGCATCTGGAGTTACAGAGGCACCACCTTTTCCAGGAGATTAAATGTTTGAAACTGACCTGTAATTATACGGCTCTCTAGACATGTCATTAGTTTTACTTATATAATAATGCTGTACATTTGTTGCACTTTTACCTGTTTTCCCTTACTAATAATATAAACATTCAGGCAAAGAATGTTATTCCCTAAGAAGTATAATGCTGGCACTAAATAAATATGCAGATTGGGTAGCATTATGAGTAATAATAAAAGTATGTTGATGGATTGATGGAAAGTAAACCTTTATATAGGCTGGGTTCATTTTATGCTAAGTAAAAAATGTGGTTTCCTTGTTTGAGACTTGGTATATTATGAGAACCTAGCCAGTGCTATTTGCAAACCATGGTTTATTTTTTAGTATACTGCATGCACTCAGCTAATTTAATTTATTTCAATAACTGCAGTTATATTTACTATATGTTAGAATGATATATGAGTAATGATATATGTGGCTCTATCTTTTCCTGTTATACTTAAAGCACACACAGACACACACACAACCTCTCCCATTTGAACCCCCAACGTATCTCCAGTAAGAGCAATCCTATCAAAAGTCACTAAGAGACCCAGTACAAGTAGAGCAACCATATTCTACTGTCTCAATTTTCCCAGAAGTCATCCACGTGAGTAATCAAAGTGGCCTCAATAACCATGTCCAGATCCAGAATATACATTGTTTATCTATAAACTAAAAGATAAATTTAATTGTTATTTCTATATTGATAACATATAAAATGTTTTGTGGGTAGTTCAAGCTAAATCAACATATATAATACTTCTTCCAGAGTTCTTCATGGGTACAGATCAACCACCTTTTCAACAGTCTTTCAACAGTCAAGTGATGACTTCTTGAGAGAGGGTGAACATTACTATCCTCTTCAAAGCAGGAGACTCATTTTCCTGTCAAGGACTGATTAGCCATCACTTTGACCCAGCCTCCTGTTATGCCTCAAAAGAAGTTTACCAGCTAGGAAAACAGGAATCAAAACCATACTCAGACAGACTAACATTGCAAAGGAACCTGTCTAAGTCATCAGGGCCAATAGGATCAAACTCCTCCCAGCTAACCTTGCAAGATGCAGCCTTAGTTATCTTAATAGCACCTGCCCATTGACAATCAACTCCCAAGTTGAACTACACAATTTTTATCCTCCAGACATCTTGAAAACTCCTCATAGCAGCCCAGTAGATGCTGTTTCAGCTGGTTAGAAAGCCAGCTAAGACAGGGAATATGCCTGTCTCAATCTGGGCAGTTTAAAACTTAGAAAAAGCAATAACTCCGTGTATAAACACAAAAGGACCATTTGCTAAGAGATAAAGTAGAAAAAATCAGACATGCTAGACACTGTATGATATCATAAGTTTTCATTGTTGTTTCTTAAAATATATTTGCAGGAAACATACCAAGCTTTTATTTAAACTATTTCATTAATGGCATTTAAGACACTTTCATTTCCCTGAGAGTCCCTGAGAGAATATTTTCAAGAAGATCCATTTGCTATATGCAACAGCGTTCAGCCTGTTCCTCATCCCCTATCTGTGGCCTTTCCTATTTCATTCTCTTAACCTAAGGCATCTAAAGTATTATCTGTATGTTTAGCCAGCAGCACAGAGTGACAAACAACTAAATGCACCCAATTATCATCTGTTTAGGACTTTTTTATCTTACGCTATGTGATGCTTAATAGCAGATCCGTTGTCTTAGCTCAAACACATTAATGAAGAAATTAACCCAGTTTATCTGATGTCATAGATGACAGAAAGGTGAACCCTTAATTGATTTTACTTCACCCTTTTCCAAATCTTTTACAATAGTTAGGAGAGAATCTTTAATAAATAATTAAAAGTTTATTGTGTTACTGGTGGTGACTCTGTTAAAAGAACTGAAGAAACTTCCAAATATTCTGCACACAAATAAAATACAACCTGCTTCACTGGATAAAGACTTTCTACTTGCAACCAACTTATTATAAAAATGGTTTCTACTTATTCACACATTCCTTATTCAGATATGAGATCTGACCCATATAGAAAGTAAAGCTTATGATATTTTCCAGCTTGTAGAGTTTTTAAGTTTCAGTGCTATCCATCTGATGAGAATAGGTGCTACTGACGGTGGTGCAAAAAAAGTACGCATAACCAGAAAATGCATGTCACTTTAAAAAAAAAGTTAAAGCTAAATACAACTTAGTTTATACATTGTCTTATATGTAAATTAAAAGATAACTTTATTATTTCTATATTGATTACATATAAAATGTTTTGCAGTTCAAGCTAAATCTTAAATAACCAAGTTGGTTACCAAAAAAATTCAGTAGCCAAACATACCTACATTGAAAAATTGCATGGGTTTTATACCTGAGGCCAAGGTAACAAGGTGAATAAAAAAAATCTTCACAGCATTGTAGTATTGCTTGTATTTTATTCTTCAGAAGTCTAACATTTTGAGATGTTCAATTCTTACATAGATCGACTTGTATCTGTAAATATTATTTTCAGTTTTTGTTTTATTTATGGCTTAAACATTAAGTGAATTAAATGTACAGGAAACCCTATACAATTTTGGACAAATGTCTGTCCAGTCTCTTCTTAAAAACGTCCAGTGTTGGAGCATTCACTGCTTCAGGAGGCAGGTTGTTCCACTGGTTAATTGTTCTAATTGTCAGAAAGTTTCTCCTTAGTTCTAGGTTGCTTCTCTCCTTGATTAGTTTCCATCCGTTGCTTCTTGTCCTGCTTTCAGGCACTTTGGAAAATAGCTTGACTCCCTCTTCTTTGTGGCAGCCCCTGAGATATTGGAACACTGCTATCATGTCCCCCCTTGTCCTTCTCTTCATTAAACTAGACATACCCAATTCCAGCAGCCGTTCCTTATATGTTTTAGCCTCCAGCCCCCTAATCATCTTTGTTGTTTTTCTCTGTACTCTTTCTAGAATCTCAACATCTTTTTTACATCATGGTGACCAAAACTGGACGCAGCATTCCAAGTGTGGCCTTACCAAGGCATTGTAAAGTGGTATTAACACTTCACATGATCTTGATTCTATGCCTCTGTTAATGCAGCCTAGCACTATGTTGGCTTTTTTGGCAGCTGCAGCACACTGCTGGCTCATATTTAGGTGATTGTCCACTAGGACTCCGAGGTCCTCTCACAGTTACTATAGTTATTTATTTATAGTTAAATTTATTTAAATGAATAAATGGTTTCCATCTCCTCTTGATTGGAATCTATGCTTCAAGGAGGGAATTGGAAAAAGTAAATTGAATGGAATAATTGCAGAAGGTGGAGAAAAAATTAGATTGGCGGTTGTGGACATGCAATAAAATCCCCATCTCTTTTGTGCATGAGGAGGCATTGCCAGCAAATATAAAGAGGTGGGGATTTCCTTGCATAGTCATTGCTGCCATCCTTATTTTTTTATTACTTGCAGACGTAGCTGAATTTAAAAAGAAAGGATATTCTAAGATATCTTTAGTAATGATAGAGCAACAGATTTGCAGGTCTGCTCAAAAATTGGTAATGTAACATTTTTTTAAAAAAGAGGCAATTCCAAGAAATTGTAAGCCAATATTGTATCTTGTCTATATTGGACATAAATTAATGCTTGCAATTACTGAGATAATTTAAAAGAAATTGTCAATGAATGGCATCATGAATTTCTAAATGTGGGAGTAGTAACTTCCCGGAAGACTGTCGGGGTCTCAGGAGATTATCAAAACAACATGAAGCTACATCAAAGAAAAGGCATGAGTAGCAGAATATTAATCTACAGCTGCTGAGAATACTGAGAGACAGATACAGGTTTAAAAATTAAAGGAAGGAGCATCACCTCTGAACCCAAGTGTGGCAAATCATTTAAAACATTTCGGAAATTTAATTCAAGAAAACCTCCATCTTAAGGATTTACTACTCTCTAGTCTTCTGTATTCTTGGGTGGCCCTGCACGGCATAGCTCATAGCTTCATTGAGTTATGCAAGCCTCTTCATCACGGCAAGGCAGTACAGGTCATAGCAGAGAGTTCTGACAAAATGTGATCTACTGGAGAAGGAAATGGCAACCCACTCCAGTATCTTTGCCATGAAAACCCCATGGACAGTACCAAAAGGCAAAAAGATATGACGCTGGAAGATGAGCCCCTCAGGTCAGAAGGTGTCCAATATGGTACTGGGGAAAAGCAGAGGGCTAGTACTAGTAGCGCCAGAAAGAGTGAAGTGACTGGGCCAAAGCCGAAAGGAGGCTCAGCTGTGGATGCATCTGGTGCTGAAAGGAAAGTCCAATGCTGTAAAGATCTTTTCTCCATATGAACATGGAATGTAAGATCCATGAATCAAGGCAAGCTAGACACGGTCAAACAAGAGATGACAAGACTGAATATTGACATCTTAGGAATCAGCGAACTAAAATAGACAGGAATGGGTGAATTTAACTCAGATGACCATCAGGTATACTACTGCGGGCAAGAATCCCTCAGAAGAAATGGAGTAGCCTTCATAGTCAATAAAAGAGTAGGAAAAGCAATACTGGGATACAATCCCCAAAATGACAGAATGATCTCAGTTCGAATCCAAGGCAAATCATTCAATATCACAGTAGTCCAAGTCTCATTCAATATCACAGTAGTCCAAGTCTATGCCCAACCACTGATGCTGAAGAGGTTGAAATTGACCGGTTCTATGAAGCCCTACAGCACCGTATAGAATTAACACCAAAAAATGATGTCCTCATCATCATGGGGGATTGGAATGCTAACGTAGGAAGCCAAAAGATAACCGGAATAATAGGCAAGTTTGGCCTTGGAGTACAAAATGAAGCAGGGCACAGGCTGATAGAATTTTGTTAAGAGAATACGATGGTCATAGCAAACACTCTTTTCCAACAACCCAAGAGATGGCTCTATACATGGACATCACCAGATGGTCAACACAGAAATCAGATTGACTATGTGCTCTGCAGCCAAAGATGGAGAAGCTGTATACAGTCAGTAAAAACAAGACCAGGAGTTGACTGTGGCTAAGATCATGAGCTTCTCGTTGCAAAATTTAGGCTTAAATTAAAGAAAGTAGGGAAAAGCACTAGGCCATTCAGGTATGAACTAAATCATATCCCTGATGAATATCCAGTAGAGGTGACAAATAGATTTAAGGAATTAGATCTGATAGACAGGGTGCCTGAAGAACTATGGATGGAGGTTTGCAACATTGTATAAGAGGTAGCAACGCAAACCATCCCAAAGAAAAAGAAATGCAAGAAAACAAAATGGCTGTCTGAGGAAGCTTTGTAAATAGTTGAGGAAAGAAGAGAAGCGAAAGGCAAGGGAGAAAGAGAAAGATACACCCAATTGAATGCAGAATTGCAGAGAATAGCTAGAAGAGATAAGAATGCCTTCTTAAATGAACAGTGCAAAGAAATAGAAGAAAACAACAGAATAGGGAGGACCAGAGATCTCTTCAAGAAAATTGGAGATATGAAGGGAACGTTTCATGCAAAGATGGGCATGATAAAGGACCAAAATGGCAGGGAACTAACAGAGGCAGAAGAGATTAAGAAGAGGTGGCAAAACTACACAGAAGAACTATACAAGAATGAGCTTAACGTCCCAGATAACCACAATGAGATGGTCACTGACCTCGAACCAGACATCCTATAATGTGAAGTGAAATGGGCCTTAGAAAATCTGAGCAACAACAAAGCTAGTGGAGGTGACAGTATTCCAGCTGAGCTATTCAAAATCTTAAAAGACGATGCAGTAAAAGTGCTACACTCAATTTGCCAGCAAATTTGGAAAACTCAACAGTGTCCACAGGATTGGAAAAGGTCAGTTTACATACCAATTCCAAAGAAAGGCAATGACAAAGAATGTTCAAACTATCACACCATTGCACTCATTTCACATGCTAGTAAAGTTATGCTTAAAATCCTACAGGCTAGACTCCAGCAGTATGTGGATCAAGAACCAGAAGTACAGGCAGGATTTCGAATAGGCAGAGGAACTAGAGATCAAATTGCCAACATACTCTGGATCATGGAGAAAGCTAGGGAGTTCCAGAAAAACATCTACTTCTGCTTCATTGATTATGCTATTTGTTTGTTTATTTATTTGTTTATTTATTTATTTATTTATGGATTTCAACAAATTGTGGCAAGTTCTTAAAGAAATGGGAGTACCAGATCATCGTATTTGTCTCTTGAGAAACCTATATGTGGGTCAAGAAGCAACAGTGAGAACTGGACACGGAACCACTGATTGGTTCAAAATTGGGAAACGAGTCCGGCAAGGCTGTATACTGTTACCCTGCCTATTTAACTTATATGCAGAGCACATCATGAGAAAGGCAGGGCTAGATGAATCAAAAGTTGGAATTAAGATTGCCGGGAGAAATATCAACAACTTAAGATATGCAGATGATACCACTCTAATGGCAGAAAGTGAAGAAGAACTAAAGAGCCTCTTGATGCGGGTGAAGAAAGAAAGTGCAAAAGTTGGCTTGAAACTCAACATTAAGAAAACCAAGATTATGGCATCTGGCCCTCTTAATTCCTGGCAAATAGATGGGGAAGAAATGGAGGTAGTGACAGATTTTATTTTCCTGGGCTCCAAGATCACCGCAGATGGGGACTGCAGCCAAGAAATTAAAGGACACTTGCTCCTGGGGAGGAAAGCTATGGCAAATCTAGACAGCATACTAAAAAGCAGAGATATCACCCTGCCAACAAAAGTGCGTATAGTCAAGGCCATGGTTTCGCCAGTTGCAATGTATGGCTGTGAAAGTTGGACCATAAGAAAGGCTGAGCGCCAAAGAATTGAGGCCTTTGAACTATGGTGCTGGAGAAAACTCCTGCGAGTCCCTTGGACTGCAAGGCATTCAAACCGGTCAGTCTTAGAAGAGATCAACCCCGACTGCTCTTTAGAAGGCCAGATCCTGAAGTTGAAACTCAAATACTTTAGCCACATAATGAGAAGGAAGGACTCACTGGAGAAGGGCCTAATGCTGTGAAAGATTGAGGGCAATAGAAGAATGGGACAGCAGAGAATGAGATGGCTGGATGGAGTCACTGAAGCAGAAGGAGTGAGCTTAAATGGACTCCAGAAGATGGTAGAGGACAGGAAGACCTGGAGGAACATTGTCCATGGAGTCGCGATGAGTTGGACAAGACTTCTCAACTAACAACAACAACAACAAGTCTTCACAAGGGCTAATATTCTTTGAGACCTGGAAGAGAAGGCAATTAGCATCTGGCAGCTTTTCCAAATTAATTCCGTTATCTCAAGGAATATTAGTTTGCCCAACTTTTGATATGGCTCTGCTTCAGCTATTCCTATTGGTTTCTGTCTGATAGTTGCTTTCTATCCTCTTCATCTGGGAATCCATCAGAGTTACACATGAGAACCAATCACCTAAATACTTGTAGAAAAAGTAACTAGGAGGAAGGCCTTCTCTGCTGTTGCTCCTGCCCTCTGCAACATCTTGCCCCTCTATCGTTTTGTAATGGCCTAATGACATGGATCTGCCAGTTGGCTCGGGGCCCCAGTGGATGAGGAGGGGGTTAATTGAGTAATAACAGATCCCACCTCTCCCCTCTTTACCTCTGCCTTCCCCATGTGTTCTTGGTTTTAATGTCTGATTTTAACTTTTTATGTTTCACTTATATGTAACTCTAAGCTGCCCAGAGTTACTTTAGGGTAAGATGGGTGACCAATATGTTTTATAAATAAATATATTTTTTAAATGAACATAGCAGAAAAACTGTTGCTGAAGGAAAATCAACATGGATTTTTACAAAAGTAAATCTGCCTCATCAATTTTCTTGAGGGTTTTTGCTTGCTTGTTCTGAGAATATCAACTGACACATGGTTGGAGATGATTCTATAGACAACTGTGGACCTGGATAAAAAAATTCCCCATCAAAGGTTTTGAACAAAGTTAGTATCATAGGATAAGAGTACCCATTTTCCATGGATTGCTGTAAAGCAGAGAAAAGGAATAGAGTAATTTTTCAATGGAGAGAAATAAATGGATTTCTTCAAGCAACTTTATTAGGACTGATATTTTTTTATGCTGTTCTTAAATTATATTTTGAGTTAGAGGCCAGTAATGAGCTTGCACCCTGTTAGTTAGAATTAGTTAGTGTTCCTTTCATATGGAATTTAGAGTAGGTATGATGAGAATATATATTTCTATAATACCGTAGTGTAAACTGTTTCAAATGATAAGCTTTGGGATTTAAAAAAAAAAAAATTCAGAAGCAATTTGGGACTTAGATGGATAACAACACTGAAATCTGACAATACAAAAAGAGTAAAATTACTAGCACTAAAAACAATGAGATATTTTTAGCATCCAAAGTGTATAAACTGCCTTAACTCATGCTGGCAAATTTATTTTCTTTACTAAGAAGTGATTCTGGGGAAGACTTAAGAGAAGCTGTTAACATTTGTTTGTTTCCCACTTGGAATGAAAGGAAGATAGCACTAATCAAATCATGTGATAATTTGAAGGGAAAAGTGCTTCAGTACCTCAACCCTCACAACTTCTTCATTTGTCCCAATGTTGACTGTGAGTTAAATAAAAGTGTTGACACTTGAGATTACTTTGAGTCTGGAAAATTTAATCAGCTAAGACCTTGGTAGCTGTAAATTGCAGCAGAAGTCTCTAATTTATCTTATAATTCCGTGACAGGGGTAAAATTGCCTGTATTTGGCCAGATCACCTTAGCAGTTAATTATAAAACGGAATATGAAGGTCAAATGTGTCAGAATCTTTTTCAAGGACCTCTCTTTTTTCTGATTTGTAGTTTCCATCAAAATATCACAGGAGCCACTAATTTTGCACATAGTCTTCATTATGTTGCATTGCATTAATCTCTGTTTGCTGATCAACCATGATGAATGAATAATCAAGAAATCTCTCCTCATAAATAAATACTAATAGAAGTACTTTCCAATACGAAATTAATTCATTCTTGAAATATACTTGATGCTTGTTTTTCATACTTGAGTGTTTTTTGTCATTTATCATTTATGAGGATAGGAGTAAAATGAGTTATGCAGGGATATTTCTTTCCACTAACAGGAGATTGTGGCTCTGTTTGCTGTCATTAATGCAGCACTACAATGCTTTCATATATTATATGGAAGTCATGACAATTTTGGAACAGAATCAGTATTATATTGTTGCTAATCCATTATTGCTTTCCTTATTTGCCCTTGTGTGAATAGGACAGCATCAGCAATCTGATGTAAGATGATTCAAAGTATGTGTAAATGAAATATTTTTTCTTGATAATATTGTAGAAACATTAAATTCATTTGTTATTATCAGAGTTAGAAGACTTATGACTAGAAGAGACTGTGAGTTCTAGTAGTGCCTTGGACACAACTTCAACTGGATGACCTTGGGCCAGTTGCTCTTGCCCAGCCCTAGGAAGGAGGCAAGAGCAAACCACTTCTGAAAAAAACATGCCAAGTAAACAGGCAGTTGTGAGGAATAAAAAACTGTCCTGAAGACACACATAATACCAAAGAGATTAGGTTTAGAAATACATTCCTCACTAGAACCAAATATATATTTTCCAGAAGCAGTTCTATGAAAGTAGAATGGACTTGATTCATTGCAGTCCTGGATAATACATGTTCAGGTGTATGTGGTGTACAGTAGGTTGTTTTGTTTGCTAAGTAAAAAAATATAATTGATTGAATTAAATTTGTCTCCTGGTAGCCACATGGACTCATCCGTAAGAACATAAAAACAGCCCTTCTATACAAGGCTATTGCTTATCTATCTGGTAGTAACATTGACTCAAGACTAGCAGTACTAGATAAACCGATGTTCTTTGAATTTATCCTGTCCCCTGCTAAAGAATTCACATGAGTGACAAACACCATGTACTGTGATAATGAATTCTACAGATTGAATTTATGTGAAGAAGAGTATTCTGGTTATCATTCTACTCAATGTTGTAGAATGACTCTTGGTCCTAATACTTTGAGAAAAAGTAAAACTTTCCCTATGATTTCTCAGATCTTCTTGATTAGTTGTTGACAATTCAATCTCCCACCGTTTTATGAAAAATTCAGGACTTCATTACTGCATATGTAAAAGTTCTTGATTTTAGCCCAACAGGCTTAATTGTACACTTCCTTAAATTAACCACATTTGCCATTAGACAATTCATCAATATAGTTTTCTTGGCAGTACTGTTTTCTCAGATATAGTTTCAACTATATTGTAGCCTACAGCTGATCACTCATCCGAATATGATCCAGGGCTGACCCTGCTAAATTATTAAATCCTTAACAGATATGCTAAGCAGTTGCTCTGACTTTTAGGAGATCATTCAAGAACAAACGTGCATTCACAGAACGATAGATAGGCAAATAGATATAATGGATTCTTTTTGATTGAGCTTTGAGATTGTCCTGTCCTACTGAATCATCAGTTCAAACTGCTGTGCTGTTAAAGAGAGAGAGGGCGTGCTGGATAAACTTTCTCAGAGCTTAGATAGCTGGGATAGAGATCAACATTTTTCATCAGTTTGCAACGTCCCTGCCTTAATCATTGGCCATGATCACTGACACACTGGAGAGAGAGAGAGAGAGAGAGACAGACAGACAGACAGACAGACAGACAGACAGACAGACAGAAGGATAAAGGGATAAAGGGCCATGTCATGTGACCCTTCCTTATATTGCTATTGACACAGGAGACTTTAGGACCAATATTTTAGAGTGTTTGGAGCGAGAGTGGCCCCTGTGCTGTGAAGAGAGAAAATATTTCTCAGCTGTGCAGTTCTCAATGAACTGGGGCTCAAATATTGTTTTGAAGCATTTTGTAGGGAGAAAAAGTAAGTATGCATGTATTTATTTAAAACTTATCCATCAGGGAAAAAGGAAGGAAGGAGAAAGAAATGTGATTTTTCTGTAACATTTGATAAAGCTTGTGAAAGTCTCATAGTTTCTTATTGTCCAGGGTGAATCCGATATACAGCATTTGAATATTTTATTCTCCCAGATTGCACTGTTCTGCATCCCAACATGTTAATCGAATACAGTGGGATATAAAGGGAATAAAATTGTGCTATCAGACTGTTTTTGAAAGAAAGCAAATACATACATACTCAAAAGATAATGTATAGGTTTCTGCAGTGAAATGAATTAAGAATGTGTTTTATTTCAATTTTACTTTAATACTTTAATATTAAAATATTTTAATTTCCTTTATTTTAATACTGAGAATCATTTAAAAGAAATCATCTATTTAAAATATTTTCTTATCGAAGCCAAAAAAAAATCAGTAATACAATTGGAATTTGCTAAAGAAAGACACAAATAACATATTAAGAGTTTGAGCAAACTTTTTCGTTTTAATTTTGAGCAGTGCACATGTCACTTGAAGTTAAATTTTTAATAGGAAATTACTGTTTTATGAATATATTTAAAGTAAAAACTGAGATGAGGTAAGCCAAGTCACAGATTTTCAGAACATAGCCTTGGTATTTATGTACTGCTTTTTTGTTTTTGTTTTGTTTTTACAAATAACTCCTACATACATATGTATCCACTACACTATTTTGGGAGGGGAGTGGGTGAGCAACTTTATTGCAACTCAGATATTGACATATATTGTCAGTGCATATTCATTTCAACAATAAGTCTATATTTCCTGTGGAACGGTTTGAATAAATTACACAGAAACTGATTTTGAAAGATACCTGGTAGTTCAATGCTCATTGTAGTTTTACATGATAGGCTTACCAGCCTCAGAGAAATCCACTAATAACACCAGTAGAAGATAACCAATAACTTGCATATCTGTGCTTGTTCACCAAAACCACACCTCCTGTGCTCTGTGTAGAAATGTCAGTTTTTATCATCTTGACAACTATTGAAAATTAAAAAATAAAAAACAGAAAATCACTTAATTGCATGCATAAAATTTCTGGTTGCCTATGAGAACCAAGTGACTGGCTAAATATATAAATGCATTACAGAGTTGTTTGTTTGTTTGTTTTGCAATGGATAGATTTTGATACCTCCTAATAGATTTCACATAAAGCATAGGGTTGTGAGATTTAATCAACTGCTTAAATTGACTTAACACACTTTTGATAACTTAAAAACTGTCGATAAAAGCTTCAGACTATTTTCAGGCAATACGTTTTGGGAGGAAAGTGTTTCAAAAACTGGATAGAACTTGCAACTTATAAGAAATTATTCTTTTGTATGTGAGGTAATGTTTTCAACATTATAAAAGAAAAAGAAGACACTTCCTCACTTGTGATGTTGTATTTAACCTCCCAAATCTTCACAAGTGTTGGATTAAAATTCTCAGAACGTTTAGGTCTGGGAAAGGTTGCTTTATTCATATGCAATCTGTTTTAGTTAAATTAATCATTCTCATATGCGATCTGTTTTACTTAAATTAATCATTCTCATACGCGATCTGTTTAGTTAAATTAATCATTCGGTCCAGATATCTGTATTTGAGTAATCTTGAGGTGAGGTGGGTTCTGGAAGGTTTTTCCACTATAGTATTGTATAGATTTTCAATATGCTTTTGAAAAATTCTATTTTCATTGATACTAAAGACAAGGAAACTAGATATTTTAATGCGAGGCTATAACATTTCCACCCAAATTAATTTAGTTTTCTTTAATTATGTGATGGTCTAATAATTGTTCCTATTTCATGTAAAATATCTAATTTTATAGAGCCAGTTTGATGTAGTAGGTTAAGGCAATTGGTTAGAAACCAGGAGACCATGAGTTCTAGTCCTAAAGGAGGCACAAAGACAGCTGAGTGACCTTGAGTCTCTCTCTCTCTCTCTCTCTCTCTCTCTCTCTCTCTCTCTCTCTCTCTCTCTCTCTCTCTCTCTCTCTCTCTCTCCCTCCCCTCCCCTCCCCACCCTCCCTCTCTACCCGAAGACAAGCCACATCCAAAAAACCTTGCCAAGAAAATTGCAGTGACTTGTTAAAGCAGTTGCCAGGAATCAAGACTTGACTCAAAGGAAATTTTTAAAAATGTATACCAATATGGAATTTTAGGCGCTCTAGAAATGTTTTACGCAATGTTTATATTTAGATGTACCAGGGTTTTACAAATACCCTGGTTTCAATCATTCAAAGTACAGTTGCAGTTATCATATGAATAATCGCAGCATATGTTGCAACTGAAGTGGCCTTTAATAGCAAGAAATGAACAATACATTAAATAAAGTTTCTTTATATCTGTTCTTCTATGGGAAATCTAATAATACTAATCCTAAATTATTCCTTTGCAAAGAAACATAATTAATTAGGTTTGCTAAAGGACATAAACCTGTACGTTAATTTTGCAAATTTTGTAATTCTGAACGACTGGGTACTATATTTTCTAATTGTAACCACAGAAGGTAAAAGAATTTGATACATGAGCAATCATGAAAATAACATGTAACAAATTAAGTTTTAGTTGTATGAATGGATCTCTCCCTTGCTCTCAATATCCAATTATAAGGTACTGTTGGCAAAATAAGAATATTTCTATGTTTCATATTCAGAGTTCCTGTCTTCATCCTGGTTTACCAATTTTATGGTAGTTTCAGTTAAGCTGACAGAAACATCCTTGAAGTAGACAAGATGTGTTTTCTTATTGGAACAGTGTTTGGTCAGCAGGGAATTTTATCTGTAGAGAAACATGTTTTATTGAATGCATAAAGGCTAGAAGGGTAGGCTCTGCAAAAAAAAAAGCTCTTAAAACTAATAATGACTATGTTTAGAAGAGATTCTAAATCTATTATATAAATAGATTTAGAATAAATATATTATGTAAAGATTTATTTTGAATACTTGGGAATTGATTTTCTCTCTTAAGTAATTTCATTTCTGCATCTGACCAACCATATGAATAATCTAGTTTGAAAATCAAATTTTCATTTGTTAGGCACTATTATGCCCTTTGCCACATCTAAAGCTGCTGGAATTGTCTGAATCATTTTTGGGGTGCTTAAAGGTTTATCTCAATTTGATGCACCACTATGCAGGCTAGATATGACCACTTCAAAGACCATTGTCTGAATTTATTTGTGCATGCATGAAAGGCACTTTCACTTTTTCTAGTAAACTCTAACTAAAGTATATAAACATACACAAACCCAGATCTTTTTGACTATTCCAAATGTGCTTAGTGGAATCCATAAGGAGCCTTTGAAAAGGGAAACTCCCTGGAAATCAATGGAATGTCATATTTCACATGTATTTAAGTCTTGCTAATTACATTAAAATTAGACTCACTTTAACTTTACAGATAAAGTAATGCTCACTAGATTAAGTCCAACTATATTAACATTTTTGCTGCTGATGTTAACAGTGTATAATTCCCTCTTACGGATTTTGGTCTTTTGGCATGCACTGAACTGGGGTCGCTCATCAGTATGCCAAAGGTACTTAATGAAATTAAGGAAAGGATGAATAACTGGGATTCCATTTTTGGCTTTGGTACAGAACTTCTAAGGCTCGAGCTCTTTTCCTCTTTTTTTTTTTTTTCTCCAGAGGCAAAGCCAGATAATGAACTGGTTTGTATGCTTAATACAGCAGCATTCATCAAATTCTACCTATAACATAAACACGTAAAGCAAAGAAAAGCTGAAGTAAAATCAGAATCACAGCTTCGCTTAGTGACTGCTTTACTTAGTGACTTTACTGTGAGTTGCTAAACAAGAATTTCCTCTGAAAAGAGAGAGCCAGTTTGGTCTAGTAGTTAAGCACCAGGATAGAAAGCATGAGACCCTTAATTCAAATCCCGCCATAGCCAGGAAAGCCAGCTGGATGACCTTGGGCCAGTCTCTCTTTCTTTCAGCCCAACTTGCCTCCCAGGGTGGTTTTTTTATTATTATTATTGAAAATTTTTAAGTTTTACAAAAAAAATTCCCTTCCCCAAACCCTCCCAACCCTCCCCTACCCTCCCCCGACCTTCCCAGAGCTGAATACAGGCTTAATTTAAAAAATTTTAAGAAAATCTTAAGACACATATAAACCATAAACAAATCTAAATACATTAATTAAACAAATTATAAGATAATTAACAACAATATATAAAAAAAATACAAGAAGAAAGAAAAAAGAAACAGAAAAAGAAAAAATCAAATAAAAAAAGAAAAATTAAAAAATTAAAAAAGTGTCTATAAATTATCTTAAATTTTAAGTATAAATTATTTGAAAACTAAATAATATTTTTTTATATCCAACTTATATTGTATAAAATCTATCCATTTTTTCCATACCAGGAGGTACTTCTCTTGCGATTGATCTTTCAAGAAAGCCGAAATCTTTGCCATTTCCGCCAAATAAGAAACTTTAAGAAACCACTCTTGCAAAGTAGGCAAAGATTCCTTCTTCCAACATTGCCCTATTAACAACCTGGCCGCTGTGATTAAATTTAACATCAATATAATCTCTTTACTATCACAATCAGAAACAATACCTAACAAAAACAATTGTGGAGTAAATTTTATCTTTCTTTGCCTCCCAGGGTTGTTGTTATGGGGAAAAAAGGAGGAGAGAAGTGTATTGGATATGTTCGCCGCCTTGTAAATAATAAAGACAGGATAGGTAGGTAGGTAGATAATACATACACACTGTACATATAAAGCAAGCAATACTATTTATATTATACAACTGATTATAGAACCAAATGCTATCTTCAGCACTGTTAGCTCAGGTAATGTGGTGTGAAGTGATTCTTGAGAGATATCCACAGCCCAATAGAGTATAATGTATATGTGTGTGCTTTCAGGTGATTCTTGACTCCTCAAAATCATACAGTTTTTTCAGCAACCTTTTTGGGAAGTGGTTTGCCATTGCCTTCTTCCTTAAGCTAAGATATAGTGACTTGCCCGAGGTCACCCAGATGGCTTTGTGCCTAAGAAGGGACTAGAACTCACAGGCTGCTCTTTTCTAGATCGGTGCCTTAATCATCAAACAAAAGTGGCTCTCATTTCACGTACCTTTCCAGGTTTCAGTGTTTATGGTTACAATAGATGAGAAATCTGGAAAGTGGAGACCAACACATCTGAAAGCAGTTCATTGGAGAAGGTGTATCTTTCCTACTATTTACCCACATTTCATAATTTCAGTGCTTTTATAAAACAACATGCCTTATACACAACCTTAGTAAAGCTGAAACACAGTGTAGGATCCTTTTTTTGTGTCAGACAATTTCCTCTCTGACTGTTTCATTTTACTGTTGTCTGTAATTGTGTAAACGTTTCTTCACAATATCCATGTGTCCTCCACAATATTTATAAAAATTCTGAAGTGACAAAAATAGATGCTTTATTATATTCACCTTCTCGCTGAGAGGAAAAGTTACCATCTCACCATTCATTAACTTAACTGATCCATTTTATTTTCCCTGATCTTTTTCATTCGTTTAAGCTTTGTAAAATACTGCATCAAAAATGACAAGACTAGCTGATAGATTTGCTATTGATAGAACTGTTTATAGAAACTATAACCTGCACATTAGTAAACTGACAGTACTGCAGTATCTGCCAGAACTGTAGCATATATCAAAGAAGCAAAAACTGGGTGAAATTGTTGAGTGATTATATTCTCATATCTATAGCTATGTCTATATCTATATCTATCTATCTATCTATCTATCTATCTATCTATCTATCTATCTATCTATCTATCGATCTATCTATGAATATAATTTAATCTGAAGTAGTTTATGCTAAACAACTCAATTTAATTTTCATTTTATCTTATTCCATGCATTCTATCTCAAGGCTAAAAAAAATAACAAAAGTGAAATTGTACAGTGAATCTGCACAGAGTTTAAAAACATGATGTCATATATCATAAGAGAATTTTGACCACCCTGAGTTTGAGTTGAACAATAATTCCTTTCTTTGAACCTGCATTCCTAAAGCAAATGTAGCTATTTGGGGTGTGCCCCTTGCAGACAATACAAGTTGAAAGAAAGGCTGTCATATTTTAAGGAAAAAAGGGAAACGGCAGCAATGATTCAGGGAATCTTTCACTGTCTCTTCCAACACATTTACAGGAGGCATCGAGTTACTAAGACTTGCTATTTTCAAGTAACGAAAAAGAGACAGTGTGGTGGGGGTCTCCTGTGCATAAGTCTTGAAGTTCATAGGGGAGCTGACCTGACTTATCCAGCTGTTGTTTTGCTTGTTTAATTGACTGTTGCCTGAGCAGGTGCTGAGGCAGAATGAGGCTGTTTGAGATAACTTACATACCTTTTTTCCACAGTTCAAGGAGCAAAAAAAGGGGGGAAATGTTAGGTACATATTTTCTGCAGGCAGTCACTGTAGATGCCAGGAGTGAAGGGGCAGGAGGGTGTTGGAATGCTACGCTTTTTTATTTTATTTATTTTTATTTAATTTGAGAACTTTGCACATTTCCAGAACTTGATTAAAAGCCACTACATTGTCATTGTGAAAACTGCTATTTGTCTGGCATATTTGCTGCTAATATTTCTAAATGAAGATGAACTGAAGAAGCTTCTTGAATGAGAAGCAAAATGTTTTCAAAGAAAAAAAAACCCAAGAAAGTCCAACTGCCTTTTGGAAAAGCAACTTTGGGACAACCATGACCTGGATGATTGAGAATATCCATAGACTAATATTTCTAAATGTACACACAAAGATGATAACAAAGGATATCATTTTAAAATTATTGTATTTTTGAATACATCATCTGGTACATAAATTAACATCACAAGGATGACTAATAAAGTAGGGAAATATAATAGAAATGTTAAAAATTAAATCAATAACAGAAGGTATACAAACTAACCAATATGCAAATAAAAATATTAGGAAATTAGAAATATTAAAATTATAAGTGCTTCAAACCAGTGTGCAAAAGTAGTTTTAGTGGAGGCTAAATAACAATAGCATTGAAGTTGTCATGTAGCATTCTTAGAGGAAGAAAGAAAATACCATGAGAAGATTCACTCCAGTTCCTTCCTTTTCCTCTTTCCCAAAACAACACTTCAAACAAATATTGAGTCTTTCTAGAACAGTGGTTCTCAACCTGTGGGTCGGGACCCCATTTGGGGTCGAACGACCATTTCACGGGGGTCGCCAAACAAGGCTGTCCGCCATTTTCCCCCCTTTTCTTTGGCCACGCCCCTGGCACCCAGTGATGTATAAGTGGTTGGGGGTCACCACAACATGGGGAACTGTATTATGGGGTCGCGGCATTAGAAAGGTTGAGAACCACTCCTCTAGAAATAAAGCTCATTTCATTCATTTTCACTTTTTAACATAAAGAGTGTTCTTGATATTATATGGCTTCATCAAAGGGCTGCATGAAAATAAACAAGAAGAGCTTCTGTTGGTCACTGTGAAGTCTGCCTTCTCTGGATTAAAATTGTTGGCTCTAAAAAAATGGTGTTTTTGTTGTTGCAGCAGGTGTTGTTTTGGGATTGTTTTCTATTGGGGGAGGGTGCCTTTTATAGTTTGCCCTTGCCTGCAAGGGTTGAAAGAGTATGAGTGGTCCAATGTCACAGAGCTGGTTATGTGTCTAAGGTGGAACTGGAAGTCACAGTCTCCTGGTTTCTAACCTGGTCCCTTAACCATTATACCAAACTGGCTGTCTGAGAAATACTTGCAGTCAGTAATTCTGGTTTATAATACGGGAAAGCTTCTTGGTTCTAATCATTTCCAGGAAGTTCAGGTGATAATCCCAACAAACAGAATGTTTACATAAATGTATATTGTCAGTACAACATTTCCTGACTCTTAACAGGTTTGGTAATGTTTATAGTTTTGTCACATCACATTTAGACTACTACTGTTTGCTGTGTGTACAGAATCTGTCAGAATCTTCATCTGATGCAAAATCACTTTACTCCTACTTTGATGGATTTACACTTGTCGGTAATTGTTCATTTTAAGCTTAAAAACTGAAAATGTCTGGGTCTTGTTATGAATCAATGCAAGGCTTCATATCTGCAGGAAATACCCTTCTGAAAATGGCATGAATAGCCCTGTTTCTTAAGCACAGAAAACACTCTTTCTTTGATGTTGTTCTCTAGCTGGAAAATAACCCCTTCATAATCTTTGTCTGCTTTTAGAAAATGTGTCAACACCCCTCTCCCTCTCTCTCTCTCTCTCTCTCTCTCTCTCTCTCTCTCTCTCTCTCTCTCTCTCTCTCTCTCTCTCTCTCTCTTTTGGATATTATGTCCTTATTGATGTTTGCAATGTTTTAGGATGCTTCTTTGGATGGGGTGGGGAATTTCTGTACATTGCACCTGTACATTTCTTTGATATATGTGTGGGTTTGGTTTGGTTTACAGAAAGACAGTATAAAATATTTATAAGAAATTCAGCCAGCCTAGTCTTAAAATTAAATTATTTCATTAAGTAAAATAAAATAAAGATTCCTTTGCAATTCACAGGATTTGTCTTTGGATCCCAAATATTCAGTCTGCAAAAGGAAGCAGAGCTCCTTTAATGTAGATTATATTGGGTACTAAAAGGGCTTTTTTGGCACAATTTCTCCTACCTTTAGTAAAAACTATTTCTGTGGAGAGAAAACATAGGAGTAAAGCTTTTGCAGTAGTGTTTGTCACTGAGACAAGTCAAACTCCTGACGTCGCATGACGTATCGGAACTTTTTCCCCCATTGCCAGCAATGGGGTGGGCGCGGTTTCCTCGTGACACGTCCGGCCCGTGGGCCAGCAGTTTGACACCCAAAATTTCCCTATTCTTTTCCTGCAATAGATAAAATTAAGCAGCATTTCAGCTTTGTGGTCTAATGGCTAGTAAGAAAAAAATAGAGAGAATATCTTTGTAAAACACAGTATTTGTTTTTCTAAATATAGACTTTGATGTATGCCTCCCATGTAGTGCTTTTTAAAGAAATGCTCTGAATCTTTGGAGTTGTGAATGTCACAGCTCTAATGATCCAGAGCATTTTTATTTTGAAAAGAGCTGTGAACTGATAGAATGACTGGATTGCTCTAAAAAACTGAATTCCACTGACTGCTTTCCCGTTTCTTCTCTAGTATAGTCACTAATCATTACAAGATGAACTAGATTAATGGTATGAAATTGGATGGCCTCAGCCATTCACACTCTGTTTCAAGCACAGCTTATAGCTCTTTAAGAGGAATCATTTTTAAAAAGATAGTTTTGAAAGTGAAATTGCTATGAAACATAAATATCACCATGTTGCCTGAAATCTATCACTTTAAATATGCTACTCCAATTGTGTTACACCATCTATGGTTATTTCTTTATTTCTGAGTTCAGTTTAAAAACTGCAACAAACAATTGAGTGCACAACAGTTCAGAAATCAGTTTGTTCCCTATATAGTAGGTGTGTCCAACCCATGGCCCACAGGCAGCATATGGCCCTGGACAACTTGCGGCCTTACAAGATCATAAACTTTTAGCATTATATGATTTATGTACATTAACTATATTTTATATGCTACCCAAGACAATTCCTTTTCACTCAGTCTGGCCCAGGAAGTCAAAAGGTTGGACACCCATGCTATATACTTAAGGTATATAAGTATTTGCTTCAGAGAGCTTTTTTCAGTAAACACTCAAGTATAGTGGTTGGTACAAAAATCAAGATTTTAAAGTGGAATGAAACTTAACGTGGAATTTGGAGTGCATCTTTTAATAATAAGACTCAGAATTTTTTTGAGGGGGGGTAACATATTTGGAATTTTGAGGACATGGTCAGCACATGGTTACAGAATGGTTAGCTCTTGACTTATCTACCAAAGTTTCTGTTCGCCTGGTTATGTTTCAGAAGAGTGAAGCTTTATAGCTTTCTCTATAAAACATTGCCATCTTATGGGACCAAGAAAGTGAGTTGCAGTTGCAGCTCTCACTGTTTGGAACAACCTCTAAAGAACATGGATGGTGCCCATTCTCCTCAAGTTCTAGAAAGCCCTTAAGATCTAACCATCTGGATTGTTTTGTGCTATTAACTGTTTATTGTTTCTTTGAAATTTGTAAGCTGCCCAGAATCTACCGGAATGGGCAGCCATAATAAATTTGCATGATGATGATGATGGGGAGCAGAAGATTGTCCATTTCTGGAATGGCTTTCAATGGGGGCATTGTGAGTCACCACTACCCCTGCCTATTTATCATAAAGCAAGCCAGTGCACATTCTTCTGGTCACCCTAACTCCCATAGGTGCTACAGTATTCTTTTTTTTTCAAGCATTTTTAGTAATGTATTTTTATGTCAACTGTGCACATTACTAAAGTTAAATGGCTTCTTTGCATTAATATTTTTATATTTACATTTTATGTTATTTTTCATGCTGCTCACTGAAATGTTTTCCTCTTTTTATATTTTCTCATATTTATTTTTTTATTTGCTTAATATTTTAATTCACCCAACATATTTATTGGGTGTATTAAAATTACAATAAATAAAATAATGCTTAGTACTCCACTGCTTATGAAGTCACCCCAGTCTAATGCTGCTGTACGGTACCAATGTTTGAAGTTGAGGGAGCTTGTTAATTAGGCTTTTTTGATTTATTTATTGAATTGTTTCTTTATGTCTTATACATCCCTTGAGACATGAAACGTTTACAGAAAAGAAGAGTATAAAATTAGAAGAACCAAAAAAGCATGGCCCAAATTCAGTAAGTGAATGGTTAGATCTGGAAATAGACAAATAGACAAATGAAACTGTTCCAATGTTCTGCTGCCATATTCTGTATTGCTGGGATTGTAAGTAAGCAGACTCAGAGGAAGGCAGCTGAAGTGTCTTTCCTCTTGAGCAAAACATCCCGGGATCCAAGGCACTTCAGTGCATTGGTCAATACATATCACTATCCAAAGATCTCCTTTAAGGCCATTAAAATTTCAAAATACTATCTTTTTGCTTTCAATACCGCCTTGTGTAAGAATGGTCTTTTGATTGCAAAGAGCAAAGTTTAGAATGACTGTGAAAACTGTTTCAGGTGAAAAGAAGTTTCTTTACTGACACTTTTATGAGAACTTTATCAGTTTCAGTGTATATCCAAATATTTACAATGGTTTGCCTGGGTGGAAAGTACACTTGAAATCTCAAACTTGTACAGCCATAGAATTAATGCTAAAGACTGTCTGGAGTACAAAGGTTATAACTATGTATTTAAAAGTCTGCAAAATAGAAGGCCAGATGCCATAATACAAAGTTGTCAGATTCACAGTAGCATTAAAACTACTATGCCAATATTGATAATTTATATATTATGTTGTATGTATATTATAACTTATATAGAAGATGTTTAACAGCCATATCAGTTCCCAGTGTAACAGGTTTTGCTAGAGAGATTACACATGTAATATTTTTTCCTTGCCAAAAATTATTTTTTTAAAAAAATCTATTATGAAGATAATATTTGCTAGTCTAATTTTATATGCTGCATTATTACATGTGTATCCGACTTTCTCATAACTGACTACAGAGCGAAGGCTTTCTGTGGCAAAAGTATTTGTGAGATAGTCCACATGAAAAGTTACTTTAGAACGGAAAACCCATGTGGGTTGGGGGTTTTTTACAGAAAAGATTCATTCTGTTTTGAGAATGATATTCTAGTGTACTTTTGCTTTTAGTTTTGGTTAAAAGTTCACTTTTTTCCCACTTTCAAGTCCTAAGTAAACTATTGGCCAGCCAACCAATTCTTAAGGGGCCACTTCATGTCAGCCAGAGACTGTTGCCAATATGTTTGCCAAGTGAGGCAATAATTTATTGATTAAACAGTTCACTCCAGGGTTTAGAGAAAAAACTGTGGACATTTAACCAATTGAACAATTTATTGCTGTAATTGAAGGGCTTAGTTTGTGTTTATTAACTGTCATTTTAGCTGTGTTTATTAACCTGTCATAAGACTAACCCTTGGGCTCTGACTTTCAGTTTTTACATGTTCCATGAATGGTAGTGATACTTCAGTTGTTAGTAGCCAAGGTCATGAATTTACTTAATCCTGTTTTTCAAATTCAGTATAACTGATGACCTCTATTTCCATTCAAGACAATTATACAAATATAATAACATATGTGTACAATTCAAGAAAGACACTTTTCTCTTGATCAAGAGCTCTTTGACAATTAATATAAACCATAATCTCTCACAGCACAATATACTTTTCTTCATATAAGATTTGTTCATGCTCCTATTAAAATTGATATCATGATAATGGCATTTTGTATAACAGAAGTCCAGTGAACTGTCTCAGACATGCATTACCTCTAACACAAATCTATTCACACAATGAGTGCTGGTAATAATAGTGTTATTTTCCCCCTTCCAAATGAAAGTCATTCATCTAGAACTAATTGGCCATTTTTAAAGTATATTTATCATGAAAATTAGTCTATCCTTGGCAGACGTGAAAACTGTTTACTTTTAGTCCATTCAGTAGGTACCAAATCTGGACAATAAGGGAGCAATCCATGTCATTTATCCTTTTAAATTCCCACGTGATTCAAAGCTGTACAGCCAATGCTGATCTGGATTGTTTATTCATAAAATCATTACAGCAAAAGGCTTCTTTGAATTTAATGATGCATCCTTAGGATTTCCTGGTCCTCTTGTATACCAAAGTTCTAAATTGGAATAGCCAACTTGTCATATGTGAAATTTTTGAGACAAGGCCAGGGAAATATTCTCAGAATGGGTGTCATGAGACTTCTTGGAACTACAACTTTCCATTTACCGAAAGGCATCCTAATAGCATTGTCTCCCATCATTTCTCACCCCTGGCCGTTCTCCAATAATTTTATCAGAAAAATTAACTTCATGTGCACATTCAGGCCCTAGATTGAAGCTCTTTTAAATATGGAAATAAAAGTTCACTACAGAGCCTAATTTCAAAGTCTGTTTGATTCAGGGAACATCAAGTTAGGATTAGGGACAACAAATTTTGTCAGAGTGTGACAGACAAAACGGTGATTCAAGATTAGTAATTCTAATAAACTGCATTCAGTTAAATACAGTTAATATTATTTGCCATATGTGTTTTATTTCTTCTTTCACATTAAAAATTATAATTTACTGCAACTTGGAAGAATTCCTAAGGGCCATGTGGAAGGCTTTTAGGGACCTCCATGGCAGTGGAGCTTCATGCTTGCCTTCTAATTTGGCAGCTTTGATTGTGCCTGACTCACAATCTTGACCCACAAGATCAGAAAGTGTTCCATGTGAATAATGTTAGAAATACACAGAGACAGTGTTTCTTACTAGCTTTACCATTGTCTTCTTTCTCTTCTGATTTTCCTGCCTTTTTCTAGTAATATGAGCATTGGCTTTCAGAAATAGGCAGTGCTTTTTTCCTAAAAAAAAAAAAAAAGTGCCGGAATTCACACACGTCATACAAGCCGCCTTGCCTACCCTACAAGGTTCCATCCAAAAAAGGTGCTGGAACTCTGTTCTGGGCATTCTATGAGAAAAAAAGCCCTGGAAATAGGCTTAATTTTCAGTTTATGTGAAGTGCTTAATTTATTTTCAGTGCTTACATAATATAAGCACTCAATGTATAATACCCTCATATCATCATTGAATTTACTTTTGGAAAGAAAAAGTATGAATACAGACACAATAATATTGCTGGGATAAGACAACATGTCTGACTTCAATTAAACTAGTTATATGGTGAAAGAGTGGCAAGCAAATAGCTTAGGACATTGTAATATGATACTTATGTATGTCTGTTTTTATTCATTTGTTCAGAATACCTATCCAATAGAAGCTAAATTATGTAGATAGGTGAGAAAGGCTACAAGACACAAAGGATAGGAATCAAGTCAGCGACCTCAATAATTGGAATTAAACAGATAACTAGTTGAGTTTTCTCAAAAAGCCAAACTGAATTGGACATTGTTACATCAATACATAGATGGAATTTGGCAGGAAACAGCAGTTTTATAAACTGAACCAGTGAACCAAAAAACAACACACAATATTTGTATTTTTCCGAAGTCAAGTAGACTTGAAAGAAACATGTTGAAGTTATAATACAAGACATTAAGAAAAGCATAAAAATTTAAACCTAGCCTTTTCTAAGAACATGCTTAATAAATGTAGCTAATAATAATTTCATAGACTATTTAACTCAAATAGAATTATATCTCAATAATTACAACCATCCTGGTAAGGAGCCATTATTAAAAAGCAATACTCAAACCTATTTTTAAGGCACTAAGCCATGTTTTATCTAGTCAACCCATCCTTTCTTCAGGTGCATTCTTATTTGTAAGCGTTACATCATAAAATGCTTTTGGGTCAAGTTATTTCTATAAATTAATTAAATTTGTATTCCATCCTTTTTACCAAGAAGAGCAAGAATACTTAATCATATGAAGCAGGTTGGAATAAGTATTAAAAGCAGCTTTATAATACAAATAGCAGTAGCCAAGGAAACCAATAATGAGTAATAATACTGCAGACAAACATTCACATTTTTAAGCTTCTATCTCTGATCTGGCCTTTTTTGATGCTATTTCAGTTGCAATCATGTTGGTTGGCTAACTATTCATTGGTTGCATCATAAACTCTGAGATTTCTGTATCAGAAATGGATAAACATGATGATTTATAAAATCTTCTCTATTTCAATTATTCTGTTACCACAAATTTCTGAATTTTATCATGGAAACTATAGTATACAACAATTTATAATAAAAAAAACCTTTATTGGTATTGCTTGTAAATGTTGTAAAATGAAGGAAAGTGGAGAAGAAATAATAACATCCTTCTGTCCTGAAATTGGAAAGTTGGAGGAAATGACAGCAAATGAAGATGGATGGAACCCTAAAAGGGTGAATGAGGTTCTCCTGAATAGAGACAGGATGGAATTTTGACTCCTGGGTCACTTTAGATTTTGCTGTCTCTAAAAGAACATTTTCAGAGGACACCACTTCCTGATGGAGATTGAGGCAGATTTGAAGACCTTTAAAACTTAGTTTGTAGGTTATTCAGAGGTCAGTGTAAATTGAACTCACCATTTTTGATTGACAGTGAGAGGCAGAAAGCATTTGGGAATGTGTTTATTATGAATCATGCTGTTTTGTAAAATTAGTTAGGATACAATTGAAAAGCCTTTAAATGGGTAGATAATTATCTCCAAAGGTTTAACTCCAAGGATTAAAGGAAATTGTACCACTTAGATCACTTGAAAGAAGCATAACTACAGTCTTATTTTCTGCAATTGTGGTATAGAATACAATATTTATGGTTATTAATTACATGAAATAAGATGGCATCATGGGGGGAAATTATTGATGGAATGGGGATCAAAACTCTACAGTTTCCTTTTCCATCCTGCAACTCTCAAAAACTTAAGGCAACATGGTCCTGGGCCATGTTCACTAGGACTTTGACAAATTGTTCTCCCAATGCATCTAAGAGTCATTACAGTTTCTCAAGACAAGCTCTCTGTTACTTGAAATCTTCCTAAATAGAAACATCTGTTTCGTGTTAACACTTCTATTGTAAACATAGTTACTGAAAAGTAAATTACACTTTTCACTAAGATATACATTCATTTTATATAGTGAACGTACATCAAGATGTATAAAACTACTATGCTTTCCCAGTGTTTCTTTTTGTTCTAAACAAGCTTGGTAATTGCTCATCTCTACATTATAAATATGGATTTGTATCATTATATGCAAAATGGGACATTTGGATGCCTCAGAATGGATCTTTGATAGTTCTGTTATAATGAATGTAATACATTACCTTTAGCAATATTTATTACAGTGTGTCCTTTAGCTGAACCAAAGGCTTTAGCAAGGAATATGGAGCAGATTTTATGTGCCTTCCTTGTCTCATTTACTCTTAGTTATCTCTCCCTCCCCTAAGATTGTGGAGGCATGAAATTAAAAATTGTAGTCTAATTTTTATCAGACTATTTTATCAAATAGTCTGATAAAGTTCAGTGTGTTGGGTTGAATAGAATGTCACAGAGCTGAAAGGATTTTGAAAACAGCATTTAACCTCCGCCGGGGACTTGTCTAAAAAGAAAAAGTGTGTGATTGTTTCCCTCCGGAAGCCATGCCCAGGTGGTGAAAATTAAGTATTGTTGTTCAGATAAGGTCTGAAAGCATTTTCCTGAATGTCGTCTTTGCCCTTCTGTTAAATGATCTGTATGAATGCCGACCTGCGAACAGACATAGTGCAGGCCTATTGACAGTGTTAGAGATGGAGTTGTAGGGGACTTGAGTCTGTGTTTTAGATACAAGTCATTTCACATCTCTCAGCAGAAGCTGTAACTCATGAAACAGAGGCCAGAAGAGGCATGAATAAGGAATTGCAACAGCACAATTGCTTTGTAGTGTATGTGAAAGGATGCCTTACCCTTGAATTTCTTTCAGTCTAACTTCTGTATGAGCTATGGATAATATGTAGTGGAAAATGTCACATACCTTGGGTTTTAGTATAAATCATCACATAGTTTGCTGTTTATTTTTTATAATCATTTTGATTCAGCACCAATGTACAAAAATGCCTTTTCTACCATTTCTATTTTCTTTTAATAACTTTCACATGAAGAATTATCTTGTTCAAATAAATGTTCTCCTAACACCATTTTCCTTATATCCTAAATAATGATACAGATTTGGTTATTTTGAACAATTGAAAAGAATACAAGAATATATTCATTTGAAACCTTAGAGAATTTTTGTTTAGCTACACCAGTTCCAGACCCAGGATAAAATTAGCTTCTTTATAACCCAGGAACAATTCTTTTAAGAGCTTAACATCAACTGAAATGCTGCCCAAGATAATTTTCTTTCCACCAAATCTTGGTAGATACAACTTTTCATTTTACTCAATGGCAGACTGAGTGACATATACACACACCTCTGTGACAGAATAAAGAAGGGTTAACTTCTTAGGAAAACACTAGAAACAACTGAATTCCCATTCTTTGTTACCTTCTAGTATCAACCACAAGAGCTAGATATCTGCCTAATGGTAGAGATAGAATTTCAATTTCAGTGACTTTGTATCTATTTGCACTTTTGATAACCTTGTGAAATCTGTATTTTCGAAGTACCTCAGATTCTTCTTTCATCACCTGTGTGAAAAAAATTATAGGTATACTTCAGTGGTTTCGTCATTATATAAATATTCTCTTATTTCTTCTTTCTTTATGCATCTCTATTGATACATACCAGATTAGCCAAAACATTTAAAAAGTCAAAAACAATATCCTCAATTATTTAAATAGAAGTGATTATTTTTAATATTCTGGATTATTACTCAATATTATCAACTGGTAATATGTTGTTGTTGATGATTATGATGATATATCAACGAGCTGTTTTTGACTCCTAGCGACCCCATAGATAGATGCTCTTCATTGGTGAGGATTATTATAAATGATTATAATAATGTTCTACATTTAGGCAAGAAAAACCAAATGCACAGGTATAGTATAGGAGGTACCTTGCTCAATAGTAGTAACTGTGAGAGGGACCTCAGAGTCCTAGTGTACAATCATTTAAATATGAGCCAGCAGTTTGCTGCAGCTGCCAAAAAAGCTAACATAGTGCTAGGCTGCATTAACAGAGGCATAGAATCAAGATCATGTGAAGTGTTAATACCACTTTACAATGCCTTGGTAAGACCACACTTGGAATACTGCATCCAGTTTTGGTCACCACGATGTAAAAAAGATGTTTAGAGTCTAGAAAGAGTACAAAGAAAAGCAACAAAGATGATCAGGGGACTGGAGGCTAAAACATATAAAGAACGGTTGCTGGAATTGGGTAAGTCTAGTTTAATGAAGAGAAGGACGAGGGGGGACATGATAGCAGTATTCCAATATCTCAGGGGCTGCCACAAAGAAGAGGGAGTCAAGCTATTTTCCAAGGCACCTGAAGGCAGGACAAGAAGCAATGGATGGAAACTAAGCAAGGAGAGAAGCAACCTAGAACTAAGGAGAAACTTCCTGACAGTTAGAACAATTAACCAGTGGAACAACCTGCCTCCAGAAGTGGTGAATGCTCCAACACTGGAAGTTTTTAAGAAGAGACTGGACAGCCATTTGTCCGAAATGGGATAGGGTTTCCTGTCTGAGCAGGGGGTTGGACTAGATGACCTCCAAGGTCCCTTCCAGCTTTACTATTGTTATTATTGTTATCATGTTTGTTATATTTGTTATAATAAAATAAGTTATTAAGCCTTAATACAAGAAGCTGAAAAAAATAATCTCTTGATTCTGCATTTTTGAGCTTCAACAATCAAATACTTGTCCTGATAATCCTAATAAGATTGACTTCCCAAATTCCTTGGATTTGTAATTTGTAAGTTCTTTTTCCACTGGAACTTGCAAGTAGATTTTCCTGCAAGCAGCTTTTCAGGTTTATAAACTGCAATACCCTGAGTCTAGCAATAAACGTCCAATAGGTGACTTAATACAACATTATAGGAAGGGAGCTGTTTACTTAAGAGAGTTCAGTGTATCAGATGCTAAGGGGACAAGGATGGAGAAGAGACCTTTCAATTAATAGGCTGTGTGGCCTGATTGAAAAACTGCCCTGTGGCTAACAAAGCTTTGTCTGTAGTATCAGCTTGCTCCTCATCCAGTAGAGCAAATCGAGGGATTCTCTAGTTGGTCATTAATGGCTTCGTCATCGGGTGGGGGTTGTTCTTAAAAGGGGGCTTTGTCTTATCCCTGCTGTTTAAGCCCCCTCTGAGCACTCTTCACCTGTCATATCTGTCATACATTTAATTCATCACGCTCCCTGGTCAAAAGCTATACTGATAGTATCAAAGGGAAAGGAGGGGGTTCTTATAACTTTAGCGATCAAAGGAGATTACCAAGCAAATAAGATTTTAATGAAGAAGCAGGTTTATAGAAAGACAATTTACGCCATTGTGATTCAGTAATGTCCATATTTTTAAACTCTCCACTTGCAGCCCTAATGTTATAAAATAAACCTTTTTTGTTGAACTTTTAGATATGAACTGTTTTGGTCCTTCCTACCTGACAGTTGCTTAAGGGAGTGATGTGGGTTTTGTTTATAGTTAAAAACACCTTTCAAATCCTGGTTTGAAATAAAATAAGGCTTGCATTACATAACTACTGAATATGAATTTAGTAAGCTAGTGGATATTTAGCTGTTTCTGATGCAAAGTTGACCAAGTCTTCATGTTTAGATTTTGTTATTATAGAGCTTGATATCTGAAACATACTACAGCGCAGGACCACAATTCAATGCCACACATCTGCTATAAATCTTTAGCAAGTCAATATATAGATATATTGCAGGATTACGTAACTTGAGTTACCACATCAATTTAAGCATAGACTGATATTATTTTCTTTCTTTCTTCATTTAACAGCTTAAACATGGACGATTAGCAACAGATGCTGGGGCTGTAAATCTGAATTCTTAGTCAGTCCTTAAAAACTTAAAAAGAGTCCGTTAGAGTTATGTAGCTATACAAATTTAAATAAATAAATAAATAACTCAATTAACTGCAAATCTATTAAACAAAAAACATAATCTGAGATTCAACTGTTATTAATATTACTATTCTCTGTTGCTGATGGATATGTCAGCAGTAGTATTGTGTGTTTTTTTTAATCTAAAAATATTATTTTGATAAGAACAATGAGTGATTCAATTATTTGATTGTTGAAAAGAAAGCAAATTAATACTAGCACTTATTTTGCATTAAGAGAGAATAATATTTAATTATTTTTTTTGTATTGTGCCTTTATTATTTTTATAAATAACTCAAGGCTGTAAACATCCAGCACGTTTTCCTTCTCCTACTTTCTCCATAACCACAATCCTGTGAGGTGAGTTGGGCTGAGAGTGAGTGAAAATAAGCAGAATTAATATGAAAAAACAATTTTAGATTCTGAAGTATACACCAGAGTCATAATTTAAAATCACCTAAAGCTATGAATCAGGTTTTTCTAAATACCAGTATTGTTGACTTATAACTGTGTTTTAAATAGCCTTATTCTAAATGATTTTTTAAAATACAGAATCGTGTATATCAGTGTTATTAGAAGTATAGAAAACCTGCTCATCCTCATTTGTCATTTTTCCTTACGATAAATCACATACAAATCACTGTGTGATGCAGTGCTGCTGAAATATTTCAAAGCACTAAGTCCATTCTGAAATCCCTAGCAAGACCTCTGTAAGCACTTCCCTGATTAGTGATATTTTTCTTGTAATGTAGACATAAAATAGGTTTAGAATAATGACAAATAATAGCAATACCAATAGCACTTAGACTTAAATACAGCTTCATAGTGCTTTTACAGCACTCTCTAAGCCATTTTACAGACTCAGCATATTGTTCCCAATTGCAGTACTGCATTCTAACCACTGCACCCACGGCTCATATAATATAATATGATGTAACATATATTAATGGAATAATATTTTTTTAAAAATTAAACCTGGTATATTACCGTGACATCCCTGTTATGAAGTATAAGATATCAATTGTTGATTGATACATTACAGTGCCCATCCTGCATTTTACAGACTACAATGGGTCAATGCGTGACTGTTGCATTTTATAATATGTACTTAAAACTAAGTGGCATAATAGTTTAACAGTTCTGGACAGCATGCAGACAAATATCCAGCAGCAGCATTGGCCCATCTACATCTGATAATTTAAATAATGTTTACTAGAAATAGATGCTATTTTAGCCATTCTAACACCCTTTTTTTCTCCAGTATTTTAAAGGTTACAGTGGGGTATACCCACCCTCTGAGAACACTAGAACTATGCCATAACTTATCAACTTGTCAGATATGTTGGATTTAAATTATCACAGTAGTAGTGTTTGGGGCTGATGGAAATTGAAATGCAACATATCTGGAGGCAATGAGTTAGTGAAGAATATGGCAAACTTCCATGGTGTGGCCGTTTTGTAAGCAAAATAAGTTATGCCTTTGAACAAAGTAGAAGTTATTGAGAAACCTCTGTTAAGCATTTTGGTTTGCCTTATTGAATAGTTTAATAATACTACAAATCATTCTGGTCATCATATAGAGCAGTGGTTCTCAACTTTCTAATGCCGCGACCCCATAATACAGTTCCCCATGTTGTGGTGACCCCCAACCACTTATACATCACTGGGTGCCAGGGGCATGGCCAAAGAAAAGGGGGAAAAAATGGCGGACAGCCTTGTTTGGCGACCCCCGTGAAATGGTCGTTCGACCCCAAATGGGGTCCCGACCCACAGGTTGAGAACCACTGATATAGAGCTTAGAAACATCAGAGGACAATGGAATTGCTACTGCTTCCTAGATTCTCTGAGTTTTAGAATTAGTTATCCAAACATTTTAGGGACTGCATTACAAATCTCTGTATTTTCTGAACTGGGTCTTACCATTTAGTGACAAATGCAGCCAGTTCTAGAAATGTCTTACTTCACTTCTTATATTGGTTATCCTTTAGCCAAAGTATATCTTGTTTCTTTTAGAGACTCCTAGAAGTCAGAATAAATATAAAAAGGATCCATGCACTCACTGTACTGAATTAAATGTAGCTGGTTAAAAGCTCCCCTGTTTAATGCTGTTGAAGCTTTCCGTTATCTTTGTAGATTTCTATTGTAGCACCATCTGTTGAACCAAACATCACCCTGGCTTCTCTAATTAAGCTGTCATTGACAGTCCAGAGTGCTACAAAACCTAATAGAAATATTTCTTAAGCTATTTTCTTTCTGTAACTTGGCAATAGAAATAGTGAAGAAATTGGAAATTCCATAAGAAGAAGCAGAACACACACTTAAGTCAAAAGACAGAAAAATGTACTAATTGTATAGAGTTAAGTTTATGATACAGCTATTTGGTGACAGTGTTTTTAAGTCTGGGTCAAGGGATTTTGTAGATGGTAAAAATACCTTTAAAATATGTCCCCATAAAATAAAGTGCAGTTAAGCTATCCTGTGCTTTTCTAGTTGTAAAGATTTTTTTACTGTGTTTTTTTTTTTCAGAAGAAACAGGGAAATTAAAACATTGCCTGAAGTGCTTTTTAAATTAAAAAAGCATAACTATATTGTAAATAGATTATTTAAATTTGCCTTATATGAAATAATATCACTATGCCAAAATAGAGAATGCCCAACTCTTCTTATGAGTTCTGTGTTTTTTCTGACAAAGCTGTTGTTTGATAGAGGGAGGGAGGGAGGGAGGGAAGGAGGGAGGGAGAAGGGAGAGCGAGAGAAGGAGAAAAGGAAAGCAAAGCAAAGCAAAAAAAAAAAAAGAACAGACTTTTCTGTGACGCGTGCCAAACACGTGGAAGGCAAATCCTCTAATACGTTCTATTCTTCCAGAATTCCTTGGCTGGTAGCCAAGCTAAATATTTCTCCAGGATAAAAAATGTACTGATGTACATAGCCCTCTGAAAGGAACACTGACTATACCAGAAGGGCTTTTCCAAGAAGAACAGGAGCCAAAGTATGTGTTGTCTTATCTATTTATTTATATTATTGAAAAGGAGCTTTACAGGACATGATTAGATTAACAGTGAGTCCAGGAGAAAGAGAAAAACAAACCGAGAAATACGTTTAGCGTCACCATCCCTTCTTTTTCTCATCTTCTTTTGGGATTTCCTGGCTGGACACCACCTTGAATCTATTGAATGTTCTTTAGGTAAATCAATTAAAAAGCTTTTAATATTTGGGGGACTGGAGCAGAACATATGGGCCATGATGCTGGTATCTTGTAGTGTTCATAGTTAATCAAAATGATTAATAGAGGTGTTATTTACCAATTGACAAAACTATAATTGAAAGCAGGGTCGGCTTTTATTTTAGCATGGTGTAATCCTTCTTGATCTTTTCATATTTAAGTAACCATTTCCTAAAATTAATGGAAGCCTTGAAAATTAATGAATAATAATCTTGTTTACCCAAAATATGTTTTTAAAATAATTGAAAATAGTGAGCAATATTCTATAAATAGGATGTTTTAATGAACTTCATAAAGAAGTCTGTGGTCTGTTCATATCACAGAGGTAGTCCTCAACTTACGACCACAATTGAGCCCAAAATTTCTGTTGCTAAGTGAAACATTTGTTAAGTGAGCTTTGCCCCATTTTATAACCTTTCTTGCCACAGTTGCTAAGTGAATCACTGCAGTTGTTAAGTTAGCAACACGGTGGTTAAGTGAATCTGCCTTCCCCATTGACTTTGCTTCTTAGTAAGTCACAAAAGGTGGATCACGTAATCCTGAGACACTGCAACTGTCATAAATATGAGTCAGTTGCCCAGTGTTGGAATTTTGATCATGCGACTATGGGGATGCCACAACGTTCCTAAGTGTGAAAAACAGTTACATTTCACTTTTTTTTCAGCCCGTTGTAGCTTCAAATGGTAACTAAATGAACTGTTGTAAGGCGAGGACAACCTGCATTCACAATACCAACTGGCACTAAGCTTGAGACTTGGCAATTACCACTACTGCGTTACTTTCTAACAGCTGAATGGGTAGATTGGCATTTTGTCTTTTGAGAAATTTATTGGGTCTCTTTCAAACCATTAGGGAACCAAGGTAATACTTAGTTCTCCTGGTGCTCTCCAACTATTAGCTCTACTACCATAGCCCGTGAGGCTATAACTGCAAGTAGCAAGTGCTGGGGAGCAGTGGTGGCAGAGAATCGGTTGCTCTATGGCAGGGTGTCAAACTCAATTTCATTGAGGGCCGCATCAGCATTGCGGTTGCCCTCAGGGGGCTGGCTGGGTGTGGCCAGGGTGGGTGTGGCCTATGGGTGGGCATGGATGGAGTGGGTGTGGCCTACTGGCTGGGCGCGGCCAGCTCTACATGGGTCGCGTCAAGGGTGCCTGTGGGGGCCTGGACAGAAGTGGGACAGATCTGAGGGTCTCTGGCAGAAGGGGGTGGGACCAGGGCAAATGCCAAGGCATGGTCCATTGGGGGAGCCTCAATGTTCCTCTCAGGCCATGTGGGGGGGGGGGTTGGTGATGCAGGCTGCCCGGAGCCGTGGGCAGCAGAGGTCAAATGCCCAGACTGGCCCTTGAGCACCCGCAGCACCAAGCCCAGCCCCACTTCCTCAAGGCTGCTGCTCAAGGTTCTCTAGGTTCCTCGCTGTTTCCAGACAGCCTTGTGGAGCCAAGACTGAATGCGTTTCAGCATAGATGGCCACCACAAAATTGTACATTGGCTCCCAGCCGGCCTGAGCCAGGGCCAAGGCAGCAGGGGCCGTTCCCTCACTGTTTCCAGGATGGCTTTGCGGGCCACATGAAACCACTTCACGGGCCGCATCCGGCCCCCAGGCCTTGTGTTTGACATGTCTGCTCTATGGCTGTTAGAGGAGAAAGTTGTATCAATCATTCACCCTCTCCCATTCCCTCCAGTCCCCTCCTGTAGCCTAGGGTCTCTAATGTAGTAGTGAGTACTTTTATCTGTGTTGAAGTAAAATTCTGTCAGCAGCTTTCTTCTTTACGTGAAAAGGAACAGGAATACTAGAGGCAGCCAAATATGTTTAGCCAATCCCAGTGTAGTGTATCTGCTGATGAAACAAGTGCTGCTTGAACATACGCATACTAGCTCTGCCAATTGGCTTGGGGCCCTTGATGGGTGCGCTTCACGCTGGAGGTGACTAGTGAATTAAGTAGAAGACACACACCCCTCCCATCCGGCTTGTGTACTGGTTCTTAGTTTCATCCAACTTCTGTTAATTTTAATATTTTAATGGTATTATCTTCTTCTTTTCATGGTGTGTTGTAAGCCTCCCAGAGTCACTCGATAGTGAGATGGGTAGCATATAAATTTAATAAATACTTAATGGCCCACAAGCACAAAATCCTGAGAACTATATGGGCACGACTTCATGGCCACTGGACATTTGACCAGCCTTTCTAGATTTCCCATTATGTACCGGATTCTGGACTATGCAACTATAAATATAATCAAGTTTCAAAAACTGCTCAAGGGCTCAAATTAGAGTTCATAATATTCCTTCTATTTTCTTTTTCCTCTACAACAAGCACCCTATGAGTTACATCCTACCAATTCTGAAGAAAAGTTTTATATTCCATCCTTAATGTCAAAGTTTCTGATTTAGAATTGTGAAAATTTGTAGGAAATTGGACTGTCATATTTTGTGCACAGCTATTATATGCATATTCTGTAGAGCTGACATCCATCAACAAGGCAGATGTTGTTCTGTTTCAATCTGTTCCTGATAAATCAGTTGTTCTTGGATATTACAACAATATAATAATGTTTGCACACAAAAAAAACAGAGATAATACAGATACACCCTAAGATAGATATCTCTGGCTTCCCTTCCTCCTCCATACAACACTCTATTTCAGTCTTGTAAGCATTTTGTATGATTCAGTCACGGATATCTTGCAAGCTAGTATCATGGACTTGTAAACATCTTACATTATGCACAGAAACCTCTCGAAGCCTGGCACTCCATAAGCGATTCCATCAACAGACACATCAACTTACAACCAGCCTATGAACCCATCAGAATCCAAAACTGCACAGCCAACCATAGACAGCATGACCCTCAACCAACCCACACAAGCCCCCCTCCCACCAGCAGTCACCTCCCAATGACCCTGACGTGATGTAACCGTCCTATCACAAGTCCTCTCACTGATGACTCATACCGGACCCATTACAAGACCCTCAATGACACAGCCACACCTGAAGCCCTTATAAGCAGAACACTGACACTGACATCCCCTAAACTCCGCTGAAGATGTTACCTAGCCTGGTTATGAAACGTTCGGAAATCAACCCACAAGCTCGGAGAACGAACCTTCACCCTCATCCTACAGCCAAGCTACAGATATTCACCATTATTGCAAACAGAAGCCTAAATCAAATCAATGGCACTTATTTACAGTCCATTTTTTACGTCTGTACTCACGTAGCATATTTTTTTCAATTTTTATTTTTTGCAATAACTAGAGTATCAACATGGATTTGCTAAACACCAATTACTATGCATAATACTACTGTTGTTGCCCTTCCAGGATAGCAAATGCTACTGATTTTATGCCATAAATAAATCTCTTTTTATTGAGGCATGTAACACATAAATTGTTGCTTTTAAAATCTCATTGGTGATTTGCCTTACTTTATGTTGACATTATTTTTTGTTTTGTTTTTTTTTAAAAACATGTTCAGTTGCCTATATATTTATTTATTTGTAAAATGTATTAGCCTCTCATCTTACCACAATGCATCTCTGTGAGGCTTATATAGGTTTGCTTGTACTAGTATTTTTAAAATTATTACTCCTTGTGAAAAAGAATTCTTCCCCTTTTTGTTGGATGACAGTTGCTTTCTATTAGTTCAATACTAGAAAATTTGAAATTGTGCATTTCTTATTAGTGCCAAAATACATTGAGCTTCTTATTGGTATTTTCTCATATGGCATTAGTTGCAAACTATCAGATAGTTAACAATTTCTCTCTCTCTCTCTCTCTCTCTCTCTCTCTCTCTCTCTCTCTCTCTCTGTGTGTGTGTGTGTGTGTGTTTGTGTGTAATACTAGTTATGCGTGAATAGAAAACTAATTCACCTGTTCTTTTCTATTATAAAATGACAAAATAAAAAAGAAAGAACATGGAAGGTATTTATGCTTTGAAATGTTACATGATGTTAGTCCATTTACAAGTTACGGCATTTATATACCGTACATGAATATTAAAAGGATACCTGCAGAATTTTCTTGCAGCATGATGTAATTGTGCTTTTTCTGAATACACACAAAAGCCATATATAATATATATGAAACATATCTTTAAAATGGAATGTGATTATTTTCAGGTCAAAAGGTACAAAAAAAAAAGTTTGCAGTGACCAAGGTGGTCCATTCCATTCTGTTTACTCAGTAAAAAGTATACAGTATGCTCAGTATACAGTAGTTGCATTTAAGAAGGACTGAAACTTTGTGTGCAGAGCATCCCAACTAAAACAAACAATAACAAATCAAAACAAGCCTAACACATCAACCACAGCTCCATTACCAATCAAAGTCAGATCTTCGGTGCTTTCCAGAACCCAAGGAGGGCAGGTACCATCCTATAATTTGGAGGGATGCCGTTCCAGAGGGTAGGGGCCACTACAGAGAAGGCACACTTTCTTAGTCCCATAATATAACGAGCAACATTTAATGGAAAGAGACGGGAGCATACCCATTCTGCCAGAATGTACTAGGCAGGCAGAAACAATTGGAGGTGGCCAGTCCCTCAGCTATCCAGGCCCTATGCCATAAAGGGATGTGCAGGTAATGACCAGTATCTTTAAATGTACCTGGAGCCCACTAGTTATAAAGTTTGTGTAACAGTGCTAATACATGGCATTCTAGGAGGTGCCCTTTACTGCTTGCACTGCTGCATTTTGTATCACCTATAGCAGTGTTTCTCAACCTTGACAATTTTAAGGCATTTGGACTTCAACTCCCAGAATTCCACAGCCAGCATTGCTGGCTGTGGAATTCTGGGAGTTGAAGTCCACATGCCTTAAAATTGTCAAGGTTGAGAAACACTGACCTATAGCTTTTGGATAGTCTTCAAAGCAAGCCCACTGTAGAGTACATTGTAGTAATCCAGTTGTGAGGTGACCAGGGCATGAGTAACTGTCTGGAGGGTTTCCTGGTTGAGGAAGAGGTGCAACTGGTGCACAAGATGAACTTGCGCAAAGACTCTCCAAGCCACAACTGCCACCCACTCATCAGAAAACAGATCAAGTCAAGAAGGACCCTCAAATTGCAAATCAGTCTAAAATGATGAAATGCTATCCCAACTCCAGCTATGGAACTGTCTCTGAGAGAGTAGTTCCAACGCATTTATATAAATTAATCCAACAGTAATTAATTTGCAAGTATGATGCAGTGTGCATATTTTCTTTGTTGTTTTTTTAAAAAATTAAATGTACTTGTCATTACATTTTGTTTAAGATTAAATGTAATTGCCATTTAATCTCACAACTGAATCTTTTCATATTTACTAAAAATGAAGTGTCAGAAATTGATCAAATTTTTACTGATGAAAGATTTAAAAAACAAACTTGTGTTTGAATGTTACCTTGTTTAGATAATAAAAGATTAAATCAGATGGTGGTAGTGGATAATGTCTTAATTTTCTTTCTTTTTTTTTTTTTTTTTGGCTTATTTTTCAAAGGTCAGTCAGCATTATCACCCACCACCAACCTAAGCAGAGTTGATTTTGTTAATTGCTCCTGTTAAGCCTAATTACAGAATGGGGAGGAGTGGAAGGAAAGGGGAGGGAGGAGGGGACTCTCCAGGGAGAAATTCTAAAATCCAAGTCATTTTGTAGGCAGAGTTAGATGAGAGTTGGAGTGAGAAGTAGAAAGTATGTGTGTTGTGTGTTCTTGTTTGCCCAAGTGTGTGTTGGGGCAGGCTCATGGTGCGTGGAGAGTTATGGAAGATATACCTATGGACTAAAAACTAATGGTCTGTGAATGAAGACTGGAAGCCTATCCTCTATGGCTAATCAAAGGTACTGCTAAACATCTTAAACATTAATCTTACATTTTATGCATCAAATAATTGTCTTTGCATATGCACTTTAAGCATGATTCTGACACCTTTTGCTGTCACTTGCTTTAAGGAGCTAAAATGCTTTATGTCTTTCAATTATTTTGATAGCCCATATTTACCTTGTATTTTGTAACACTGTTTATTGTAGACGATATAGGTAACTTACTAAAATGGATATATTTGCAAACATAAAAGCATTTTTTTTAAAAAAAACAACCCTTATTTTCTATTTGATTTTATACTGATAAATTCATAGCCAGTCATTATAATAAGACTACGTAGCTTTGCATTGTTTAAGATACTATTAAAATATTTTCTTCTGACATGATTATCAGGTTAAAATTGTGCAACAGAGGTGAGGATTTGTGGTAGTTCTGTTGTATGATTGGAAGATTTTGTTATCTGGAGATAAAAATGAAAAACATTTTTTTTATTTTTGCTTAATCACTCTTTTTCTGTGTCATATGTCTATAGCTCAAAGTTTTCAGTGCATTAAAGGAATACAATGATTATATGCAGTGGAGAGAAAATACTGCTGTGCTGTGGCAAATGAATGTATGGGTGACACAGCCGAGACAGTTTTATGAATGATTTTTCTTGGGGTAGTTCAAGATATTGCTGAGTAAATGTATTTACTCCACCCTCCCCACTGCCAGTATTTATACTAGTTAATGTCTTGCACCAGATAATTCTGCTTCCTGAGTCCATCTTTTAGCTCACTCCTATCCTTCCCCTTTGACAAATGGTTTGAGTTTTGACACAGTTTTATCAGCTGGGGCCCTGCTGGGTGCTGTTTGTTTTGGCTTTTATCATGGAAAGTAAATTATTTGCAATATTCCAACTTGCAGTTGGCAGGTCCAATTTAGTATGAATTGCCTTGGTCTTTTCTTTGCAAAGCCCAATTGTTATCCTAAATGAAAACAACAGATTGAGGGCATTCTTTATAGCAAGCTGTTCTCTCTGCTCATTGCAAAGCATGTGGTAGCTCAATATGCTGAAATACAGGGTGAGTTGTCATTTACAGACTCCTTATCAGCAGTCTCCCTTTAAAAAAAAAAAGTACTTTGTATGTGTTACATCGTAGTACCTAGTTGGGAAGGGAATTGAAAGGTTATACTATACAAGAAAAATTGTAGGATCTCAAATGAGATTCTAAGTAAACTGTTTTTAAAAGCAGCACTTGAAACAAATGGGAAATTAGTGGAACATTAGAAATGTTGGTTCCTATCAGACAGGCAGTCTGACTCAGGAAACAAGCAAACAACACTAGGGAAAATTTAACTGGAGATCAAATAAACCATTTAGTCTGCTTTATTTAGTGGCTACGGTCTAAGTAAAGAAGTCCATGAGAGTTTTAGAGTTCCTGATCCCCCCCAAAAAATGAAAATATCACAAATATATGGTATGAAATTACACATGCCTGAAAATAAAGGATTATTCTGATTTGTCATAATATACTGTCATATTAGAGTATAAAAGCCATATTGCAATTCTAACAAGTAGGAAAATGACCCCGGTGTGAAATTTGCAGTAGTAACATACTTTACACATAATTTGATAGTTTTTTTCCTAGCAGAAAGCATTGCTACAATAATATTTTCTGTTTTCCTCTGCATCTAACTCAAATATTCTGTAATTATTAATCAAAAAGAGGATTAAATATTCTGTTCTGCATCTAGTATCCACTTATTCTCCTCCCCCCCCTTTCTGTATATAAACAGATGTAAATAGTTACTGCTCTTGTAAATGCTATATGTAAGTAGTTCCACAGGTTTTGATTTGCTGACTTGCCCATAAACAACTCAAGAACTACTCCAATTGAATAATTTTTAAAAGAAAAGTACTGTATGATGGAAAATAATCAACATGAATATATTTGGTATTCCAGTGCATATGGCTTATCAGAAAAGAAAAACCCCATATATTCAAACGTATGTAGCTTTCTCTGAAATGCAGTGAGACGGTGAAGGAGAATGAGATTGCTCAAGTGTATGCGTCTGTCTATGTGTGCAACGATGTTCAGGTGAGGCATACCATACCACTTTAGCATCCTCTTTTCATATAATAATTTGACTTCTCATAGAGTATCGCTTGACTTTTTGAGTATTGAGTAATATAACAATTAAAAAAATATATAACAATTGAATTTGATAAACGGCAGCTGGCTGATCAATGTTTACTGTTTGGAGCTCCAGAAATATTGATCAACAAATTGCATTTTGATGCTTTCTCTTTTCTCCCCCCCCCCTTTATACTAATTTTCCATAATGGTTCAGAGAAAGAGAAGGAGAAAACATAGATCCAGATGGGAATAAAACAGGTCCTGAAAAGACCACAAGAGGAACTAGGTCAGGTACTTTGAAGATTAAAGAAGCATGCCTCATCCCTGTGTACAGGAGGCAGCGACAAGGAGCACATAATTACATGGAATTAGAACAGCAACAAGTATTTCAGTTTTATCAGCTTTAATTGTCTATTGTCTTGCCGATCAGGCTGCTGCCGATGCTTTAATACCTTTAATGGACTCTCTATTGTGGGATTATCACTTTCATGAAGCTTGGTCTTTCTTCAAAAGTTACTGATTCTGGAAATAAAAGAGCAAACCAGCTTCAGCTTCAGGTGTTTCCAAGTCAGGTCCATGCTGCTCTTTGATTTATTGTCTTCCTAAGGAAGCAGTTAAAAAAAAAACTCTAGGGTACTTTCTGTCAGCAGCTGATATCCCTTGAGTGGAACCGAGAAAAACCTATTTGAACATTAACCACCTTCTTCCATAAACCCTGTTGGGAAACAATAGCTTGTTGATACAGCCTGTTGATAAAGTCAGGATGCATAGTTGTAAGAGTGGGGAGGAGGAATCTCTCGGCCCTCATTGTTTTGTAAAGATTTTGTGGGTTTTTTTTTTTTTATATGGTTCAGAAAAGAGAAGAAGGTGTGAGTTATTTAAGGAGACTAGAGGACTCTTTATAGACTTGCAGCTTCTGTAATTGGAAAAGGATATGAGCATCACTGATAGGTTACACATTACTGAGGATACCTTCAAAATGGCAGATAATTTACCTATCATGTAAATGTAAAGGGAAGGATCTTCTGTGTAGCTTAGATAAGGTTCATTTGGTTTTAAGTTAATAATCGCATTTTAGACTAAGCAACGTGTACAAGTAGAATTCAGTTTGGATTCTGTTTGTGATTCAGTTTGGAAACTGTTTTGATAATTTTCAAGAGGCATGCCTGCACTTTGAAAACAAAAAAAAAAAAAAGGGGACTGCAGTAAACCTTCCTGTCAAGGTCACCTTTTATTTTTCTCTCAAGATTACCTCATATTTTTCTCTAAATATAATACAGTCACTCCTCTTCAACCACCAATTTATTTCTAGGTCTGAGAAATTTTCACTTCTGTTTCACACATTCTAAATTTAATGCAAAATCCAGAAAATAAGTGAAAATCAATTAATTAAAAGTACAATTGAGTTATACTTAGAATGTTGCTTGCCTTGTGCTGCGGACTATTAGAAGTAGAATTTGTCATTAATGGTGTTAATGAAAAACTGTTAGAAACTATTTTAGCTTCCTTTGCAAATCATCCTGGAAAGGAATTTAGCTTCATATATTTTATTTGTTTGTTTTTCCCATTTCTGGACCTCTCATCTCCTTTAAAGAGGGACTTATACATAATTTAGACCAGATTAACCAGCTAGTAGTACATCTTCAAATACATTAAAAAGGTCTGAACTTTCATGTATAAGCTGATAGTTTAATACATATAAAAGAGAAATTTGAATGCCAGCCTTTAGCACTACACTAAAGAGAGTTAAATTTTGGTGAAGTAAAAAAAAAAAAAAACTTCACACACCTGATTCTGTTAGGTGTTTTAAGAGCAAATGATCACCAACCAAGGCCATGTAAAATAATAAATTATTTGTCTTTTTGGTTAGACTGGAATGTTACATCCATTGGTATATCAGGAGATATTGAACTCAGCAAAATTTCTGAATAGATGTATGCATGCTGGCATTTCTAGTTAATGTTTTTCTAATATCTAACCTCTTTAACATCAGATATTTAAAAAAACCATAAGAATATGGATAGAAGTCAATTTACACATGAAGAATGGATGCTCAAGCTTCAGTACATAGCAATGGCATTAAATATGGCATAAAGACCTTATTGAATTAATTAATGTAAATTTAAAAACAGCAAGCATGGCATGAATACCATGAGATCCAGATCTTCCTGATACATTTGCACTTACTGTTCCAATTTTAAGGGTAGGCAATTTAATAATCTACTATGCTCTATAAGTAAAGATGGATGTCTCTAGAGCAGGGGTTCTCAACCTTGGCAACTTTCTAGGAGTTGAAGTCCACAAGTCTTAAAGTTGCCAAGGTTGAGAACCCCTGCTCTAGAAAATCTTGGCCAATTGAAAAAAGCACAGAAGGCTTGGATCTAATTAATATTTGGAGGGGAGATCGTTAAGAAATCCAGAACTCCATGCTAAACTGGAAAGTTGAAAAAATATCCTGGAAGAATTTAATAGCAAACCAAATCTATTTTGCTGCCAAGGAAACTGTGTAGATTGATCCATGTAAACATAGAGAGTCCAGCTACACTGAAAGATATCTACTTTTAATAAATGTTTAGAAAATCATTGAAAAGCCTTCTAGCTAGGAGCTTACCAAAGTTTGAGAGCTTTTAAAACTTTACAGCTTTTAATGAATTTGGGGCCAATTTTAAATTTATGTTTATTTTTATTCTAGAGAGAATTTAACACATTGAAAGTATTTTGGAGTATTTATGTTATCAAGATGATTGATAACCCAAGATTTACCTTGGAATCCACAGGGTAATTTTTCCAAAATTTGTGGAATTTTTCAGAGGCAATATTGCATAACAAAAATTCAAATGGCTTCATCTTCCCTTATATACTCCTTTTTTCTCTGCCGATTTTATACTGATAACTTATACTAGTAAAAAGCCTTCTCAGATTTTTAGTAATTAATAAAACATTTTTCCCTTCATAAGATTTGTTTCTTTAAATGTAAAAGATGACTACAGTCAGATCATACTTAGAACTATTCTCTGAAAGTACATTATAGAGCCGGAACCAGGTCTGCCAAGAAAAGAACTGGAGAACAAAAGGTTTTCTTCTTTCCATTGATAGGGTCAATTTGTTCCTACCGGTAGCCTTGTTTGTATAAAGAACAGGAGAATATGAAAACAACAACAACAAACTGCTTTAGTTTCTGATCTATATTAATGCCCCTATAGCATTTTCAATATCATCTGTTGAAGTCAGTTTCTCACAACCATTGCGCTGTTCTGCCGGCTCAATCTTTTGGGGGAAAAAAAAAATAGCCTTCAAGCAGAGGCATGCAGGAGACGAAAGACAACTCCAGTGACTTTTTGAAGCTGAAGTAACATTCACTTACTGCTGAGCCTCAGTGGCATGAGATGACAGCATCAAAGGAAGTGAAGTGGGTGAGGGTGAAGACAGATTTTCTGACATCAGCACAGGTCTCTCAGGGTTTGCTGCTGGGCTAGAAGCTACTGCAGAGAGAGAGAGAGAGAGAGAGAGAGAGAGAGAGAGAGAGAGAGAGAGAGAGAGAAGGTCTTGTCTGAGAAATGCTGACTAATAATGTAATTGAGGTTTTCTCTGAACAGAAAAGGAACAATAAAAGTATGATTAAAAAGTGTGTTTTCTGAAATGAGCACCACTGAGTTTGCAAATTCCAGATGGAATGAGTGAACTCTATGTAAAAACAACAAACTGCCAGCCCAATAATACATTTCTAAATATTAATATGGGGGGAGGCAGGAATGACAAATTGCTTGGAACACCCAAGAAGTCAAAAGATATCTTGATATATAAACAGTACAAATATGTCTTATTTCTTTTCATAATTCGATATACATATTATGACTCTGTACATATGTAATATGTTGTAATATATTCTACACTATATACCATGTTGAATAAGACTTTATAAAGTAATAACGTATTTTGGCTAAATATTATTAGAACCAGGCCTAGCTCAATATATTTTGCTGTCAAACACAAATAGCAGTTTACTACCTATAGAAGTCAAAATGTGTAGTAGGAGGGCACTCAAATCATTTTGGGACTTGAGGGATAAAATCCCTCATACAAAACAGAATAATTATGGATTCATTGATCCATTAATTAAGGCTTGCAGGGGCCAAGTTCAACCCTAACAAGACTGAGTTGCTCTGTATTTAAATACTTTCTGCTTTCTTGGACTTACCATTTTTAGTTCTGGGTAGGACTGCACTCTGCCAAATAGTAATGGCATATAATTTGAAGGTCCTCCTGGATACTTGGCTCCTGCTCTGTGAGAAGTAGCAACCAGAGCCAGGTAGGCCTTTCTCAGATGCATTTGTGCATCATCTGTGAATCTTCTTGGGTCAGTTAGCCATTCTTGCAATCCCTGATGCTCTGGACACTTCCTCCCAATTTGGACTACTGCAATGTGCTCTACATTGGGCTACTCCTAGGCAGTCAGACTTTGTAGCCAGTCCAAAATGCAGTAGTGTAAGTAGTTATGGATACTTCTCATTTTGCATGTGTAATTCCTTTATTCTGCAAGCTGCACTGGTTACCAATTATGGACACAATTCAAAATACAAGTGGTCCTCATTTAATGATCACTTGTTCAGCAACTGTTAACATTTAGGATAGCCGGAACGGTAGTTAGAACTGGATCTTGAATTTGTGGCTGTTGCAACATCCCAGAGTCACCTGATTACAACTTGTGACCTTCCTTGCCAGCTTTTCACAAGCAAAGTCAATGGGGAAGTCAGCAGGAAGTTGTCATGTGAAGTCCTTGCTTAACAACCCTGGTAGTCCTTGTTTAACAACAGCAACCAGGACTGCCAGAACTATTGTCACTAAGTAATGTAGCCACATGGTTTTTCAACGTACTAGTATATTGCTCAATGATGGAGTTTCTTATCCCAGTTAGTGTTGTTAAATGAGGACTATTTTTATTGAGTTATTTCTGGAAACAATTCAAGTATTGAAGGTATTTAATTTTTCCATATAAAGATTTTCATAAAAATAGGATCTGGATACTGATAAAACCAGCTCCCCAGCTACTGTACTTCTGTCTATTCAGTAAGATCTGGCAAAATTGATTTGTTGGAGGTGTCTTTTGTAAAGAAATGTCATTTTGTGGGACTCTCCGTGAAATGGTCATTCGACCCCAAATGGGGTCCCGACCCACAGGTTGAGAACCACTGATTTAGAGGGCTTATGAGTTGCTCCATCAAACTAATTCATTATCTGACAGAGTAGTCCCAACAGCTCAACCACCAAGGCTTGATGGAATAACCACGTTTTCACTATTTTTTTTTCCAAAACTAGAAGGAAGCCATTTGAATAGCCTCCTATTCTAAAGAACTGCAACTGAAAAGGCCTGTTTCCATGTCCCGTGTAGGTGGCAGTCTCTAATTGAGGAGAGAGGCATGGAGAGCCTGCCTGTCAAAATGTAGCAAATAGGTAAAAATTATGAATTACTAGGTCTTCTTTTATTTTCCCAATATGCAGAAAGTTTACAATTTATTCTTGTATTATTGTTTTTTAATCTTTTTTATGCATCTCACTTGGAGTTGCTTTCCCAATTAAGGCAGCAAGCAAATGGAATAATTTTGTTTATTAATTATGCTGTTTTTCATGGTATCCAATATCACTAAGGAAAACACTAGCCCTGATTATAATAATTAATTGCCTTTAGAACAGTCACCATGTGTCACAGTTCTTAAAGCCACCATGTTCTTTTTTTCAGCATCTAAATTTTATTTAATGCTGGGATGAGCATTCCAAAGGGCTGGAGGAAAAGAGCTGTAAGGTTTGCCCTTTTCCCCATTTTTGTCATGATTTGAAACCTTTCCTACCATTTGGGCTCACCCACCTATTTGGGATCATATCCTTCTGACATTGTAAGTATATTCAGGGACAATTTCTTAAGAAATCTTTTTTCAAGATTCACTAGAGTCCTGGCATTTCTCTTTGGAATCCATCCTGCAAATTCTAAATTAAACATCGACACATAGATTAATGGCAACCATATGTAACCCATTTTTATTTTTATTTGCTTATTTACCCTACAAGAGAAAGAGAAACAGAAGGAACCCCAGTTCAGCTGAAGGAAGTAGCAAGAAGCAAAGAAAAGCTGAGGTAAAATTGTAAGCAAGGTTGCAGTTCCATGATTTTCACTAAACGGCTGCTTTATTTAACAATGAAGTTGCCAGAACCATTTGTACTGAATGAAGAGTATCTGAATATTAAAGTGAGTCAGGTCATTCATGTTAGAAGGAGCATGTGTGGGCTGGGAAGCATAGTTGCTTCTTACACCAAAGCAGTTTCAGATTATACTGTGCACTGGGATCTGTAATGCTTCCATGGGAAGTCATATTGGCCATACCTGATCTATACCTGTTAGTAGAGCTGTATGCAGAAGTAACCCCCCTCGTTTGTGCTGTTCCACAAGATTAAAATCAGACAGCCATATTGACCATTATAGTTTATTATGGTACTGTGGAGAGTTTATCTGTAGTTTCTGTTTGGTTTATCCAGTTTTCTCACATTCACAGACTTTGAAGTATAGGTAGTTCTCAACTTACGAACACAATTGAGCCCAAAATTTATGTTGCTAAGTGAGAAATTTATTAAGTGAGGGGAGTTTTGCCCCATTTTATGACTTTACATTTGTTAACTGTATCACTGCACTTATGAAGTTAGTAACATGGTTGTTAAGTGAATCTGGTTTCCCCATTGACTTTGCTTGCCAGAAGGTTGCAAAAGGTCATCACGACCCCAGGACACTGCAACAGTCATAAATGTGAGTCAGTTGTCAAGCATCCAAATATAAATCACCTGATCATGGGGATGCTGCAATGGTTATAAGTGTGAAAAATGCTCGTAAGTCACTTTTTTCAGTGCTGTGGTAACTTTGAACAGTCACTAAATAAACTGTTGTAAGTCAAGGACTAGTTACAGGAAGGTAATAAGGTGCAAGTTATCTCATAATATAGAAGCCACAGTTTTATATTTGAGTACAAAATACTGAGTATGTAGCAAACTTCTGATTCTTCATCAATTATCAAAATCGATATTTTTTTGTTTTGAATGTTTGTTCCTATTGCATATTCCATAATTTGCATAAACTCTGTCAATTCTTTTGTTGACTTATCAGGTACTTGTCTGATACTATGTCTTAGTAATGCCCAGTGATCTGTGAATATTTGATTAGAATATATTAGAAGTCTTTACACAGATAAATGCTACTCTCTGTACTGTGTCATCTCTAGACAAACAAATAACCCTGTTCATCTTCACAATTTCAAGAACTTCAGAAATCTATGGTATGACCTGTATTTTAGAACAAAATCAGAGATTGGTTCTCCAAATAACAAAAATCCTCACATACACACTCACTTGTATTTTTAAAACAAGTCAAAACAGGTTCCTTCCTACGCAAGAGGAAAGGCACAATAAAATAAACATGTCTGAAGATGGGAGGTAAAAAGGAAAAGTAGGAGACTTGTCCTTTGTTGAACTGACTTGGTATTTTTGATACTATGTGTGACTGTGCATGGAGCTATGCGACCTCGCAATTGTTGTGAGCTGAAGGATTCCACACTGAAGGGCCAGGACCACTAAAGGAAGTTATGCATCTGGTTTGTTTGGTAATGAGAAATAGGAATGCGAGGTCTAATGTACTTCATAATAGACAAACAGGACATTGTATGCCATCATCACAGGATGTCCTTCCTTCAAGGCAGCACATTAATATGGAAAGAAGGAAAAGAAATGGCAAGAACACATGCCTGTGTAATTATTACACACAAATACTTATTTCATTAGTGACACGCTCTTTAAGTGATTGTGTCTATTACAAGTTTTAATAATGCAGATTTTCTTTCTGGACTACGTTAGCATTTGAACTACTCTCTACAAAAACACCTGCAGGGCAAAGCTGTGTTGTTTCTTCTTTAACTGATGCTATTTTAAAATAGTACAAAGGTAAGGCTGCAGTCTTGCGCTCACTTTCCCTTGAGTAAAAGTCCTATTAATCTTAATAAGGGGTGTAAAAAGGGGGGGAGGGGAATAATATGTACGCTGTACAGAAAATTTGGATGTTATTTTTACTTTAAAAGCTTATGACAAATCAAACTGCATAACAACAATTTTTTTTTGCTCTTTTGTATATCTGTTATAAAGTCATCAACAGAAATTGAATTGGTTTTTGATGTTCCTGGAAAGCTTAATTTAGAAATAGAAATAAGGAATAAAAAAAAATGTTCTGTTTTACATCTGATTCTTCATACTGGGTTCCTATGCAGTATATAACCCATTATATTATTTTTCACCATCAAATATTTCTCCTTCCCTTGGAAGATAATTCCAGTGCCACCAGCCTATTAATCAGCTTATGCGTTAATTGGAAAATCTGCATGGCTGTGATTTTCAGAAAGGAAAAATTCCTTCTGACTATAGTTTCATTGGATAACTCGGAGTGACTTGCAGGTATAGCCCCACCCCTGCTCTTGACAGCTCTGAGTGTGAGTAAATCAGAAATGACTGGCTTGTTGGAAACTTGGTAGCAGGGAGGAGAAAGGAAGAGTCTGTTTCGCTAGTAGAGACTGAAACACTCAGCCCTCCAGTCTTTCAAAGAAGTTAAAGCCTAAGAACAGCAGCACCTGTGACAGGGAGAGAGAACTCGTGATTGAGAAGCCAGCCCAAGCAACAAGAGTTAAATCTCGAGGCATGAGTCAGTCTGACTTCCACGGGCCAAGTGGAAGGCAGGGGAAATGTTTACTCTTTAGATATGTGTGAGACTTACCTGAAACGCCAGGCTGCCAGCTGGAAGTATTTGTGGACTGTACCTTGGTAAGCAACTTTTTTTCAGATCGCTTGAGAGGCTTTTTTGAATGAAACACAGCAAGAAGCACGTTGACAGTGGCAATCATTTTTTTTCTTGAAAGTGCTCTTTCTAAGGTGCCTTAAAGTTCAAGGGATCTTTATTTTTATGATGATTAATTCTTTCACTGCTGCTAGCAACTGTCAGTTGAGTTTCACTATTACTTCGCTCTCCTAGTGTGTAAAGTGTGAAGCTTTTTTCATATGGTGCTAAAGTCTGTGGAATCGATCCTATCAGCATTTATCTGAAGAACTAATAAGCCTGCCAGAGTTGAATTCTGTGAGAAAATATGGAATTAAGCAGGTTTTGGGGTTTTTTTTTAACTTTTTCAAAATATTTCTTTGTATTGGGACCTACTTGATCTCAGTCCAGAGGATTAGTAGTATAATTCTGGAGCTTCAGGTTTTTGTTATGGAAAAGCTATAGTCTAATTCAGAGGTCCCCAACCTTTTGGGCACCAGGGACCGGTTCCATAGAGAGAGGTTTTTCCACGGACCAGAGGGTGCATGGTTTCGTGTGCTGCCTGTATCCTGCAGGTGGGGCTTTGCTTGTGCGGACCAGTTGCTGGCATGCCGCAGCCCAGTACTGGCCCATGGACCAGGGTTGGGGACCCTTGATCTAATTCATTGTCTTTTTACTTGGGGGAAACAGAATGGTAAGTTAACTTGTTTTTAATATGCAAATTAGTTTGCTACTTTTACAGTAGGGATAGTTGTAAAGCTAAATCTTACATTTGTACTATTATAAATCTGTTCATATTTCTATAATAATACGACTCCCCTGTGTTTAAGGTGTGATACTCTTTTCTAAAGAAAGACAAATAATACTTTTTGCAATAATATTAAAACACTGTAAGGTAGGCCTTTCATATAGTACCTGCACCATGGATGGGGAATCTAGATGAAAGACAATACCTTGTCTCTGAATTTTGTGACTATGTAGCCACTATTAGACACAGAAGCATTGTGATCCATCTTGTAAGCCATGAACTATTTTCAGCGTAGTTCACTTTTGTTTTACATGCTTTTTGGAATATGTAAGAATATGCTAATTGAGTAGTATTTCTAGTTATTTTGGATTGTTTCTGGAGTGATAGCAACAGGATGCAGCCTTCCTCAGTTTTCCATACCAGAGGATAAGAGGAAGTCAATATAGGGTAGGGAGGGGGGATGTTGTTTTTAAAAGTTGTTCGTATGTTGGAAGTTGTGGGAAAGTTCAGTCTTCCTCATTTGGAAAAAGCAAGCCAGGTTCCGCTCTTCCAGCATGCACTTTCCATTTTTAGCTCTTTGAGACACAGACAGCAAGCAGTTCCTTCCTTTTCCTTTCCTTGTTTATGACACTTTCTTAGTGCACTTTTCCAACAAGCTGTGTTGTACACAAGTTTTTTTGCTTTCAGATCACCATCCCCCCCCCCATTCAGATTATAAAGAAACAGTCTGAAAGAGATGTGGAGGATTTCTCTTTTTCCCCCCACTAGCTTTAGCTATTAAACATGGTGTGTCAGGGAAGTTAGCCCCAAAGTGCAACTTTTCAGCTGTCCTGCTCATGTCCTCAGTGTGTTCCCAGATAGGCATTTAGATCTACTTGCCAGCAGTACTGAAAAGAGAATGACAAATGTGTGTGTATATATATATATATATATATATTTTCCAGGCTGCCGCACAGTGTAGCCCATATATTGTGAATTCCAAGGGACAGAGAAAAAGGACAATATTGATAATGAAAATGGACATGAAGGATGCTGATATGACTCTATGGACAGAAGCTGAATTTGAAGACAAGTGTACCTACATTGTAAATGATCATCCCACAGAACCCAGTTCTGCAGAAGGTTGCACCATAACTCAGGCCGAATCATCTTTACCAAGGAACTTGATTTTCAAATATGCAGGAAATTGCAAAGAGGTAAGAACAAGTTTACCAAGAATGATTACAACAACCTGAAATGCCCTTTTGATTTCTGTTTGTTTTTGAAATAGGCATTACCGATTTTCCTTTTCTTAAAGCATAGAAAAGGCTTGAAAAAAGTCTCCCTTTTAATATCATCAAAAAGAAGAAACACTTCCTGACCTGTATTGTACTGATGTATACATGGAATTTATGTGTAAGATGTGGTTTAGCAGACCAGTTTCAAACTTGTAACCTTGATCAGTTTAGAATTAGTTGTTTCGTATAGTTCTAAAGCAACATATCTGTAAAATACAGGATATACATCGCTTATAAGTGACTCTTTTGTTCTGAAACAATAAAATTATGTCAGATCAGTGAAATCATTTAAATACGTTGTGTTTAAATGACTTGTTTATCTAGGACAGGAACTTTGTTGGTAGCTGGACATACAGGTATATTTTAGTCCATGTCTCTGGAGTAGGTGCATTCTTTGTTGTTGTTTCAGAAGAGCAGAGAAAAAAATCAGCCTAGATGAGCAATTGGTTACCTGTTTATTCCTTCATATAGAGTAGCTATTATACTTAGGCGTGATGTTCAGCTGGCTAATAATGGTAGGGCCAGCCCATCATTTTTTTTTTTTTTTTTTGTCCCTCTCCTATAACTTGTGGTGGAACAGCTATAACCTGTGTTGCTACTGTGGCTAAATAAACTGACCACAGAGCTCAGGGAAGGGTGTACATTCATTCCTTTCTAGTTATTAAAAAGATTCTTCTTAAAACAAACAGAATAGAAATTCTTGTATTCAAAAGCAGGACCAAAACTTGAACTGATATAAATTGTAATTTATTAGCATTATTCAGAAACTTGGGTAGCAGCCTATTACAGTACCTCTATGGTTTTATTCTTGGTGCTGTTCTCTGGATATGAACTGAATGATAAGTTGGAACAACAGAAGATTTCAATATTCCCTTTATATACTGGGCCCTTAAATTAGGCAATAAGTTTTAATTCTTCGACTAATATATATTCAGCATTTAGTTGATTGGTCTGAAAATGAAATTTGAAGGAGCAACTAGCTAATATCCAATGATAACCCATTTTTGCAGAGTCTTAATTTTCTTGTTTTATTACAAACAGTCTGAAAAAAAATACTGCCTTGCTATAGGTTGACAAACATTAATATATTTGCCAATCATTTTTAAACCATTATATTGAATAGTAGTTTAAGAAACTACAAGATTTGTAGTTGTATCTCATAAAATGTAATTCCATGAATCTTTACAGAGGTTATCAATAAACAGTATCCTTCACTTGTTTTTCATTCTAGTCTCCTTTGCTATATATAAAAAAGAGAAATTGCACTATTGCACCCAGTCCCATATCCCATTTAGGATACAATATATGTTGTTCATAGTATGCTGACTCAGCTTTAGATTTTGTAATTATTATATCAGCTCTGTGGTAGTGTTTTGGCAGAATATCAGGTTAATCGGTATTAGAGTTTATGAATATTTTGGTGGCAGAGGGAAGAGAACTTGAGTTCAGAATCCAAACATCTCTTGTGTTCTAGATCTTGAACGATTTACATTGATTCACAAACACAGAAGCAATGAGAACACATTTCTTCTCGTAGCATATTATATTCATGATTAAACTTGATTTTATGACATACTGCGAAATATTGTATCTAAAAAATTAAAGAAACTGCATCTTACATGTATGCTTGAGCTTGTAGCTTTTGGCAGACAGAGGCCTTACTATTTTTCAGAGATAGATTACTCAGACATGATCACATACAATGATGCAAGAAGTGAGCTGTTTTTATGGAGAAAAATATGCTTATGAATTTTTAATGCTGTCATTAAGGAACGGTATTTAGAGTAATATTCCTAGAGCCTACAGATACTCCCGTGTTTTGTATGTGCACCTGTGTGTGTCTTGTTTTTGTTTATTTCTCATTGCTTTACTAATCCTGGAACTCCACCTTTTATTGAAAAGGCAAACATGTCATATGGTTGACCTTTGTTGGGGATTACTTTATGGAGCTGTTTTTCATTATACAGTTTCCATTAGTAAGCGTATGGGCATCTTAAAGCAACTTTAGTTTTTAACGTTCAAAGATGTATCATTTATCTATAGACATTCATGATATAGTATTTTCTATTTTTTTTTTCAATATGGACAAGTAGTTTTTTTTTTTTTTGAATGAACACTCCTTTTACATGAAATCCTCAAATTGGGCTCCTTTAAAATAATAGGCAATGATTTAAGAAAGCCATCAGATGATTTAAAAAACCTCAAACATCCACATATAAATGGACCCAAATAGAATGCACACTGGTGAGATAGAAAGGTTGGTACCAGGAAAGTGTCCATTCTAGTGTAGCCAATCACAGCAGAGGAGAACATGCCAAACTCTTTTTGTAAGAGTCTACAGAAGAATCTCCACTGCAGACTTTAATTTCTATATAAGCTTATGGGAAGGAAAACATGCCCAGTCTCAGCTTTTTAGAGATTACAGACCAAAAACGTTTGATTGCAGAAAATAATATTTTTAAAAGGGTGGTTGTATTCCCGAGGACTGATTCCAGGAAGTAATCTAGATGCTGTATTTTTGTACTAACCGGTACTTAGACCCACAAAAGGTACTGCTCCTTATTAGCTGCACTTGAAGAGAATTGTACTTCAATATTTATTGTTTTGCTCTTTAAGAATTCAGCCACCCTTCCATCCAACAATATGGTAGTTCACAGAAAATTAAACTAAACATTTAACCAACTTGTATACTAACCCATTAGATAGATATTTATCACTTGAATACCTTGCAAATGTTGTTGCTATGTTCATGTAAGAAGGAAGCAACAGGCAAACATTATCTCTCACTCCACCCTTTTAAAAAAGAATAAATTATAGGATATAAGCCCTCTTCAGTGCATTATTTTCCCAATGTTGCCGAAAACAAAAGAAAGCGGGTATTGTTCCAGACAAAAGCTTAAGTGAACAAGATATCCTGGAAGTAAAGAAGTGGAGGTTAAGCTAACTAGCATTTCTAATCATTATTTCTCATGGACATCAATCCAGGTTCAGTTTATTTTGTATTTATTATTATTTCAGAAGTTGTGGCTGGTCCATTAAGAAGAGACTGGACAGCCATTTATCTGAAATAATATGGGGTTTCCTGCTTGAGCAGAGGGTTGGACTAGATGACCTCCAAGGTCCCTTCCAACTCTGTTATTCTGTTGTTATTGTTACTTAAATTATATGTGCTAGTGATATTAGTTAGTGCCCATTAAAAGAAATAATAGCCTGTATCTTATGAAGGGTCATTTTAATAAGTTAATAATAAGGATTAGAGAAAGATATAGAGTACTGGTACTTACATAAAATCTGCATGGGCTGTATCAAGTGACAGACAAATAGAATGTTACACAGAAAAGGTGCTGATGCCCATACAGAATCAAAAGAAGTGGCTTCTATATACAGATAAAACATGAAAGGGGAAGATATTTCAATAAAAATGTTTTTACAAGTGATACAGTGGCTTGGTTCCAACAATTGGTGACCTTTTTTTAAAGAGTTGCCTGTTAATTTATTTTTATTTAATTCAGGGAGGCTAATAGCCTGCTTAGGATATCACTAATGTTCAGGAGAATTAATAGGACTAAGTTCCCTCTGTCAAATTCTAGTGTGCATTCCTATAAAAAAAAAACAAAGTTGCTTTCATCAGAAAGAACTGATTTTAAGACAATTAACAGGGTTCAGTCCAAAATCTGAAATTTAAGGATCACATCAGAGTAGCATAATATAGAAGCAATTCTGTAACTTTATACCTAAAGCACTAGTAACACATTGTAACTTATTTGTAATGAATAAGAATGTATTGTAATAGTTGTAATCTTGCTATTTTTTTTTTAATAATGTAGAAAGTGACACTGTGTCCTGTGTCTTGTTTTCCAACGGTCCATTTTCAGGATTTTATATGAACAAGAAGCATAAGAGTCTTAGCCATCAGTAACACATGACTATACTTTATATTCCATAAGTAATATCCATATACTAATGGCAGAACTAGTAATTAAAATTTCTTGAATTAAATACTTTCTATAATCACTTAAAAGGGGGGGGGGGAAAGCAGTCTGTCTAAGAATTGTACTTATCATAGCACCAGGAGAAGCTTTTCCATTCAGTTTTAAAACACAGGCATTAACATTCCTTTGTCCATCACAGTTTCTTTGTCAGAGATATCTTTTTGCTGTTCAAAAGGTCTGCTGCCATTCCCATTAGTTAGTGGAGAATTTGTGATGTTGGGACAGCATTAAAGTATTCCAAAGCAGATGTGCTTAAGGACACCTTGTGGACAAATCTGAAACATCACTTTGTGTTTCTCAAAATTCAGCAAGGCTTAATTTACATTTCTTTTTGATTTGTAGTTGTATTTTTTAAAGTTGTGTATATTTTGATATTATGATTATTAAAAAAAATATGTTACCAGTTCATAATTATATTAATACATTTTTTTATGTATAGCCAAACTCAGTTTCCTGATCTGTGGCTCTAAGTTGGATTTCTATAGAGTTTCTCCATAACATTATTATATTTTTCTTTTTCTTTGGAGGGGGGGGGTTGTAGTTCAATCCTGAAAATATATTTTTTTGATGCAACTATTCTACAATAAATAATTATTGGTAACTTAGCGTAATATCTCATTCACACAGTCAGAAATTTAATGTGCTCTTTTGAATAAATTTAAAGGTCACACATAACTAACACTTAAGAAAATAGCCACTAAGTTCCTTTCTATGGGGGATGTTAATTCAACAATTGCTAGTTATATGTATGAGGAAGCCTAAACAACTGTGATTCTGGTGCACATATTCTCAACCCTGACTGCACTTACCTTTTCCTGCTGAAAGAATGTGATTCTTCCAGTGTTCCAAGGCTTGATAATAGCTGTAATTTATTCAGGATGATACTTCATGCATCTAATGAGATGGATATGAAAGCTTTGGCATCCTTTTATTTTTTAAGGTGCCAGAAGGCTGTTTTGTTTTGTTTTGTTTTTCTGCTACAAACTAACATGGCAGTTTTTCCAGAAATGTAATGTTGGAATGAAGACTTGAGAGTTGCTAATTAGGATGGACAATAGCAAGGCAGTATATCCCACTTTTGTTCTCCATCAGTATATTCTGTTTCTCCCCTTTCCTCCTCTGATAGTAACTTGCAAATTATGAAACTTTCATGCAGTGTTTAAAAAATATCTGGGAATTCTGTGCAATTTCTTTAACCATTATCTGAATATTCAAACACTTGAAAGAAGAATACAGGGAGAGAAACTTAGCCAAATGAAATTGCTGGAATTGACAAAGATTACTCTACAGATTGTTTTCATCCCTCATACCATCAAACAAATCCATCCCCCCCCCCCATACACAGTCCATCTATATACTTAATGTGGATAACAAACATATCACACCAAATTTTTTCTAAAGACCTTGCTCAAAATATTTTTGGGGCATGCTTTGAATTATTGTACAAAAATCCACCAACTGCTTCCATTTGACAAATTCCAAATCATAATGATTCCTAGACACTTTGAAAACTTCAACATATGTTTAAATTAAAATGTAAGGGAGAGTGCATTTTTTATAACTATGAAAAGCAAAAACAGCCAGACTTCAGTATAATTCAAAATACTGGCTGTAAACTTCTCATGAAACCTGTAACAGAATGTAAATTAAGTCAGATGGGGAAAAGCCAGAAGAACATCTGCCTTTTTCACCTCTATGAAAAATGCTCAAGAGTGGTAAAAATAAACACTGCCATTAGGCATGTCCCTATTTGTTTCTGCTTGTTTTTAAAAGATACACAACTGGTTTGAATTTGTTAAAGTTTAAAGGGGAAAATGTCAAGAATTGCTTCAGACTCATCAAAAAAATTCATACCAGGTCAAATCCTAGGTATTTGTGCTACTACTCTGTCACTATTTTTTTTTCTCCTCTTACTGATTTGATTAGTTTAGCATCCATTCCTTTCTGCTACAAATAACTCTGGAAATTGTAGTTTTCTATGAAGTTTCAACACATCAGAAAACTGCAACTCCTAGGAATCATTGAGAATAGCCATGCCAATTACCTGAGCTTTATTTGGTATAGAAGGGGGTTTCAAACTTTTTTAAGCTGTGCAACCTATTTTTTTAAAAAAAAATCCAGCAAACTGATAAAGAGATAAAGCTATAGTGATAAGAAAATTGGCTGTGTTTAAGTGAACCTTTTTTTCTCTCTTAGTCTCAAACTGATGGCTGCGGGCTGAATGCGTCACGCACAGGCCACACCCACCCCGGCTCCGCAAAGGCAAAAAAGTCACAATGCATCACAAAAACGTCATGTGACGCAATCAAGTTTGACACCCCTGTACTAGAGCGTTTAGTTTTCATTCTTTCAGTTCTGAGAAACTGCTCTATTCAGGACTGACAAAGTCTGATTGATTGAGAAATATTCATTGTACATCCCACTAGCTAGATACGTTTTTTTTAATCTTCCAGATGTTACATAGATGGAATGCTAATATGTGTTTCTTCTAAAAGATGGATAGCAAAAATCAGATGTTTATAATGATGAGAATAAAAGTTAAACCTCACTAACACCTTAACGTGAATTAATAATCCTTCTCCCCTAAACCAAGTAATATTATAGTAGATACTAATGAAGTTCTACAATATATATAAACTTGAGAAAAGGGAGGAGGTACTGTGGTGTTAATATCCTTATTTTCAAAGTTAAATGCATTGGATCCATAATGCAGTTATATCCTCTTATTATTTTATTAGGTATAATGAAACTAGTCAATAGTGTGAGAATAGCATGATTCATTAGCTTGAACATGAATGTTTACTAAGTCTGTGGAACAAATGTCTTCTTTTCATCCCCCACTTTCCATTTAAGTTACAGACATTAATTTCAAAAAGTCCTTATTCATGGTTCCTGGTTTACAAAGTTACTCTGTTGTTTATATAATATTCAAAGCAAATTAAAATTTAGCGGGCTTAGTGGAGGAGGCAAGAGGAAGGGAGGAAATCCCCAGTATGTAAGAAGATACTCAAATAGTCCATGATATAATTAGTGGCAAAGAGGAACTTGTGCAGCCAATATATTTTACATTATAAAGCTATGGGTCCTTGGTTAAATCCACAATAAGCATATGAGAGGTTTTATAAGTGGTTGTCGCTTAATAAGTATTGTTTCAGATTATAATGTACATCTGTCTCCCTATGTAGGATAGTAAGGTACAAGGATTCTAATGTAAGCTGATAAGGTTTACAAATAGTCTCAACTTACAAGCATTCATTTAGCAACCATTCGAAATGACAATAGCACTGAAAAAAGTGACTTACAGTTAAGACCATCAACCCATGATCAAAGTTTGTAACATGGGGTCATGTGAACAACATTTGCAACCCAGCAAGTAAAGTCAATGAAGGAAGCAGGATTCATTTGAGGACTGCGTGATTAACTTAACAACTGAATTTTGATCATATGACTGTGGGGATGCTGCAATGGTTGTAAGTGTGAAAAACTTAAGTATCATAAGTCACTTTTTTTGGGTGCTTCAGTGTAACTTTGAAAAATCACTGAATGGATGGTTATATGCTGAGGACAACCTGTACAAGCCTTGCTGTAAATATATCACTCTCAAAATGTGGCTTTCATGGCACATGTATTCCTGCCAACACCCCTGCAAGCCCCACCCAAAATGCCATGTGCTGTTCACACTTATCTGGTCAATGGCATGAAGGTTTTCCCCCTTTAGTGAAGTCAGGACACAACATCGTAACTTCAAACAGTCACTAAAGGATGGTCATTAAGCAAGAACTAGAACACACAGTTTCTAGACCACTAGACCAAACTGGCTTTATGGTGTATTTTTCAAAGTGAATTTATTGTAATTTAGGTATGTGATATGAATTATAACTATTGAATTGAATCCTATATTGCTACTTCTAAATATTTTCACAAAAACAGAATAAATTATTCTTTATGAATATTATTCATATTTTACGTACTTACTTCTACAACAGTAAGTGTCAACTCACTGCTGAAATATGTTATTCTAAATACAGAAGAGGGAGAATATGCAGTTCATAGTAATACAGCAAACAGGGAAACAATAAGTATAATTGCCTTTTGAATCACAGTATTTTATACCAGTGTATTGTTTTAAACTGTGCATTTTTTCAATGCATTTATTCTTAACATAATTCAACTCCTTTTCTTTCAGGTTATTGGCATTATTAGCAAAGATATTATCCCCAAAGGAACACGCTTTGGACCATTGGTTGGTGAGATCTATACCAGTGACACCGTTCCTAAGGATGCAAATAGAAAATATTTCTGGAGGGTAAGCAAGGAAAATAACTTTATATAAAAGTATTACACAATATTAAAGGTGTTATCAGTGAAACAATATTGTCATTATTTGAACTGCATGAGCTAAATTGATGAATTAGCAATATAGTCCTATTTAGTAATCATATGACTATGGTCCCATTCTTAGGAGAATAGAACAGCCAATTGAATCTGGATTAGTCTGACCAACCAACTTTTAGGAGGAAAGACTAAAATTGGGATATATATTATAGAGCAGTTTCTTTCAGACATCCTCCTCTATGACTGGATTATTTTATTTTATTCTTTTATGACTGTTTTTAACCTTGTACGCCGCCTTGAGTCCTTTGGGATTGGGCGGCATATAAATATTTGTAAATAAATAAATAAAACGTGATGGTTACTATCAAAATCAGGAGATTAATCTCACAAATGTGATGTTATTCTTTCTGCTCACAGGATGGAGGGAATTTAAGACAAATACTTAAATTAGTGCTTATAGTAACTGAGTTACTACAGTATTAACTAACCAAATGAAGACAACACATCTTTTTGACTAGTCATTCTACAATGCATGTACATGAAACTTAAAAAAAAAAACTAGGTTGTTGATGTTATGAGAATTTTTGCTAATTGATCATTTTTTGCTGAACTAGATGTCTTATGCTAGATGTACCATGATAAAACTTAGGCAAGATGACATCTCACAGCTTCAATTCCTCATTTGAGAAATGAAAGTGATTCTTCCCATACAGTTGCTGGAAAACAGGGGTCTTCAAACTTGGCTCTTTTATGACTTGTGGACTTCAACTCCCAGAATTCCTCAGCCAGCGTGCCTGGCTCAGGAATTCTGGGAGTTGAAGTCCATAAGTCATAAAAGAGCCAAATTTGAAGACCCCTGGATTAAGATATGATTGAAAATGTGGAAGGAAAAAAGTCAATGATACAATGTATCATGCCCTAGTAATCAAATCTTCTTCCTTCCAAATCTCATAATTTATGACAAATTTAGTTCATCTTATCTCATCCAGTATTTCTACTTTAGGATTAGGGTGCAAGAAGTTAATTTAGCTTAAATTATTGGAAGGTGATAAGAAGTGGGTATGCCACAGTGGCTGCTTGCTTCATTGCAATACTGCATTACAAAAACAGAATAACAGAGATGGAAGCTCTTGCAATTTACAAATCTTGCAATTTAAGGCCATATCTTCTTTGCTTCCCTATGTAAGTTATCCATTTGGAAGACAGAGTAGAAACATCTGTTTTGGCCATTTGTTCTCATTCACTTTTAGTTGTTCAATAAAGCAAATGTGTCGTCAGCCTAGATACTTGAATCTTTATAATTTTTTGAATTTTCAGCATGGGAAAAAAATAAGCACATTTATCTTCAGATTAATTGTTAGGAAAGAGGACAGCCTGGGCCATCTCGATGTATCAGACTACAATTTCTTTCATCCACTTTGGCTAAAAACAATGGGGACTTTAGTCTGACACATCTGCAGGGAAACAGATTAGGAAAGTCTGCAGTTGAGCCCTGTAATTATTCAACAACTCTTGGGAAAGGATTCTGACTACCTAACAGGATGTGACACAACTAACATCACACACATTACATACATTACAGTACTTGCATTTTGAAAAATCTTGGTAAGTACTGGGGTTGAATCTTCTAATTCATGATGCCTGGGATTCTTAGAAAAGGTTCTTACCTCAGTGCCTGAAAACAGCCGTGTAGGTGCAAAGGAAACTGGAAGATAATTTCCAGCATGTCATGTAAAAAGACATGTCTGGCAGGAACAGAAATATCTCATTTGGGTTCCATAAAGTTTATATCATTTAGAAAGAAAAAGAATATGTTGTGCAAGTGTCAAGGTGATGTCATTTCTTGTAATTGTAGCAGTATGACTCAGCACATTTTAACCTTGTTTGATCCATGACGATTAGATGAGGCAGCAGAATAAAGTTTTACAGCAGTCTCGCTGTGCAGCATGTGTGTAGTGATGAAGCATACAGTAAATTATGTTAGCTTTGGAATGTAACGGGAGATCTTTCCTTTAAATTTGAAAAGTGGGGTCTTCCCTGTAATGACAGTGATACCACTGGAACTGCTGAGTTCCTGGAAATTTGCAAATCGGAGCTGATATATTTTTTTTAAGATCATAATTCTTGAGTCTTTGTTCCATCTTTCTCATAACAAAAACACCGCAAAATCTCTCAGGCTTCTTTGATGAGGCCACATGTATTTCCTCAGCCTCAAATGGCAGGAAGTAAGAAAGTGATTCTGGTGTTTACTGTTTGTGTTAAAAGCCCAGCTTTGTTGCTGCTACTTCATTTTTTTTAATGACTTCTCAGTATATTCTTACATCAAGTATATTCTTGCATTTAAACAAAAATGCCTGTAAAAAAAGCACAAGAGGAACTGGAGCGGTTTTTACATTTTGACATGAGCAACCTAAACTCAAATTCTTTCTTAGCCATGATATTTCAACTGAGTGTCCTTCTGGAAATCACCTGATTAATTTACCTCAGGTCTAACAGTTAAGATAAAAATGAAACTAGGAGTATATATTTGCCATTTGCCCAAAACCCATGGGAGTAAGACAAAACAGAATGAAGTATTTCTCAATGGAAATATATAAAAACCTTTTTGGTTCCAGTTAATAACCTTTTTCCCCTTAGTGGTAACTTTCAAATTCAGAGAGCAACAGTTGTTCAGTGTATGACTTAAGTTTCAGCAGGAGCTTTCTTTGCTCATTTTCATAATCTCAGAAGCACTTTGAAAAGAAGCATGCCTCAAATCCCATTATTTGTCCTGTCACCTGTGTAGAATTATATTTTCCTAAACATTCTTATTTAGAAAAGAAAGCAATCCACTTACAATTAGATCAAACTTGCCTCCAGATTTCCATTTGTTTATATACCTACTAGTATAATTCACTTTATCCCACCCAGTTTTTGTACAAAAAGGCTGCCTTCTAAATATGATCTGGTGCTCATGTAGGACTTGTGGAGTGAGAGTGTATCTGAATAAATCTGATATATTCTTAAATCTTTGGCGATGGTGGTAAATCAAAGAGAAAGAGAAAGGCAGAAGAGATAAAAATATTTGACAGGAAAATAATTAAGCGAATGGGCCTTTGCAACAGTGACTCATAGCATCTCTACAGAGATATAATCAATTTTAAGTGAATACTTTTTTTTGACAAGACTTAGGTAGAGTAAGCAGAAATATTGAATATTTATAGAGTTTAACTGAAAACTCCACAAGAAAACTAAGCAATAACTACAAAAGAATAAAAATGCATTTAATTTGGACCAAATACTGTTTGGGGTATTTCCTACATTTGTGATAATCTTATTAAATATGAAGAGGATTTTTTAATATAAATAATATATTTAACTGTCATTATGACTTTGTCATTTCTATATTCCATATATATCGTTCCTTTCTTGTAGATCTATTCTGGTGGTGAATTTCTCCATTTCATTGATGGATTTAATGAAGAAAAAAGCAATTGGATGCGTTATGTGAATCCAGCCCACTCTGTTCAGGAGCAGAACTTGGCTGCATGTCAGAATGGCATGAACATCTACTTCTACACCATCAAGCCTATTCCTCCTGGCCAGGAGTTGCTTGTATGGTATTGTCAGGACTTTGCAGATAGATTGCATTATCCTTCCACTGGAGACTTGGTGATGTTGAATAGTAAGTAATTTAGATTTACTACTTGTAAAGAAATATTTTGTCAGTGGAATGTTGATCACAGATATGAATCATCATATGAATGATGAACCTCGGGGTTCAAATATGATTGCAGGAGAAGACATTTTAAACAGGAAACATTCTTTTCTTAATTAAAAACATAACTCAGCATAACCCTATTTAAGGAGACAAAAATGTAGCTATACTTTTGGCTGAACATCCTGTTATGAGGCTGTTTCAGAGCTTAATCTGAACGTTCATGCGCTGTTGTTGATATTGTGTTTATACTAATAACCCTAATCCTAGCCAAGTGGGGAGAGGAAAACTCAACATTATGATAAAGCCACAGGTTAAAAATGACAAAGAAAAGAATACCATTCCAAAATCTCGATGGCAGAAATTCAGGTTCCTGGGGATGTTTATATGAATATCATTACAAGACTGGTAGTTTTTCGTAATTTTCATGGTTGGTTTATTTGCTCAGAAAATTCACCTAATGTTTGAAGGAGCTGATATAATTTTTTATGAATAAAGCAGAGCATTTTCACTTCATATAACTTTTTGCAATCTCCTGAATTCACATCCATCTATATGTTTATGTTAGTTATTGCTTTGTGTCACCAAATTTTATAATTGCTCTCTTAACAAAAGCACCCAATCTTTTCATGTATTAACAACAACAAAAACATTCTATAGACCACAATCCCAATGCACATCTGAGGTGAAATAAATTTTACTGAATGTAGTGGGACTTACGGCTGAGCAGAGAGGATTAGTTTGTTAATATTTTCAAACTGTGCAGGTAGAATTTGGTTTCAATGCTGGTTCAGTGCAAATATTTTTACTTCCATTATTTAGTAACTATATCACTTAGCAACCAATTTGCCAGTCCCAATTGTAGTCTCTAAGCAAGGACTTCCTGTACAAACAGATACCAGGGCCATAGAATAAACTGGGAAATTAAAAAATAATTCTAGAAAAGTGCAGTGGAACTCACTTCAAGAAAAAAGGAAATATTTACTTACTTAGGAAGTTGGGTACAAATTAAAAATCATTCTTTTTGTTAATGTAGTATAGTAAATAAATTTGTGTAATGTTGCTGCAACAATCAAAGAAATTGCTGGTTAAGATTGAAAAACATTCTTGGAAATTTTAAAATATGCATAAAAAGATGATTTCAACACAAGTAGACTCTCCCTGAATCATGTTGCTTATCACCTTTGCACCTCACATGTTCTGTCTCCAGTGTAGAAGCTTTATAAACTAATGAAGTGAAGAGTTTTTAACCTGTTATATTGATTTTAAGTATTGTAAATTGCCTAGGGTTACTGTATATTTGAGTGGCGAGCCATAGAAATGGAATACATACATCGTACGTATATATATATATACATACTGTCATATAAAATAGCATCCTTACTTAAAAGCAGTAAAATAGGACAGGATCCAGATAGCATCTATTTTCAAATAGGGTAATTAGTGTATCTTTAACAGTTGCATCCGTTTCTGTATAAAATTGCTGTCTACCATGATAACGTCAAGCAGTATGAACCTTTTTACTGAACTAAAATTTGGAATCCTAGCTAATTGAAATCCATCCCCCACCTTACATTTTCATGTCTTCATTTTTCCCTTCTTATATTATTTCTCCTGTAACTCTCCATTTCTGAGATACTGTGTCCTAGGAACATAAATAGATTATTACAAGTATATTCTCAAACTATGTCTATATTTTTGTTTTATAATAATTTGTGCCGAAAAGGGGCTTCCTAAGCATTCAAATAAAAATAGTTGTACTCTGTTCATCATATACTGTTTATTGTTTGTTGTTATGAAATTGTAAGAATAACCTAACTGTCCATGATATTGATTTAAATTATTACAAATTCAGTAAAATAGCATAGGAATGCATAAGATAGAGACTTCTAGTTCCACCCTATAGCAATGCGGCTGAAGGAGGCCCTGCCAGGGGACCCTAAATGGGTCAAAAGTTGCCCCGGAGAGGTGACAAAGAAGGAGGAGCGCTCAGATGATCGCAGAACAACAGCATCAATCCACTCAATCTGGGGGAAGCCCTCAAACTCGACAGGAGAAAGACTAGATGTACATCAGTGTCTAGCCCAAGCTATAGCAACCGAAGTCCGAAAGAATGAACCAGAACAACAGTGAACAGCGTGCTTGAAGCTGGGTGAGAATATCGACTTCTCTTCTATTCTGTAACTGATTCCTTGGAAAAGAGCCCCAAAGCAAGAAATCCTCCGAAAGTGAGGGAGGGAACTAAATCCCCACCCATCCATAGACAGATGTGGCGAATTAATTTCCAAGGAGGAAAGAAATATACTGAAATGAAATTAATAACACTATAGTCTGTATAAATCTGAAAATTAAGAAAACCGTTAAGATTTTAAAATGCCCAGAAACAAAGAATAATCTGTTCCCTTGAATTTTAATAACCTAAATAGAAAACAGCTGGGAACAAAGAAAGAAAACATACTGGGCCATTTTTAAGCTTAAAAAATGCCTGCAGAAAAAGAAAGCTTTAACTGTTATCTAAGCTCAAGAATTGTTTACAGAAAAAGAAAAACTTTGACTCTTGGCTAATCTTCTAGGGGGAAATTTACTAGAAGGCTTCAAGATAGCTAAACATTCTGGATTGCAGCTCTGACTGGTTAATAATTGACCCTTGAATAGAAGAATTGTTAAAAATACTGCTTTCACTGATGCCTTCACAATTGGAAATGCATTGGATTACAAAAACCATATATAAAGATAAGAACTATATAAGATTTGGTTGTTTGGTTTTTTTGAGATTGGCTGCTTTGATAAGGCTAACTGCAGAGATTATGGTACTGGTAAAAGTCTATTTGGAGGGGGGAAATGAAATGGATATAGCATATTTATCTAAAAGGGACAGGAAACCACACCTAATATACCCTTCTAAAGGATCTAGCCTGGAACATCAGAGATCTACAGGAGTAATACTTCAAGACAAGACAAGTACTTTTCAGGAGGAAATGTATGCAATGCTACGACAGATTCAATTGACAATAGTATCAAATCACATGAGATCAAAAACAACTTTGATGACATAAATGAGTACATTTTCAATCCAAACTTACAATTAAAAAACTCTCAGCAAATGACGATAAAGAATGAACAAATAAATCAGATAACAGAACACAAACTAGAAGAAAGTAACTTAAATAGGAAAGCTACAAATGAAGAGAACTACAACTTAACTCAAACAGAAAAAAATCTACAAGACTTTTACCACGACAGTGAAAATGGAAAAGATATTTTATCCGTCAGGACTTCAAAACAAATTTGAGGATAACAAAGAAGATTTAACAAAATGGATTATAGACCTGCCAGGGAAATCATCAGAATCTGGGAGACAAAAAGCATATATTCTACTCAACTTGCCCTTCTAACTCCCAACAACACTTACAAAAATATAGGAACTTCCTGGCAAGCGGAATATACCAACTTGGAAAGCTATTTGGCAAAACAAGAAGGCTAAAGTTAGACTTAAGAGCTATGATTCAACTTACCAGATGGATTACTACATGATTAAACATTTGTTTGAATATGGTTAAAAGAACAGATAATTTTGGATATAAAGGGACCCTATAGTAAGAGGGATAAGAGATATAAGTAGTATAGTATTTTTTACAATATATGAAATGTTAAGATGGGAAGTTTGGAAATTTAAAGGTAATTAATTTTGAGAGAATTATGAACGAGAAGAATGATTTGAATACTGTGGGGAAATTAAGCTTAAATAAGAATTTTGAAAAAAGGACATATAATGACTGAACAAGATGAATTTTACAAATATAGTTGAAATATAAGCAGAAAAGATGTTATATGTGGATGTTATAGGATATATAAGTAGTATAGTATTTTTATAATATATGAAATATAAAAATATTGGGATGGTATATGTAAATAAAAAGTTGGATATTTAAGTAATCAGTTTTGAGAAAACTGTCTGATAAGAATGGTTTGAATACTGAGGGGAAATTAAGTTTTAAATAAGAATTTTGAAAACAGGACACATAGTGACCTAATAAGATGACAAATACAATTGAAACATAAGTTAATTAGAAAAGATGTTATATATGGATGTCATTGTTTGTACAAACACAAAAAATGTTTATATCCAACCTTGTATGCATTGAAAATATTACATTTATCTAACATTAACAAAGGAGAATACCATTGGAAGAAGGGAAGATCAAGGAAATATGTTATTAATTAATATATTGATTATGGAATTATAGAAATTAATTATTATTGATTGTTTTTTCAAATATATGAACCCAGACAACACTTTCTTTACTAAGCATTACAGATTGTTATTGCAAAAAAATCAATAAAATATATTTTAAAAAATGGAATGCATAAGATAGCAGGGCCTGCACATGCAGTAAATCAATTTTAAATGCTAGAGGGATGTGAATTAGTCACAATCTGATTTTTGAAAAAGCCAAATAAATATTTTGTGTCCCAAAATAACTGAGAAAGTTCAGGTTCATGTTGAAAACCCCAGGTTCAACATTTAATTATGAGAGGGATCTAGGAGTCCTAGTGGACAGTCACTTAAATATGAGCCAGCAGTGTGCTGCAGCTGCCAAAAAAAGCCAACACAATGCTGCCTAAGCAGGGGTTGGACTAGATGACCTCCAAGGTCTCTTCCAACTTTATTATTATTATTATTATTATTATTATTATTATTATTATTATTATTATTATCCTGTATTTATGATGCCTTTACATAAATTTGTGATGTCAGAAACACTGGATTTCTGGCTGCTGTAGTAAAAAAAGATATATGGTAGAGCTTGTCATGTATTCCACAAATGAGCACAGAAAATGAACAGGAGTTTGCTTCATCTTAATTTTGAGAAAAAATTAAAGTGACGTGACATTTAGGAAAATAATCACCTAAGAAAAAAAGATACATATAGGTTTTCTTGATGATAATATAGATGCAGTTTTCTTTGTTGCTTTCTGAGATATCTTTTTTTTTCTTTTGACTTCTTGCAGCCCTGAGATTATGAGGTAATTTGTCATCCAAGTTCAAATCAAGGTGTGCTTAGGTTTTGAGGAATTAGCAAAGGTTTGTGCAGAGGAAATATTACAGAGATTTATAATAGTTAGCATGTTAACATGCTAAATTCTGTAGCTTAAAATCTTTTTTTATAGCAGAACTGAGGTGTAACTGATGAAATTGGTTAGCAGTAGACTCAAATTAAAACATATCTTACTATATAATATAATTAATTTATAGAAATCTCTGGCATAAGATGTGGTTGTCACTAACTTAGACTGATTTTAAAAGGGATTTAATATATGGATTAATGGAGGACCAACCTATTTGTGAAACTGTCACTTTCTGGGAAGGAACAGCAGAAAAGCTTTTCATTCTAATGGCCTAATAATGATTTTCTCAATAATATGTGACTTAAAAGGATGTTTGACTAAATGGATCTTTTCTTCTAGTTCAGCTGGAGATATAGATAGATAGATAGATAGATAGATAGATAGATAGATAGATAGATAGATAGATAGATAGACAGATAGACAGACAGACAGACAGACAGACAGACAGACAGACAGACAGATTCAGATCTCTACTTATCAAGCAAATGGGAAGTCATTGAAACATTTTGCTTGTTTGTTTAATCCATCTTTCTTATTTTTATAAATAACTCAAGGTGGTGAACATACACAATACTCCTTAATCCTTTTATTTTTCCTCACAACAGTCCTGTGAGGTGGTTTGGGCTAAAGAGAGTGATTGCCTAATGTCACCAGTTGGCTTTTAGGGTCAAAGTGGCACTAGAACTCGCATCTCTTGGTCTCTAGCATGGTGCCTTAGCCATTGGACTAAATGCTCATTGGTCAAAATTTTCCTTAAAGGAAGAGAAGGATGATAAATAAAATAAAAGATGCAAAATTATAGTAGTGCTAGATTTATTGCTTATTGTCTTTGCCATATTAAAGGTGAAACAGCAGCATATAAATGTGTATGGTTAAACTGATCACATGATAATTGACTGGTATTACCACTAGCATTATAAAATACAAATATGAATCATGCACATATTACGGGTGCATTTTCAAAGCAGTAGCAAATCTTTGTTCTCCCATCATAATCAGGAGATTAATGGGTTTATTCTGGAGCTAGGAAAAAACACATTTAGAAATAAAATTTGAACTAATGAAATTTTAAATAATAACCTTCATTCTAGCATCGGGGGGGGGGGCGAAGTAGAACTCCGAGGTTCTCTTCTAGCAAAACAGCCATTTTATTTAAAACAAAAATGTGAATCAGCATTATTAAAATTAATCACTCAAAATGTTGATCAGCATTTACTCTGGAAATGACACTGTACACCCACAGCTATTTTTTGAGGTCTCGGGGGAAAGAATTAAAATGTCTCAGGCAGCTAATAGCATTATAAATGAGAAGAATTTTGCAACTAGATCTGAAGAAAACTTAATTCACTCTTTATTTGTATTTCTTTTTTCACTAACGAGTGTATGGCTACAGTGGTACCAATTTTTAATCCTACTGACAGTAATTTATGTCTATATAGGTTGAATTTACTGCCATTCATTTATATGATTATTTTAATGCAGTTTCTGTGTTTCTATGTTTTTTGTCTATGGATGATTATATAATATTACCTCGTATTAGAGTTTACATGCAGGGAGATGCTTGAATGAATTTTAGACTGGCATATGAATCAACTGACATATGAATCTGATTTCCCAATCTGCTCACTGTCTGAAGGACATCAAATAAGTTGTGTGAATCGAAGCTATGTTCAGAGAAATAAAATCCATGTGAAGCTGAATAGAGTATATAGTCTTTTCTACATGGAGTCCATGTGTCTAAAAAGTATGCACACTGGGCCAGTATTTTCCTTGGCTTCCTATCAATTATCCAATAGCATTATATTTTCCCTTGTCTTTAGTGTTGGATCTATAGAAATAATAAGAGAGTAGAATAAAGTAATATTTAGTTATTCTCTACTTTATTTTCCTTCTCCCAAATGTAAACATGTATTTGATCACTCCTTATTTTTTGTTTTGAATGAGGAGCCAATCAGTTGAAAGAAACTTTGAAAAAAAGGACCCTCTCCAAGAAATAGACTAATGCAGAGTGGGCAGCTTCATGACTTTAAGAAGTTAAGAATTATAGTTTCTGCCAGCCTCTACCAACATAGCCAACGGATAGGGAGTTCAGAAGAGGTAAAAAGAGGTAAAAGCTAGTTTACACATTACTAAGAAATTAGCTGCCCAAAAAAACATACCTGGCAGCCAATCCCAGTTCCTTCTTGAGCTGGAAATATGGCACATTTCCTTAGAATCTTTCTCATTCAATACATATATTCTTTGAATGAAGAATATATTCAAAGAAAGTCTATATTAAAAGAAAGTCTATATTAAACATTGAAGAACTCTAAATTTCTTCTTCAGCAGTTACAGAAAGCTACCATGTATATATCCAGCCCTTCCCAACAGAATACTCAGGGAGACTTAGGCGAGTCCAGCATAGCAGCCTTAAGGACTATGTAAAGTGCAACAGAAAAGGGATGCCAATCATTGAGCAGGTTTCTTCAGTTCCAGTTCCATCAGTCAACAGGATGAAGTAGTTGAGGTAAAAGGCTAGGAGTAAAGAGGCCAAGGTTCTTCTCTATCCTCGGCCATCGAAGATCATTGGAAGACTTTGGGCACATCACTTTCTCTTTCAGCCCAACGTAGCTCACAGCATTGCTGTTTGTGGAAAAAAATAGGAGGAAGGAGCCTCTGTATTTGACTTTGAGCTCCTATATAAAAGTGAGGAGATAAATAAATGAATAAAAGCTACTCCCTTGTATGTTGTGCAAGATACAATCCAGTGGTACAGGTTCTTCCATAGCAAAGCACTATACCACTTGCTGTGTTCAGGCACTTCTAAGGAAAGCAACCTTTGGAACGAAAAACAGAAAACTTATAAATGTTTCATCCATTTTGGAATCCAAGATATTCAGAGACTTCTTCAATCAAATGTACTATTGAAGCCAGGGATGTTTCTCCCAGGTTTGATGGAGAAACAAATTTTAAAAAATATGGAACTTTGTTTTTATATGTGGCATAGCAGCAAGACTTCTTGTATGCCCAGAGATGGAAGAACTCACATACAGCCACAAGGGATGAATGGATTATGAAATTAATGGAGTTGGCAGAGATAGTGAAATTGACTGCTTTGATTAAAGAAAAAACTTCCTACTTGGAAACCACTCTTCGATTTTTTGTTTGTTTGTTTGTTTGAAAGAAATGAAATTTTAACCTTGGGCTTTGATGTCTATGATGATATAGAAGTACCATTTGTTATGGTTTATTCTGTTCAAAGAGACATTGATTTTTAGGTTTTTATCTGTATTAAAGAAGTTAACTTTTTAAATAGTTTTTCCTCTTTTGTTTGCAACTCCCAATCTTGCCTTCTTCTTACTCCCTTTCCCTTCTTTCTATTTTATGCCTTTTTGAAATTTAATAAAGTTTAGGAAAATTTTGTGCTAATTGAAAAGGCTTTTGTTTTTAGTTTTTATTACAATACCGCATCCTCAGTGTGTTTTTTCTTAAAGCTTAAAACTAGAAACCACTTCACACATCATAGCAAAAGCAGGTGTATATTAAAAATGGTGAATATGAAGAGGCCTTCATGTCTTCTTTTCTCACCACATACGCACCACAGAAACACTTCAGGGAGCTGAGACCAGTCATCACATCCCTCAGTGTTTCAGCAATATATGTGTGGTAGGAAAAAATTATGTAGATACCTGACACAGCATGTGTGTACCCATATCTACTGAAGCCACAGTTAAAATAGAGTTACATTAAAAGTAGGGTTGCTGTGCAAACTCTAACTGGAGAGAAAAAAGAGAATTGCTATTTTCTTTTAATGAAAATTGTGTTACTTTTATAATCAAGTCTCGTAAACTACTAACTGGGATGCTGAAAAAGCTTCAGGACTCTCTAGGAAAGTAGCACGTTGCTAAAGAAATTATAATATATCCACTCAAAAGAATCACACGGAAAATTATTTCTGTGGTTGCTAAAAATCAACACTGACTTGATGGTACATAATTAATTCCCAAAAGAAAATGTTTCCTTTGTAGAAAGAACTTTCATGCAGTTTCCCGAAAATTACAATATTGGGGCAGAGGAAAATGCTTCCTCCCTTTATTTTGACATGCAATTGAACTGTCTGAATGATGATAAAAAAACTAGAATGAATCTTTGTAGACGTCATGCTATTGTCAACATTTTTTTGAGAATTTGCTTTTAAATGTTATTTCAATCCATTTTAAATGATACAAAATTTCTTTACTAAAGCATTTATCCCCATATTAAAAAAAGAGATGATGATTTGAGTTGAGAACAAATGTAATAGGAAAGTACTGACAGATTTTCTATAATTTAATATAAGTAGTTAGTGATTTTATTTCCTTGAGTTGAATCTAGTGCTACTCATTTTCAAAAGCCCAAGACTGATTCTTTTTTTAAGATAGAAGTTAATGATCAAAGTGTCTTCAAAAAATGTATGGTTTGTAGAAATACTCCTCTTGGAGGGTTGGGATTTACTTTTTGGATGGCATGCCTATTTAATTTTTAATAAAAAGGTTGACAGGGTTTTTAAATCTCATATTATAAGGATTTCTTTACTTCGGGTCTGGAGGAAATATTATAGAACTGATTCTAAAATTCCATTATGGGCCATACCATGGCATGCGATAGAGGGGATAAGGAGAGGAGTTAAGATGGATAGTGTTTCTTATGCACAATTACTCAGATGGGATGGTAAAAATTGGCAGTTAAAATCTTTGGAAGATTTAGCACAAGAAAATATTATATATTCATGGTTTCAGTACAGACAAATTGTGGATAGATGGAAGGTAGATTGTAATGTGGGTTTGCTTAGAGAAGATGAGAATTTTTTTAAACAAGTAAAAGATCAAAGACGAACTCACATTAAGAGAATTTATGGGGTGTTAATAGAATTGGATTCAGAAGCAGAATTAGTTAAAGAATGTATGATTAAATGGGCACAAAATTTTGGTGAACCAGTTTTATTAGATACTTGGGAAACTATTTGGGTGAGAAATGTTAAATTTACACAAGCCCAGAATTTAAGGGAGAATTTTTATAAAATGTTTTACAGATGGCACCTTGATCCACAAAAAATGTATCCTGACTTACAGCCTAAATGGTGGAGATGTGGATGTTTGGATGCTACTTATTATCATATCTGGTGGTTGTGTAAAAATATAAAAGCCTTTTGGATTAAGATATGGTGGAATATTCAAAGAATTTTTAGAAGGAGGGTAAAATTTACCCCACAATTGTTTTTGTTAGGTATCGTTATTGATTGTGATACTAAGGAGATTACATTGATGTTAAATTTAATTACAGCCGCAAGGTTGTTAGTAGGGCAATGTTGGAACAAGGAATCTTTGCCTACTTTGCAAGAGTGGTTTCTCAAAGTTTCTTATTTGGCGGAAATGGCAAAGATTTCGGCTTTCTTGAAGGATCAATCGCAAGAAAGTATGTTGCGGTATGGAGAAAATGGATAGATTTTATAAAACATAAGTTGGGTATAAAAAATATTACTTAGTTTTTTAACAATTTATATTTAAAATGGAATATTTTGTTTTTTTGTGTTTTTTTTCTCTTTTTGTTCTTTTTTTTCCTTTTTTTTCTTTCTTTATTCTTTTCTTTTTTAAACATTCATTTTTTGTATTCATGTTTTATATATATATATATTGTTAATTATTTTATAATTTTTCTAATTAATGTATTTAGATTTTTAACTAATATTAGATTCATTTATGGTTTATATCTTTTTTAAGACTTCTTGGTGAAATTTTAATTAAGCCTATATTCAGCTCTGGGAAGGTCGGGGGAGGGAATGGGAGGGTTGGGGAGGTTGGGGGGAAGATTGTTTTGTTTTTGTAAAATTTTAAAAATTTAATAAAAATTATCTTTGAAAGAAAAAATGTATGGTTGACAAGGGTTATTTGTCCTCACTTTGATAAGACTGCGAAATGAATCCAAGCTATAAATGACTTGAAATACTCATTGCAAGAAAGCAACCAAGCTCAGAGAGTACCAAGTCCCCCGCACTCATTGCTTGTGTTTTGTTCTTGTATTTCAGCACAAAGCCACCACAGGCCAAAGCAACAAACCTGTGACAAAGATGAGCTTTTTCAGAAAAATCTTCCTAGAAGAGAACATAGCGTGAAGGAAATCCTAAAAACCGACTCCAGTCATCCTAGAGGAAGGGATTTGTGCTACAATCACGTTGCTCCACACACTCAAGAAAAAGACTTGGAGATCTTAAGGAAAAATTGTAGTCCTGAAAGGAGGCCTTTCTACCCTCGACCTGTCTACCCCATCCGACCTCACATTCCGGAAGATTACCTGAAGGTTTCCCTAGCTTATGGGATTGATCGACCTAGTTACCTTGCTCACTCACCTGTCCAGCCATCTACTACCCCAAGTCCTTCAGCAAGAAGTAGCCCAGACCAAAGTTTAAAAAGTTCAAGCCCTCACGGCAGTCCAGGAGTTACAGTTTCACCCTTAGCTTCTGTGACTCAAGAGCACAGGGAGCCTTATCCTTACTTGAATGGACTGTATAACACAGAAGGATTAGCGTCATATTCCGGATATGTCCCCTCAAGCCACCTTTCACAAGCCTTTCCCTACCCCAAATTCCTATTACCATCATATGGCATGAGCATCAACAATTTCAATCTCTTTCCAAGGATGTATCCTTTTTATAGCAGCTTTTTCAGCGGGGGAAGCATTTCTCCTCATATCCTGAACTCATCTACCCTTCCGAGTTCCTTGCCGTCAGATGGGAGTCGTCAGTTCTTACAGCCGGATCATCCAAGGGACCTTCTGATTCCTGCACACAACAGTGCTTTCTCCATCACAGGAGCTGCTGCCAGCATGAAAGACAAGCCATGTAGCCCCACAAGTGGGTCACCCACTGCAGGCACTGCAGCCACTTCTGAACACATCATGCAACCAAAACCTACCTCAGCCATATTGGCTGCCACTAGCAGCGAAGAAGCCATAAATCTCATCAAGAGCAAGCGAAATATGACTGGTTACAAAACCCTTCCCTACCCCCTGAAAAAACAGAATGGCAAAATTAAGTATGAATGCAATGTCTGCTCCAAAACCTTTGGCCAGCTCTCCAATCTGAAGGTAGGCTTTTAAAGAAAGACATAATGGCTAGGCAGATTTCTCTGGTTACCCTTTCCTCAAAAATGGCTTTTTAGGGGGACCTAAAATAAGTTAACATGCTAAAGAGTCTGGTGTTTGTTTTTTTTTCTAGAAGTTAGTCCACATATACATGCTGATATTATATGTATGCCTGTGGTTTTACATTTTTAAAGATTTGAAATTCATTTTTGAAGATTAACAGTTAAACTGTAATTATTTCTTAATTGGTTCACTAAAGTGGTTGTAATGCCCAGTGGATCTGACTTTGTCACTTTCATCCTGAGGGTTTTCTGTTGTGTAAAGCTTTGAAAATTGAACTAAGAAAGTGAGTGCATCCAAGATATATAGTTATTGGGTGTCGGGAGAGATGATGATGAATAGTGTAAAAACTAGTGGTACCTGAAAGAGTAGCTTATAAGAAAATTCTAAGCAAAACTAAAAAAGGAGAATGGACTGTACTAGGACTCATTGCAAGAGATTTGGAGATTGGAGGTTGGAGATTTCATCAAATGCTGGTCTGCCACTCATTTGCCTAGAGTCTAGTTGCACTGAGGTGATATCTAAATTTCTCAACAAACAAACAGATATATAGTTCCTGAGCTCTGCAGACCAGTCATTTTTTTCTTTATAGCGTTTGAGGCAATAAGTTCTTAGCCACTATTGTTCCATATTCTTTTCTTACCCTACAATATTTAATATCAATCTGGAAATGAACAATTCGGCCATGGACCAACCCTGTCAAAATAGCATATAGATAAAAATGATGACTTCCTTAATTTCTGCAGCTACTGCTCACATTAGCATTTCCACAAGGGGTTCTCTTTTTAAATATTGCTAAGTACATATTAAAATATTGCTAAGTTGCAGATCTTGGGTGGCAGCAGCATTTAAGTAACAATATACAAAACTGTTTCTGTTTTCTTCCTTTTTCATAATGCTTCTAGAAAATATATAACAGCTAAAGAATAATATTAATTCAATAAGAAAAGCATTCTGAACCTGTTAACAGCTTCATAAGATCTCACTAAGCATTCTGTTTCTTAAAAGGTTCATCTTCGAGTACATAGTGGAGAAAGACCATTCAAATGTACTACTTGCAATAAAGGATTCACTCAGTTGGCTCACCTCCAGAAGCACTATCTGGTACACACAGGAGAGAAGCCTCATGAGTGTCAGGTGTGTAGAGTTTGCAAAGAATGACTTTAGCAAAAGATGTTATCAAAATAAAGATATCCTTGAGTTATGTTTGACCACTGGCTACTTGATGAATATATAAAGACTTGAGAGTGGGGGCAATGCAGAATTGCTTTGCATGCAGTACAGACATATTTTCTCAATATTTTTTCAACTTCCTAGTCTACCTTAAAGCATTGGGGTGTGCTGGTAGCTTCCCACCCATCCCTGGGTTGGATCCATTGAGGATACAACCAAAACATCATTTGATATCTGTTCTTCTATCCATCCAGCCCAGTGAAAAAGAGAAACTACTTTTCACTTCTAAAAAATAGTCTGGATTTCTTTTGCACCTCTTTCAAATCAAGTACATATCAGTTCTGGTTGCATGCTTTGGAGGGAGCAAATCCTTACTGGAAGAAAGGAGACATGATTTTGCAAAGAGTGATTACACAAGATTCATCCTAGATAGGAAAATGTGGGACATGAGGTTGGAGTTTATTTGCTTATGCTTTTGTGTTAAAGTAACTCCAATTTCCTTCCTTCCAATTAGGTCTGTCATAAACGATTCAGTAGCACAAGCAACCTGAAGACCCATCTGCGGCTGCACTCAGGAGAAAAACCTTATCAGTGTAAGCTGTGCACTGCTAAATTCACCCAGTTTGTACACCTAAAGTTGCACAAACGACTCCACACCAGAGAGCGCCCACACAAGTGTATCCACTGCCATAAGAGTTACATCCACCTTTGTAGCCTCAAGGTCCACCTGAAGGGAAACTGCCCTGTAATCCCTGCTCCCAACCTTTCTACAGAGGACCTCAACCGGATCAATGAAGAGATTGAGAAATTTGACATTAGTGACAATGCGGACAGGCTGGATGATGTCGAGGACAGTGTTGATGTAGCATCGGTGATAGGGAAAGAAATATTCACTGTGCTTAGAAGTGAGATAGAAGGAGCTACGTTGAAAGCATCATTGCAGAGGAACCTGGGCAACGGGCTGGTCTCCTCTGGGTGTAACCTTTATGAAGCCTCAGATGTATCGGTTGTGAAGTTGCCTCATGCTCATCCACTACCTCAGGTACCTATCAAGGTCAAGCAAGAGACAGACGAACCAATGGACCCTTAAGTGCTGTAGGATGTACGTGTGTATTGTGTGTGAGGATATATGTGTGTGGTTTAGTATGTGTGGCAAAGGAATGATTTTTTTTAATTTATGACCTGGCAAGTCAGGATGCCTGTAGCAATTGCTTGTATATTGTATCAACGCTGCAAAACAACCTCAGCTTACAGTAGCTTCTCCAGTTGAAAGAAGGAATTTCCACGTTGCATTCTCAGGGCATGAAAAGAGGCCAAGACTGTTCATTGCCTCTCCTGCTTCCAAAAAAGACTGTCTAATATCCATAATCATTTTATAATAATAGTACTTCATAATTTATTATGCAATTTACCATTCAAAAAGCAATAGTTAGAATAATATTTACAATGATAGGAATATTCATTGTAAATGGAATATGAGTGCTTTTCGTTGTTGTGTGTTTGTTTGTCTTGTGGCTGTTCTCCATAGAGTTGATTCCTGTACATCTGTTTAATAACTACAAAATAATAGCGGAACCCATGACTGACTAGGCAGCAAGGGGGGAAATGTTAACATGCCTATTTCAGACATGATGCTTTGTTTTGCCAAAGGTAAATCCTTAATAGTCGTTTTGTTGTAACAGTGCTGTATAACTGAACGAATTAGATAAACATATAGAATTACTCTAAAATATGTATACATCAGAGGAAGAAACTTATATGTCTAGAATGAGTGAAAAAGTAAAATATCAGACAGAATGCATCAAACATAGTCCTCCCAACAAAGCCCTTAGTTTTACCTCATGGTTGTGAGCAATATCTTGGAAAATAACATTTTCCTTCTCTTGCATACTGTTTATGTAAGTTAGACGACTTAGGATACTCCAAAGATTCTCTCTGTAAAGAGGGGTATTGCTGAGGCGTTGGCTGGCTAGATCCCAAAACTCCCATTGAGATTCTGCAAGAAACATGACAGCCTTCCCTGACCCATCATTCTCCCTCTCCTCCCCACCCCTTTCTTGGATAGAAATTAAGTGGCCAACTCTTTTCTTGGCATACCTAGTTTGATTTTGTTTTTCTCCCCCCTGTATTATGAGTCAAGTTTTCTCTCAGTATTTGTATTAGCACATTTTGTGGTTAATTTAATGAAAAATTAAAAGGGCATTGCAAAGTTGCTGAACAACAGTTACCTCATCGAGTGTGTCCAGTGATGCAGAAAATGCTTAAAGCTTTGCTACTCTAGAAAACAAACCAAAACATGTAGAAAAGATGGAATGCACATTCTTTTTTCCCCCTAAATCTTTTGCTTTGCTGAACCCAAAGATAACATGTCATGGTATAGGGCATAGCACATAATTGTATTTATAATTACTTATACCACTATCCTCTGTGTGCCTGCAAGCACATACTTTTGTGAGCCAAACCTTATAGTAAAATACCGATTTAAATAGCTTGTTTCACACAAAGAGTAAATTCTTAACAGTAGAGCCATAATACTTGCAAATGTTCTTATTCATCACGAGGTGTGATTGTGCACATTTTTATTTGCTTCAACAGATTTATCCATCTAGTATTTTTAAAATTCTCCAAAGTATTCTCTGACTTACTCTTACCTTCCCTCGTATTATCATTGCAAACGTCTGCCTTGGGAGATGGAAAAAAAAATCTAAAAATGCTTGCTAAAGGTCAAATAGGTCCCATTATTACTCATTTTTGAATGCTATATAGATCAAACATTAAGAAGAAGAATGAATTGTTTAAAGCGCTCTGGAAGATCTGTCCCTTTTCCTACTTCTTAAAAGGAGGCATGATCACAGCTGAAAAGGGCAGTGTTACTTTTCATTCAGTATGTATATCTTTGTTTCTCATAAAAATCTTAAGGAATTAGGCTGTTACAGATATAACATTATTCTAATGCCTTCTTATATAAAACACCAAACATATCCATGCTCTACAGATAGCCCAAGAAAAACTTTATATATACCTTTTGAAGGAAGAGCTACAGTTCATTACATTTCTGTTCCCATAAATTGTGATGCAAATATAATTCAAATGTAGCAATGTTTCATGAACATAGCCATTAACTATTGGATAAACCAAAGTACCACTACTCCAATCACTGGACACACACACACACACACACACACACACACTTTTCTTAATTGCCTGTAGTGCTTTCTTGTATTTGATACGAATTTTACAAAGATTTATATGCATCAGCTTTAAAACTGCTTCTTTTGTCTAATTGTCTCCCCTGTTTAAAAACTTTGAATGTAGCAACAATCAGTGTTTCCCCTTCTCCCTAAGAATAGTTCTGACCAAAGTTAACAGGCTTTTTACTTTGCTACAACAAAATATCTTATGTTTACGTACTGGTTTACATTGTTATTTATGTGCAAAAATGTCAAAATGTAAATTAAATATAAAATGTTCCTTGCTTTATCAGTGGTGGTTTTTTTCTTCTTTTTAAATGTAAGCTGTGTTACTGTAGTTCCAACTTTCATTTACTCCCTGGGTCAAAAATACTTTGTTATGACAAAATTCATAATACAGGCTGCTTTTGGAATTTGCATAAAGGATATAATTTTAAAATTCCCTCTTAGTGCCTCTCACAAAAAAATCAAATTTCAGTTTCCTGTACTTACATTCTTTTGATAGATACACAATAGATGATTAGATAGATAGATAGATAGATAGATAGATAGATAGATAGATAGATAGATAGATAGATAGATAGATGATACAATGCTTTTTTGTAAAAAAAAAAAAAAAAAAAAAAGGTGCCGGAAATCTATTCTGGATGTTCTATAAAAAAAAAATCCCTAGATAGATGATAGATAGATAGATAGATAGATAGATAGATAGATAGATAGATAGATAGATAGATAGATAGGATGATACAATGCTTTTTTGTAAAAAAAAAAAAAAAAAAAAAGGTGCCAGAACTCACACAGGTCACACAACCCACCTTGCATGCCCTATAAGGTTCCATCCAAAAAAGGTGCCGGAATTCCATTATGGACGTTCTATGACAAAAAAAGCCCCAGATAGATGATAGATAGAGAGAGAGAGAGAGAGAGAGAGAGAGAGAGAGAGAGAGATGACAGACAGAATCAACTCTTACCAAAATAGATATTCCGAGGAATGACCTGTCTTAGTTGGTCTTCAGATTTTCCAACAGTGTACATCACCATTTTAATTGAGCCCTTCCACCTTATTGCTGGTTGTATTTCTCTCTTTTTTTCACCTTTCCAAAAAAACTAAGTCTTTGCCTAATATGCTTGAAGTATAATAATTACAGATAATTATGTAGTGGCTCCAAACCTGGAATAGGTACAGATTTTTCATAGAGAAATATTTATCTTGCAAATATTAGCAATAATCCATTCTCTGACTTGCATTGCAAACAGACACATTTTAGAGAAGATACAACTGGGATTTGAAATAAAAAGATAAGGGTTATAATTAATGAAGCCCAACATTTATTCATGTTCTAAAGCGGAGAGACAAGGGATTCTTTATTAACATGGCCAGTATCACTTTTGCTACCAGCAGCCGAAGAGTTTGTTAAGACAGACCTTTTTTGCTTCCAGCTTTCTCTGTAACTACAGTGCTGGCCTTCAGTGCAGATTCATTGTTTTAGGCCAACTTTTTAAATTTGTGGTTCTGGTTTTGTGTGTGTCTTCCTTGACTGGCAAGTTATTTTTAACTGAAGCCACTTAACCTTCACAATGAACTTTTTCTATAGAAATCTCTGATTTTAACTTGACTTCCTGTAACTTGGTCTTTCTGAGGGTGTTGGGCCACACTATGGCTAAGTAAATATTTTTGGAGGGTGCCAGGCAAGAAAAGGCTCTTCTTTTTTTATACCTATTTAGAGGTCTAGTTTCACCAGATGGGACCTGTAAAAAAAAGGCAGGCATCTAGTACAGTGGTTCTTAACCTGTGGGTCGGGACCCTATTTGGGGTCGAACGACCATTTCACGGGGGTTGCCAAACAAGGCTGTCCGTCATTTTTCCCCCTTTTCTTTGGACACGCCCCTGGCACCCGGTGATGTATAAGTGGTAGGGGTCACCACAACATGGGGAACTGTATTATGGGGTCGCGGCATTAGAAAGGTTGAGAACCACTGATCTAGTATATCTCTTTAAAAAAAAGCATCAGTTTTAGTGCACAAAATTTTAAAGCACAATTTAAAATGAGACTAGTAAATCAATATATGTGTTATATAGGATATATAATGTAGTAATGTTGAGAAGTGACAATTAGCTGACATAGGATTTAAAAAAAAAAAAAATCTTGTGGCAATACACTGTATGGGCAAGTCCATGCAGTTTTTTAGGGAACATTTTCAAACCTAAGAGAAAGTAACTGGCCCAAAATCACTGAGGTAGTTTCATGACAAGGACTGGACTAGACTTGAATTCAGGTCTTCCTGTTCCTAGTGCAGTACCTTATGCTCAAGACCAAAATGGCTTTCCTACCACCAGTCTAAGTTAAGCAAAGCAGAGCACCTTTGCCATATATATTCTACAGGGTACTATTTAAAAAAAAAAAAAGAAAGAAACACTCAAACATATAGGTATATGCTCTCTTTAGATTAACCACCATAAAATATTGGGAGAATTATGGCCCAAAGTCAAGGCCCAGTATCACCTATTTGCTCATCAAGCTGCAGTATCCTGATAAAATTTTGCACTAAAGTTCAAACAAATCAACTAGATCTTAAGATTAATGAGCGTTAGGAATACACAACACAAGTATTAATTGCTTCCAACTCAAGCCCAGTTTTCATTTCACAATAGAAACCTTTTCTGACATATTTAAAAAAAAATAAATGACCTTTATTGTTGCAATCTCAGCAGATTCAACCTATTTTAGACACATGCACCCATCTTTCACCAGTGCAACTGTTTTGGGAGGAAAGGTTGATGTGGAAAAGGCCTGGATGCTCTGTGATCTTCTCTGGAGTAAACTGCCACTCAAAATGAACAGCTGCAGTGCAATCTCTTTCATTTCTACCCGGAAAGAAAAAGAGAACTGACAGCCTCATATCCCTTTCAGTCTAGTACAGTGATTCTCAACCTTTCTAATGGCGTGACCCCATAATACAGTTCCCCATGTTGTGGTGACCCCCAAGTGGGTGTGGCCACCAATAAGAGGGAGTAGGACAGCTAGGGAAAAGGGAAAAAATGGCGGACAGCATGGTTTGGTGACCCCCGTGAAATGGTCATTCGACCCCAAATGGGGTCCCGACCCACAGGTTGAGAACCACTGGTCTAGTATGTTCCTCAAATGATACAACAGAAATTTGGGGAGAAGCCTATACAATGCATGAAGAGATATATAGTGTTCATTCGCATTACCCTGACAACACTTAGACAAAGCTCCAGATGAACTGGAAGTTCACATAAGGAGCCAACAATCTTTGGATTCCAGTAGGCCGCAGGGGTGTCAATCTGCTGGCCCATGGGCCGGATGCATTGTGTGGAAGCCGCACCCACCCCATTGCTGGCAATGGGAAAACCGGCCCGATACGTTGCGCGATGTCACGTGATATTGCGAGTTTGACATGCCTGCAGTAGAGCTACAATTAGAGGCAGCTTCCAAGAAAATGAGAATATATTTATCTTTGATAGAGAAGCCATTTGGTGTAGTAGTTAAGGCACCAAGCCAGAAACCAGGAGACTGTGAGTTCATGTCCAGTCTTGGGCACAAAGCCAGCTGGGTCACCTTAGTCTAGTCCAGTGGTGGCGAACCTATGGCACAGGTGCCAGAGGCAGCACTCAGAGCCCTCTCTTGGGCATGCACACCATCACCCCAGTCCTAGGCCTTCAGCTGGGTTTTATAAAACCTTTTTGCTTTAGGCCTCCGCCGCCATGTGCAAAAAAAAAAAGGTTCAATCAATCAGTAAATTTCAACTTCTCGCTGGAAAAAAAAAGATCTTGCAAAGTTGGAATTGATTGATTCAAATTTTTAGTCCCACCAAGTCTGCCGTTACCACCACAGCCACGCCCAATGGACCATACCCACCCAATGGGCCACACCCACCTGGCACCCGGCGATGCGTAAGTGGGTTTTGGGTTGCAGTTTGGGCACTCAGTCTCTAAAAGGTTTGCCATCACTGGTCTCGTCACTCTCTCTCTCAGGCCTAGGAAGGAGGCAGTAGCAAACCACTTTTGAAAATGTTGCCCAAACTGCAAGGACTTGTCCAGGCAGTCACCAGAAGAATAAATTGAAAGCCACCTTCTCCCCCAAAACCACATCCTTTTGATAACACGGCTTTATTATACGCCTCATGAAGATTATGCTTCATATCTTTCTTTATACACTTGCTTCTAATAAGTGACCAATGCAAAATAAAAGGAACTGCATAACAATAAAGCTTTACACCAATAAGAGCGCAATTCCTACTGATCCAGTTACAAAGTATAGGTAATAAACAGTAATAAACATGCACCTGACAGCCTTATAACAAAATCTATCAGCTCTTTCACACCATTGCCAAGTTACTTTTCAAATTACATTAGAGAAGTTCTGCAAATGTTGCATTGGGTTTGGCCTAGTTAAGAGAGTTTTATTTTCTAAATCATCTGCATATTTGAAACGGCTACATTAAAAGGGGGGGGGGAAGCTGGCAGGAGAAGTGCTAGGCAGTTAGGAGATTTGAAAATACTTTTTGAGCAAAGGAGTCATCTGGAGAGCGCTTGCGTGATCTTAGCAACTGCAAAGCTTTTATTCTAATCTCTCTCACTAAATGAATACATGCTGTCTTTGTGGGCGTAAAATATTGTTTATCCTCCTACTAGCAAGTTTCATTTTTATTTACCTTTAAGGAGGACAAGCCATCATTGATTTACTACAACAAAGTATTAATGGGGTGATTTCATAATGGACCCATCAGGCAAAATCTATGGAGACTTTTCATAAGTAACATTAAACAACCAAAAAATAAATTGGTTTGTCAGAAACTCCTTCCTTCCTTCCTTCCTTCCTTCCTTCCTTCCTTCCTTCCTTCCTTCCTTCCTTCCTTCCTTCCTTTTTTCCTTCAGCAGTTATTCTAAGGTTTCTCCCCCAACAACTTGAGAAGTTTATAGAGAAGCAGCAACTTTTTAATTCTCATTTTCCTGTATCCTTTTTTTGCAAAATGCCAGTCAACAGTTTTTTCAAAACAAAGAAATGATGCCTTTCTTCCTATAGCCTGTAAAGCTGCTATATTTGTTCAAGTTCATTCAAGAGTATATATGGGGCTCCACAGGACTGGAAACCAAGGGGAAGCCCCATTGCATGAATGGGAATAAATTTGCTAGATGTTGGATGGAGATCTATATGTTTTCAGTGTTTCACCCAAGGTGTGTTTCCTTCATTATTACTTCTGATATTGTTTTAGACAATGAGAAGCTAGTAGGCAATAGGACTCATTGGAACTTGTAGGCCAAGCTACTGCTTAGTCCCCCCACATCACAATTTCCAGAAAACTGAAAGCCCTAATTAGAAAGCCATCAATTTCAGTTACAGAGATATAATACAATAGATGAGAGATCTCCACCTCAAGTTTTGCCCTTCCTACAAACCGCCTGCAAGAAGCTAAGAAATCTCAAGGAATGAATCATCTCCCTGCTAGGCTAGTTTTTATGTCATGGACGGCTATTTGTTTGGGTTGTTTTTATTGTTAGAAATAGTATAACATTTTGTTTTGCTGACCTATAAAGCGTATCCAACATAACTTAAAGATCTAGTTTAGGCCAGAACTGATTCTGTATGAAATGGGAAAGGTGAAAACTTGACATTATTTTCTAGCATTTATTGGCCCAAACTCCAACCCTTGGCTTAAAATACAGTCCAGTCTTTCCTTTTCTGTCTGAAATGAGAGTTGCTAGCCCAAAACTAAAAATAGCTCCAAATGGAGACATGTTGTTTTTCTTTTCTTAAACAGACATTACCTTGAACCACATTCTCTGCTTTAAGAAGCAGCTGGGACAAAAAAAGTAATAAGGTCATGCAAGAAAAGAACACAGATTCGGGACTGGCAGAGAGTTTGTTATGTTAATGGGCACAGGTGACATTGGATAGCTAAAACATTCTGCAGCAGTTTTGAAATAATAGGGCCAGAAGTGGTATCTGCTCCTGTAGAAGGCACTAAGCATTCTAGTGCTGATAGAAATTCTTCTTCAAAATGGATGATTCTAGTTCAGGGCTTCAGCAAAGCATTTTTTAATCTAGACCAGGGGTCTTCAAACTTGGCAACTTTAAGACTTGTGGACTTCAACTCCCAGAATTCCTCAGCCAGCCCTGAGGAATTCTGGGAGTTGAAGTCCACAAGTCTTAAAGTTGCCAAGTTTGAAGACCCCTGGTCTAGGTGGTTTGCTGTGTCCCCTATAGAACATAATTCAAATTGGCAGTCAAGGGATTAAGAGTCAGGACAGCATGAACATACATATCATGCCAATAGTGTGCTTCCTCCTCCAATTATGCCTGATCTTCTGCTTCTTCTTCATCTCTGACTTCTGGTTTGCTCTTTTGTACTAATATCAACTTCCAATTACTTTGATTCTTTCGTTCTGGAGCATAAAACTGGTTGCTGAACTACAACTCTGGATCAAGCTCCAGATCCATGTTTTTTCCTTGTATGAATTGCCATGTTGTACCATTGCCGTTCTCCGTGAAGCAATAACATAACTGATGAAAGTTTAAAACCTGAATCTCAGAAGGAATCAGAATGGTAGTTTCACCAGCTCTAAATATCTATAGAGTCCTAGGGAGCAATGTGTCCCCCAGATCTCAAAAGTGTTATTGTAATTACAAGTGAATGGAGAGGGTGGGGCATCCATTGTGGTACTCCATGTCATCACACCCATGCTTAGGCAAAGCATGTACCTTTGAATCCAGGAACCCAGAAGATGGAATTGAACAACAATCCAGAGTAGGAACAAAGAAGCAGAGATATGGCTGAAGTGCAATTCCAGTATGATTAGAATTAAGGATAGGTAGAATTGCAGTTCCACTCCGGAGGTAGCACATCACCATATTCATTTTGATTTTTTTGTTTCAGGATAAATGTTGTCTCATTAGTAATGCTGGGGAAAGTAGGCTCTTTACCTAACCCTGTTTGCAAAAGATCTAACTTCTTTAATATAATTTATGGAATAAACTGTGAGGGCAATTTGGTGTAGTTGTTCAGGCGTCAGGCTAGAAACTAGGAGATGTAAGTTCTAGTCCTGCCTTAGACACAAAGCCAGCTGGGTGACCTTAGGCCAGTCACTCTCTCTCAGCCCTAGGAAGGAAGCAATGGCAAATCACTCCTGAAAAAACTTGCCAAGAAAACCGTCCAGGCAATCTTTGAAAATTGGACACGACTGAACGGAATTTTTAAAAAATGGAATATGTAAGGTTAAAGAGAGTTTCTGGTAAAGACAGTATTTTCTACTTATAACCAAAAACAAAAAAAGAAAGAAAGAAATAGTATAATTTCCTTTTAAGAAGCTAAATCAGCATTTAGTACTTAGATGTTATGCAAATAACAACTCAATTCTACTTACTCAAGTAGAAAAAAATAAGACATGTTGTTCAGTAATGAATAACTGCTACTCTAACCTTGAAACTCCTAATGCATCTTTTTAAAAAGCAATCAAAGTGGATAGTAAAGCAAAGGTTAACTTTCACAGATGTCGATTATGGCAATTCTCACATAGCCTCTAGGCTAAACCAGACATTGCCCCTTTTCTTCTTCCCTCCCCAAAATGCATTATCTACTCCTCAAAACCGCAGCTGGTCTTACAGTGCTTCCCAGTCAAACATATAATCTCTTATCTCTTGCCAGTAGTTCTCCACACCATCTGGACAGCTGGAATCTTCAAAAGGTGCTAAAACCAACTGCTCCTCCTACCTCATGTAATTTAGGAATAAACATGTCCTAGGCTAGACACTCATTTTTGCTCTTGCTTCAGATCTTAAAGCCCAAAAGTCAGTTACATTTTCTGCAGTGTCAGAGAATAGAACAGAGAATCTTGAAAGAAAATCTTCTTTGCATTGCTTGAAAAATGCCCGGCACAATTCAAATCTTCATCCCATTTTTAAATTTATTTTTGCCACCCATAATAAATTATGTGCCTGAACTATCTTTGTTTAGGTATCCTGTTTTTCTTCAGTTAAAGAGCCTGTGGGCAAACACAGAGCACAAAACTGGTTATGTCAGTGGACATTTCCACACTGATATTAAATGTGTGAGCAAACATACTCAACAGCTGATCAAAAGGAGAGATCAGACCTCATACCTAATTAGTCTCTTGAACTTGTCCTTCAAGTGGCCCTTCCAGTTCAGCCTGTTTCTTAGCACACCCTTCTGACAAGGTAAGCCATATTAATTTAATTGACCATGCTCCGGGAAGGCTGAAAAGTATCATTAACTTCCCATTGAAGGTGCATTTAGCTTCGTGTCTTCAGCCACATTCTGCTACATGGGTATTGTGCAATTATCTTCATTTTTTCTATTCCCACAATGATGCCTCTGCTCCACTTTTACTTTATCCACCCTGGTGTGGTAAACAGAACCTATGACTGGTGTGAACCTTTCTAGTTCTTATGCAGACCATAATTGCTCTGATTGACCTATGACAAAGGTGTACCAAGGCAGTCCATCAATCAAATATGTGTCACTGTGAAATACCGTTCTTTTACTCCAGGGATGCAGTCTTGTCATGGCTGGCTGGGTAATTCTCAGATTTGAAGTCCACATCTTAAAGTTGCCAGGTTGGACACCCTTGTTTTACTTCATTTATCAGTTCAAGTTGCAATACATGGAAGATAAATATGCTTCAATATACAGTAAGTGTATTTTGAAGGTCATAAAGTAAGTCTGGTATTTTTTCCAGTTTCAAGGTTTCCTTTTTACTGCTTCTTGTTAAGACACCAGCACTGAAATGCTATTGTTAATATATCTGTCTTCATCCATCAAGATATATATATATATATATATATATATATATATATATATATATATATAGATATAGATATAGATATATATATATATATATATATATATTCACACAGCATATTAGGTCACAGAGCAGTCAGGTTATTAGGTTCTAGTGCAATATATGAATGCAAATTCATAATTTATTAATGGTAAGTTCTGAGGTGCATAACCAGTACCTGTAACCATGGCTTGCTGATGCCATTATGCTCAAACTATGGCATAGTACTGTCTCCAGTTTGTTGATAGTTACTCTCTTCTTGAATTGGCAGAGAATGGAAATATGGAGAAAGGAAAGGGAAAGGGAAAGAAAGAAAGAAAGAAAGAAAGATTAGTTAGATTATGTTTGTTTATTTGTTACCCTGTAATCAGCTCTGGGAACTGGGGGAGGGAGGGAAGGGGTGGGGGGGTTATATTGTAATAAATTTGTAAAACTTTTAATAGAAAGAAAGAAAGAAAGAAAGAAAGAAAGAAAGAAAGAAAGAAAGAAAGAAAGAAAGAAAGAAAAGAGAAAGAGAGGCATCTTCAGTACTGTTGATTTCTCTTGTGCTTTTGCCACTATGAATCCTTCACCACTGATTTTATTTTAAAAACAAAGGCAGTAGGAAAAACATTCTTCTGCCAAGACTAACTAGTTTGGAGTTAGCCATTGACATCTTAAAAAGGATTGTAAATACTGTAAATCTTATTCAGGAAACAGAAACTATCAAAACATTAGCCCAGATTTTCCCCCACCGTGGCCTTTTACAGCATGCCAGTCTTGGGGTACTCCAAAGCATTTCAGGAAGAGGGAAAGAAAAACTGGCACAACACGGGAAGATGACCAAAGAAAATCAGACCCCAGGAAGTGTTTTTGTTTGAACCTTCATTCTAGTGATAAAAGTAATGTATAGTATATTTATTTCTCCACCCTTATTGCATCATGAGAAAGTGCTCAAGCAGCCTTTTTAAAAGTGACTCATTCCCTTTCAGTGAATAAGAGGCAAGTAAATCTACTTGTGGGATATTGTGAGTTGTGGGGGCAGAATGTTGCTGACAAAAACACTCAGATTTTTCCTGAACTCTGCATGGGTAGGAAGAAAAGAGGCGAGGAGGGCAGTCACATTAGCTGGGATTGATTTGACTTGTTGGTCAAATTTTCTGGTGCATGTGCTTATCCCACACATCACTTGACTCTTCTGGAAAACAAATGTTTTCCAGAAGAGTCAAGTGATGTGTGGGATAAGGGAGGGTTCAGTTTGGGGGGAGGGGGCTCTGCATACCACTCTGAAGGTGGCAATGGTACACCCCTCCTGAAAAGTCCCCCTGGAAACTTGAGAGATTTAAACAACTGTCACCCAGTTTCCAGAGAGAGCAGTTAGAGTACAGCTACAAAGACCCAGGGAAGATGGATTATCTAGAAGCCGTTCAGTCAGTATTCATACCTGGGGATGGAAAATACACTGATCATCCTGGGAAATGGTGTTTTCCAGGGCATGGGTGAGGGTGTCCTCACTCCTGGTCTCTTTGGATCCTTCAGTAGCTTTAAGTCCAGCAATCATGGTGTTTATTTGAGGGGTTGCCAAATCATGATTGAGGAAACACTACAGGTTGTCCTCGGCTAACAACAGTTCATTTAGTGACTGAAACGGCACTGAAAAAAGCAACTTATGACTGTTTTTCACACAAGCCTTGCAGTATCCCCATAGTCATGTGGTCAGAAATTGGACCCTTGACAACTGACTCAAATTTATTGCGGCTGCAGTGATGTGATTCCCATTTTGTGACCTTCTGACAGGCAAGGTCAATGGGGAAGCCAGATTTCCTTAACAACCATGTTCCTAACTTAACAGCTGCAGTGATTCACTTAACAACCGTGGCACAAAAGGTCGTAAAATGGGGCAACAAACATTTCACTTAGCAACAAAAATGTTGGGCTCGTTTGTGGTGGTAAGTCAAGGGCTAACTGTATTTTGCAATAGTTGCTGGTGTTATTTTTACCTTTTGTTGTTGATATAAAGTAGTGGGAGTTTTGTGGTGAATGGGTTCACTTCTCTGTCCTTGGGTGCAGGAGGTTGTATATTGTGATCTTTGTGCTTTTAATAGGCTATGGTGCAGCAGGAAGTTAGATTGGACCTCCCAACCCCATCTTTCTCTGCATCACAAAGTTGTCTAATAATTTTGGGGAGCTGCCGTGGAATGATGAAGGGAGATGAAGGCCAATTAACAATTGGATTAAAACTCTTTTAAGGCACTTTAAGTATTGTCTGTAAGATTCCTAGAACTGTTCTTCAAAACCCTTCTGGCCTGCTTCACTGATTGATTGAAGTTTATTCCCAATAATATGAGCCCGTTTATCCAGGATGCTAAGGAAGATGGCTCACCCGATGTACTGGATAAGAACCAAGCCTTTTCCCAACATGAAGGAACAGACTAAGATTCAGAAATCAATGAATGGGCTGGGAAGACATTGCAGTGATGTCACAGAATCCTCAGAGTGTAAATGAAAAGTCTCTGGGTAATTCATATAAATAGTTGAAGAAGGAGGGGGATATCTCTAACGACACATTACTGAATCCAAAATGCTGGGATTCTGTGGACATGCATTTTACATCACAATCAGCTCAATGAGTAAATGTTGAAGTATGTGATGTGTCATTATTTTTCTTTAAGTTTCAGTGTCTGATGTGTCATTTTTAAAGAAGTCTTAAGTATAATAGGCAACTTTTATATAACTGCACACCCACTTTTATATTTTGGAACACTGCATTCCTAAATTGTATTTATCCTTCATGTGTAACCTGACCTAATGGATCATGTGCTAAATTAAACACATTGTGCAACACAAATGCAGAGGAACAAGTGACATCTCATACTAAAATTGCTGCAGTGTCTTAAAACTTTCTGTTATTGGGAAAACAAGAAAAAAGCTCCATTATCCTAATACAAAATGGAGTTCTTCAGACATCAAGCCGATGCTTAAAATGTGCTTCATGGGGATCCAGCAAATGACCTCATCAGGTCTTCAGTAGAAGAAGGGAGCATTCTATAGAAGAAAGAAATGTGAATATTATGCATGCATAGTCTCCTAAAAGAATATGTATGCATTTATAGGAACATATCTAAAATATCTTTGTTATTCCTTTGGAATCCTCTTGAAACTGAAAGACAAAGAGAGAACCTGAATTACATCTATATGGCATTTAACTGCAAATAAATAGTCCTAGGGAGGGAGAGATCCAGACATAGGGTTTCCCCTGAAACCTCCAAGTCTGGCTCTTTTTTGACATCACAACTCTGATGCCGGAAAAAGGGGAAAGAAGAGAAATGATGGGGTAGCCGAGCAATAGGCATTGTTCCCCTTCTTCCCCGGGCAACTCTTGCCCCCAAACCAGTGGTGGGATTCAGATATGTGAACAACCGATTCTCTGTGTGGATGCCACTTCTGGAAGTCCATTCTGGGCCTGGGCAACAAAAAATTAGCTACCGGTTCTGCCGAAGTGGTGTAAGCTAGCTGAATCCCACCACTGCCCCAAACCATGTGTGAATCTGTTCTGGAACAGGCAGAAATCAATTCTCTCCAGATTATATCTACTTTCTGAACCCTATTGAGGTTCTTCTCCTTATAGCAGTTATGGTGAGACCAGTTTAGGGGAAGATCCAGGAAAGTTGCACATTTTTGAGCTATGTCCATCAGAGGCCACGGGGTATATCATTTGGACTTGACTTTTTTCTGTTTACCATGAAAAAGCCTGACATTCTATCTTTATTTCTACTCATCCCAGTGCAAAGTCTGATTTTCACAGCACTTCCTAGTAGTTCGTGCTAGGCGTGATTCATGCACAGCATGTCTGCCCCCTGATATTAATGCCAGTGATGACGGTGAGAGGCTTATGTGTTTTTCCCTCATCTTCATTATTGTATAATTTCTCCTAATTTTTCTTTTTTTAAAAAAAGTTGTGGTTTAAGGCTGCTCAGCCAATAAAGGAAACATCTCCTTTCTTCCATGGAAAATGACTCATTAAAAATGAAAGCAACAAGACTTCATTAACTAAGAAAGGAGAAAAAAAAACACTTCCATTATTTTATTCTTTCTTTAGAACCTGGCAAAATCTCTGTTTTAGATTCAACGTAATGTGGAATTTAGGTTAGGGTTACCAAAAAAAAAAGCTATTTTCTTGTTGTAGCTTACAACATTTTCAGCATAATAATTATGAAACCTACATTCATGCTGGGCAGAGAATAAATTAAAAGAGAACTGACCGTATATTTCTTGTTGCTTGAGCCTTAAAGTCCTGCAATATAAAATTCTTTGGCCTTTCCAGAGAAAGATTTTAATTAGCATCTAATTTTTAGGTATTACATAAGCATGTGTCAGCTGCTCTGTTCTTCACTCAAGGGAAACTTCGATTCCAGATGACTTTTTCGCTGTTTAGGTGTGGGGAGGTTGATTTCCTAGTCTATGCTCTTAAGAAGCATTTCTTTTCAGCATCAGCCCTGCTGGCTTTTGTCCAAATAGTTTATTCATCTCTTAACAAGAAATCCAGATAAAGACCTTGGCACAAAATATGTCCCATTTAATAGTAACAGTTATAAAGCTTTTAACCCTTGTATGGCTTGTTTATATTCCAGAAACATAGAACCTGATTTTTCTAATAGCCTTCATTAGAATGCATGTAGGCTGCATGGAAGATGGGCTACAAAACTTATAGTGCCAGCTTTTCAGCATGGACCCTTATCAACATCTATCACTGTTAGTTGTTAAAATCCATCCGACTTTTAAAGAAGTCAATATTCATAATTTTGTCTCTCTGTCTCTTAGTAATATGCTCAAGCCATCCCACAACTTCCTTGTCCTAAACAGAGTCATCATTCCTGTGTAGCATGACACAGTTGCGGCAACCTACTATAGAACATCCCACCTTAAATATTTTTGTCATTGGGCTCTTAAGTCTATTAGTTAGGAATCCAGTTATAATCCTACTTATTCATTGAAAAGCCTGCCTTCTTTCTTTCCTTCTTTGTTCACTAATGTAATCAAGTTACTAGTTCTTACTATTCTAGTTTTCTAACAGCCATTCAGTAAGATGCTATTTCCGTCCCACCAATTAAAAATGAAGTGATATCAACATACAAATATGATAGCTCACTAAAGGATGTAATGAAATAATCCAAATAATTTAGTCATGATCATGATCTAATTTTCTTTGTATCATATCCTTTTCAACACATGGATATACTCACAGAGACATTACTTCTTATTGTGTCAGCCATAAAAATCTGTAATCCAAGAAAAAAATGTAATAATGGAATCATACATCCAGTATTACATAAGCAGAACCAAGGCACCCATAAATCTATTTCCTTCAGACAAAATGTAGATAAATGAAGGTGTATAGAGTGATGACTATTAGGGGAAGCTTTCAGTCAATGGATGGATAAGCCTTCAGGATGGATGAAGTACACTTTCAGAAGATCTGAAAGACCAGGTTAGGGACAGATTGTCATGGAGAAAATCTATCTAAATGGTCACTAGGAGTCAATGCCAATGATGGTACATAATCAGCCTAAACCAATTGAACTTAATGGAACGTAATCCAAATATAATATTGCACTGTAAATCCCCCAATTCTATGTAAATTCTGAAATTGCTTTGTTTTGAGCTGAGACATAATTCAACCCATTTACATTCTGTTCCTTTAGGGGGAGATGTATTTTAAAGAATTTCTTATATTCTCTCATTTCGACCTGGTTGACTGGGATTAAAGGTAAGCAAGACTGAAGTCTGATGAGTAATTGAAAGGGAGACCACTGGACCATACTAGGTCTGTAATCAACAGGAATGTGGCCCTGAAATCAAATCATAATAGGTGACTCTAGCTAGGTAACCTTAACTAAAAAAACAACACGTTTACGTTTTTGTAGGAGCCAAACTTATTTTTGAATTGTGCATTTATATTCATTCAGTGTGGTTAAGCCTCAAATCTAACTAAAGTTTTTGCATTGCTGAAATCTATAGATGAGTGACCTAGCTAACTGGTATCGGATTTCCCTACTTTTGATGTAGGGCAGTATGGCCAACCTTTTAGAGACCGAGTGCCCAAACTGCAACCCAAAACCCATTTATGCATCATTGGGTGCCGGGTGGGTGTGGCCATTGGCTGGGTGTGGCCCATTGGCTGGGCGTGGCCCATTGGCTGGGCGTGGCTGCGGTGGTAACAACAGACTGGGTGGGACTAAAAAGTTCAATCAATCAATTCCAACTTTGCAAGATCTTTTTTTTCCTGTAAGAAGTTGAAATTGACTGATTGATTGAACCTTTTTTTTTTTTACACATGGCGGCAGAGGCCTAAAGCGAAAAGGTTTTATAAAACCCAGCTGAAGGCCTAGGACTGGGGCGACGGTGTGTGTGCCCACAGAGAGGGCTCTGAGTGCCGCCTCTGGCACCCGTGCCATACGTTCGCCACCACTGATGTAGGGTAATAAAGAATAGCATTAACTTTTGGTGATATTGTCCTAGCTATTGTCCTCAAGCCTGACATTCACAGCTTCTCAGATAGATTGACTCAGACCGAATACTCCTCCTCTCTTGGGCATGGGCTTTTGCATCGAAGCAAAAGGTAGATATTCCCAATATTTCCACCTTACAGGAACAGAAGGGCTGAGACTCTAAGCATTCTGCAAGCAGATCTCTGGAGACCCAGAACTAGAAGGTCCTCTGCCTGAGCTTAGATGTACCATCACCCCACAGCTCTGATGAATGGCTGGACTTATCCAAAGCCAGTGGATCAAAGAAGAAAGCAAAAAAATCTTTGCTTCAAGATTCAGTTATGCCTGTTAACCACTCTTATTGCGTGCTAAATTTAAATTTTATCTCTATATAATACAAACATTTATTGTCTCTTATTCATAATTCTGTGTTCAAATAGGGCCTTCTGTGTACTTTCAGACTGAGTTCATGATGTAGTTTTCTTCTTAATAATTTCCTAGAAGGTGGTTTAATGTGAAAGTCCTCTCTCTCTCTATTGAGACCACTGTTTATAACACACCTATCTTAGAGACCATTGAGTATATTATAATAATTTGGGTTTATATATCCTTTGAGGTTTTTTTAAATAAAACTTGATTTTTATCTCTTGTGAGATTGTGAGATTCTCTGAAAGGGAAAAAGAAGAACTAACGTCATACATATTTATGCTGTAAGATTAGGAGGTTGCATAACAGAATTATTTCCTTAAAAAGAACATTTATTTGCCAGGTTATGTGAGCCCTATTTCTGTCTCAGACAATGGGGTTAAGAGGAAGGACACTATTTTAGAAGATGCAGTAGCTGATACAAGTAGGAACTGCCAAGCAGCTATACAAGGCAAGGATGTGTGGATAAGGAGTGTAAAACCAAAGGCCTTCTGGAAAATAAAGTTTGAGACTTATAGTGTCTCACTCTACAGGTTAAGCTGCTTCTACAGATAGAAAATTACACAATTGGAAGGGGCCATTTAGGCTGTTGACTCCAATCTTTACACAGCACTAGACCTAAATTTAAATCTCTGCCTAATCAAATCCAGCAAAGGAATGTTCTCCATACTTCTAGGCAAGTTGAACAGCTCTTAATGTTTAAACAATCAAACCCAGCCATCTTTAAATTCATTGTGCTATGTCCTCATTCTGGAATGATGGAGAATAAGTCTGGGCCTTTTTCTGTGTGGCATCCATTCAGGTATTTGAAGAGTGTTACCAAAGGGTAATCTGTAAATAGATATGTTAGTTACTGTGTAAGCTACATTGGATCATTGCCCACCTTCACTTCTTAAGAGGCCTCCAACCAGGCATCATTACATTTCTGCTGTGGCATTTGAAAGCGCCTTTCCTCAAAAGTTTAGCTGCACCCCCTTTGCAGCAGATTCTTGTTTAAGATAAAAGCCATTCAGGAATAGAGATATGAAGCAACAGAACCCCATCGCTTCATTCTTCACTTGCTGCCATGTGAGTTAAGTGTTATCTAATTATATTTTAGTGCAAATAGAATGACATATTGTTTCATTTTGAACTTCAGCATTTTATGCTGCTCAACAAAGGATACAAAAATACTTAATGGGTTTTTTTTAAATTAATTTAGTTTTGTAAAACATACACCCAAAGTAATAAAAACTTTAATTAGAAACATAAGTCAGAAGCAGATAAAACATAAAGAACCTGACTAGATACACATATACTTTGGGAGACATAAATGAAAATAAAGAAGTTTAATTCAAACTAGATTCATGTCACTTGATTAAAACATGTTTAATCAGATGTAGGCACCACCTTGTTTATGGTAACCATTCCTTTGGGATAAGTGCATCCAACAATTGGAAATGTGAATATTGCCTCTACGTGTCATCCTAATGCATGAGAATTGCAAAAGAAGCCACATTCCTAATATTATACACACTGAATATGTGTATATACCTTGACATTTTTGTGTCCACCAGAAACAATTGCTAAGGTAAAGTTGCCTCCTTTTATACTCCTACACTTTTGGAACTTGACAGTACAGGTTCCAGATTGCATAAAAGCCCTATCCAAGCTGTGTATATTAACTCAAACTCAAAGAGACAAGATAGCCTCATAATGTAAAGGAAGTGGCTACTCAGATACTTGTATTCACATTTTGAGACAATAGATGAGTAAAAGGTATGATTAGAATTGGATTCTGTTCAATTAAAGTAATGCCAAAATTGGTATTAAACAATAAATGAAACCTGATGCAAATATGCAAGTTTTAAAATCCAAGATAGATTTTAAGTGTTTAAGTGACTAAGATGCTGTCCTACAAATTGGGAGACCATGAGTTCAAGTCCTGCCGTAGGCACGAAAGCTGGCTGGCTGGCTATGAACCAGTCACGCTGTCTCAGGCCAGCCCACCTCACAGGTTTGTCATTGTGGGGAAAACAGGAGGAGGAAGGAATATGTGTGTTTGCTGCCTTAAGTTATTGTAAAGTAATAAAGGTAGGAGGAAAAAACCCTATTTTTTCTCAGAAAGATAATAGAAAAAAAAGAGAAAACAAGACAGTTATCATAACCCCTGTACAGCTAGAACCCACAACAGAGTGTAGGAGTGATATGAATTACACTGCTTCAAAAGAGCCCTATTCATATCTCATTATGAGAACATCTCATAAATTATGGGAGGATGTTGAAACCTAGTTTGGAATACAATGAATTAAGTGTTTTTAATAAAAGTTGACATTTTCCCACCCTTTAATTCAATTCAATAATTAAATTTAGCACCCTTTTTGTGCTAAAAAAAACAACACAAAAATGGATGTCATATACATGTAAGCAAAACTACAAACCTGTTGAAAGAAAAATCTTCATCAGGGCCCAGTCCAAGTCAAGAATAATCAAAATGGAGACTGCTTTAGAAAGAAGGTTGGAGTTTATTGAAGATGAGAGCCAGAGAGAAAGATGGCTCTGGGAAAGCTGACCACATGTAGCAGGGAGTGGTGGGTTTTTATACCTTCTGGGGCTTTTGAGGTTGTTTCCTGTTCCTGTTCGAGGCTTTGTATTTTCCATTATATTATACTTTGACCTGAGTCTCAGTGTGCCCTTTTGGTATTGGTGGGTTAATCCTACTGTCTCCAAAGATCATGTATTTTAGAGTTTGGGTGGGGTATGTAGATTTTAGGTGTCTTTGTCTTCCTAATTTCTTCAGTTTCTAGCTGGAAGGCTCAAACCGTTCTAAAAGGATATTGAATTTGCATTTCTAAAAGCTGGCCTCTGCTGACTTTTCTGCCTGGGGAAGAGGGGGCTGGGGCTGGTTTCTGTCCTTTTTAAAGATCTTCTACACATTATTCCTTTGGGGAAATATATTCTGCCTTTTTAATATTCCCCAAAATATTTCTTTCTCTGGATTCTTCCCACAAACCCTTTTGGAACTGATGAGCAACATGAATAACATTTTTTTTTCTCTTCACATAAACTATTTGCATCACATGGATTCTTTCCTCTGCATTTTTACCCAAAAGTAAGGCATTGTTCAGTCCTGTGAGCAAGAGTACTGCACTTGAGTGTGGCCCTCATTAAAATCAGTCCACTTTCTATTGTATCAAATTGATGAATCATATATTTCCTTCTACAGCTAGAGCTATTAACCAAAATAAATCTTTCTTCAGTCTAGCGATAGGTAGCACTGACACGTCTTGCCAAAAAGGATGCTCTAGACTTCCATGTCTTATGCTGATAAGATGCTTCAGTGTTTTCTCATGGCAGTGCTGGAATCCTTCTGTTCATTAAATCATTTGCATGGCTTCTCAGAGTCTATGGAGTGAGCAGTTATATTGACTTTAAAAAACAATCAACAGTTCACTTGCCCTTTTTATTTAAGAAAACCACCTATCTGCCACAGCCATTTATCAGCTCAGCAAACGGCAGTGCAGTTTCCCTGTTGAAAACTATTCCTCTGCTCTCGACCTCAGCTTTGATCTGAACTGGGCTGACTGTCTGGAGGTGACCGAGTTCTGTTTCAAAAGCTCTGTCTTCTCAAAATGTTTTAGAAGCTGTGAAAAAGTTACTTCATGTTGGGTAGTCCTGCCAGAAACAAAATGCAGAAAAGAGACTTCTTTTCCTCATGAAAACACTAACTGCATACTTTTGTCAGGACAACAGCTGGCATAGCAAGTTTGGCTTCAGACTTGAAATGAAAGGGAATTCAAAATAAGATCAAACCGATAGCCTTATGTGTCAACAGAGAAATCTGTAATACCATTAATCTTTGAACTACTATGCATATTATATCATACTAAAATGATCTATAAATCAAGATGAAGCAAGCAGTTTTTTTAAAAAGCAGGCTTTTCTATTTATTCATATTTATAGTTTGTTGTGCTGCTGGACTTTTTAATAAGTGAATAGGAATTATTTCAAAGATGAAATATCTAATGCAAAAAAAAATGTGAAGGAAGGAAAACCACAATTACCTTTTGCTTTTGTGAAGAAGGGAAATTAGTAGATGATGAAGTCATGACATTTTTACATCTGGCACTTCACTTCATTTCTGAATAAATTCCCTCCCCCCTCATTTGAGCAAGACTATTCTGCATAATCAGCTGTTCTAACATTGATCAGATTAAAGGCTGATTTAGAGTTGCCTACAACTGCCCATAGTAGTCACTGCAAGCAGGTTGATGGATACGTAGAGGTGGCAGATGAAGATGAGCTGACGCAAACACTTTCCAAATCCCAACTGTGCATTGTGCGGAAGTGTGCACCCTGCATGCTGATTGGTTGACCTGACTTCCTCTTCTGTGATTTGCTGAGGCCCTGCCTAGACAGAATGTTAAAATTTGCTAATGTATAAAAGGGACATCTATCCACTGTCTCTGAATGACAGACACATATGTTCCCTCACATGCAGTGCCAGGGAAGTCTGCTCTAGCCTAATTAGAGAAGCAAGCAGATTCCCAAACCAAGTGCAGAAACTGCAGACATTCAGCTATCCTTGTTGCTGATGTCCAGTTTGCTATATTACATCCGACAGTTATGGGCATAGTGTGGCCACAACCAGTGGTGGGATTCAAATACCTGAACAACCAGTTCTTTGTGTGGATGTCGCTTCCAGAAGTTCATTCTGGGCCTGGGCAACAAAAAATTAGCTACAGTTCAAGAGGTGCAATCCCACCACTGGCCACAACTACAAATCCAGTATGTACTGAATTCAAAATGAGAAATACACTTTGGTTACAAGCAAAATTTTTTAAAAGTTCAACAAACTATGCCTTTAAGTTCATTAGAATATTTCCATTCTTCTATCCAATAACAGTTATGTAGCTGGCAAAATATTTTTAAAATGTTTCTCTGAATACCTCACTCTAGAATGTCACTCAGTATTGTGAAGTGATGGGTAGCTGTCATCCTGCAGATTAAGGATTTTTTTTTTATTTAAAAATTTGAATATCTTGCTAATACTGTAGAATCGTTAATACTCCCTACTAAATTTATGATAAATAAAATATTTGCATTTCCTGCAGTTGTACAATGTTCATATTTTCCTACATATTAATTGCAATTTATTGTGGCTGAATACAGTAAGAGAAAGATTGTACTCGAGTGGATTCTCACTTTACATGAGCTATACTTAAGCATGGTTTATAAAATAGTCAATATTGACTAAATCACAATTAGTTATGCCTGCCCAATATGCTCAGTTATAAACTGCACTTTATCAAGTGTTTGGGTTCATACCAATGAACCAAAACTAAGAAAAGCATGATCTGGATTGGCATGTAGTTCACACAAGGTGACTAGGTTCCTGAATCCTAAAGAGCCAAACCCAAAAGTATGATTGGTCAGATATGTTTCCAAGAAGCTCTGTATAAACAAAAACATAAGCCACTTGTGCCCTCTTGTCTACATAACTCCAATCTTCTGAGAAATAAAAAGAACATACTGAAACAGTATTTTCCTTAAAGAGACTAGTGACTTATTTTCCTTATCTAGGAAACTCATGTTTACTTTATGAACCATTCATGACCTCTTTTATAACACTGTAAAAACAAAGATCCTCCTACAGTCCTCCTTTAACACTCTCCTCTCTTGACAGCAATCTAGATGCAGTTATACCATCTCTTTAAAAAAAAAACCAACAGGGTGTTAATTTACAAAGAGAATGTTGTCCCTCATTTTTCTCTGGTACTGTAATAGTATGCGTGGAATCTCCTTGGGAAACAGGAAGAATACCTGCAGCCTAGAGAATAGTCTGATAAGTTGAATCTGAATCTAAGGAGGGACGGAGAAAGGGTCTCAGAAGTTGTTAGCCATTTGAACTCAGAACATGTTAACCCTTTAAGGTAATCCAGACAAGAAGTACAAACATGAGTATTGTTAAGATTGTATTAACAGAATCTTGCAAGTCTCAAAGTACTCCTCCCATCCATTTTCCCTCCTGAAAACTAGGCAGTGTCCCTTCTAAGATACTTACTCTACCTCTTCTCCTTCAGACTCAAATTTTATCATTGTTTAGGCTGCCTCTTTTCCTTCTGTCTCCCAAGATCATTCCCATATACTGTTATAGGTACACTACATTCCGGATATGGTCATGCTTACCTTGAAATTATTGAAATTAGCCTTGAGTAATTACAAATGTACTAAAAAAAAATCTGACATCGATACCAAGACATTCTTTAAGTGACTGTGAATACAGCAGTTCCACCTTACCTATCCGTCTTTCATCAAGAATAAATCTCTGTAATTGTGCAGTTCTTCTTGAATAGAAGATATCCCTGTATGAATATGAAGAATTATTTAAAAAATCTGTTTTCACCATTTTCAATTAAGAGGACTGACCATTATCATCCATCATTCATACTAACATACGTGAGAAATGTCTTAAGAATGTCTTAATTATGCCTATTTGCTCTGTTAATGTCAACTGCATATACCAAAGGACAAGACCTGAATTGATAAGTTGAATTCTAGGAATAAATAATAATGAAAATTAGATCATGCCTGAATGTACATGTTGCTCATAAACTAAGTGCAAGCTGTACTGTATTACTCTTATTTTGAATTAGATGATTCATGCAGATATGTCTTTAATAAGAGACTACCAGCTGCATAAGGAATAAGCCAGCTTAGCAACTTCGCTGCTTTTCTCCTGTAATCTCATATGGCATCTCATATAATGCTATGAAGCTGGCAACAGATTTGGGCACTTATGAAAAGTTGCAGGAAGGAGAAAGAATCGCCAAAATAGAACCGTCTTCTGGTTTTACTGATTCTGAAAGTTTCTGTCAGCAAAGGAATTATCAGAAAGATACAATCAATGTTTTTTCTGTAACAGCAAGTAGATTAGTTCTTCTGTTCTGCACATGTAGGTAAAAAGAGAGAATGTTTCAGCAAATCACATTTGTCCAAAGCTGGACATCACTCTGGATTTAAGAAGACACCAGCATTCCCAAATATAGAAGTATATTGTTCTTTCAGTTATCTAAAGTATTGTCGGTGTGCAAATTAGGTTGATGTCTGAACAGAATGCAGGTACAACTATTAGTTTAATAATGGTTTGAAGATATAACAGCTTTGGAAAAAGTAACTTACGACCCATCCTCAAAGTTACAGCTGTCACACCACCCCTATGATCATGTGATTGTAATTCGGCTACTTGGCAATCAGTAAAAATTTACAACAGTTGCAGTATTTTGTAGCTATGTGACTGTGATTTGCAACTTACCAGCTTCCAACAAGCAAAATCAATTGTGTAAACTAGATTCACTTAACAACTCAAGGAACAATTACCATAAAATCAGATCCTGTCATGTTATGACTCCCTGAACCACCATACTGCTTAGCAATTGAAATTTTAGTGTCAGTTGTAGTCATAAATCAAGGACTATCTGTGCTTAAGTATTACTTTTCAATGCATGCAATATCATGAATTCATTTTAGCATCACAGTTCAGTTTGAATTGTGACTAAACTATTACAATATTTTATGCAAAGGTGAAATATTTAAAAAAACAAACAATTCTGAGAATGGCAAATTTTATTTCAAGAAAACATTCTACATTTTATAATGTCTAGTGGCCATGAAAAAAATCTTATTTAGAAGATGATACAAGGCAGTTAGGTAATAATTCAGTACACATTCATATTCCCAAACATTACTTCTCTTATTTACTACTGGAATAAAGAAGGCAATTGCTACTGTTGGTAAGTCTTCATTATATTCAAAGTATATGTCTAGAAGCTTCTTTTGAAAAGTTCTGGAACAAATGTGAGCCAAAACTATGAAGGAATCTCTAATACTTCCAAATATAATTTTAAATCACTGATTATAAAAATAAATCCCAAACTCCAGTAAGACCAGAAACACAACACATAATTTAAAAATGGCCTTGTGTATAAAGGTGTCTATGATAATAGATGATATCTGCCTTGTTTTATGTTAGATGCCCAGAACTAATATGCTAAAGTTATCTTAAGCCAGGGCTGTCAAACTTGCAACGTCACATGACGTGTCACGACTTTACCATTGCCAGCAATGGGGTGGGTGCAGTTTCGCTATGATGCATGCGGCCTGCGGGCCGGCAGTTTGACACCCCTGTCCTAAGCTGACGGAAGGTATTGTTGCAAGCAGAAGGACTCCTCCATTTGACTCTTACTGAGGCTTCAACTCACTTGAGATGTCGTCAGATGTCTTCAGTGTTGTCTATCCATTATTTCTTTGAGAATTGAAAAAAAATCCAACCCTTGAATCTTCCAAAATCTTTTTACAATCTATTTAGAAGGAATGTCAAACTTTTTTTGGTGCATATGATCCCCCCGCTTAACTGATACCAATATATTTCTAATATTTCTTTAAAAAAAACATTATATTGTCCAGTAGTTTTGGGGCTCTGCTCAGTGCCATATGACTGGACATCTGGCCATATAACAGAGCTCCCCCCCTCACCTTTTTATATTCACACTACTTTCACTAAACCTTGTTCTTTGACTTGCCAGAGCAGATAGTTGATTATATAGGAAACTGCTGGGGGAAAAGAAAAAAACCTTCCACCTATGGTGCTATTCTGCTGATAAGAGAACCCAATTATCCAATCATCTTGCAGCATGCATTCAAGAAGACATTTATCTGAGCATATTCAATATCACAGTAAATTATGCAAGAAACGTTTCAGTATTATTTTGAACTAACGCATAATAATGCCAGTAAGATTACTGATGCTAGTAATGTATTTAAGATCGTTAATGTAATTTATGTAATACAAAACATGTGGTTGTTTAAAAATTCAGTTGCCAAGTATAAAAATGGAAAGAAACTTTGTGTATGAAATCCCAGAGAAAGGACATTAGCATGCCACTTTTTTTCTAAAGAGATACCGCACATTAATTTTTATAGGATACTCATCTAATTTTCTAGAATAAGTCAGACTTTTATTTTAAAGGTAAGTCATTACAACTTTGGGAAACACCCTCTTTTATGGATTAATAAAAAACACAAAGTGGTGCATATTTCCACTTATTCCTCATCCTCTCCACTTCATATTTACCATTAGAAAAATAGAAGATTTGCAGTAGCTGTCATGAGCCACATTCAAAGTTAATGATGACATTGGGGGAAAAAGGGCAAATGCAAAATTGGCCAGCTCAACTGCTGTTATCATATGAAGGATCTTTCTTCCTATTCAGTTTGCAGGAGCAAGGATTTTTGGTCAGGTCAACCTCACCAAGCTTTATTGAACTCTCCCCATTATTGCTGTCCCCAACAATGGCTGATCCTCAGAAAACATGATGACACTTCAATCTGCAGACAATGGAATAACACTGATGTGTAGAAAGTTATCAGGATAACTCATATGTTCACTTAGCCACTGTATTGGTGTCTCCAACATTGGTTCTATTCCATGAATCATCACTTGAGTCTTCTTTTCACCATCTAATTCACCGAGAGAGGGAGAGAGAGAAATTGCTAAGCTAGCAATTGTGAAGACTTAATGTTTTTAAGTATATGATACATAGCTTCATAGTGAAATTCTGTAGAATCCTTGCTTTATTGCTACTGATTATTATCTTACTAAGGTTCAAATGAGTTTGTAAAGGTACATGGAAAGTTCTATTAAATGAAGTTTCGTAATATTATCAAGAAGCTGCTGGGGTTTTTTAAAAAAAAGAACCACTGTAATCTTACTATACCAACCTTTCTCTCATTGTGCACACTGAAGTGAAAAAGTAATAGTTTTAACAAAGAAGGCTTCAAAAGATTTCTTAAATCCAAAGGTTTTAAATACATTTGAGTGGCAGTAATTTACAAAAGGACAAAGTATGTGCAGAATTGTGGAATACTTAACTGGATCCAGACTAAATATGCTTACAGCAGATTGAATGAAATAGTTTGGAGCAGTGCTAAATCTTGTACATGTCATAGAAATGAAATATGTACAGATAATAGAGTACAAGGTTCAGAGATTATGAAAAGAGATAGATTTGGCTTGGGTAGACACCAAAGTTGGCCAGTTTAATTTGGGTTTAAATTTTATTGCAGAAAATCCAAATCAAATTGCCCTCAATGACCAGCGCTAGAAAACAACCAATGTAATACTTTCTCGAAAGTTGCTTCAGAAAATGATCCTGTCATATTTCAGCTAAATACAATCTGCTAAGTATCTTTAAATTGCTACTAAAAAAAAACTTTTCATCTTTAAAAAAAAGTTTTAAGGTGGTTGAATGAATGAATGAATGAATGAGTCTAAATGTAAATCTAGAAGAAATATTTGTGGCAAAATGAAACCTATCAAAGTTCCATATGAAAGCTACAAGGAACTTTGATTACAGTATTTGGAGTCTTTTGAAAATGGGATTAGCACAGCTCTGCTTTCTAGGGATTATTTTTTTTGTTTTCAGAATGATATGCAGAGGGGATGAAAGTGCCTCTGTTAATTGGGATGAAGCTGTAAAGAGACTAGGATTAATCTGTATACCTACATATATATTGTAGAGATATTTCTGAGTAAATAAGGCATATGGAGAGTTTTTCCAAGAGGAGCCTTCACAATTCAGGAGTTTCAAGATGGATTTGATTTATTGGAACAATTTAGATAAGCATCTTGCATCAAAGAGAGGTCCTTAAAAGGAGAAAGTTCTAAGATTCTGGGAAAGATCAGCAATTGTAGGCACTTTTACTAAAAGTTTGAAATGAATTGCATTAAACACTTAAGTGTGGCAGAAATAGCTACTAACAACTTGATATTATTAATATGACAGACCAGCAAACAAGAATGTCCCCATTATTTTAGAAGACCTTGTGACAAAATCTTGTGAAAAGAGTTTAGACATTTAAAGGTCAATACTTCTTGTTCTTCAAAATATCAAAGTCAAGATCCTAGAAGTGTCAAGAAGATAGCTGAAAGCCTATTTATACCTCACAAATCTGCTTGGACTTTTCCAGAATAATTACTTCAATAGTGCTTCACTTTATTTGTAAAATTCCTTAAAAAGGAGGTATTCCAGGCTCCACTTTTATATACTTTTGAAAAGTTAGAGATAAAATATTA